>NC_083402.1:122854229-123479229 GCF_020745735.1 Hemiscyllium ocellatum
AAGCGAGGATTGGTAGGGTGGGGGTCCTCAGCATTGCCCCTTTCTGTACACTAATACTGCACTATTCTTCCACAATATTTAACATTTATCACTTTACGAACTTCCGATAATAATAGAAACAACACCTTTCATTCACATGTTTAACATGGCAATCATCCCAAGGTACTTAACCAGTGTATAGCTGATAAAACCATGGTTACTGAGCCAATGACAAAGATATCAGAACATGCAGCAAAAAAACAAACAAGCAAAGGTCAGGGAGATAAATGCTTTTTCTTTCGTTTCTTTACTGGCCCGGTTACCATGGCTGCTAGCCTTTCGCCATCTTTGCTTTCCAATATTTATTCCCTCCAGCACACACAGGTACGGCAGTACACAAGAAAAGTTTGCACTTATGTAGTGACTTTCTCAACTTCCCAAAATGCTGTACAGTAGATTAGATACTTGTACGAAAAATGTAGTCACTGTTGTAATGTAGGGAACCTACAGTAGCCACTGTATGCACAGCAACTCCCACAAAGGGTGGTGTTGGTTGGGGTATAAGTGCTGGCCAGACTTGAGGGGAAGTTTTCTGTCACTCTTAACAGTGGCACAAAGTACTTGATGTCCAGCTGAGGCAGCAGATGGAACTCATGGTTTACTAGTTCACAACTGCAAAATTACATGTAGAGAGCAAAATTCAATATGTAAAATTTTAATAAAAATATAAATCAATTAGAACTGACAGTAGCTGCCGTATAAGTAAGTTGCTCATTTGTCAGAACAATGCATAGAATATTTAGATTTGGACAGGGCACAATCTGTATCAATACATTTCCAACATGAGATACAGAACATGCATTCAAGTTTAACAAATGGGGAGTATCCTTAGGCTTGAAATATTATGATCCCAGACGATGGTCTTACTGAACAAGTCAAATTCCAGACTGGCTTGACAGAGCAGTGTGGTTTTGTTTTGGTTTTATTGAGATGGTCTTTCATAGAAACACACGCACAATGTTGCTGATTTTGGGAGTTATTAAATGCAAACTAAATTAAGATAAAAATAGAATAAGCCAAACTATTTTCCATAAAATACAAGTTTGAACATTTAAAATCATGCTAAAATATAATTAATTCCAATAGCACCCATTTACAGTATTCACATCAGACAGTATCCCTTTTCTACAGGGTTTGCCCTAACTGATCTTTCAATTCCTGGTCCCAAGAATGTGATAGCCTCTTCTTTGAATCTTTATACAACTTAGCTTAGGCTTTCTCAGCATCAAATCATCCCTTTCGGGTTTTAAACAAGTGCTTATTTTCTGGAACTTCAATCTAAACTCCTCACGTTAAGTTAAACCATTTCTTAACAGTTCTAAACTGTCTCACTTCTTCATGACAAACTAGTTTGCCTATCCAGCTACAACCTTTACTTCTGAAAACAAACCAAAAAGCCTTCTTCAAACTATGGTTGTTCTCCCCAGGCCAAAAATGCACATTATTACAGATACTTCTAACTGAAACCTAATAATCCCAGGCCCCCTTCAGTTGAAGCAAAACGCTCAGAGACACTGTGTAGTTTTACCTCCTTCATCTTTATTCTGGGCCCTGCAGGGAGACAACGATTGCTCATGTACACAGGGACACGAGTTATGTCTCTTCTCTGGAGCAGTTTCTCAATGAACCAAATTGTCATTTTACAGGGAGGATCATTCAGATAAGGCAACATACATATCGATTGAGTGACTGTTATAATCAATGCGTATCAATAGCTGAGACCCAGCCTTTACTATTATACTTGTTAACTGGATTCATACAATGGATGCTTTTCCCCTTCTTAGCTGACCTTGCATACTGAAAGCTTCCGATATTGTTAAATGGCTCCATATAATGACTGCTTTTCCACCTTGTTAACCCATTAGCCTTGCCTCCAGCATCCCAATGTTAACTAAGTTCTTATCTGATTTGAGTCATGCTCAGTTGAACCTCTTGTTTCACAAAACTCAGAACTTAACTCTTTCCCTGCCTGCATATACCCTATATACACACACACACACACACACACACACACACACACACTCTCATTCCCTCCTTTTATAATTTCATGATAACCAACATGATGGCACTACCAGCTTTCATAAGACTCTGATAAGCAGTATTTAAGCTACTGACACACGGCATCTAATAATTAACAAAAAATTACTAGGCCATTACAGTAATTAGAGTTTGAAGAATCCTCTCATGTGGAAAACAAAATTCACCAGTAATATTCTTAAATCCACAGTCCTTAGTGACCACTCCATCCCCTCCAAGTCAAGTCGAAACGAGTCAGTTCTCCAAAATCTCCTTTACTAAAGTCCAATCTGAAAACAAAATTCAGTCTGTTCTTGCATCACCTCTTGGAGTAATCTGATTTCTTGGATAAGGGCAGTTCAATGCTTCACAAAACTGATGAGACTTCCATCCTTGCAGAGATGCTTCAGATGGAGGATACTAGTGCATGAGCCTGCAGCGCAGCAGCAGGCGAGGTGAACGCAGCATTCTTTGCTGCATCTGCTCCCTCTCTGCTGTTAAATGTAACAAAGCCAAGTGGCTGTTGTGATGTTAGCTTCATATCCCTTCAATGATCAAAAGACAAGGTAAAGCTCACATAGTTTAAGATCCGTAGGAAGGCCATGGGCAAAAAGCATACGGCCCACCTCTTCACTGTTGTTAGCTTCTTCACTTTTCATGCTCGTGACTGGGGAGCTGATTGAATCCATTGGATCAGGTTATGGAGGGGTGGGCAGTGGCGCGAAAGCATGCTTTACCTGTGAATGGAGAAACTCTGGAGAAGGTGTTAGCTGCTGAAAGTATCTCTAACTTTCTCTCTCATTCCTTCCTTGCGAATGTAGTTATCAGCACAGACACTGTCACACATTTAACTTGTTGGGTTTCCACAAAGTAATCTAACCTAATCTAAATTGCGTCTGCTTATTTCAATATTCTTTGAATTCTTAAAGTCTATTATGCTGTTCACTATTTATGACATAATCAAGTTTTATACAATCCATAAACTTCTACATTGTACTGTCTAAATAATTCAGTCAATTGTAAAACAACAATCAATGGTCCTAAAATCAAACCCTCGGGAGACCCCATCCAGGTTATTCAGAAATTATTTCCTTTGAACAAATCGATACTTGACTAACATGAAAGCTGTCAGGAAAAGTATTTCAAAAGTCTGGAACAGCAAGAAAACAACAAAATGTTTCCTGTGCTTTAGCAATTGAAGAGGCAGGTTCAGTTCAGATTTAAATCTCAAATATTTGTGGGAGATAAATGCTGAATATTTTAAAGTGTGTTCTCCAAATGAAACTTCCCAAATAAAACAATCGGAATTACAGTGGCAACTTTGGTAGAGATCAACATTCTTTGAATTTGCAATATGAAGGTGGCCAATGAAGTCTTAATAATAAACAGAACTGAAACAGCTCAGCTCAAAAGTTCTAATATTCTCTTGAAAATCTTAAAACACCAAACTAAAAACGCCCTTTTCTTTTTGTGAACACTCTGTTTTAAAAACAAAGATATTATAATACACTACGCTCATCTGATTAAAGCATGACCCCTGACCCAACTTCTTTTTTTTAAAAAAGAACAGGCATTGTAGAATTTCAAACACGTCAGGGGCTCAAAGCACTCAGTCAATTTGTTTTAAGGGTACAAGTTTGATAATTTTAAAAAAGGACATAATGTTATACAACTCCAATGCAAAAAAACTGCCCCAATACATAGCCCACAAAACACATTTAATTGAGATCCTGATCCAAACGAGAAGAACAGTTCCTTAAAAGGATTTTCTGAACCAATATTTTAATAAACCAAAACTTTTAAACATCAAACACTCTCAGCAAGGCACAATTTATATTGAAACTTTCCTTTTTCAACCTTATTAGTACAACCTTAATTTCAGCATTTCTTATTTTATTTACTTTTTTGCCTTCTTTCACTGCATTACATTTATAAAAAAGAGAAGGCCCTCGCAGCAGACCACATGGTGCCGCAATCCAAGCCACTTCCTTCCCCTAGAACAAAGGCTCAGAGACTCAAATTTTGCCACCAGGGGACTTTAACCCCTTTCTCACCTTATTCCTCACGTGGACTTGAATCCCACTTAAAACATAAAACCCAAATCCCACAAACACAGAAAACCTAAATCCCAATTAAACACAGAGGCTCAAAGCTCAGCAGTGTGGAGGTCTTGAACCTCAAATCAACCCACCCAGTAGACTCGAAACCCTGTGCCGCACAGAGGACTCAAACCTCATTGAAACCCACCCTAGGGGACTTCAGCCCCAATACCATGCAAAGGATTCTAACTGCAATCACACACCCCCAACCCCCAATGCAGCGCAGTGGACTCAAACCTCTGCCTGCCAGTGCGATTGCAAAACTGTCTCTCTCAAATGAACTCATTACCATTTCAGGAATCCGTACTTTAGAGAGCGATCGAACGAGGGGACCATCTCTGGCACACAGGAATATCGAGAGGGGCCAAGGTTCCAAATCTAATCTTGTGGGCCTGTCCGTCTCGAGACACCGATATTCCGGGCAATCGCTGACAACATCCTATCATAACTGTTAGTTTGAATCCTGCCAACTACGCCAATATTGTTGTCCCGCTCCCCCTTCAGTCGGAGCAAAACACTCAGAGATACAGTATAGCTTTACCTCCTTCATCTTTATTTCTAGCCCTGGGAGGTACAGATAACGATTGCCCATGTGCACAGGGATAGGAGTTCTCAGTCTTCTCTGGAAGAGCAGTTTCTCAATGAACTGTATAGTTATTTTACAGGGAGGAGCATCCATAAAAGGCAACATACATATTAATTGGGTGACCTTTATAATCGAGTATCATGAGCAGAGACCAAGCCCTTTACTGTTTTACAATGAATGTTCTTAAACCTGTTAACTGGATTCATACAATGGATACTTTTCCTCTTGTTATCTGACCTTGCATACCAAGTGCTTCTGATATTTTGTTAAATGGCTCTACATAATGACTGATTTTCCACATGATAACCCATTACCCTTGCCTCCAGCAGCCCATTGTTAACTGCAAGTTCTTACCTGATGAGTCATGCTCAGCTGAACCTCTTGTTTCACAAACTTCAGAACTTAACTCTTGCCCTGCCTGCCTATACCCTATACACATTCTCATTAAGACATGAGACTGTTTATGTTATTCACTCAAAAACTCTTTCCAATGTAAACAAATTCTCATTAAGAACTTTGTGTCTTTTTTTAAATAAAGAAACAAGGTTCCAGAAAGCTTCAAGTGTTAAAGTTAATCATTAAACTTCTTCACACATGCAGACCAGATCCCATGTAACCTCGGGTCCCACAGACCCAAGTAATGTTATGGGTACCAGGTTCATATCCCACTGTGGCAGATGATGGAATTTGAATTCAATAAATACCTGGAATTAAGAGTCTAATGATGACCATGAATCCATTGCCAATTGTCAGGGATAAAACCCCATCCGGTTCACTAATGTCCTTTAGGGAAGCAAGTTGCCACCCCTTAGCTAGTTTGGCCTACATGCGACTCCAGACCCACAACAACGTAGTTGACTCTTACCTGCCCTCTCAACATTTAGGGACTGGCCAAAAATGCTGGCCAAGACAGTAGTGCTGTCACCCCATGAATGAATAAAAATGCCATTAGTTCAAAATCCAATCTTTAAAATAAATGATATTAAAACATACATAAATCACAGCCCGACATCCAATGGTCACAATTAGCTAAAGAGATCGAGGGGACATGATGATTTACACACCAGTTAAGATCTGAAAAGTCAATAAAAATAGATTCAACATACAAACTTTTTAAATAAGAACTGGTACGGCCATGACGAGCTGAATGGTTTTCTTCTGTGACGTATTATGTAACCACATACACAAAATGGAATAATATTTTAAGATCCTGTTGCGCATGCTTCACATTTAACCAACCTGAAATGCAAGTTAGGTATGAAAATAAAATCCCATTGATATAATGCTTCCTCATCCTCTTCCACGTCAGTAAATCCAGTTTCACCCACAGTTTTCAGGGTGCAAGGTGACAATTCAAGTGTTTTTTGTTGTATGGGTTCACCTCCCCCTGACCCTCTTCCCTCAGCACATCAGTCCCCATCAAGAGCTACATCAGCATATTGAAATAAACAGAAGAATCCAAGAAGGATGAAGGTGGAATCATATAAATATCTACAGGAACTGTTACAATGCCTCAGGCCACATAGCAGTAAACGGTTGAACTGCATTCCAGAAACTTTAGTTATAGTAGGAAATCTCTCTGGTTTCAGTCAACCTCCAACAGTGAGACTGGCAGTATAACCTTTAAGGAGAAGTCCAACCCTGCATTCGCCACATTAAGGAGGAAGCCAAAGGCTGTGCAGCTTTGGACTCTGTCATCTGACTGAGAGAGGTGGGCCTGCTGACATGGGTAAGGGACATGTGGCACCCTGAGAAAAGTGCAAAGAGGCTGATATGGAGCCGGAGCATTGCCATGGGTCAACATCCATAGCTGAACCATTGGAGGTCAACCCTGTTCATGATCCTGGGACATGTATAAAGAGCATTTTTGCATGATTTTCTTTCCCCCATCAGCTGTCTAAAAAGGTACTAATTAAATAATTCCCAGCAAGCATTATTGTTTAATTGACAGCTCTGGAGAAGCCCTTTAGCATATATCACTGTACATTTTTAGGTCAAAGATTGCTCTCTTCAGAGAAGGGAGAAGGCAGTGTTATACATGCAATATTACTGCATTAGTAAACCAGAGGCCTATGCAAATTGTCTGGGGATACAGATTCAAATTCCACTACAGTATTGGGTGGCATTTACATTCAATTTATAAAGCAAAAATTTTAGAAATGTTACAAAACCATAGCCAACTCTCATTAAAAAATTCTCAAATTACCAGAAACAACAAAAAGGATGTAATTTCTGACAATCTGATGAAATTATGACTGATCTGTGACTCACTTTGGTCCTGGACAGAATCTTGACAACCTCAAAAGTTAAAAACTGAACTAACACCAATTGTTAATTGAAGAGGAGAATTCTAAACTACTGCTGTATTGAGAAGACAAATGTCTTCATCTTAGATTACATTAGGTTAGATTCTCTACAATGTAGAAACATGCCCTTCGGCCCAACAAATCCACAACGACCCTCCAAAGAGTAACCCAACCCCCTCTGACTAATGCACCTATCAATGTTGAACAATTTAGCATGGCCAATTCACCTTAACCTGCACATCATTGGAATGCGGGAGAAAACTGGAGTACTCGGCAGCATCACACAGACACAGGGAGAATGTGCAAACTCCACAAGACAGTCGCCCAAGGCTGGAATCAAACCTGGGACCTTGGCGCTGTGAAGCAGCAGTGCTAACCACTTTATTCCCAAAAGGTCTGGCTTTAATCATTAGGCAATATCCCCTAGATCAAAACGTGTCTCCAATCAGGAAAGTAGCTTCCCCTTTTCTATCCTATTAGCTCCCCTTTATATCTTGAAAGTTTGATCAAGTGAATGCAAATGTTTTAAATCCCAGGGAATACAACCCTGGTTTATATAAACAGGAGCAAATTAGTGCACATGCTGGAATCTGTACCAAAATCAAAATGCTGGAGATCACAGCAGGTCAAACAGCAACCATGGAGAGAAAGCAAGCCAACATGGAGTCTAGATGACTCTTCATCAAAGCTGATGTGAAGTCAGCTTGCCCGCTCTCTGTGGATGCTGCCTGACCGGTTGTGATCTCCCGGTTTGTATAATCCCCTTTAGTAAGCTGTCTCTTAAGCTGTGGGCGGCACAGTGGTTAGCACTGTTGTCTCACAAAGCCAGAGACCCGGGTTCAATTCCTGCCTCAGGTGACTGTGTGGAGTTTGCATATTCTCCCCGTGTCTGCGTGGATTTCCTCCAGGTGCTCCGGTTTCCTCCCACAATCCAAAAATGTGCAGGTTAGGTGAATTGGCCATGCTAAATTGCCCGTAGTGTTAGGTGAAGGGGTAAATGTAAGGGAATGGGTCTGGGTGGATTGCGTTTCGGCGGGTTGGTGTGGACTTGTTGGACCAAAGGGCCTGTTTCAACACTAAGTAATCTAATCTCTTGGAGTCAAGATATCATTTTGGAACATCTACGTTCTGCTCCCTCTGGGAACCAAGGTCTTTCTTCACAACATATAGCCCCCAGAGCCTCTCTCACTCCACTGTATTCCAGCCACATTTTTGTATAGATGAAGCTGGACCTTGCCCCTTGTATTCTGTTCACCTCAATGTAATGCAGCTGGCTGTGCCTACACCAGCTCACTGAATGAGCACCTAACAAGCTTGTTATCCTGTTCAATAATTCACAACTATCAACAACATTCCCCATCCCCTTCAACTAAATTAAACTAAAAAAAAATCTAACAACCAGAGAAAAGGTACATATCCTCTGATTTTACTCCTTGGATGTTATGGAATAGGATATTAATTTTAAATCTTTCAAAAGTGCTGTACAGTCCTGAAGGAATGGCAAACTAACCAGAGAGTTGTGTGGAAAGTAAAATTTCTCTCAAATAAACAACGTAGCGACCCATTTAAAAATCAGTAAAGCGAACAACCTTGCTTTCCATCGGAAATAAATTCTTATGAATAAAAATGACAAAAAGTTCAAATTAACCACAATCCCATAATTTCTATCACATCAAAGCATTATTCAGCATAGAAAGGGGGTGGTGGGGGATGTCTCATCAAGTTGGTGACAGCTCTCTCAAACAACAATGCTGTTAGCTCCCACATCGGTGTTATTCATTCCCCATAGACCTGTAGAATATTCCCCTCACATTTACCCAACTTCCAGTGAAAGCTACTGTTGAACTGTTGTTTATCACTATATTAGGCAGGGCATTCCAAACTCTTGCGCATATAAAAAACATTTTCCTTTATCTATGCCTCTGGCTCTTTTGCCAATTATCTCATAGCCAGTGACCTTTCAGCTACTAGAAACCATTTCTCTTTCTCTCATAAACCTTTGATGACTTGCTGTAATGCCAGATCCAAGCTGGTAAATGTAATAGCGCATAAAGATCTCAGGATAGCAACAAGCCTCTGCTTTTCTCCTCCTGTGCCAGAAGAAGAGCCTGACAGAAATTGTTTCAGATGCAACTCAAGCAAAAAAATGACCAAGCAAGCGGAGGTCAAGTCAAACAAAATGATAAGACTGTGCAAAGTGTAAAAGCTCATAATACCTGCATGTTTACATATGAGCAGAACACCAGCCTTAAATCAATTGAATGTATGCTCCAAAGAAGCAGCCAGACCCGAAGCTTACTGTTTGAGTTCAAATCTCAAGGAGGATATCAACTGCAGGCCAAATAGTTTGAAATTCTACATATCTCATTGGAGTCTGCCATTAATCACAAACAATGCTGTGCAGCAAGAGTCAAGGGAAAGCTTACTGCGCTATAGAACAGAAACCAGCTAACATCAACAAATAAAAGGAGAGATAGACTGAACATTACACAACGTACTGCAATCAAGGCCATAGCAACAGGGAATTAATCCATTTCACTGTGGACTTGACATTCTGTGATGTCCTTCAGGATGCTCGCGTCCCTGCTGTGACATACTGAAACAAAAGATCCTACATCTGTATTTCTTTAACACTTTCTTTAAAGAGGAGCAGGAGAGTTCTTCTCCAACATTGCGAAAACAAATACTTTGTAATAGAACATGCTGAGGTGGCTCGACAGGGTTTATCTGAGAGCATGTGGGCATTGAGAACTTGGTGGTATCATTTCAAAACAGTAAGTCTCTCATTAAGGACAATGATGAGGAGAAATTTCTTCCCCAAGCGTCACTAATCTTTGAAAGCAGGGGAGGCTAAGTTTCTGAACATAATCAAGTCTGGAGTTATCCAGAGCTTTGATCTTATCCTTTGTACTTCTGATTTATCACATTTATGCATGTGGAAGCTTGCTGTATCAAAATTGCTTACTACATTTCCTGCACTGAGGTGATGACATCTCAAAATGGCTGAGAATTTTTGGGGGGATCTAATGGTCATAGAACGATGTTAAATTTAAATCTTTTGGAGGAACTTTACAATCAGTTTGAAGCCTTTAAGTGCAAATGCAAGAAAATACTAAACTTTTTTAAACATGCCCAAGAAAACCAGGGTCAAAAGTCCACTATTGGTAAGGAACATACTGTATCACTGTACTAGAAATCCAGAGGCCCAGGTAATATTCCGGAGACAAGAGTTCAAATCTCACCACAGCTGCTGTGAGATAAAGAGTAAATTAATACATTTGGAATATAAAGCCTGAAATTGCTGGAGAAACTCATTTGGTTTACATGCCATGGAAATAAATCTCTCACATTTACCGTGTCTGCCATATATGCGATTCTAGATCCACACCAATATAGCTCACTGTTCTCTGCTGAGCAAACCACTCAGGTCAAGGACAACTACAGGTAGGTAACAAACACTGACCTTACCAGCTACACCCACATCCGAAGAAAAAAAAACTTAGTCATCCAAGGCCTGAATTTCTGTTGCCAGCTGCCTTTAGTCAGATTCAGTTTTCAGTCGTGTGTTGTCCAATATTCATTTTAAACTTAATCAGGAGGGGGCCTAAAGGATACAGTACTCTCTGGGATAGTCAGATACTCTTTTGGATAGGTCCAGAAAGGTAAGTTATCCTTTGGGATTGTTAACAAAAAATGCAAATATTCATTTAAAAAAAATTCAATACACGCATTGTACCTGACAAGGGAACTGTCAAGGGAGCTTTCAATGTCCTATTTACAGTTCTGAAGAAAAACATCTGCAGTAAACAAAAAATATGCTCGTTATTTTACTGACTGTTCATATCAGCCTAATAGTTATTACATTTGTGCTGCATGACTGCTTTTACAGCCTTTTATCACAGTGGGGTGGCTATCAGTTCACAGTTCGATTGTCAGCTCCAAATGTTTATGACGTCGTTGATGGGAGCCACAAATAAAAATATTGTTTTCTTGTAAGGATTGATTAGTTGAAGGAAGTTAAATGTAGTGAATCAGCTTTAATCAATTTTGTAAGGAATTTTTATAACTCTACCTTCCACACTCAGGAATAAAAATTCAGACCTTTATGAGCAGCCTCAAATCCCACATCTTCAATGCTTCTAATAACTAAAAATTTTAAATAAAGCTGAAAAAATTTTTTAAATTATTTCTATCTGGCTTGTTTACAGTATCCACATGATTACTTGTTTACTCACAAACAATCTGAGAAAGTTTTACAGACCCTATGATAATTCCACACTTCAAATCCTCTCCAGTACTCTCCTGCAGTTTCTCAAAGTCCATCTGTATCTATCTCTGTAAGAAAGCTTGGCCAATCATAAATTGCCTTTCTAATGAAAAGAAAGTTAGGACTGGCTGCTACTAATCTTTGTATTTCATTTTAAAATGAATTTGGGCATTTTAGTTTTCATCTCAATTTAAATCAGTCATACAGTGAGAGGTTCTGCCCAACAGTGCCAGAACTGGAACCTTTCAAATTAGGTATACTGCTAAAGGGTGGCATGACAGGTCAGGTATAAACTCTTACGACACCATTTATAATAAAAAAGGAACAGCATGTTTCATGCAAGAGCTACAATAAAATATTATGATCCTGATCATAATAAATTATGCCCGTGGAATACTAATTCTATACAAGTTTCAGACTTAATTACTTCAGCAGAGCCTAACAGCAAGAGACAACACAATTACTGATCCAGAAACGGAATGAAGCCTGATTGAATCTTTGAGTATAATTGAACTTAAATACAATTTCTCAAGTCAACAAAATATTTTTGAATCTGCTTTTCATTGCCAACTCTAGGCATGACTAGATTCACAGCTGAAAATTTGTTGCTGGAAAAGCGCAGGTCAGGCAGCATCCAAGAAACAGGAGATTTGACGTTTCGAGCATAAGCCCTTCTTCAGGAATGGTTCCTGATGAAGGGCTTATGCCCAAAATGTCGAATCTCCTGTTCCTTGAATGCTGCCTGACCTGCTGCGCTTTTCCAGCAACACATTTTCAGCTCTGATCTCCAGCATCTGCAGTCCTCACTTTCTCCTCGATGACTAGATTCACAAGAAGGATTCCAAGGATGAGGAACTTTAGTTCAGTTAGACAAATTGGGACGTTTTCTTTGGAAGAGAGCAGGTTATTTGACAGAAGTATTCGTTATCATGAGTGGTCTGTTTGGGGTTGACAGGAACAAATTGGTGCACTGATGGGAAGTTCAAGAATGAGACTTCAGGCAATAGGGAAACGAGGATCAACTTTTTCACACAACGAGCGGTTAAGGTCTGGAATTCACTGCTCAAGAATGGAGGCAGGTTCAATATTTTCAGAGTTATAGAGCCATCCTTGTGACATTCCAAAGGGAATCGGAGGGTTAGCTGAAAAGGAATAATGTGCAAGATCATGGGGTGGAGGGCAATTAGAGGGGATGTGAATGGCACGAGGTGCCTTGTTCATTCAGAGCTGACACAGATACAAGATGTCAGTTGCCTCCCTCTGTGCTGCACCAATTCTGTGATGACGTGGTCACTCTTTATATTGTGCTGAATTCAGCATGTGACCTGAGTCACAATTTAGTTTAAAAAAACAAAAAAAAAACTTAGCTGGATGCTTCAGGCTAATCAACACAATTAGAAATAAAAAAATTGGTCAAGGAATGCAAAACTTGAATGCTGTATTGAATTAATATGAAACATATACTGATGTCAAATACTAAACATCTGATACATTGTAGTGATTAATTATTGAGGTGCAGTGGTTTTGAGAGGTAGGGAGGGCATTATAGATCATAGATCCTAGGCCATTCAATAGGATTGCGGTGATCCTTGACCACAGTTCCACTTTCTTGCACCATTCCCTCTCTGAACATTTTAGGGCTGTGATAGGTTAGAATGATGGGGGACAGTGGGTAGAAGGCCATATAGAAATTTGAAAGAAAAGATGAAAAAAAGTTTAAAAAGAAAAACAGGCAATTGAGACAAGCATAGGGTGATGGGTGATCGGGACTTGGCATGAATTTCGGATGAGCTCAAGTGGACAAAGGGTGTGAATTGGGAAGCAAGTCAGAACAGAACATTGGAATAGTCCAGATATAACAAAGGCACGGGTGCAAGTTTCAGTGACAGACTAACTGAGGTAGGAAGCGAAGCTGTGGCATTAAGGTGGTGGAAATAGGCGCACACTTAAATCAGTAACAATAATTTGAAGTATAAACATATTTATCCAAAATAATACAGGAAGCATGTGCAGCTCAAACTTAAAAGTTGAAGTATTTATCCGTATCTCCACACTGCCAAGACTCCTGCCTTTAAGCCTTGTAATTAGAATTCAAATTCGACCTTCCAAAATGATTCATTTCACACTTTTCCAAGATGAACGCCATCTGCCACTTCTCAGCCCAGCTCTGCACCCTGTCAATGTCCCGTTGCAACCTACAACAGCCCTCCATACTATCCACAATTCCGCCAGTTTGTGTAATCGGCAAACTTACTAGCCAACCATTCCCCTTCCTCATCCAAGTCATTTATAAAAATCACAAAGAGCAGTGGTCCCGAAACAGATCTCCATGGAACACCACTGGTAAGCGAGCTCAAGGCTGAATACTTTCCATCTATCACCAACCTCTGTCTGCTATGGAGCAACTAATTCGGTCTCCAGATAGCCAAATCTCCCTGTATCCCATGCCTCCTTATTTCTGAATGAGCCTACCATGGGGAACATTATCAAATGTGTTGCTAAAATCCATATGCGCCACGTCCACTGCTCTACCATCAATGTGTTTGGTCACATCCTCAAAGAATGTAATAAGGCTTGTGAGGCATGACCATATTTGACTATCTCTAATCAAACTATGATCATTTGGAAAAGCATAAATTCTATCTCTCAGAATCTTCTCCAACAATTTGTCCACTGCCGATATAAGACTTATTGGTCTGTAATTCCCAGGGTTATCCTTATTCCCTTACTTGAATAAAGGGAATAACATTTGCCACCCTCCAATCATCTGGTGCTACTCCAGTGGAGAGTGAGGATGCAAAGATCATTGCTAAAGGTGCTTCCCCTCGAAACCTTGGGTATATCCCGTCTGGCTCAAGTAAAAGAATACTTTTATAATGTGCCAGTAAGGCCTCTTGTGAGGTATGATAGTGTCCATATCTCTGAGCCAGGAAGCCTGGGTTAAAGTGCTACCTGCTTCAGAAGTGTGTAACAATGTCTCTGAACAGGTCAGTTAGAAATTACCTATAACACGACAGATTCAATCATTATTACTAAATACTTGCAGCCAAGCAGAGGATGCAGCTTATAACCTTGATTAATTGTTTAACTTTCAAAAGTTGGTTTAATATTTAATTTACAAAACAAAATGCCTGTAATTTTATATAAAACACCTAATCAAATCAATTGGATAGAATTCAGTTTGCCAAAGTCTACAATCGTAGTCTCTACATAAAGTAATTTTGCAATCCACATTGGTTATCTTCATACTGTTTTGTATCAGTGCTCTACCTTTTGGCATCTTCACGTTAAAAAAAAATTTTGAAATAATGTCTCCCTGTTCCAAAATTCTCAGATATTGCATCAATATTTCTTGCTTTAACGTGAAAATAGCGTGTCTTCAGATGGTGAATTTCAGTATTCAAACAAAATAGCAAGATTAACTAACTTGGAGAGGATGGAATTACATATTATAGTTCTCTTGGAATAGTATCAACGTCCCTGGGTTCATCAGTGACCAGAAACTGAACTATCCATAAAAATACTGTGCCTACAAGAGTAGGTCAAAGGTTAAGAATTCTGCAGTAACTCACCATCTGATTTCCTAAACCCAATCCATCATCTACAAGGCAGGAGTATGATGGCATACTTGCCTGGATGACTACAGCTCAAAAAGATGGACATTATCCATTGGGGCGACATGGTGGCTCTGTGGTTAGCACTGCTGCCTCACAGCACCGGGGACCCGGGTTTGATTCCAGCCTCGGGCGACTGTCTGTGTGGACTTTGCACATTCTCCGTGGGTTTCCTCTCACAGTCCAAAGATGTGCAGGTCAGCTGAATTGGTCATGCTAAATTGCCCATAGTGTTAGGTGCATTAGTCAGCGGGAAATGGGTCTGGTGGGTTACTCTTCGGAGGGTCAGTGTGGACTTGTTGGACTGAAGGGCTTGTTTCCACACTGCAGGGAATCTAATCTAAAAATCTAATCCACTAAAAATCTAATCCATGACAAATCAGCCTTTTTGATTGGAACCCCATCCACCACATTCATTCCATCTGCCACCAATGCACCTTACAAATCCGCAACCACTATCACCCAAAAGGACAAGTATAGGAGCTGCATGGGAGTACTATCACCGACAAGTTACCTTCCAACTTCCTACCAACCGACTTGGAACTTTATTGCTGTTCTTTCATTGTTGCTGGGTCAGTCTTCTGAAACCTCCTTCCTAACTACTGTGGGTGTACCTACTCAATATCAACGGCCACAGCTCAAAGTGAGTGCTCATACAACTTTCTCAAGGACAAATCAGGGTTGGGAAGTTAATGTGAATCTTAACAGTGACGGCGACATTTTGTTAACTCAAAACAAAAATGGTGCAAATGACCATGTCTACGTTACCAGAACTGAGAAGTTACACAGATCAAGACATCCAGCATCTCTTGTTTCCAAATAGAAGACTCACCTGGTTTTGAGATATTTAAACTTATGAAGTGGTTTGATAGTGCAGATTATTACTGATAGGTATACAATTCTGACAGGGCTTTAGTGCTGGGGGAGGTGGCAGTCTAGAACAAGAGGTCATGGTTTTGGAGTATATAGAAGACCATTTACAAGCGAGAGGAAAAGAAATTTCTTCAGAGGACAGTCACCCTGTGGAATTTTCTTCTACAGAAGACAGTAAAGGCCAAATCATATTTAAGATTATATAGTTTTCTAGATAAAAGGTACCAAGGGATAGCAGGACAGCACGGCTGTATGATATTGAGATGGGAGTTCAGGTAATTGTACTGATGTACAGCAGGCATAATGGGTTGAATGGCCTTCTCTTGCTTATTTTCTGCAGTGCATAGGGCAGGTCAAGTCTAGGGTCAATTATAATCACTCATCAATTGAATAGAAAATTCAGGGGAAGTTTATTTACCTAGAAAGCGGAGAGAATATAGAACACACTGCCAAAAAGGAGGGTGTTGAAGAGGATAGTTCATATTAAGCTCTAGGTGCTAACCATTATGTGCTTGCTACCATCAATCTCTTCTCTTTTAAATAAATGCCGAATATGTTTGATAGCCCCTATAATAAAAAAAATTAGAAGTTCAAAAGGAAACCCACCAAATTTAAAGTTAAGTGTCATTACAAGGGTTGCAGTGTATTCCTGTGGAGCCCAGTAGTCTCTAAATGCCTCTGTTGAACAGTCTGGGGCTTGTGGCCTGCTTAATGATGAGTAGTAGAGGACTGACCCCCATAGTCTTAGCAGGAAGACGCACGTGTTTTGCATTAGGTGTAGTTTATTGCAATTTTTGTTTATTTTCAATATATTTTCACACAGAACTGAACATTTTCTATCACCACCAAATCACACTGCTTCATAGTGCCAGTGAGCCAGGTTCAATTCCAGCCTCAGGCAACTGTGTGGAGTTTGCATGTTCTCCCTGGTTTAGCTTGGGTTTCCTCCAGGTTCTCCAGTTTCCTCCCATAGTTCAGAGATGTGTAGGTTAGGTGAATTGGCCTGGCTAAATTGCCCACAGGTGTCCAGGGATGTGTAGGTTAGACAGATTAGCCATGGGAAAGGCAAGGTTACAGGGATTGGGACGTGGGATGCCTTTTGGAGGGTTGCTGTTTGGAAAGTCAGTGTGGACTGAATGGGCCGAATAGCCTGCTTCCACACTGTAAGGATTCCACGATTCTATACAAGAGGTACTTTTCACCCTTATCCACCATTACTAAATCACTTGTGTTTCCTATTGATTATTGGAACTGCAACTCCCCATTGGGGCAGTGCAATAACAGAAAAGGTGAGGACAAGATAGGGACAGAGTGCAGGGGTAAAATCAGAATCGAGTTGGAGGGGGAAGCTTATTGCACGATAGTAATAGATAATTAACATCAATTAGTGAGACATAATTACAATCATTAGGAGCTAGGTATGTCACGTGCTTCCCCGTTGGGACCTCATGAAAGACTTTCTCCAGTCAAACACTAACTACATCATCAGGTTGGAGCAGCTAATGCAACTTCAGCATTAACAGCTCCAAAACTATCATCCATAACAAGTGGAGTAGATACATAGAAGAGGAAGCTAGAAATCCATGATGGATAAAAGCCAGAAGCTGTGAACTGAGGGGCAAAACAAGTTGGAAGATCTGAATTCCCTCGTCTTGCTTCCCTGTGTTCACATACACACACGTTGAGGTTTTAACTTTACATCAGTTGTGAAAATTCCCATTCTTGCCAACTTACCTTTGGGTCACCGAGCAGGAAACTCAAACAAAATTCCCAACCCCAGGATCAGTCAATTGCACACTCAAATTACACCACAACTGGGGCCCCTCCCAACATCCAAACAGTAGAAATGTAAAACTGAAAACAGCAGAACGTTGTCTTGAAAACAAGTACAAATTAGGGATTGAGCAACTGACTTGTCATAGAAAGCAAACTTATTCCACACCCTAAAAAGAAATGCGGTCATTCTACTCACTTGCTTTTAATATCTGCTCATGTCAACAGATTGAAAAGATACCAAGATTAAATAATATTTGTCAGTGTGCAGCAGGCTGCGTCTAACTTCTGCAGCAAGCAAGCGTCATGGCTACAGGCCCAAGTACTTCAAAGTAATAAAGCCATTTGTTGCTAAGGTTACTCCAGCCAAAAGCTTGCATGCTTTTGTAATAATTAAGCACCAGTTCTTCTGTACTATACATGCTCCACAATACTCAGAACGAGTAATGGCTCCTCCGACAAACGCTCACTATACAGCAACACAATGGGAAAGAAAAAGCTAGCTAGAGGGGTAAAAGTTTGGCTGATGTTTTGGACACAACCACTTAAGTGGTGATAAATTTCCCAAAATGTTTACCATGTTTCTGTTTCTAGTAATAGACAGAGTACCAAGATTTAAGGTCATTTTGGAGAGGGGGCATGGAAAGAGGGAAGAGAGAGATAGATTGAGAGTTTGAATCAGGAGAATTTCTTGTTGAATGCACTGCCTCAAACAGCAGGGGAAACATCCACTATTAGTTTTATCTTCTTTTGAAAGTTAGAGGTCAGGGTTTCAGGAGAGAGGGGGAAAAGATTTAAAAAGGGGGCAATATTTTTTTCCCCCAAGAGGGTGGTGCATATATGGAATGATATGGCAGAGGAAGTGCTGATGCAGGTACAGTTACATTTAAAAGTCAGTGGACAGGTACATGAATAGCAAAGGTTTAAAGGGAAAAAGAGCCAAACACAAGCAAATGGGACTAGCTTAGTTTGGGAAAACCTGGTTGGCATGGACAAGTTGGGCCGAAGGGTCTGTTTCTGTGCTGTATGACTAAGATTAGATAAAAAGGGCAAGAACTGGAGGTTTTGGGCAAAGACAACAAGTGGGACTAATTTCAATAATGACCTCAAAATATAGACCTAAAAAAGGTAAATGTAGTGTGGTTTCTCCACTGTCAACCAGAAAATAAAACATGTTGCAATTCTGACAGTTAATAAATTCAAGAGAACCACTGAGAATAACCAGTATTTATATCGGAGCGTTTTGCGTAGAAAGATGTTCCAAGGTGCCTCGGGGCAATGACTATCAAGCAACTTTTGACACCAGGCTACGTAAGATGATACCAGGACAGCTAATCACACTTGGTCAAAGAGGCAGCTTTTAAGAAGTATCTCTTAAATGAGATCGTAAGGCCAATGGGTTTGGAGAATGAATTCCAGAGCTGAGAACCGTGGCAGTTGAGGAAGCAACTAATAATAGAGCAATGAAAATCAGGGAAGTGAGAGGTGCCAAAATTGGTGGAGTACTTTGGGGATGAGGCAGGGGGTGGAGAATGGTTGAAGAGGCTGGCAAAACAGGGAGTGAAGAAGGTTATGAAGGAACTTGAAATCATGGATGACAGTTCTCAGGTAAAGCAGAACAGCAAGCTATCTATCCTTTTCATTTTTAACCATAACTTATAAGGAGCTTAATTGCCAGAATTATAAATACCCATAAGTAAAATACAATTAAAAACTAGGCACTACGTCATTCAAGAGAGATGGACATTTCATTTGACAATTCTTACTCTGAATTAGTGAACAATGGATCCATTCAACCACAACTGCCAAGTAGAATCAGGTGTACGTTTGATAACGTGACTGCTATAATTACAATTGCACAATGCTCCACATAATGGGAAATAAATTATGTAGTATATATCTCATTATGAACAATTGAGATCAAGATACACTCACATTATAAAATCCTTGTGAATCATCTGGTTTGGTTAAGGTTACCATCTAATACCTTTCAAAATAAATTATAGTCTTAATCATCTCAGGTGAACTTCTATTTTTAAAATCAAGGTTGCACCTCAGACTTGTTTAAAATATTGAACTTGTATTAGAATTTACAGCAGAGAAACAGGCTATTCAGATCAACCAATCTATGCCAGCATTCATGCACTATTCAAACTGCCTACCATTCTTCCTCAAACCCGATCAGCATGACCCTCTTTTTCTCCCCCTCCTTCATTATTTATGTCCCTCTTCAATGAAAGTGTACTATGTCTTCATAATTCGCTCACGTTCCACATTCTCACCCCTCTCTGGGTAAACAAGTTCCTTATTTGATTTTATTGATGACACTCTTGTATTGACAGCAATTATTAGGAAAAAAACTGTCTCCACATCTACTTTATTGAAACTTTTCAATATTTTAAATATGCCAGGTCACCAGTTTTCAAGAAAAGACAGAACCAGCCAGTGCATCCCTCTACTGATATGGTTTAACTTCATAGTTCTGGTACCACCCATGTAAATCTTCTATGGACCCTCTCAGTGCTACTGTATTCTTTCTTAAACATGGCAACCAGAATTGGTACACAGTGGTGTGGTGGTAATCTCACTCCATTAGTAAATCAGAACATGGATGCATATCCCACCATGGCACATAACGACATTTTAAATTCAAAAGTTTGGATTTCTAAAAGCTAGCCTATTAACAACTTCACAACCAACGTCAATTGCTGTAAATTTTTTTTTAAAAATCTGGTTCATTCAGGGATCCTTATGTTGTTCTAGGTCTGCACTTCACTCTGGACCCATAGCAATGTGGTTGACTCCCAAGTGATCTTATTAATTACAGTTAGCACTTGTTATTGATTTAATTGTACTGCCAGTGGCTCCAATTGATAAACCCCACTTCCCCATCATTTAAATAGTTACCCTTTGGGAGGAAACTATGTATTGCTGGCTCTCTGCAAGACAATCCATTGTTACTATTTGATGTGACTTTAAAGAAAAAAAATCACAGGATCTGGGTGTTACTTGCTAGGCCACCATTTATTGCCAATTCCTAGTGGTCTTCAAGGGGTTTGAGGTGTGCTGCCTTCTTGAATTGCTGCAGTTCATTTGATGTACATGGATGCAAAATGTCCAGGATTTTGACCCAGAGACATTGAAGGAACATCGACATATATCAAAATCAGGACAGTGACAATTTGCAGGTAGTGAGGTTTCCATATATTTGCTGCCCCTGTCCTTCCAGGTCATAGAGATGTACCACATGGAAACAGACCCTTCGGTCCAACCGTCCATGCCGACCAGATATCCAAACCCAGTCTAGTCCACCTGCCAGCACCTGGCCCATATCCCTCCAAACCCTTCCTATTCATATCGCCATTCAAATGCCTCTTCAATGTTGCAATTGTACCAGCCTCCACCACTTCCTCTGGCAGCTCATTCCATACACGTACCACCCTCTGTGAAAAAGTTGCCCCTTAGGTCACTTTTATATCTTTCCCCTCTCACCCTAAACCTATGCCCTCTAGTTCTGGACTCTCCCGATCCCAGGGAAAAGACTTTGCCTATTTATCCTATCCATGCCTCTCAATTTTGTAAACCTTTATAAGGTCACCCCTCAGCCTCCGATGCTCCAGGGAAAACAGCCCCAGCCTGTTCAGCCTCTCCCTGTAGCTCAGATCCTCCAACCCTGGCAACATCCTTGAAAATCTTTGCTGAACCCTTTCAGGTTTCACAACATCTTTCCGATAGGAAGGAGACCAGAATTGCATGCAACATTCCAACAGTGGCCTGACCAATGTCCTGTTACAGCCGCAACATGACCTCCCAACTCCTGTATTCAATACTCTGACCAATAAAGGAAAGCATACCAAACGCTGCCTTCACTATCCTATCTACCTGCGACTCCACATTCAAGGAGCTATGAACCTGCACTCCAAGGTCTCTTTGTTCAGCAACACTCCCAGGACCTTAGCATTAAGTATATAAGTCCTGCTAAGATTTGCTTTCCCAAAATGCAGCACCTCACATTTATCTGAATTAAACTCCATCTGCCACTTCTCAGCCCATTGGCCCATCTGGTCAAGATCCTGTTGTAACCTTCGCTGTTCACTACACCTCCAATTTTGGTGTCATCTGCAAACTTACAACGGTACCTCTTATGCTCGCATCCAAATCATTTATGTAAATGAAAAAAGTAGAGGACCCAGCACCGATCCTTATGGCACTCCAGTCTGAAAAACAACTCTCCACCACCACCCTCTGACTTCTACCTTTGAGCCAGTTCTGTATCCAAATGGCTAGTTCTCCCTGTATTCCATGAGATCTAACCTTGCTAATCAGTCTCCCATGAGGAATCTTGTCGAGCACCTTGCTGAAGTCCATATAGATCACATCTACTCCTCTGTCCTCATCAATCTTCATTGTTACTTCTTCAAAAAAACTCAATCAAGTTTGTGAGACATGATTTCCCACACACAAAGCCATGTTGACTATCCCGAATCAGTCCTTGCCTTTCCTAATACATATACATCCTGTCCCTCAGGATTCCCTCCAACAACTTGCCCACCACGGAAGTCAGGCTCACCAGTCTATAGTTCCCTGGCTTGTCTTTACCGCCCTTCTTAAACAGTGGCACCACATTTGCCAACCTCCAGTCTTCCAGCACCTCACCTGTGACCATCAATGATACAAATATCTCAGCAAAAGGCCCAGAAATCACTTCTCTAGCTTCCCACAGAGTTCTCAGGTACACCTGATCAGTTCCTGGGGATTTATCCACTTAACAGTTTCAAGACATCCAGCACTTCCTCCTCTGTAATCTGGACATCTTGCACGATGTCATCATCTATTTCCCTACAGTCAATATCTTCCATATCCTTTTCCACAGTAAATACTGATGAAAAATATTCATTTAGTGTCTCCCCCATTTTCTGTGGCTCCACACAAAGGCCGCCTTGCTGATCTTTGAGGGGCCTTATTCTCTCCCTAGTTACCCTTTTGTCCTTAACATACTTTTGGATTCTCTTTAATTCTATTTGCCAAAGCTATCTCATGTCCCCGTTTTGCTCTCCTGATTTCCCTCTTAAGTATACTCCTACTTTCTTTATACTCTTCTATGGATTCACTTGATCTATCCTGTCTATACCTGACATATGCTTCCTTCTTTTTCTTAACCAAACCCTCAATTTCTTTAGTCATCCAGCCTTCCCTTTCATCCTGACAGGAATATACTCTCTCTGGATTCTTGTTATCTCATTTCTGAAGATCTGATCTATCCTTTTCCATCACTATTTTAAAACGAATAGAATTATGGTCACTGGCCCCAAAGTGCTCCCCCACTGACACCTCAGTCACCTGCCCAGCCTTATTTCCCAAGAGTAGGTCAAGTTTTACACCTTCTCTAATAGGTACATCCACATACTGAATCAGAAAATTATCTTATACACGCTTAACAAATTCCTCTTCATCTAAACCTTTAACACTATGGCAGTTCCAGTCGATGTTTGGAATGTTAAATCCCCTACCATAACTACCCTATTATTCTTACAGATAGCTGAGATCTCCTTAAAAGTTTGTTTCTCAATTTCCCTCTTGACTATTAGGGGGTCCATAATACAATCCCAGTAAGGTGATCATCCCTTTCTTATTTCTCAGTTCCACCCAAATAACTTCCCTAGATGTATTTCTGGGAATATCCTCCCTCAGCACAACGGTAATGCTATCCCTTATCAAAGATACCACTCCCCCTCCTCTCTTGCCTCCCTTTCTATCCTTCCTGTAGTATTTGTATCCTGGAACATTAAGCTGCCAGTCCTGCCCATCCCCAAGCCATGATTCTGTAATTGTGAAGATATCCCAGTGCCATGTTCCTAACAATGCCCTGGATCTGCCTTCCCTGTTAGGTCCCTTGCATTGAAATAAATACATTAAACTGCATTAGCCCTGCCTGTTTGATACACTTCTGTTCTCAGCTGCACTTGTCTCAGATTGATGATTTTCCTCACTATCTCCCTGGGTCCCACCCCAACCCTACTAGTTTACATCCTCCCAAGCAGTTCTAGCAAATATCCCTGCCAGTATATTAGTCCCCTTCCAATTTAGGTGCAATCCGTCCTTCTTGTACAGGTCACATTTACCCCAAAAGAGATTCCAATGATCCAAAAATGTGAATCCTTCTCCCATACACTAGCTCCTCATCCCTGCATTCACCTGCTCTATCCTCCTATTCATGCCCTCACTAGCTCGTAGCACTGGGAGTAATCCAGATATTACTACCCTTGAGGACCTCCTTTTTAAATTTCTGCCTAACTCTCTGTCATCTCCCTTCAGAATCTCAACCTTTTCCCTTCCTATATCATTGGTTCCAATGTGGACAATGACCTCCTGGTGGCCCCTCTCCCCCGTGAGAACATTCTGCACCCTCTCGGAGACATCCTTGATCCTGGCACCAGGGAAACAACGCACCAGTGTAGTGATCATGGATTGGAAGGTGCTGTCTAAGGAGCCTTGGCGAATTTCTGCGGTGCATTTTGTAGATCATATATACTTCTGCTACTGTGTATCAGTGGTGGAGAGACTGAACTTTTTGGATAGGGTGCAATTAGAAGGTTGCTTTGTGCTGAATAGTGTCAATCTTCTTGATTGCTGTCAGAGCTGCACTTATCCAGGCAAGTGGGAAGTACTGTATTCCATTTCAGCCCTAACTTCTGCTTTGTGGATGGCGAGGACAGATGGTGAGTGAATTTTAGTAGAACTCTCAGCCACTGATCGGTTTTTGTAGCCATTGTATTGAAATGGCTAGTCCAGTTCAGTTTCTAGTCAATGGTCACCTCCCTCACCCTCAGAATGTTATTAGTGGGGGAATTTGGTGATGATGGCAGCCAATGAATGTTAAGGTGGCAATGGTCATTGCTTGGCACTTGTGGTGTGATTGTTACTTGCCACTTGTCAGCCCAAGTCTGTATATTGCCCAGCCTTGCTGCATTTGGACACAGACTGCTTCAGTATCGGAGTTGTTATTGGTGGTGCTGAACACCTACAATCATCAGTGAAAATCTCCACTTCTGACCTCCTGGATGACAGGTCACTAATGAAATAGCTGAAGATGACTGATCCTAGGACACCCCCTTGAGGAACTTGTGCAGAGTTTCTGTGGCTGAGATGACAAACCTCCAACAATCACGACCATTTACCTTGGTGCCACTTATGACACCAACCAGCAGAGTTTGCCCAACACCCTATCCCTCCCAGTTTTATAATGGCTCCTTGAGATCACACTGAGTCAAATATGGCCTTGATGTCAAGGGCAGTCACTCTCACCCCACCTTGAGAATGCAATATTTTGGTCCATGTTTGAGCTAAGATCCATGTTTGCTATAAGGGCAGGAGCTGAGTAACCCTGGTGTAATCCGAACTGGGCATTAATCAGCAGGTTATTGCTGAGCAGGTGCTACTCAATAGTAGCAATGACAACACCTTCCATCACTTTACTGATGATTGAGAGTGGACTCAGAGGCTGGGTGGGGTTTATCCTGCTTTGGGTGTACAGGCACATACCTGTGCAATTTTCCAAATCATTAGGTAGGTGCCAGTGTTGTAACTGTACTGGAATAACCTAGTATAGGGTACAGGTTCTGGCACACAAGTCATCAGTACTATTGCCCAAATGTCATCAGGGCCCACAGCCTCCAACCATTTCTTGATATCACCTGAGCTGCTGGGGATTCTGAAGGAGGCCAAGATGGATCATCCATTTCGCACTTTTGGCTGAAGATTGCTGCAAATGCTTCACCTTATATTTTGCACTGATGTGCCTGGGCACCCTCATAATTGAGGGTGGGGATACTTGTGAAGCTGCCTCCTCAGAGTAGATTAATGTCCATCGCCATTCACAACTATGTGGCAGGACTGCAGAGCTTGGATCTGATCTGTTGGTTAAAGAATCACTTATCCTCATCTGTCACATGATAGTACACCATTTGGCATGCACATAGACCTGTTTTGTCTAGACATCACATGTTTCGACCTTATTCATTAATCTATTAACTTACTGAAGGCCTTATAGGATCTACTGCAATAACCTTTTTGTTCAATTTCCCCCGTGACATCAAAACTGAGAACTTAACATTCAGGGATATGTGACCTTTCAAAAGAGACAGGAAGGGTGGAAAACACTGTGGAAGCACCAATAATCAGAAAGGAAGTGAGCATAGTTGAGACAGATAATCGAAGTTTAGATGATGTACTGTCTATTTGGGTCGAGGTTTGAAAAAAAGAACAGCAAGGGAAAGAAGGAATTAGTAGAAATAGTGCACAGGAATTGTTGGAAAAACTGTAAATCAACAAATAAGAGGAGCATGTAAGAAGATTAGAGAAATAACTATGCTGACTTTAATAAAAACAGCCATGGTAAATTGTGAAAGAAAGCTAGCACAAAATATCAAAGAGAGCAAAAGCTTCTATAGGTTTTAAGAGAAAGAGAGACACTAATATGAATGTTGATCCTTTGGAAAATTAACCGGAGTGTTAACAGTGGGGAACACAGATGCTACGTCAATACTTTGCCTCACTTTTCACAGTGGAGGACAATAGTTGAATCCTGTCGGAATGGGAAAGTCAGAGGCAATAAATAAGGTAGAACATTTTTTTCCCCCTATCAATGCATATCAGCCATGATCGAATTGGGGGACAGACTTGATGTCCTAATTCTGTTCCTATATCTTATGAAATAATAACATTGATCAGGTAGCTATGTCAATGCATTCATAGATTGCTCTAGGAAACTCTCTCTAATGCTATGTGTCACAGAGCCAGCCAGGACACTAGTTTTCTTGGATCTGATAATGTGTAATGAGGAAAGTTTACTAAATGGACTCCAAGCAAAAAGATCCCATGGAAAGAACATGATAGAATCTAATATTCAGTTCATGAGTGAGAAACTTGGGTCAGAAACAATTGTGTTTAATTTGGAGAATCATAATGCAATGACAATAAAGTCAGAAAGTGAAATGGCTGGGTAGATTAGCAGATGAAAGTCGAAAGTACTGTGATGCTGTAAAATCAGAAACAAAAACAGAAGTTGCTGGAAAAGCTCAGCAGATTTGGCAGCTCCTGTGGAGAAAAATCAAAGTTAACGTTTCAGATCCGATAATCCTTCCTCAGAACTGCTCTGGAAGGGTCAAAGGACCCGAAACATTAATTTTGATTTCCCTTCACAGCTGCTGCCAAACCTGCTGAGCTTTTCCAGTAACTTCTATGTTTGTTTTAGATAGATTAGCAGGATTGACAGTAAGCAAGCAGTAACAGGTGTTTAAGGAAGTAATTCACAACTTTCAGTAAAAGAAAATACATCCCAGTGAGGAGGAAAGATTGAGAGGGGGATAAATCTACCATGACTAATCAAGGAAGTTAAAAGTTTAAAGAAAAACCATGGAAGGAGGCCCAAACCAGTGATAGCCCTGAAGATTGGGATAAATTCAGAATCCAGCAAAGGACTAAAAATATCAGAAGACAGAAAATAAACTACAAGGGCAAACTAGTAAGGTACATAAAAACTGACAATAACAACTTCTTTAAATATATAAAAAAGAAGAGGTCAAAGCGAACATAGGCCCTTACAAAACAAATCTGGGGAGATGCATGTGGGGAACAAGGAAATGGCTGCGTTAAATATTTTACATCAGTATTTATGGTCAAAGATACTGAGAGCACATTATTACTGGTAAAGAATATGGGGACTTACTGTAACATCTCGAGTATTGGGAGCAGTTTTGTTCCACTTATTTAAGGAAATTATCATTTTATTGGAGGCAGTTCAGGGAATCTTCATTAGGATGATCCCTGATATGAAAGGATTGTCTTATGAGTAAAGGCTAAACAGGTTGGGACTCTACTCACTGGAGTTTTGAAGAATGAAAGTAATCTCTTTGAAACAGATAGCATTCCTAACAGACTTGACAGTGTAAATGAAAGGATAAACCCCCTCACATTGGGTGGGGAAGGCAAAGCAGGCTCAAGGGGCTGAAAGGCCTACTCCTATTTCTTTACGAAGTCAATTAATTTTGTCATTGTTTTTGAAATCCATTCTGATGAATATTACAACGTGGATTGTTTTCAGTTTATTTTCTCCTTTAAGGGTTCTATTATGTTTTTAAACAGTGTTAAATTGATTTACCACAAATTCTAGGCATGTTCTAGAAAAGACATAACATCAGCCATGCACCAATCCGCCGAGGTTTAAAGCAGTGAAAAAGGCTCTTCGGCCCATTAAGTCAGTGCCTGTCAAAAGCTCCCAGCTAAGTATTCTAATCAGAAATAAATTTTTTGAACAAAGAAGTACCTCTGCTGTCTCTTCCCTTGATTTATTTTTAAAATATGCAAATGTAGTCTATTCAAATCAGAAGTTTAATCTTGTTTGAGATTGGTCAGTTTATTTAATATTACTTCTCTTTATTTAAAATGGGAATCTCACTTTTTTAAGTTTGCACACCCACCCTCCTCCCCCTCCCCACTTTATATCCATGAATTTTCTAAGTAAAATAGTGAAGGATAATTATTATTTCCTACTTCTGCCATGCTGCCTGTGATTTTATCCTTGAGAAATGTCCATATTACACAGGAGGAAGTGCTGGATGTCTTGAAATACATAAAAGCAGGCTCAAGGGGCTGAAAGTCCTACTTCTATTTCTCTGTGGGAAGCTAGGGAAAATGATTGCTGGGCCTCTTGCTGATATTTATATCATCGATAGTCACAGGTGAGGTGACAGAAGACTTGAGGTTGGCTAACGTAATGCCACTATTTAAAAGTGGTAAGGACAAGCCAGGGAACTATAGACTGGTGAGCCTGACATCAGTGATGGGCAAGTTGCAGGAGGGAGTCCTGAGGGACAGGATGTACATGTATTTGGAAAGGCAAGGACTGATTAGGCATAGTCAACATAGATAGGATTTCCCATGCACAAAGCTAATGAATTTTGTTGAGTTTTTTGAAGAAGCAAAGAGGATTGATGAGGGCAGAGCAGTGGAAGTGATCTACATGAACTTCAGTAAGGCGTGCGGCAACTGGTTAGCAAGGTTATACCTCATGGAACTAGCTCAAAGGTAGAGGACAGAGGGTGGTGGTGGAGGGTTGCTTTGCAAACTGGAGGCCTATGACCAGTGGCATGCCACAAGGTTTGGTGCTGGGTCCACTACTTTCTGTCATTTATATAAATGATTTCGATGTGAACATAGGAGATATAGTTAGTAAGTTTGCAGATGACACCAAAATTGGAGGTGTAGTGGACAGCAAAGTATTGCAATGGAATCTTGATCAGATGGGCCAATGGCAGATGGAGTTTAAATTTAGATAAATGCGAGGTGCTGAGTTCTGGGAAAGCAAATCTCAGCAGGACTTATACACTTAATGGTAAGATCCTAGCGAGTGTTGCTGAACAAAGAAACCTTGGAGTGCAGGTTTATAGTTCCTTGAAAGTAGAGTCGCAGGTAGATAGGATAGTGAAGGAGGCATTTGGTATACTTTCCTTTATCAGTTAGAGTAGTGAGTACAGGAATTGGGAGGTCATGTTACGGCTGTAAAGGACATTGTATAGGCCATTTTTGGAATAGTGTGTGCAATTCTGGTCTCCTTCCTATTGGAAGGATGTTGTGAAACTTGAAAGGGTTCAGAAAAGGTTTACAAGGATGTTGAAGGATTTGAGCTGGAGGGAGAGGCTGAACAGGCTGGGGCTGTTTTCCTTGGAGCATCAGAAGCTGAGTGGTGACCTTATAGAGGTTTATAAGGTCATGAGGGGCATGGATAGGATAAATAGACAAAGCCTTTTCCCTGGGGTGGGGGAGTCCAGAACCGGAGGGCATAGTTTTAGGACGAGGGGAAAGATACAAAAGGGACCTAAGGGGCAACATTTTCATGTAGAGGGTGGTACGTGTGTGGAATGAGCTGCCAGAGGAAGTGGTGGCAGCTGGTACAATTACAGCAATTAAAAAGCATTTGGATGGGTATATGAATAGGAAGGATTTGGAGGGATATGGACCAGTTGCTGGCAGGTGGGACTAGATTAGGTTGGGATATCTGGTGTGCATGGACGAGTTGGACCAAAGGGTCTGTTTCCATGCTGTACTCCTCTAGGACTCTATGATCCTGTTCCCGACAATTACGTTTCTAAAGAATATAGCAATTTTAAAGAATATCTTTAAGTTTGTAGTTCCTTTGTCTTCCTGAGTTTAAAAAATTCTCCCCATGTCTTTGCATTCTCCCTCTTTTTGGTCTTGCTTTCCATCAAAATATGTTGCCTCTTTTCGCTCAATTTCTATCATGGGTTTTTATGCAGCCTATAGTAAACTTATCGGGTCAAATGAATGAAGCAGTCTTCATCCACCTCAAGAGTAATTTAATGTCCTGAAACAGTCACCAGCTGTGATTCATTTGAAAAACGATAAAGTCAACAGCCATTCGTGGATTCCCTTTGATGTAGCACCTTAAATGGAGACAAAAACTGGATTCTTGAGCCAAAGCAGATATTAGGAGGAGTAACTGAAACTTGTTCTTAAAAAGGAGAAGATGGATGTGTAGCAGTGATTGAGAAAGGAATAACAAACAAACAAACAAACAGGCTGGGAGGACACAGGCACAAGATTGAGGCCAGCCGAACAGCAAATCCAGAAGAGAGCTCCAAAACTGGTTAGAGATGGAGAAAGGGAGACTGTAGAGGGAGATAAACACATGCATTTGAATTTTACATCAATAGGTCTTCGTTCAATAATAGACACGAAATGCCAATGAACAAACAATAGCCTTCAAACAAGATGGGAAAGATTAGTCCGACAATTTATGGCCATATAAATGAGCTGCATATTTTACATTTGATGCTTACAAAATCCACCTGGTAAAAGGTACTAATGTCATCAATTGTCTATATACAGATACGGTCGCAGATATGCCAGTAAGGTGTCCAGTGATGAATGGAGATTGTAAATACATTTTCTCCTATCCAAACAATAAGGACTTCTACTCCAATGAATTTTAATAAATGCAACTTCTGATTTTCTAAGCCTCGACTGACAGAACAACAAGATGCACATTGGTGTCTTTAGCCACATATGATCAGTCAAACTCAGGCTTGAAACTGGGCTTTGCACAGGCTCAAGCAGCTCAACTCAATACATGAGTTCTTCTACAAGGCTCCCTGCTGCCCCAAGGAATACTGTTTTTTCCAACTGCCCAAGTATTTGCACTGATTAGATTAGACTTAGACTTACAGTGTGGAAACAGGCCCTTCGGCCCAACAAGTCCACACCGACCCGCCGAAGCGCAACCCACCCATACATTTACCCCTTACCTAACACTACGGGCAATTTAGCTTGGCCGATTCACCTGACCCGCACATCTTTGTGACTGTGGGAGGAAACCGGAGCACCCGGAGGAAACCCACGCAGACACGGGGAGAACGTGCAAACTCCACACAGTCAGTCGCCTGAGTCGAGAATTGAACCCGGGTCTACTGGCGCTGTGAGGCAGCAGTGCTAACCACTGTGCCACCGTGCCGCCCACTGCTTTGTGCAATTGCTGTGAAATAGCAGCAAAGTCAGAGGTCGCGCCAACAAATCCAAACTACAAATCAGCCACCCTTATTATTATATATAAAGACAGCTTCATGGCATCTCAACCATCATTTATTTAAAATCATTAGATTATTTCAGTCTCCCATTAGAATCCAGATTTTATTGAAAGGAAGGCTGAAAGAGTCCAAAGTATCTGTCTTTCCACAAGCAAGGTTAGTGACAAAAAAAAACTGCAGATGCTGGAATCCAAAGTTGACTGGCAGGCCAGGCAGGCGGTGGAGAAGTCAACCTTTTGGGTGTGATCCTCCTTCAACTCTTCTCCACCTCCTGATGCTGCCTGGCTTGCTGTGTTCTGCCAGCCTCCTGTTTGTCTACTTTCCACAAGCAAAGGCTGACCATTTTAGTGAGAGGTGACGGACATTTCGGGATGGGATCAATATTTGTTTACTAGCAACTTTAATACTACAGCTCATACACAATAATGGTGCAACATACCTCTGAATATAATCAGACAGCAGTTAATTCTTATTGTGCAGAGAGGTTAGTGAGGGAAGCTGGTGAAGCAGGCCATTTCCAAACTCTCTTACTAATTTCTCTCACATTTACTTTTCCTTAGCTATTATGCCTGTGGCTTTCAGTTAACATCCTAATTGGTATTAATTATGCTCATTTATGTCATCAATTATGTTCATTGCAAACAGGACCCATTGTTTCAAGGAAATAAAAGGAAGAAGTACCTTTTCTTTTCCCTGAATTAGAGGATGCATCAGCAGTTCTAAAGAAAGAGACATGGGCAAAATATGCAAATTAGATCCAACCTGCATCAGGCCTGCTTGGCACACCCTCCTCATTCCTGAAGAAGGGCTTATGCCCGAAATGTCGATTCCTCTGGCTCATTTGATGCTGCCTGACCTGCTGCGCTTTTCCAGTAACACATTTTTAAGCTCTGATCTCCAGCATCTGCAGTCCTCACTTTCTCCCAATCTGCATCCATGCAAATACCAAACAGATGGAGTCACTGGAGGTAAATAGGTGGCCTGTAGGATATTTGTGTTGGTAACATTAGTTTGGAACCCAATTGTGTGTGTGGGGGATTATAGAATCACAGAATATTCACAGCTCTGATGGAGGCCATTCAGCCCATGTGTACTTGGGCATATGCTGCCCATCCTTCACCTTTTCCCGGTGGGCCAGCAATTTTCACTTGTTTTTTTCCCGCCCCTCAGGTAATTATCAGATTGTGTTTTGAAAACGACAATTGATTCTGTCTGTACCACACAGTCTATCCCAGATCCTAGGCACTAACGATGCAAGAAAGATTCTCTGCACGTTGCCATTGCCTCTTTTGTCAATCACTTAAATGGATGTTCTCTTCACTGCTGCAGCAACGGAAACAGTCTCTCCATAATCTCTGGCCATACTCACGATTACAGGTACTACTTTTGAGAATGGCTTCCCAAACATCTAAGTAGAATAGCTGGACCCCTTCCAAACTATCACATAACAGAGCTTCTTCATTCTTGGAACCACATTTGTAAATCTTATCTGTATCCTTTCTTAATGTCTTCACACTTTCTGAAATGTGCTGCTCAGAACTGGACATAAATATTCCAGAAGAGGCCTAATCAGTGTTTTATATAAAAAGGTTCAACAAAACTTCCTTGATTTTGTACTGGCATTTATTACAGTTAAGCAGCATCTATCTTTTAATATCAACCTTGTTTTCAAAACCCTCCATAATCTTCATTCTCCATCTCTGCAATTGTTTCCAGCAACAGAAGCCTCTGATATTCTCACTTCTCCAATGCTTTTTTTTCTGTGCTGATCTGATTTCAGTTGTTCCCCCATTGGTGGTACTTCTTTTCTCTGGCTAGACCCTTAGCTGTAGAATTCTATCCCTAAACTCCTCCATATTCCACGTCTCCTTACTCCTTTAAAATATCCTAGAAATTCCACTTCTTTGACCAAGCTGTTTGTCATCTGCCCCAATCTCTCACGTGGCCCAGTTTCATGCTTTGCCTGATAATTCTCTGAACTGCCGCGAGTTGTTTTGCTCCGATAAAGAGGTTATAAAATACGCAAATTGTCATTGCATCAACTGTACTGTACAAAGGCCATGATTTATCTCTGGGTGTCAGGGAAAATCGTACAGCACCGAAAGCAGCTATTCAGCACACTGTGCCTTTTTAAAATATTTTATCGATAGGATGTGGGCACTGTGGGCTAAACCAGTATTTATTTCCCAGAGAACAGATCAGAGTTAACCAGACAGTTGTGGGGTGGAGGGTGGAGGGTGGGGGAGGTGGGGGGGGCGGGTCTGAAGTCACATGCAAAATGATTTTCTTTCCTGAAGAACATTAGTTTTAAAAAAAAAGTGGATTTTTATGACAACCAACAACTACTGCATGGTCACCTCTAGCTTTATATTCCAGATTTGTATTGTATTCAAATTTCACCATCTGTTACAGCATGATTCAAACCCATGTCCCCAGAACACTAACCTGGGATGCTGGATTTTTGTCCAGTGAATTTACCAGTATCCCAGCGACTCTCCCTCCTTGATTGAGCTTTCCAATTAACTCCACTACCTTGCTTTTTCCATACAGCCCTGAAAACTGCTCTTTTGGAAGTGTGCATCAATTAATCATTTGAAAGTTATTAGTAAATCTGCTTAACACCCTTTCTGACAGTGCATTCCAGATGATAACAACTCACTCTATTAAAACCATTTCATGTCTTGTCTGGCATTTTTCTCAATTATCTTAAAACCAGATCTTCTGGTGACCAAATCCCTGCCCTCACTCCTGTTCTTCATTTTTAAAAAGACTAACTTTTTTTAAAAAATTAAATCGACTTGTTGAGAGGTTATTACACACCCCTGGAGAAGGTGGGACTTGAACCTGAGCTTCCTGGTCCAGGGATTGGATCACTACCACAGCACCATATCACAGCCCCTTCATCATTCCAAACAACTGAAGGATTTACAAAAACCAAAAATCACTTCTTTTCTGTCAAACTGTAAAACAAAAGTCGAATAAGACTTTATTTTGTGCAAGATTACATGTACAAAAGAGATTAATTGCTATAGACATTTCCAGCCAACTCAATAAAAACAACATTGCCAGCATATTATACAACAGCTGAAAAATGTGTATTTATGGTCATCAACTCCAAGTGAATGTATTTCTGGAGCTTTCATTACATGCTCTACCATCACAATCCTGCTATTGGTCAAATTGTCCAATTGCACCTTCCCAGAGCCAGGGGCTTTTTGACAGATACTCAAGAAGCATCCATTAATCCACCATACACCCCCTCTAATCCCCTTTTAAAAGGATAAAGGACGAGAAGGGGTCGAAGAAAATGAACGAAACATTGTCTTTCATCATCCTATAATATTTTTCATGGTCCCTTCTCACAGGAATGAATAGAGGTGAATGTTCAAATCTGAGGCACTGCATATGTCAAACTAACATACATTAAAATAAGCAGAACTAATCCTCAGTTTGCTTTAAACTCCTCTATCTCGATGTGATATCAAATTTATGTTATAATGGCCACTTACTAAACTATGTTTTCGTCCTAATTAGATGATGATTGCAGTTTTGCATCATAGCCAAGAAAATTTTTTTTTTTTTTAAAAACATGACTCTCCATGGAAACTAACACCAGGTTTCCTGGGTAACAGGAAGCTCCCAGTTTTCATAAACAAGTCTGTTTGGTTTAATTTTTTTTAAAATGCAAAAAATATTTTTGAAAATTAAACTGCAATCAACATTTTTGAAGCTGTTTAACTAATATCATCTATTAATGGAGCAGCACTTGATAGCTTTCGCAGAATTTGTAATGCTTGGTGCAATTTGATCTACATAAACCTCAATTTCACATTCAGCATTGCTTATCTATTACCACTACCAACATGAACTAATTTCAAACAATGGGCAAAAGAGAGTTTAATGTTGAGTGTGTGTTGCTGGAAAAGCACAGCAGGTCATGCAGCATCCGAGAAGCAGGAAAATTGACGTTTCGGGCCAGAGCCCTTCATCAGGAATTCATCAAGATTCCTGATGAAGGGCTCCGGCCCAAAACGTCGATTTTCCTGCTTCTTGGATGCTGCCTGACCTGCTGTGCTTTTCCAGCAACACACTCTCAGCTCTGATCTCCAGTATCTGCAGGCCTCACTGTCTCCTAATTAAAAAAAAAGTTTAGTCCAGCACTGTTTCTGCAAAAGGAACAGAGGAAGAGAAATAAATATCAACCAAGCACTTGGATTTGATATTGTAATTATAATATTTTGGAGTTGGATTTTTCTGCACTCCTTGTGGATCTGAGAGACTTGCACTGCGCCAGCGCCTTCAACAAACTATGAAAATACTGCAAAGATTTTCTGCCAGTGAAGTATATGTAGCCACTGTTGTAATGGAGGAAATATAATACCTAACTTGCTAACAGCAAGCTCCCACAAATAGCAGTATGATAACGACTAATTGTGGTTGTTTCTGCGATGTTGCTTGAGGGATAAATATCAGGAGTTCCCAAATGTTCTTCAGACTAGAGCTAGAGGTCTCTTACATCCACGAGGTAGTTTACTTGCATCATGTTAAAAATGGTGATTGGAACAGAAAACTAAAGCTTCCACTACACACCTGACTTGCTAAAATAATTGGTCAAGAGAAGGAATAATGACACAAGAAATAGACACTAGCCACTGGAGCATTAGTAAGGCTTTTTGGACTGGTGAACTTTCATTAAAATGTTTGTGTGATGAACAATTGTCCCACAGAATTTTTGAAGAACTTACAGTACAGTCAACTTATCTCAGGCACAGCAAAGATAACAGAAGTAGATACTTCAGCTGAAGAATATGAAAGACTAGCATCGCTGCCTCGCAGTGCTAGGGACCTTTGTGAAGGCTTTGCACGTTCTCCCCAGGTCTGCATGGGTTTTCACCAGGTGCTCTGGTTTCCTCCCACAGTCCAAAGATGTGCAGATAAGGTGGATTGATCATGCTAAATTATTCTATAGTGCCCAGGTACATGTAGGCCAGGTGGCCTAGCAATGGTAAATGTGGTGTTACAGGAATAGGGCGAGGGCAGGTGAGATATTCCTTGGAGGCTCAGTTCAGACTCAATGGGCCAAATGGCACCTCTGCACTATAATATTGTGCCCTGATAATTCTATGATACTGAAAGGGGCAATTACTGGAATTGGAGGGAATTAGAACTGACTAACTTTAAAGAGAAAGAATGTAATCAAAAATTTCCACCTTACAACTAAAGTTGTGTCCCCAATTCTGGACATTGTACATTAGAAAGATATGGAGGTTTTAGAGAGAGAGCAGAAAAAAGTTACAATAATAGTTACAGGAATGAGGGAGTTCTAATATGTGGATGGACTGGGAAGCTTGAAAGAAGATTTGATAAAGGTGTCTGAAATTAGTCACATTCTGAACAGAATAGAAAAGGAGAAATTGTTCCCATTTTGCAGAAGGGTTAAGTCACAGAGTCATACAGCATGGAAGCAGACCCTTCAGTCCAACCAGTCCATACCAAACACAAAGCCAAACTAAACTAGTCCCACTGCCTGCTCCTGGCCCAGATCCCTCCAAACCTTTCCTATTCATGTACTTATCCAAATGTCTTTTAAACATTGCAATTGTGCCCACATGCACCAGTTCCTTAAGTTCATTCCACACATGAACCACTCTGTGAAAAACTTTTGCCTCTTGTGTCTTTTTTAAGTCTCTCTCCTCTTGGTTTAAGAACTGGAGGATGTCACTTGAAGGTAAAGCAACAAACAAATGAATGACGACATGAGAAAAAAACTATTAAACATAGCCAATGGTTCTGGTCTGGAATGCTCTGCCAAAAAAAAACAGCAGGGGCTAATTCAGTCTTGGCATTCAGAAAGAAACACTTGAAGAGAAAATGTTTGCATTGTAACTGGAAGGAAAAGGAGAGTGGGACTAGTGAGTTGCTCTTACAGAGAGAAGATGGGTTCAAATGGTGACCTTCAACGTTGGAACCATTCTGTAATTCATTTAATGATTTTACCAAAACATTAGGTTCAGCAGAACAAGGAAAAAATTCAAGAACTCATTCCACATCTATTAAACCTGGTGAGATTTAAATGACAAATTTGCTATTGCATTTTGAAATGTTGTGAAAACACAACAGCTCACAGTGAAGGGAAAATTATAGCAGTCAGTTGCAAATGAACAAAAATTGAGAAATTGAGAAATAATCCTCACTAAACATAACCCTAAAACAAACCATAAAGGGATGTATTATTTAATGAAAGTTGATTTAACTATTTTCCCCAGCAAAAATAAAGTTCTCCATTTGCAAATAAGAAAGGACTTCATTTTTTAAAAGGTTATTTTTGCCTTATCTAGGGCAGGACTGACTTTTCAAGATAGGTAAAATGCACAGTGATGCATATCACAAGACTCTGAGGGTCACCAGAGTCTTACCAGATCATAGGGCTGCTCCCTCATCACAGAGTGTTGATTAACCAGGTGGCCACCATACCTCAGGCGTGGGGAGAGGTTGAGAAGGACAGTCCTTCATGGTAGCCTCAGCTGGTGTTGGGAATTGAACCCATGCTGTTGGCATCACACTGCTTCGCAAACCAAGTATCCAGCAAACTGAGCTAAACCAACCGAGTTTGGATGGGCCAGAGACTTGGCTGTCCATGTGTACAAGCCGAATAGCCACTTGTAACATGTTTCAATGACAGATGAAAACATTGCGCACAATTTAACTTCCCTCACCACCTGAGCTACTTGAAACAATGCAAATCTTCCATGTAGTGAAGCCAAGATTCATAAAGTTGAGTGTTCAAGTCCCAGAGGAATCTAAGATCAATGTCTGCAGTGAGACACAGTACTGAAGGAGAGCTATACTGTCAGAAGTGTCATTTTCTGATGAGAATTAAACCAAAGTTGTCTGGCCTTTTGGAGATTGAAAATCCCATGAGAAAGGGAATTCTCTCCAGCATCCTGTCCAATATTTATCATTCAAAACACAAACTGATTATTTCATTGTTTGCGTGAGCTTGCTCTGCACAAGTTAGCAGTCACATTTTCTCCATTTCAATAATGACTACTTTTACAAAAAGCTCCAGCAGCTGTCCAGCAACATTAAATGCCCCAAGGTTGTTAAAAAAGATTTACATGCAAGTCTTTTTTTCAAGAAATCTCTTTTTTTGCCTCCCTTCACAAAATTCTGAAAGCTGTGAACACTCATCTGTAATTTCTTTTCCTCTCTCTTACTGACCTGCTCAGGAATGTTATTGAGCATTTCTGGAAAAGGTGGGATTTCAACCTAGGTCTTCTGGTTTAGTGATAGGGATACTACCACAGAACCACAGAGTCCTCTTGCCATTTGCAAACTACACTAGGTTGAAGGAATTTCAGGTGTCTAGTTGAAACTAAATGGTATCATGTGACAATATGACAAACAATGCAATTCCCAATTATGACCCTTAAACTATACAGCCAAATAAGCTCTTTTAACATTCAATCCAAAGTACAGTTGGAGGAGGCAGGAGGTTTAATTTTAAGACAGCAAGGCTACGTGCTAAATTGGATGGGTACATTTTTGTATTTCATTATGTCTCATTTTCCTAATTTATCCATGCACAAGAAGTGGTTTGGTTCTCAAATTAATTTATGTGCAGAATCAGATTACGTCCTTCTTCGTTGCAGATAAATTGAGCAAATTAAATGCCAATAAAAGGGTGCACTGCTGTTACGTAAATTGCCACATGCAAACTTCAATGTAATTTGAATTTTTTGCAAATCACATGAGCAAAGTCTATCCCTATCATATCAGCTTTTTGTATGGCATATCATCTGTCTGCATGCATTTCCTATAATGTAAGGCCTTTTAAAGTAGCAACTGATCCTCTCAACTAGGTATATTCGTGTTCTTGGGATACTTCATTAGTACACGAAGAGAAAAACTCATTTTACCACTAACTCACAAGTAGTTAACAATTTAAATCAAATTTAACAATTTTACAATTCACATAATCCAGATGTTATTTGCTCCAGCAAATGACAGACTGGGTGGATTCCACCTTACTCAGACACTGGAACTCTGCAGTAGAAATGCAACAACCTCGCATATTTAATAACATCCCAATGTATACCATAAGACTGCCATCAAGCACCAGGCAGCATCTCAGTGTTCATGATGTCTCTGAACACAGCAGAGCTTCCTTTCAGAAGAAACGTTCAGCCAAGACCCTCTCAGATTGAAATACAAAGCATGTCATGGCACTAGGGGCTGTTTCCTGGCCAGTATGTAATCCCCAACCAGATTATCTGGTCATTACCTAGTTGCTGTACATGCGAACTTGCAGCACATTCACACTTTACAACAGAGACAACACTTCGGACTTGGGTGCAAAGTGCTTTGGGACATCCTGAAATCATGAAATATACTACCGTATAATAATCATGTTCTACATGTCAAATTCGTGTGTTCTGTTTTGGACTTTCAAGCACTATAAGTCATTTTGCATAATGGTACCCTTGCTTATGACTTTGCTGTTTATTTCTTGCAAAAAGCAAGAAAATACATACACCTTGCAAGATATCCTGTGTTCAGAATCCCACAGTTAACCTGCATGAGGGTGAGGGAGCCCACACTCCTTACCCCAACCGATTAGAGTCAGCTGATATCCCCACAGAGTGAAACAAAAACATTGCACACATACTGTTGCCTGGCAACTTGAGTGTGCTGAGACCCAACACTTCAAATATTCTACAGCTAAGGCACAGATTAAAATATACACAATTGGTACTGTACAATACGAAACAAACGGTCAGCTAGAACATTCAGGGTTTCTCCACACCCCGTTCCACTCACCTATTTATCTGAATAAAAGGTCACCAGAGCTTTCATAACCTTAAAAGATGCTGTATAAATGCAAGCTGTTGTTCTCAAAACCATCACTTACTTTCATGATTAATTTAATTTTATTCCTTCCAAAATCCCCTCTTCAGGGGAAACATGCAAAATCCCACAGGCAGAACACAAATAAAAGTTCCTGTGAATTTTTAGCAACTTGATAAACCAATTCTAGAATACCAAAACAAAACAGAATGCAAAACCTCAACAAGAAGTGTACATTATTAATGTTGGTTTATAAAGTAATCTGAAATGTCAGGTGCTGATGATTCCCCATATTAAAGGAAACCTTTGTGCTAGAATGGGGGGAGGCAAGGGGAGAAAACATTAATCTTACTTTTGCTTTCAAGTCATGAAGGACATGATCCAGTCATATTCCACACAGAGGGTTCTGAAAGGCCAGAGACTCTAATCTGTTTTCATTAGCTGTCAAACAATTTGAAGTAAACGGTTAGCCAATATCTTAGTTTTAACTTTCCACTACCCTTTCACAGCAGCTAGCTCTTTATACTTAGTCCAAGAACTTCCATGGGAGATAATTTAAGCAACAGGCAACCACTTGTGTTTCTATTAACTCAATTTAAAAGTAATTCAGTATATTAAATTGGAACTCAGTAAAATATAGATCTAACTATGTTAGCCTTTAATGGCACAACTGGGACTATTAGTTTGCAAGTTAGTTTATTCCATGTAGGAGACATAATGCTCATGTGAATGTCATCTAGTAATAAAATTAAAACATGGGAAACATCAGTTTGAGCAATCCATATATTTCTTCCTAACCATTGATCTGAATCCAGAATAAAAACAGATACCAGCACAATTTAAAACACAAACCAGGGTGCACATCCAATATAGGCATGAATAAAATGCTAACCTTCAGAAACATTCACAACTGACATCAGAAACTGGACTCCCCCAACCCCCTGCACTTTACACTGTAGTGTCTCCAGTCTCCACTTCTCATAAGAATTCAGCTACATCCATGATGTTACACAATCGCACAGTACTACAAATTTATTTACTTTTAGAACGTAAACCAAAATTGACAAAAGAGGTTTAAATAATCAAAGTGCAATTCCTCTCCAGCACCGAAGGAGTTAAAAGACCATGTGATTTTCCCTGAACTATTAAAAGTGTTATTTAAATATATAGTCAAATCTGATTATTACATGCACATAACCTTGTGGTTATTTGTTTAAATTTGTTGTTCAGCCGGATCTATGCAGATATCAGGTATTACATCACCAGATGATGTTTGTTAGGTTATAAGTTCAGTTGATATATTTGAATTGTAAGCTGTTTATTACAATTTGATTAAGTATTAAAAAATATATATATATTTATATATATGAAATCTGTAAATGATTCAGCTGCTGTACCATATTCAGGGAAAGATGCTTAAACCAATGTGAGCAATTTTACAATTCGCCTATAGGCTACCTCTGACTTCAACTTGCTACAAGTCTACCTCAAGGTGACAGGGCGAGAAGACAATACAACAGGCATAGCACGTGATCATTAACCTGTATTTGCCACCAGCCCAAATTATGTACTTTGTTAGATAATATCTATTCCATAGCTGTGAAGATGACCTTCAATAACTTCCCTGCCCTCACTATCACCTGCTTGTTTCACAGTACTACTACACAAACTACCTGTTAAGGATCACTTCAGAGCAACATTCTGAAGTTCTGGTTTTGTTTTTGTAATCAATTACCCAGCCAACTGTTAGCAAAAATTCACCTCTAACTTGCACTGGCCTATTTTCAAATTTCTCTACCTTCATCTATCCCTATAGGTGCAACCACTTTCAGCCCTACAAAATCTGATATCTCTGCACTCCTCCAATTCTATCCTCTTGGCCATCCTTGATTTTAGGTCAACCACCATTACTCTGCTCTCAGTCACCTAGATGACATTCACATGAGCATTATGTCTCCTACATGGAATAAAATAACTTGCCTCTTCCATTCTCTATCGCCTTCTATTTTTGCAAAGAGGCGCCTTAAAAATTAGTTATTTGGCTTTTGCCACTTTTCCTAATACTTCATACTGTATCTCAATACTAAATTTTGTCTGATAACATTTCTGTAAAGCATCATAGGATTTTTAACCATATTAAAATCCAAGTGATTGTTTTGTTGAGGGGGCAATGATGTTGCTACCGTTGGAGAACAGTTCCCTACATTTCATTAACCTTCAGATGACTTTTCAATGGCAAAAAAGAGAGATGAAATTCTTATTATTATGCAATACTTTTAAAAAATTAATTATGAAACAGAATTTATTAATGTAAACTAAGTTAGCCACAGGGCCACAATAAAAGGAGCTGTGCAAAGTAATTCTGTATGTCAACAGAAGCTGACGACATTCAACTATGTGGGGCTTGAACTTTAAAAAAAAAAGCAGCGCTATTGACAGACTTGGCTATTTTATAAACAGCTATGGATTTCCACATCCATTCCTGCCTGAAATGCAACAGTAGGATTATCGGTACAATTTGCAAAACAGAAGCTGTCTTGCTGGACAGGAGAGGACGATGATGTATCTGTACTAACTTGGCAAACTCTGCAAGGAGAAGGGAATGAGAATTTGGAAGTCACCTCCAGGATTATTTCATAACATTTACACACCTCTATTGATAAGATTAGTATGCCTGCCTTGTCAAAGTACAGAAAAATAAAATTGCTTTAAAAAACACTCAGAATTATGCAGTAACAATTCATTTTAAAGTGACATTTAAAGGAAAATTAAAAGCTCAATTTTAGATTACACATGCTTCCAAGGATTGTTTTACAAATACGTAGTTAAGAACTGTTTAAGTCAAGTCTAACCCCATTGAAGGAAATTGATTATTGGTTGCCTTTAAAGATTGAATCACTTAATCTATTCCTTAACCATAGCTAGCACAAAGGTTCCTGTGGCGCACTGGTAGTATCCCTACCTTTGAGACAGGAAGCCAAGGTTCAAATCCCACCTGCTCCAGAGGGGTGTAATAACAACTCTGACCATGGTGATTAGAAAGTAGTCATATAGAAAAAAAAGCTAACCTCACCAGAATAAGGGATGAAATCACCACCCATTAATCTTCAGGCCATTTAGAAAGAACAATGGAAGCTTCAGAAGTTGGAAAGGAGTGTTTAAAAAAAAACTACACTGATACAGATTTTAAAAATTATTTTCCTTGATTAGACATTTATTTTCAGTTACACTTTGATAGCAACAGCTTTGAGCAAAATTGACACAACTTACATAAACATTTTATCAAAAATGTACACATATGACCAAAACAAATTCAGACAGGGTCCTTTTCAACTGTGGCCTTAACAGTAAAACTCGACAAGGCAGTTCTATTTTGTAATGAAACAAAGTTTGCAATGCCAGAAAGAAACATTTGGCTAATACTAAGAATTAAAAATAATGCTAGCACTCTCTGCTCTAAAAAGAGGCACATTACTCACTAGCAGCATTGGATGGCTTGGTCCCTACCACTCCTTCTACGTTCGTGTCAATCGATTATAAGACTTCCACTAATTAATTCATTTCCAAAAAAACAACTTCACCTTTAAAAATCTGATGCATCTGGCATTGCCTCTTATTCAGATATCAGTATTCACAAGAATCCATGTCCAGCTGTGGTCAAAAGAACTGGACCTTTCCTAACATAAGTTTTTAGGGGAAAAAAAAGCACATCTTTACTCAATGCACCTGCCAGAAGAATTCGAACCTTAGCCTTGGACCAACAGGGCATTCAAACAGCATAACACATCTCCACTGACGTGACAAAAAAGACACAAATGCACTCAGCATCTTTCTTCTCCTTTTTACGTACATTTTTTTCTCGCCTTGTTTCTCTGCTGCTCGCCTGTAGTTCATTGTCCCCCTCCCCTCCCCTCGCTGCAGTTTATTTACCTGCAGTGCTGCCTCTCTGTGTTACAGGTGTGAATGTGTTTGGCTTCTCCCAGGGCCCGGGGCTGCTGCAGCAGAAGCAGAAGCAGCTCCACTACACTCTCTTTCTCTCTCCCCCGATCTGCCCGTTTGGCGGAGCGCGGGGACGCGCCTTGCAGCCTCTGCGCGCCCCCGCTCCCTCCCCCTGCACAGCTATTGTTTGGTCCAATGTCCCCACGCCGGTGCACAGAAACAGCCCAGAAATCCCGCAGTGCTATAATACGTGAACAACAACAAACATATGCCTGAGCAAGGTTGTTGCTGTTAGGCATCTTCACCAGGACGGGAGTTGGTTTTGTTTGTTTATTTATTTTGCAGCTCCTCATTCGGTTCCCCCCAGGGAATCTAAGACCATTGAGGTGGTAGTGGAGGTTTCTGTCTCTCCCTCGCTCCCCTAAAAGAATTGTAGCAATAGCCCTTCATTACCCGACAGCATCGTTCCAGTTTCAGCAATGTAATACAATTTACATCTTTCTCACCTCTTCATCCAAGCGATAAATCCTGATTTGTAACAAGTTACATTCCTGCTTGTATTTAACCAATTGTATTTGACCGTCCCACAGTCCCTTGTCCAGATGTAGACCCGGAGAGAGAGGACGCCGAGATTTATAATCAGTGAGCACAATACAAATTTTGCAATGCCATTTGAGCTGTACCTATTTATTTTTAAAATACCTTGCCTTTAAAATAGGTCACATTTTGAAACCGGGGGAGTTTCAGCACGCTCCTTCCTGAGAGTCCTGTTTCACAGCTCCAGAATGCTTTCTCCTTTCCAGGTCGAAAACTCACTTTGCAATGATTCCCCCCAACTAAGTTCCCGGTTTTCATTCAGTTGCCACAGAAGGCTTAAGGAGGAGAATCCTCGCCACCAACACAGGAGTGAAAAGTACACCCTCTATTGGCTGGTTCCAGAGTGCCAAAGCCCCAGCTGCAGTTCACTTCTGTCGGCGAATCACAGAACCAAACAGCACTGAAGATTGTCGTTCAACCCATCCTTGAAAGAGCCATCCAATCATTTCCATTCCCCTTTCTCCACAGCACTACAGTTTATTCCTTCTCCAGGATATCCTACACATTACAACCGTGTCTGCACTTCTGAAGGGTCTGGACAAAATACTGGAGATCTGAAGTAAAAGGCAGAAAATGCTGGAAATACTCAGCGGTTTAGCATTTCAGTTCACCAGAATGGAGTTCCGAGCATTTAAAGCGATTTCTCTCTTTTACTTCGAAACGTACTTTACTGGCTGTATAGCACTTGAGATGCCCTTGAGATTTTGAAAGACCTATATAAATGTCTGTTTGTCCTTCCTTACATATATGATATCGTTTGGAATCTTCTTCCACTGGCGTTTCACATCAATACAACTCACTGGGTAAAAATATCACCTCATCTCTGCCTCTGGTTCTTTTGCCAATTATTGTATAGTATGTCCTTTGGTGACTGAACCTCCTGCAACTAGTAAAAATTCCTCCCTTTTCCTGTATCAAAACTGATCAAAAACAAAAGAGGGACTAAAGTTAGGAGCAATACATTTTTTCTATTAATTGGCTTTTCACAACTCCTGAACACTACCAATGTGTGATGCATTTTGCCTCTGTCTCAGCCATCAATTTTCTTCCTCATTGGTTAGACCTTAATATTGAACTCCTTTCTAATTTTCTTTTGTTGCAAAAAAATTGTTCTTAATCCAATCAAACTGTGGAAGAAAACCATACCTTGGAGCGACAGCCAGCATGACAATCTAGATTAATGCTGTAAAACCTTTTAGATATCAATACTGTTGCAACAGTGTGAATGCTAATGTGATTCTATGAATCAGGCAGAAAACTTGATTGCCAAAACCAACAATTGTACTTATAGCCTTGCTGTAGAGATTGTGGAGTCTTTGCAAAACTTTCAACTTAAGTTTGTACCTCACTTGCTCTCTCTGCTGCATTTGAATACGAATTCCCTTGTATCATTATTTTTCTGCTGTCATGCTCCCACACTCCTATGCCTCCTCCACTTTCTAATATGCCTTCTCTAAGCCATCTCTGTTCTCTCCTTCAGGTCATGTTGATTTCTTGTACTCCTTTATCCAGTTCCAATGTTCCTAGCAGTGTAATTGACATTTTTAAAAAAATGATGATCTTGCAAGACACAAAGTTACCTATTTCTTCAACACATTGGTCTCACAGTGAGAGGTTTACTATTAATGAAAAATCAGGGATGTGTTTTACTGTTGATTCTCTTTTTTTTTAAAACAAAATGCTCACAGCATCAGAAAGATTTAAAAAGGAGAATGACACAGAAAGAGATCTGTCACCTCATTATGCTGACAAAAAATGTCATTCCAATCCACTTCTATGTTCAAACTCTTGGTCTGTAGCCTTGTCAGTGCATATCAAGATTACTTACACTGTGGAAACAGGCCCTTCGGCTCAACAAGTCCACACCGACCCTCTGAAGAACAACCCATTGCCCTACATTTACCCCTTCACCTAACACTACGGGCAATTTAGCATGGCCAATTCACCTGACCTGCACACCTTTGGGCTGTGGGAGGAAACCGGAGCACCCGGAGGAAACCCACACAGACACAGGGAGAATGTACAAACTCCACACAGACAGTTGCCCAAGGCAGGAATTGAACCCGGGTCTCTGGTGCTGTGAGGCAGCAGTGCTAACCATTGTGCCACCCGTGTATTTCAAAAATGTAATGAGAATTTCTGTACCTAACAACCTTTCAGGTAATGATTTCTAGTCTCCCATCATTCTCTAGGAGTTCCAGTCTCCCATCATTCAAAGGAGTGATCAATATTTATCCCTTTAACAATATTGGATGCTTAAACAGATTAATAGTTGGTTAATTAATAGACTTTATAGCCATTATTCTATTAGGGTAGCGAGTTTTTAAATATGTAAGATATTCTACATTGCTTATTAGTTGCTGGAGTCAAAGGTCTTCTTAAGATTACTCTTTAGTCACTATTCTATGAACGTTTTACACCTTTCAACTTAATATCAGGTCTGCACTGTGGCAATTTCTCTTCAGAGTCTTGTCATCATGTTAGCTCTTACATCACTATTGGAGTAGCTTACTATTTACACATTTAAGTATCTACCCTTTACACTAATCTACCTCCATTTTGCTGTCTTTATACAATATTTACATTCTCCAACAATTGCTACATTGCTGACTGCAGAGGGCTTACTGTGCACACATTGGCTGCTAACCTTCATACATTACCTCAGTGATGACACTTTGCTGCAAAGCCTTTTGGAATAGTCTGAGGTTATGAAAAGCCTACTCAAAATACAACTCCTTCTTTAATACTAGGTTGTGTCGCTGAGCCTACTTAGGAGGGGCTATGATCAATACAGACGTTTCATCCTATTGTATAAATGTCTGGTTTACTGGTACAGGCAGGTTTAAGTGATTGCGTTTGACCAAATGCTTTAAGCATTACATTTGTAATTTTTCTTTTATTACAGTCTTAAGAAAGAATAGCCATCACATTGTTGATTAAAACAGTAGTACATTGGTCATTTTTTGATAATTATGTCTTTAAAAAAGAACAGCCATTGTATTGCTGATTAAAATGGTGAACTAGCAGCCACCAATAATATGTAAACACCTTACTGAATCTGAAGAACTGTCAACTATTTGTATGAGTGATGACTGCAGTAATTTAAGGTTGATGGGACTATAAAAGGAAATAGTCTTAGTTTCTGCAGTTGAGCAGATTATGTAAATATGATCAATGAACCATAGAAAAAAATTACACTGCTGCTGTGCAAAGTAGGAGATACTCCAACTCAATGTAAGCCATCTTTTGCTCAGAAGCGACTACAGTATAACGTATTCAATTATGGAAACTCAAGCTCACATTTCTATTACATTATTGAGTGTTGTGTATATCCCAGGCTGATAATGGGGATCAGATGTGAGGTTGGATTGTATCTCACCAGTTCCCCTGAACAAGCTTTCAACTCGCACGTAGAGGCTACAAATATGAAAATTAGGTAGATAGACAGATAAACTTGCAGTAATGGAAAACTTTTGACAGGTCATTCCAAATCACTTCATAGCCAATGAAGTACTTCTGAAATGTAGTCATTGTTGTCATGTGGAAAATGCTGCAGCATATTTTCAAGACGTAAGCTTCCACAAACAACATTATATTAATGTTCAGATAATTTGATGCAGTGATGTTGGCAAGGGCACCATGGAGTATTCCCTTCTCGATTAACCAAATAGGGCTGTGAACTCACTTATATCCACCTGAAGGAACAGTCAGCACTTACGTTTAATGCCTTTTCTGAAAGATCATTCCTCAGACAGTGCAGCACACCCTCAGTACTGCATTACAGATGTGCCTGATCTTCTGGGGATAGATGCATAGATAGACTTTGACATTTAATTCCAGGAATCAGGTAGTAGTTTCACTCACAATAATTTTATGTATCAGATGAGCATTGCTATTGCTGTAGTACGTTGGGACATTTTATTGGAAAAATATAAGTTACTAGAATGTATTTGTTAGATAGCTGGCTGTGTTAATAAATAAAGTCAATAATACATGAAGGAGAATTATTCAAAATGACTTTGATTGATGAGACAGTGTGGTCCAGATGTATTGAGTTCAATGAAGTTCTGTCAGAAAGAAAGGTTCCTTAAGTATTAAAGCTCCATTTAACAGAAAATTATTGAAATTATGTGCAAAGTGCATCAATGCAACAAGTCAACTTTCAATAAAGCTTGCAGACAGAAAAAGAAAGAAAATAAGTTCCTCACCAGAAATTAGCTCTTAGTTAATAAGTGTGTACAGCTTTCCAGCTGTAAATGACTTAAAATCACTGAAGTGATTTAACAAACTATACAGAACTATTCAGTAGTTTAATGAGTATATACTAGGAACACAGGGACGAGAATAGGCCATTTGGCCCATTGAGCTAGTTCCACCATTCATTTAGATCATGGCTAATCTGTGGCCTAATTCCATACACCTGCCTTTGGCCCATATCCATTATTACCATTGCTTTAAAAAACTATCTATTTAAGATTTAAAATTAACAACTGATCCAATATCCACGAGAATCATAGAGATGTATAGCATGGAAACAGACCCTTCAGTCCAACCCGTCCATGCCAACCAGATATCCCAACCCAATCTAGTCCTACCTGCCTGCACCCAGCCCATATCCCTCCAAACCCTTCCTATTCATATAACCATCCAGATGCCTATTAAATGTTGCAATTGTACCAGCCTCCACCACTTCCTCTGGCAGCTCATTCCACACACGTACCACTCTGTGTGAAAAAGTTGTCCCATAAGTCTCTTTTATATCTTTCACCTCTCATCCTAAACCTATGCCCTCCAGTTCTGGACTCACCCACCCCAGGAAAAAGACCTAGTCTATTTATCCTATCCATGCCCCTCATAATTTTGTAAACCTCTACAAGGTCACCCCTCAGCTTCTGATGCTCCAGGGAAAACAGCCCCTGCCTATTCAGCCTCTCCCTATTGCTCAAATCCTCCAACCCTGGCAACACCCTTGTAAATGTTTTCTGAACCCTTTCAAGTTTCACAACATCTTTTCGATAGGAAGGAGACCAGAATTGCACGCAATATTCCAACAGTGGCCTGACCAATGTCCTGTACAGCTGCAACATGACCTCCCAACTCCTGTACTAGTCAGGTTTATAGTAAATTGACTATTTCTTTTAATTTAAATAGACATTTGAAACCTGGCGTAGGATCTTAAGCACAATTTAAAGATCTTCTTTGAACAAATGCAATGGGCACATTCTTGCGATGTAAGTTGACTGGAGAATGTAGGTCATAAACTGGGTCAAACATTTAGGACTGAAATGAGGGAAATTGTCTTCACTCAGTAGATTGTGAATTTGTGAAATTCTCTTCTGTGGAGTTCAGAACATTAAGAGAATTATAGTGCAGGAAAGTAGAAATTTAGGTAGAAGATCAACCCTGATTTTACTGAGTGGCAAAATAGAGCCAAATGACCTAGTATGTTCCTTGTTCTTATGTCTTTCAGGGTAGTGTGTGAAGTGGTTTTGGATCTCACTTACATTTTAAAATTTCTGGGTCTTATTTGTTCCTGTTCACTCAAGTATGACTAGATTGTAGTGATATTATAATGAACAAGCAGAAATTTAGTCCCCTGAGTGTTTTCACAACCCCCTCCCCCATACACTTAGCTGACAACTATGTGGGATAACAATTTAAAAATTCAAACATTTTTGAACTACTTTCTCAGTTCCAGACTGCAGATTTAGAGACGAGAGATGGCCTTGGGCTGCATAGCATTGGCATATCAACCTGATAATGATATGAACAAAGTGTGAAGGCTGCTTTTCACAAACCCAGCTGCAGGAAGTGTTATTAGATGTTGCCATGGCGACTTCTTGGCTTCCTACCTCACGCCAGGATGAAAAAAGAAAAACACTAACTGACCTGGTCCATCATAAGTTATCATCACTGGGGACTGTAATGCCTTTTGGGATGTGTTGCAGTGAAAGTAGTAAGGTCTGCAATCTGCACCAATACTGAGATCAAATACAGAAACACTCCATGCAGAAAAAGATTGGTGTTAAAACTGTAATTTTTAATTAATCCAAATTTTCCAAAATAGCTAGGACATTCCCAAAACTAAGGCTAGCTGTTTACACATCTAATTATTCTAAAAAAAAAATTGGAGCTCTGGAGAATGTGCAGGATGATGCCAGAACTGAGTAGTTGTAACAAACGGGCTGACCTGATAGGGTTTTCAGTAAGATAGATGTAGGGGAACTGTTACCTGTTGTTAGAGAGACAAGAAGTATGAGCCATAAATAAATGACATTGATTACTAAATCCAATGAAGAATTCAGGAGAAATCTCCTTATCCTGAGAGTGATGACAGTGTGCAACTCACTACCATGGACAGTGATTGAGACAAATAGCATAGATGCATTTAAGGAAAACTTGGAAAACTACACTAAGGAGAACAGAATAGAAGACACTATTGGTTGAGTTAGATGAAGTACGATGAGAGGAGGCTTATGCAAAGCATTAACATCAGCATAGATCAATTTTCATGCTGCATATGTATGTGATTCTATGGTGATTCCCTGATAAAATAGATTCATGAAGTAAAAATATGCTGTGTTTAGTATACATTAAAATCAATCTTTGTGTTGCTTTCCTCTTCTCAAGATGCTGGAAGTGGTTTTGGAAAAGCAGTGTATTCAAAATAATGTTTTATGATAATGTTTCTGCTGTTGAAAAGCTGTTTAAACTGTAATGACATTATACTGTGAATGATGCAAAATGATAAATATCTTCACTACTGCTTTAGGCATTAAATATTAAAGTCAAAGAACATGAAAAAAAACAAAGCCAAGCCCTATTCACAAACATATATTATGCTTGTTTGCATTTTTTGACAGAAATTCCCAAGATAGCTCAATGAGCCATGATTTTAATCAAATGGATCTGAATGGTAAAGTGATATTCCAATTAAAGTAACAAACTCGCTAGTATTGTAATGTAGTGATCAACAATCGCGAGATGAAACTTTTTATGAGTAGGATCACATTTCACATAAGATAATAATGAAAAGATTATGTTGAGGCAGCCACTATGAATTATTATCCTATAATAAGAAAGGAGCAGGAGAACCGACGTTTCGGGCATGAGCCCTTCATCAGGAATGAGGGAAGGGCTCATGCCCGAAACGTCGATTCCCCTGCTCCTTGGATGCTGCCTGACCTGCTGCGCTTTTCCAGCAACACATTTTCAGCTCTGATCTCCAGCATCTGCAGTCCTCACTTTCTCCTATAATAAGAAAGACTTTTTATACATTATACAGATTTATAAAATAATTTATAGAAGCATTGGCTCATGCTGATGCTAACACTCCACACAAGCTTTAATTCTCTCACTCATACTCTTCTACTCCTTTCTCCTTCATGTGTTTATCTAGCTTCCCCTGAACTGCAACAATATTGTTTACCTTAACAAATTCCCAAATTAGCAATTTCCACATCTTCACTGCTCTCTTACTGACGTAGTTGTTCTGAATTTTCTTATTGGATTCATTATTGATTAGCTTATATTTATGGCCCACAAGTTCTGGTCTCCCCAATAAGTGAAATTATCTGTTCTTGGGCCTTTTTAAAAAATAATATTTAATAGTTCTATAGTTTCTCCATCTCAGCCTTCTCTTCTAATAGAAGAGAACCAGCCCATTCAGTCTTTCCCAATTGTTATAAATTCACAGTTCTTGGTATGGTAACAGAGGAACAAGAGCAAACTAGTTAGCTTATCAAAGCTGTGTCATCATACAATCAGATCATGACTGAGCTGTGAGCTAACATGAGATATCTGTCTTTGGCCCATGACCCTTAATACTTTTGATAGTACTACAAGATGGTCATGTCACCTTTTCCATTGCACTTGCATGTCATGATTGTTTTTAATTACAGATGAGGATAAGAGTAATACCACATCAACCTAATAAAGCTACCAAACAGGAATACTTGTGAACTAAGCAGCATAAGCAGCAAATGATAAACAGAGTTAAGTGATCCCACAACGAACAGATTAGTTCGAGGTTCAACAGTCCTGTCGCATATAGTAATGAATGGTGGTGGACAATTATACAACTCACTGGAGGAGGAGACTTCACGAATATGCCCATCCTCAAAGCTAGAAGAGCACAGCACATCAGTGCACAAGGTAAGACTGAAGCATTCGCAGCAATCCTTAGCTAGAAGTGCGGAGTGGATGATCCATCCCGGTCTGGTTCAGTGGTCCCCAGCATCACAGAAAGCAGTCTTCTGCCAATTCGATTCATTCCACCATGATTTCAGGAAATGTTTGACGGCACTGGATACTTCAAATGGACCCTTACAACAATATGGCAATAGTTTTGAAGATTTAGAGTCCAGAATTTGCCATTCCCCTAGTTAAGCTATTCCAGTACAGTTACAATACTGGCATCTACTCAACAATGTGGAAAATTGCCCGGATATATCCTGTGCACAAAAAAGCAGGAGAAATCTAACCCAGCCAATTACTGCCCAATCAATCTATTCTCAATCATGAATAAAGTAATCGAAGGTCTCATCCAACAATACTATCAATCTATCATGCTGTTACTAGGCTTAGTGATGCCCAGTTTGGTTCTTCCAGGGCCATTCATCTCTTACCTCATTACAGTCTTGGTTCAAACCTGGACTTACGTGTGGAATTCCAGAAGTGAGGTGAGAGTAACAGCCCTTGACATCAAGGCCACATTTGACCGAGTGTGGTGTCAAGGAGCTCTAACAAAACTGGAATCAATTGATGACTCCTTAGATACTGACGCAGTCCATGTTTAAATGCAACAAGTTATGGACCCTATCCAGGCTTGGGCTGACAAGGGGCAAGTAACATTTGCGCCACATAAATTGTAGGCATCAATGATCACCATTAAGAGACAATCTAACCACTGCTTCTTCACATTCAATGGTGTTATCACTGCTGAATTCCCCATTGTCAACATCCTTGGGGTTACCATAAACCAGAAACTCAACTGGATTCACCACAGAAATACATTGGCTCCAACAGCAGGTCTGAGGAAGGAATACTGCAGCGAGTAACTCACCCCCTGACTCCCTGAAGCTTGTCCACCATGTACAAGGCACAAGTCATGATTGCGTTGGAATACTTCCCACTTGCCTGGATGGGTGCAGCTCTGACAGTGCTCAAGGAGCTTGACACCCATCCATGACAAAGCAGTCTGCTTGATTAGCACCACATCCACAAACATCCACTCCCCCCTACAACTGACACCCAGCAGCAGCAGTGCGTTCTATATACAAGATGCACTGCAGAAATTCACCAAAGATCCTTATACATAAAACTTCCAAACCCACAATCACCTCCACCTAGAAGGACAAGGGCAGCAGATACACGGGAACACCATAACATGGAAATTCCCTCCAAGCCACTCACTATCCTGACTTGAAAATATGTTACTGTTCTTTCGTTGTCACTGGGATAAGATCCTGGAATTCTCTCCCTAAGGGCACTTTGAGTCTACCTACAGCACATGGATTGTGGTAGTTCAAGAGGCAGCTCCCCACCAGCTTCTTAAGGACAACTAGTGACAGACAGCGATGCCCACACCCTCTGAGTAATTACTTTTAAAAATCTATTTCAGCTGCTTACAGTAATATGCTGACTCTCAACACCACCAATAACTAAACATTAACTAAATACCATTACTTGTTCATGTGGCTCTCAGCTAGAGGCCAGGAGGATGCCAGATTCAAACCCTTAATAATGCAGTTAATCACCAGATCTCATTGCTAGGTGTTTTAGGACCACTTATGACTGCTCTCTTCACTGTGACTTATTAGTTTGGGTGTTATTGCATGCATTGCTGCTTCTGTTTGTTCTGATAGACAGTCTTTCTTCATAGTTGTCATTTTCTGTTGTTTCAGCTCACTGAGCTGTTGATGCTGGTTGGGTTTTGTTTTCCTACTGTTTTGCCATGGACGTTGTCTGAACCTGAACCAGATTATTCTCAAGCTCAGTATCCTGTTTGCCCCTGAAATTTGCTGTCACCATCCTGGTAGGGATCTATAGAGCCTGGTTGTCTAGTTGTCTAGAGGAAAGTCTCTTGGCAACCAGAGGGCATAAGTTTAGGGTAATAGGGGAAAGATTTAAAAGGAATCTAAGGGACAACATTTTCATGCAAAAGGGAATGTATGGAATGAGCTGCCAGAAGAAGTGGTGGAACATGGAATAATTACAACATTTAAAAAGCATCTGGATGGGTATATGAATAGGAAGGGTTTAGAAGGATGTGGGTCAAGTGCTGGCAAATGGGACGAGATTAGATTAGGATATCTGGGCAGCATGGACAAGTTGGACTGAAGTGTTTGTTTCTGTGCTGTACATCTCTTTGACTCTATGACTCTAAGTTTGGCAGGGCCTTTCTTGATGTCAGGAACAACTAGTTGCATTTACAAATAGAGTTCCAGTATCGAGACAAGCTTCTTTTTGGGAGGGATGAGATATCTCTTCAATGGGATTATTTTTTATTGTCGGTCACCTTAATTGAAAAATCTCACCTCATGAATGTGGTACTTCCTGTCCTACCACCCGCAGTGAGGAAACTAGATGTCAACAATTCCCAATATGAAAGTTGGAGTGGGTACCTGGTGACTTGGTACTTCCTCCTCCGGACCATCATGTTAGACCATCAGTCACACTTCTGACTTGTGCCTTGTAGATAGTGAACAGATTTTGGGGAGTCAGGAGGTGAGTTATTTGCCACAGTATTCCTAGCCTTTGACCTGTCGTTGTAGGCATTGTATTTTTACGGATGGTCCAGTTAAGTTTCTGGTCAATGATAACCCCAAGAATGTTGATAGTGGGGGATTCAGTAATATTTATGCTGTTGGATGTCAAAGAGTTGGAGTTAGATTCTCTCTCGTTGGAGATCGTCATTGCCTGGCATTTGTGTTGTGTGAATGTTGCTTGTAAAGTTTCAGCTCAAGCCTGGATATGGCTCAGTTCTTGTTGCATTTGGACATGGACTGCTACAGTATCTGAGGAGTTGTGAATAGCGATGAGCGTTGTGCGGTCATCAGCGAGTATCCCTGCATTCAACCTTATGATGGAGGGAAAGTCATTGATGAAGCAGTTGAAGATGATTGGGCCTGGGACATGACCCTGAGGAACTCCTACAGAGTTGTTCTGGAACTGAAGTGACTGACCTCCAACAACCACAACCATTTTCCTTTGTGCCAGGTTTGAGCTCAACTAGCAGAGAGATTGCCCTTGATTCCCAGTGACTCCAATTTTGTCTGGACTTCTTGATGTCAGACTCAGTCAAATGTGGCCTTGATATCAAGGACTATCGCTCTCACCCCACCTCTGGAATTGAGAACTTTTGTCTATTGTTTGAACCAAGGCTGTAATGAGGTCAAGAGCTGAGTGACCCTGACGGAACCCAAATTCGGCATCACTGAGCAGGTACTACTAGATAGCACTGCTGATGACACCTTCCATCACTTTACTGATGATCAAGGGTAGGTAGTTGGATTATTAATTGGCTGGGTTGGATTTGTCCTGCTTTTTTGTGGATAGGAAATACCTGAGCAATTATTTGCATTATTGTGTAGGTGCCAGTTTTGTAACTGTACTGGAATGATTTGGCTAGGTTTTCATGGAAATATTCACAATTCCTTTACTTAAAGTTTCTTTTCCCTCTCTCCTGAACCTAGTATTCCCCTTCCTCCCTCATCTTGTAACTATGTGAACTTTATGAGCAATTTTATAGTAAACTGGTTTAAACATTTTGCAGATGGGTGAGTTTTGACAGGGTTAAAATCAGGCCCACTGGATCCGGTAAAAGATTGTGAAAGAGGTAGGGTGTTGCTGGAGGGTGGAAATGTGATTTTAATCTTCTTTGGCAGACAGGAAACTGAAAGAATTGGGAACAATGTTGATTTTACTCTCCATTGAAGTCAGCAATGACATGGATAGGTGCAAAATCCACACCCTGCAAATGCCAATCCCTTGGGATCAGAAACTTGTGCATCAGGTTAAAATTAACCATTTTGCCACAATTTGAGGAAGGTTCTAGAGAACCTGCTGGTAGTTTATAAACATTTTTTCATGATAATGAAAAGTAAAGTGAAAGATTGGTTTTGGGGGAAAATGACACCGTCATCGGAGCTTAGAGTCATAGAGATGTACAGCATGGAAACAGACCCTTCGGTCCAACCTGTCCATGCCGACCAGATATCCCAACCCAATCTAGTCCCACCTGCCAACACCCAGCCCATATCCCTCCAAACCCTTCCTATTCATATACCAATCCAAATGCCTTTTAAATGTTGCAATTGTACCAGCCTCCACCACTTCCTCTGGCAGCTCATTCCATACATGTACCACCCTCTGCGTGAAACAGATGCACCTTAGGTCCCTTTTATACCTTTCCCCTCTCACCCTAAACCTATGCCCTCTAGTTCTGGACTCCCCCACCCCAGGAAAAAGACTTTGTCTATTTATCCTATCCGTGCCCCTCATAATTTTGTAAACCTTCATAAGGTCATCCCCTCAGCCTCCGACGCTCCAGGGAAGACAGCCCCAGCCTGTTCAGCCCCTCCCCATAGCTCAAATCCTCCAACCCTGGCAACATTGATCTTAGAATATTTAATCTTGTTAATCCTCTCGCCACATTAAAAAAAAATGAGTGTGATGCCACAATGCCTTCTGGCAGTAGTAAAGAATGGCTGGTGTTCCTTTCCTCCATATTCAACAGATAGCTTTTCATACTGGCATTTTCGAAGATGGACCTGAATACTTATTTCCTTTCTGTCAAAGGGTGGAATTTAGGAGCCAATGTCTGTGCCAAACAATCAAAAATGCCACCTCGCAGAAGGATTGTTTTGATTTTCTGAGGTGTTACTCCTATGCTGATTGGCAGGTGGGATGTTATTCATCACCATCCATTGTATCTTTAAGACATTTAAAAATTAAATACTGGACTGAGTGCATCCTGCAGTCACACCTTAACTACTACATCTGCTTAAATGAACAACTTAAAAAAACTCAAAGCTAACTCCAAAACAATGTGGGTTTACATGGTACCTTTTACAACTGTGGAGGGTATGACAGTGCAGATACTGGGAAGATGTTTCCTCTAACTGGGGAGATTAGAACTGGATATCACCATCTCAAAATAAGAGGTCAGCTATTTAGGGCTGTGATAAGGAGATGTTTCTTCAGTCAGAAGGATAACAGTCTTTGAAATTTTCTCTGCCAGAGCTTCTCTGGCATCCAGTCTTTCAAGACAATAGATAATTTTTTATGGACTTGAAGTTGAAGGATTTTGGATGTCTCAATTGTTTTTAAGAGGTCAGAGAAAAGATAAAGAAGTTTTATTGACAAGGTATCTCTTACAGTCATAGAATCATGGAGCTGTACAGTATGGAAGCAGACATTTCAGTCCAACTCATTCATGCCGACCAGTTATCCTAAATAAATCTAGTCCCATTTGCTATGGATACTGTTTCCAGTATGTGGAGACCTGCTGGAGTTAACAATATGCCCAGCTCATCACTCCAGTTTCTGAGAGAAGTTGCATGAGAATCCTAATCAGAATGTCTTGAAGAGCAACTGGAAAACCTTTTGATGCTATGTTTCCTGAAGAAATTGAGTCTGCCAAGATTCCAGAGACAACTGCCTCTGTTTGGTGACATAAAACCATAAGACCTTGAGACATAGGAGCAAAAATTAGGCCATTCAGCCCATTGAGCTGCTCTGCCATTCAATCATGGCTGATAAGTTTCTCAACCCCATTCTCCCGCATTTTCTCCATAACCCTTGATCTCTTGTTACTCAAGAGCCTATCTATCTCAATCTTAAATATACTCAATGACCTGGCCTCCACAGCCTTCTGCGGAAATGAATTCCATAGATTCATCAATCTCTGGCTGAAAAAGTTTCTCCTTATCTCCATTCTAAAAGGTCTTCCTTTTACTCTAAGGCTATGCCCTTGGGTACTAGTCTCTCCCAATGGAAACATCTTCCCCCATCTACTCTATCCAGGCCATTCAATATTCTCTGTGTTTCAATTAGATTCCCACCCTCATTCTACTAAACTCCATCAAATGTTCTTCATATGCAGAATGTCAGACTAACAGCTGATTGCGCATTTCAAATCGTTTACTTTTTGCCTTCAAGAACCAAAACATACTGGTCAAAAGTGTGTTTTGTTCCCCCACAGGTTAATCTCTGCAGAGAGAAATCTGTTAGTCATAGAGTCCTACAGCACAGAAACAGGCCCTTTGGCCCAAACTGGTCCATGCTGACCAAAACATTCATCCATGTTCTTTCCACTTTACGCTTTCAAGTAGCAATTAATGCTAAAACCTGGGAGTAGATGTAGTCCTAGAAGATGTATCAGGCTTATAGAAGACAGTGGGAATTTTTTCCAAAAAGCTAAATCGACAGCAAAAGGGACACATTGCAGTGAAAACAACAACCTCTGCTTTAAAACATTTTGAGGTGTATGCTCATCCGGGGAACACTAGTTTATAGTAATCATAATTCCTTAACCTTTCTGACACAATTCCAAACCCAAAATGTAAGATTGTTTTGCAAGTGATTACATTTACAGCCTCATCATTTAAAGATTCACATTGAACAGAAAACAAATGTAATTTCTGATCCTTTATCAGGAATTTAACCTTGTCTGAATTATCTGAATAACAAGAAGGAACTTGAAATAACTATATACTTTACAAGTTAAAAAAAACACACACTTGAGACTCAGTGTATAAATGTGTCATAAATATTTTTATATTTATGTTCTTGTCTACGATTGTAATGAAATGCATTGAAAATGAAGTTTCGTTTTTAAGGCTGGAGGTGTTGTGATGGCTTCAATTTATGGACTTGAATCTGAGGAATTGTAAATACCTGGCTTTTTTGTAAAGAAGTAAAGGGAGGACAGGTGAACTCTTTGTTTAACAAGGCATTTGTTGGTATTCATGTGTCTTATCATAACAGCATGTTTACTAATGACCCTCCACCTGGATTTACGATTGTGAGGTTGAAGTGTGTGCTATAGATATTATTTGGCCAGTTGACACCAAAGTGAAAGATCCCAGCTCAGCTGTCCTGGTTTTGAAAAAGTCCCTTGTCATGAATCCTGATTATCCCCTTAAATAGCTATTGGAGACCTTCTCAGCACTGTGTTTCCTGTGAAACTGGATCTGCCAAGATGCCAGAGACAACTGCCTATGTTTGGTGGGACTCGTCTACAAATATCCGACTAATGGGCATTTGAGCATCTCAAATCTTATCCTTTTTTCCTTCAAGAGCTTAAATTTGTTGGCCCAAAAGTGCTCTTTATTCCTTCCTAAAATAAATCACTGCAGAGAAGTCTGCTTTGAATAGAGTAGAATAGAATCTCTATGGTGTGGAAATAGGCCATTCGGCCCAATGAGTCCCCAATAACCCTCAAAGAGCATCCCGCCCATACCCATCCCTGTACCCCTATATTTCCCATGGTTAATCCACCTAATCTACACATCTTTGAACGCTATGGGTAATTTGTTTTCTGTTTAACAACCTCTGTTAGTTTGTATGTGTTATTAAAGAAAGTAAACAATTGGCTACATTGGGAACCAGCTAAAATAACTACATATATGTTGTGATCCATGGAGTAGTGGAACTGGAGGAAAACAGTGTACTGTCCCCATCACAGTTGTAACAAATGAGCGGAGCTGCCTCAAGGAAGCTCCAATTTCTTATATTACATGGGGGTGGACTCAGGCAGCACCACATTCAGTCACAGTCCAGCCAATATTCAGGTTCTTCAAAAAGCAGTTGCCTAGCTCCCTAATGGCATGAAGGGTTGCCAATTCTCCAGGATCACCTTGCATACTCAGGGAGCTAAAGATTAATCGCCAAAACTCTATGGAACAATTCAGGTAATACATTGTTGGAGTAGTATTTTGAAAGACATTTCTCGATTGTTTACTGTTCTTGTACATATTTGACACTCGGGGAAAATGAACACACTGTTTGTCTGGCAGTCAATTGGATAACCAAGGGCTGAATTTAAATTGAAAAATAAACAGGTGGATTTGAGTTCAGCAATGGGCTGAAGTGACAGATACCTGTTTCCTGATCCGAAACTATTTAAGTTGGAAAACCAGAGTCGAGAGTGTGGTGCTGGAAAAGCACAGCCGGTCAGGCAGCATCTAAGGAGCAAGGGAATTGACTTTTCGGGCATAAGCCCTTCATCAGGAATGAGGTTTGTGAGTCAGGGCTGAGAGATAAATGGGAGGGGTTGGGGTTGAGAGGAGGTAGCTGGGAAAGCGATAGGTAGATGAAGTTGTGGGAGAAGGCGATAGGTCAGAGGGGGCAGTGATGAATGGGTCCGGAGGGCGGTGCCAAGTTGGAGGCTTGGGATTGGGATAATGTAGGGGGAGGGGAAAGGAGGAAGCTGTTGAAATCCAAATTTTCCCATGTGGTTGCAGGGTCCCAAGGCGGAATACCTCCAGGCGTCGGATGGTAACGATTTGGCAGTGGAAGAGGCCCAGGATCTGTATGTCCTAGACAGAATGGGAGGGGGAGTTGAAGTGTTCAATCACGGGGCAGTGGGATTGGTGGGTGAGGGTGTCCTGGAGATGTTCTCTGAATCGATCTGCAAGAAGGTGTAGAGGAGACAACACTGGGTACAACGGATGCAGTAGATGTAGGTGAACTTCTGATGGATGAGGAAGCATCTCTTTAGACCTTGGATGGAGGTGAGGCGAGTGGTGTGGGTGCCGGTTTTGCACTTCCTGTGGTGGCAGGGAAAGGTACCAGGAGTGGAGTGTAGGCTGGTGGTGTGTAGACCTGATGAGGGAGTTGCAGAGGGAATGGTCTTTTTGGAACACTGAAAGGGGTGGGGAGGGAAATATGTCTTTGGTGGTAGACTCTGTTTGGAAGTGGCTGAGGATGATGCGTTCTATGCAGAGGTTGGTGTGTTGGAAGGTGAGGACCAGGGGAAGTTCTGTCCTTGTCACATTGAGAGGGGTGGGGTTCAAGGACAGTGGTGCGTGAAGTGGAGGAGATGCACTGGAGGGCATCGTCAACCACGTGAGAAGGGACGTTGCGATCATGGAAGAAGGAGGGCATCTGGGACTTTCTGAGGTGGAATTGGTCATCCTGGGAACAGATGCGGCTGATTCGGAGGAATTGGGAATAAGGGATGGCATTTTTACAGGATGTATGGTTGGAAGAGGTGTAGTCTAGGTAGCTTTGGGAGACAGCAGGCTTGTAGTATATGTATGTGGTTAATCGGTCACCAGAGACAGTGATGGAGAGGTCCAGGAAGGGTAGGGAGATTGCCAAGGTAGTCCAGGTGAATTTGAGGTCAGGATGGAAGGTGTTGGTAAGGTTGATGAACTGTTCAACTTCCTCTTGGGAGCATGAAGCGGCGCCGAGACAGTCATCGATGTAGCAGAGGAACAGGTGGGGGGTGGGCCACTGTAATCGTGGATGATGGACTGTTCCATATATCAGACAAACAGGCAGGCATAGCTAGGTCCCATGCGGGTGCCCATGGCTAGCCCTTTGGTTTGGAGGAAGTGGGAGGATTGGATGGATAAGTTGTTGAGGGTGAGGACCAGTTCAGCCAAGCGGATGAGGGTATCGGTGGAAGGTTACTGGTTGGGATGGCATGAGAGGAAGAAATGGAGGGCTTGGAGACCTTTGTTATGGTGGATCGATGTGTACAGAGATTGAATGTTCATGGTCTGCCCTGGTCAACCCATTGTCTCAGCCTGCGCCTGTCCCAGTGAACTCATCTCTTCAAACCTCCACTCCATCCTGTCCCCCTTAGTCCAGGAACTCCCCACTACGTTCATGACACCACCCATGCACTTCACCTCCTCCAAGATGTTCATTTCCATGGCTCCAAGTGCCTCATCTTCACCATGGTCTTTCCCTCCTGCTTCTTGTAAATACTTGACACATTCCAGCATCACTTTGATAAGATGTATCTGCGTATCTCCGGCCATGCCAGGCCCAGGCCTCCTTTTAAGAGAACCAGCCAACCTCAGTGTTCCCTAATGAAAGATCAGAAGTCTTGCCTGCAAATCTCTAATGGGTCGATGGTTCACTGAAGGATGTGATACTAACAAAGATTTGCCAATGAAAAACAACATCATTTCCTGATGGGGGAGGATTTTCCACAACTTTCACCTCAGACAATTATGTCAGTACCTCGTGGGAAAATGAATATAAAACAAATGTTAGAACGGTCATATGTGTTTGCAGAAATGCAGAATATTCAAACAGGAAACATGCTCATAGTCTCCATGCTCATAGTTCCCCGACCCTGCAAAGCCCTATTCCATCTTCTTCCCCAAATCCAAAACAGGATTGCTTGGCAGGCCCATTGTGGCTGCCTGCTCCTGCCCCAAAGAACTCATCTCTTCCTAACTTGATATTTTTCTCCCCTTGTCCAGTCCCTTCTTACTTTCATCCGTGATTCCTTTGATGATTTACATCAGTTTTTAGAATTTCCAGTTTGCAGGTTCCAGCTGCCTCCTCTTTCCCTTGGACATGCAATCCCTCTACATGTCCAATCCCCCAACAGGATTGTCTCAGGGCTCTCTGCTTCTTCCTGGACCAAAGGCCTGAACCTTCCCCACACAACACCACCCTCCTCTGCCTGGCCGAGCTCATTCTTACCCTGAACAATTTCTCCTTTAACTACTCTCACTTTCTTTGGATCAAACTGATGGCTGTAGGTACCCACACGGGCCCCAGTTATGCCTGCCTCTTTGTCGGGTAAGTGGAACATTTCTTGTTCTATTCCTGCTCCGGCCCACACCCACAAGTCTTTCTCCGATGTATCGATGAAACCATTGGTATTGCTTCCTTCTCTGGTCTGGAATTGGAAAGATTTATCAATTTTGTTTCCAATTTCCACCCCACTCTCACCTTCACCTGACTGATCTCTGACTCCTGCCGTCCCTTCCTCGACATCTCTGTTTCCATTTCTGGGGATAAGCGGGCCACTGTTATCCATAGCAAACTCACCAATTCCTACTGTTACCTTGACTATACATCCTTCCACCCACCTTCCTGTAAAGACTCTATTCCATTCTCCCAGTTTCTCCATCTCGATTGAGTCTGTTCTGATGATGTCACCTTATGCAGGGTTGGGGGGAGCCTCAGAAATATCCACCTTTTTCCTCAACCAAGGGATCTTTGTTAAGGTGGCTGACAGGCCCTCAGAGGTGTTTGGGATTGCTCCCCTCAGCCTTTCCCATCCATGCCACAACACCAAGACCGTCCCCCTTGTCCTCACTTTCTACATCATAAGCATTCTCAACCAAAGCTGCAATTTCCGCCACTTATCAGGGGAAGCGAATGGCCCAAGACTGCAAGAAATGATCAAGAGTTGTGAAGAGCCCAGTCCATCATACAAACCAACTTTCCATCCATTGACTCTATCTACACTTCCTGCTACCTCAGGAAAGCAGCCAACATCATCAAAAACCCCTCCCACCCCAGTTATACTCTCGTTCATCCTCTCCCATCAGGTAGAAAATATAAAAGTTTGAAAACACATACCAATAGATTTAAGAACAGCTTCTTTCCTACTGTCATCAGATTTTTTTACTGGACATCTCAAATATTAGGGTTGATCTTAATTGGAATCTTCTCTGTAATTGTAAGACTATATTCTGCATTCTGCTCTATTACCCTGACATTCTTATGTAAGGTATGATTTGCCTGAATAACATGCAAAACAATACTTTTCACTGTGTCTCGATACATGTGACAATACTAAATCAAATCAACTCAAAATCGCAATATCGCTGAACTATTAATTCAGACCCAGATAATGTTCTGGGGACCCAGGTTTGAATCCCAACATAGCAGATGGTGGAATTTGAATTCAATGAAAAAATCTGGAATTAAGAGTCTAACGATGACCATGAATCTGTTGCTGATTGTCAGGAAAAACCCATCAGGTTCACTAATGTCCTTACCTGGTCTGGCCTACATGTGACTCCAGACCCCCAGCAATGTGGTTGCCACTTAACTGCCCTCTGCAGAATTAGGTCGGACGATAAAATCTGGCTTAGTCAGCAACACTCTCATTTTGTGAATGAATTTTTAAAAACATGCAGCAGAATGCAACCACCAGACGCATATTTCCGTTCTCTCCCTTGTCAGCATTCTGCAGAGACTACACCCTCTGGGACACCCTGGCCCATTCCCCCTCCATTTCCAATACACCCCTCAGGCACTTTCCCATGCAATTGTAGAAGATGTAACACCTGCCTGTTTACCTCATCCGTCCTCGCTATCCAAGATCCCAAACACACTTTACAAATGTAGCAGCGATTTAACTGCACTTTACTCAATCTAGTCTATTGCGTTTGCTGCTTACAATGCGCTCTCCTCTATATTGGGGAAATGAAGCACGCAGATTGGGTGATTACATTGGCGAACACATACGTACTCACCACTAAAATAACCCTGAACTTCCAGTTGCCTGCCACTTCAGCAAATCACTGTGTTCCCATGCCAACATCTCTGCCTTGGGCTTGCTGTAGTGTTCCAGTGAGCCTCAGCGCAAGCTGGAAGAGCAGCATCTCATTTTCCACTTAGGATCCTGCAGCCTTTAGACTCAAAATTGAGTCAAACAGTTTTAGGACCTGAGCACCTTCTCTCATGCGCTTTTTCATCTACTTATGGTCTCCATTCTCACTTCTTTCAGCATGGCTTATGATTATCCATCTTATTGTCTGTATCTCTACCTCTGGGTTCAATCTTCACCTATCGCTTACCCCTTTACACGACCACTCCCCCAACCCCAAAGACTGTCTTCAGCATCCATATCGACCTTTTCGTATCATTTCTGAAGAAGGGTCACTGGACCTGAAATGTTAACTCTGCTAGTGAGTTTTGAGAAGATTTGTAGCTCAGGTTGAGGTTCTGGATGTAGGTTTGCTCGCCTAGTTGGAAGGTTCATCTTTAGATGTTTCATCACTATACGAGGTAACATCTTCAGTGGGCCTCTGAATAAAGCAATAGTGACATGGCCTGCTTTCTATTTAAGTGTTTAGATAGCCGTGGGTTGGTGATGTCATTTCCTGTGGTGACATCACTGCCACAGCTACTGAGTTCCTCCAGCAATTTCAGTTTTTGTTTCAGATTTCCAGCATCCGAGATTCTTTGTTTTATTGCAGAGTACCTGCATTCCTTAAGTAATACTGCTGCCAATATGCCCTTAGAAAGCTTTTTTTCCCCTCTGCCTCTCACAACACCCACAGCTGAAATGGAGGGAGCTTGCTGCTCTGTATGCCCCAGTGACTGGGAAGGCTTTGGCTAGCATCCTCTGGGGTTCAGGGACTTCAAGGGCATGGTCTGCTGGGGGTCTCCTGCATAAGCATGACAGTGTCTTCCTCAGCCTGAGGGGGGTCACTGGAGAAAGGAGTTGGAGGGGGAGGACAACTATGGAGTGTCCTGAGTAAAAGCTAAAAATCACACAACAGCAGACTATAGTCTAACAGGTTTATTTGGAAGTACTAGCTTTCAGAGCGCTGCTCCTTTATCAGGTAGCTTGTCATCTGATGAAGGAGCAGTGCTCTGAAAGCTAGTACTCCCAAATGAACCTGTTGGACTATAATTTGGTGTTGTGTGATTTTTAACTTTGTCCTCTCTAGTCCGACACCAGCCCCTCCACATCCTGAGTACAAACAGAAGGCTGTCACGGCAACGTTGATGAGGTTGGCCGAGTGGTGAGAGAAATGGTTGTCTCGAAAAGCGCAGCTGGTCAGGCAGCATCCGAAGAGCAGGAAAATCGACGATTCGGGAAAAAGCCCTTCATCAGGAATGATTCTATCCTGATGAAGGGCTTTTGCCTGAAACATCGATTTTCCTGCTCCTCGGATACTGCCTGACCTGCCGTGCTTTTCCAGCATCACTCTAATCTCGATTCTGATTTCCAGCATCTGCAGTCTTCACTTTTGCCTTGGACATTGGTTGGTCTGGCATTGGGCAGCAGTGAGGCAGTAGCAGAGGAGAATCGACCCAACAGCAAAGACAGTGCCTGAGGATTGGTGACTTTGATGTTGGTTTGATCTGGCATAGATGGTGGCGAAATGGTGGTGGAGGGATGATGGTGCCAGTTTTGTGGATGGTGATGAGCTGGCTCAGGACCTGATGGACACCCTGCAAGCTATATTTTTGTTCTCTTTTTTTCCTCATTCTTAAATTATTCAAAATGGTGCCATTTCTAGGCAACACGTGAAAGGTTTTGTCGCATTTTATTATGTTCTTACTGTAAAGGAGAGGCTAGAAAATGTTAGTTGCTTTCTCTGGAGCGGTGGAGGCTGGGGGGGCGGGGCGTACTTGATAGAAGTCTATAAAATGATGAGATGCAGAGATAGGGTTGACGGTCAGAATCGTTTTCCCAGAATCGAAAGGTCTAAAGCTAGGGGGCATGCATTTAAGGTGAAGGGGAGGATTCAAAGGAGATGTGAGGGGCAAGTTTTTTTAAACACAGTGTTAGGAGTCTGGAATATGCTGTCGGGGATGGTGGTGGAGGTAAATATGATTGGGGTATTTAGGTACTTTTAGATAAGCACATGAGTATGCAAGGAATGGAGGGATATGGAGCAAGGGCAGGTAGAAAGGATTAGTTTAATTAAGTGTCATGTTCAGTGCAACATTCCTGTGCTTTATTGTTCTATGTTCTATGTAAAGTACACATGACAATAAAATCAAAATCCAAAAATCAAAACTGCCAGGGTATTTGCATGTTATTACACCTCCTTGTGGATATTTGGTGTATACTTGACATGAAAGTGGCACCAGGAGTGACATTGAGGTGCCTCATTTCCCTCTCGCTTTGCCATTGAGGCTGTGTATCCATGATGACAGTGATGGAGAGTTCTTGTGGACAAAATCGGCTGCCAGCCTGTTTCCTTGGCGACAGCCAAGCTCTCGCATGCTGGAAACATTGCGGGACTCAGAAGAATCCTCGTTCTTCAACTCCAATTGTGTTAGGGTCTCCTGCACAAGCGCCCTGCCATCTCTCTCTCTGCAGGTTGAGTAGATCACTTACTGTTGAATACAGAGGGGCATCTATTGCACAGGGCCATGTCTCTTATACTCCTCTGAATATGGAAACCTCAGACATTGTCTGCCCCCCCACTGTTAAGTGGCAGTGATGTGCTCACCATAGTGGGTTTCTGAGACTAATCAAGATAGTGTAGCCACTGAGGTGACTGTCTCTGTGTTGGTGGAGGGCGCAGATGAACATTTCCTTCTCTGAGGTGTCAGAGCCATCATCCTTAGTGGCACTTCTGCTGAGGGGAGAGGCTGAGACCTCTGTCAGTTGCTAATAACTGCAGAAGAGATTAGAACTGATTAGTTGGTGAAGATGCACAGTCCCTGACAGAAATGAATGTGTGACACTGACTGCATATATGAGTACACAGGACAATAGTGCTCCAACCTGGCTTCCTGATATATTCCTATTTCCTCATTACAAAGGAGAGATACCAGTCTTCCTTCTGCTTGCCCCTCAAAGTGCCTAAGAAGTCTTGTATCCCGTAACCTGTCCACCACTTTTGCCCTGTGGTTGTGGGCAAAATTGTCCTACAATGGAAAAAATAGGAAGAACTGAGTGTGCCGGCAATTTGTATACATGAACTGCGCAGAGGGTTTTCCCTCCCCAGTAAGTGTGAAGGAATCATATTGTCGAAGAAGGATCAGAACATTTAAAGGTGAGGGGCACATCATGCATGTGACATTGAGGTTTGCAGTCAATTGGCCAACGTGCCATGCCCGAGCAGTCTCACGACTAGAATGAATGGTTTCCCTTGTGAGTGTGAGCTAGTAGTGAGAAGATGGTGCACTTTTGCTTGCGGTATTATAAGAAGGGTGTTATTAAGCTGGAGAGGGTTCAGGGCCCTGGGCAGTCTTGTAGAACAGAGAGAGTTGAGATTCTGGTGTATAATTCTTTGGTATTTGCACCACAAGTAGACAAGGTGGTTAAGAAGGCACTTAGCACACTTACCTTCATTGCTCAGACCCTTGAGTATATGAGTTAATACATCATGTGGAGGTTGTACAGGATGTTGGTGAGGCCTCCTCTGGAGTACAGTGTGCAGTTCTTGTTGCCCTGTTGTGGGAAGGATATTATTAAACTGGAGACAGTTCAGAAATGATTTACCAGGATGTGGTCAGGGATGGACACTTTCACTGGGGCGTAGGAGGTTGAAGTGTGACCTTATAGAGCTTTATAAAATCATGAGGGGCATGGATAATGTGGATAGCAAGGGTCTTTTCCCTAAGTTGGGGGAGTTCAAAACTAGGGGGCATATTTTTAAGTGAGAAGAGAAAGATTTAAAAATGATGAAGGGCAACTTTTCCGCACAAAGCATGGTTCATGTATGGAATAAACTTCCAGAGTAGGGTTTGGATGCAGATACAATTACAACATTTAAAAGAAATTTGGGTAAGTGCATGAATAAGAAATGTTCGGAGGGAAATGGACCAAGCACAGGTGGGTGGGACTAGATTAGTTTGGGATCAGCATGGACTGGTTGGACTGAAGGGTCTGTTTCCGTGCTATATGACTTTATGACTCTAAGAATGCAGGAAATCTTTCATTCTGTTTTGTTCAGGCTGCTCACTTCTGGGTGCTTGCTCATGCTCTTGCAACAACCATCCAGCTCTGAATGGGAGAATCTTCTGGTGCCACTCAGCGGGGAAATGGGTGGGCGGGTTCTCTATTCTTTCCTGGTCAGCCTGAAGCAGACTCAATCCTTTCAGACGGAAGCATGGTTGAACCATGTGATGACCTGTTGCCTCCTGTAGAATATGCAAGTTCTTGGCTTGCAGTGAATGGGGAAGTGCAGTATGGGTGGCCTTCATATATAGAGCTTAACATTTGACCCCAGAAGGTCCTGCCACAGGCTAGTAGTTCCTGCCTGTCGTTCAAATGATTTGCTTATTAGCTCGGACAACACCTTGCTTCCCTGTATAATGAGCTGTCGAGTGTGTAATTGTACGAGATGATTCACCCCCTCAACCTGGGCTATAGCAGAAGCAATGACTTCTAACATGCCATTCTTTATCATCAAAGTGGACAGCCCTGGCCATAAAAACACAGTAATCTGTCCAGAACTATCAGAGATACAAAATATATCACACACCCCAGTTTCCAGTTTTCTGACTAACTTGCTCCCTGAGTGAGGTGGGAGGGGGTGAGAGCAGTAAAATTTCTCACCAGGAGAAGCAGGGTTCAGCCTGAAATATAATGAGCGTCTGAGCTCTGGGGATTGGAGCAGCCTTGCCCTTCGCTGCTCTCAACTTGGCTGGGAGCACAACAGCAGGAATGTGGGGGAGGGACAGTGGAAGGTAAGAGAATGTGCGACATTCCCCAAAACATGTCCAACCTGAGTTAGCTACCCAAATTAATGGAGGTAGCTAAGCTTTTGCCCGATCAATTCCACTCTGAATGTATTTTAAAAAAACACACAACACCAGGTTATTGTCTAAATGGTTTACTGTATTTGGAAGTACAAGTTTTTGGATACTAGAGGGGCAGGATCATAGGACACAGGATGTTTAGTAAAAGATCAAACTGTCATACAGCTGATGCGATGTACTGAACAAACCCAGATTGCTGTTAAGTCTTTAATCATTTAGAATGGGGTTATAGGTTTGAATCATTAATCTATCAATCCCGGAACTTCTTTCAAGTCACATTGCTGAGATAACTTAAGGCTTTATACAAAAAAAAGTGACATCTCAGCTCAAACAGTATATAGTTTATGATCTTGAGATGGGAAATTTTTTTGTCTGGGGAGGGGGTGGGGTTGAAACCTGAAAATCCGAGTATTTTGCTGATGGTATGAACTGTCAGGGTTCACCGTTTAAAACAAAAGGATTTCATGGGGACAAAAAACAAAGAGAATTGATACTGAAAACTGCACTTCACACTAAATAAACTAAAATACTTTAGGTGCTGCAAATATGAATAAAAAACACAGTAGTGGATAAACTCAGCAGCTCTGGCAGCATCTTAGAGAGAGAGAAACAAAGTTAACATTTTAAGTCTGGTATGGCTCTTCTCTTTAGGCCCAGGAGGTCCTGGACCTCCTCCATCACACTCCCTCTCCACCCAACATCTGGAGGAAGAACGCCTTATCTTCCGCCTCGGGACCCTTCAACCCCAGGGCATCAGTGAGGACTTCACCAGTTTCCTCATTTCCTCTCCCTCACCTTACCCCAGTTCCAACCTTCCAGCTCAGTACCATCCTCATTACCTATCCCACCTGTCAATATTCCTTCCCACCTATCCGCACCATCTCTCTGACCTATCACCTTTACCCCCACCTTCATCCACCATTGCACTCTCAGCTACCTTCTCCCCAGCCGCCACCCCCCCCCCCATTGAGTTCTCCATCCCCGTGGCTCCCAGCCTCATTCCTGATGAAGGGCTCTGGCCTGAAATGTTGATTAACGTCGAATTCAAGTCTCTTTTTACTAATTCTTAACCAATTCCCCTCATCTCCACAAACATTGTAATTTCTCACTGTGGACAGCATGCCTTTGAGACAGTTTGAAACATTGCTGCACTCCATTTGTATGACTGAGGTGGTGCTTCATTGTTGAAGCACCATCTCTCACCTGAGACATTGAGAACTGCCCATTTAGGTGGACATAAATGAACCCATGGTGAAAATTCCAAAGAAGAGCTTGGGAGTTTTCCCTAGCGACTTGGCCAAAATTTACCCCACAACTATAACATCTGGTCATTGCCACTGTAACATTTTGCTGTTTGTGGAAGCTTGCTGTGTGCAAATTGGCTGCTCTGCCCCCTGTGTACGGCAGTGACTACATTTCAAGAGTTTTCTTTTAAATTCACCCATGCGACGTAGGTGTCACTGGCTGGGCCAGAATTTACTGCCCATCCCTATTTGTCTGGAGAAGGTGGTGGTGAGCTGTCTTTTTGAACTATTGCAGCCAATTGTGGTGTCAGCAGACATACAATACAGTTAGAGAGCGATTTCCAAGATTTTGATTCAGCAATACTGAAGGGATGGCAGATAATTCCAAGTCAGGATGATGAGTTGTTTGGAAGGGAACTTATAGGTGGTGTCATTCCCATGTATATGTTATTCTTCTCCTTTCAAATGAGAGTGGCCGTGGGTTTGGAAGGTGCTGTCAAAGGAGTTTGGTAAATTTCTGCAGCACATATTACAGTATGCTGTTATAGAGCATCGATGGTGAAGGAAGTGAATACTTATGGATGTAGTGTCAATCAAGCAAGCTGCTTTGTTCTGGATGGAGCCAAACGTCCTGAGTGTTGTTGAAGCTGCATTCATCTAGGCATGTGAGTAGCGTTCTATCACACCCCTGACATGATGGTGGACAGATTTTGGGGAATCATGAGGTTGGTCATTCGCTGTGGTATTCCTAGCCTCTGATGTGCTTTTGCAGCCATTGTGTTTATCGGGTAATACAGTTGAGTTTCTAGTCAATGGTGGCCCCCAGGATGTTGGGAGTGGTGAATTCAGTGATGGTAACACAATTGAATTTCAAGGGACAATGATTAGAATCAGTCTTTTTGGATTGCCTGCCACTTCATAGAACATAGGACAATACAGCGCAGAACAGGCCCTTCAGCCCTCAATGTGGCACCGACTTACGAATTAATCTAAGCCCATCACCCTACACTATCCCATCATCATCCATATGCTTTTCCAAGAACTGTTTAAATGCGGCTGAGTTAACTACATTGGTAGGCAGGGCATTCTACGCCCTTATCACTCTCTGAGTAAAGAACCTGCTTTGATATCTTATGTCTTATATCTCTATGTCTTAAATCTATCACCCCTCAATTTGAAGCTATGCCCTTCGTACAAGCAGAAGTCATCATTCTCGGAAAAAGATTCTCACTGTCCACCCGATCTAATCCTTTGATCATCTTATACGTCTCTATTAAATCGCCTCTTAGCCTTCTCCTCTTCCATGAGAACAGACCCAGGTCCCTAAGCCTTTCCTCATAAGACCTTCACTTCAGACCAGGCAACATCCTGGTAAATCTCCTCTGCACCTTTTCCAATGCTTCTACATCCTTCCTGTAAAAGGGCAACCAGAACTGCACACAATACTCCAAGTGAGGTCATACTAGCGTTTTGTACAGTTGCAGCATGACATCATGGCTCTGGAACTCAATCCCTCTACCAATAAAACCTAATACACTGTATGCCTTCTTAACAGCACTATCAACCTTGGTGGCACTTTCAGGTATCTAAGTACATGAACACCAAGATACCTCTAAATATCCACACTACCAAGAATCTTTCCATTGACCAGCATTGTGCCTTCCTGTTATTCTACCTAAAGTGAATCATCTCATGTTTATCTGCATTTGCCACCTTTCAGCCCAGTTCTGCAGTTTATCCAAGTCTTCTTGCAACCTGCAACATTCTTCCAAACTGTCCACCACTCCACTGAATTTAGAATCATCCACAAACTTACTAATGTATCCACTTATGCCTGCATCCAAGTCATTTATAAAAATGACAAACAGCAAAGGTTCCAAAACAGATCTTTGTGGCATTCCACTAGTAACTAGACACCAGGCTGAATATTTTCCATCAAATACCACTCGTTGCTTTCTTACAAAAAAAAGTTTCTAATCCAAACTGCTAAATCACCTTCAATCCCATACTTCCACATTTTCCCCAGTAGCCTAACATGAGGAACCTTATCAAAGGCTTTACTGAAGTCCATGTATACCACTGCCCTACCCTCATCCACATGTTTGGTCACCTTCTCAAAAAACTCAATGAGGTTTGTGAGACACAATCTGTCCTTGACGAATCCATGTTGACTACTTTCAATCAAATTGTCGCTCGCAAGATGATTATAAATCCTATCTCTTATTAACCTTTTAAAAACTTTTCCTACAACAGATGTAATGCTCACTGGTCTATAATTACCTGGGTTATCTCTACTGCCCTTCTTGAACAAGGGCACAATATTTGCAATCATCCAGTCCTCTGGTACTAAACCTGTAGACAATGACAACTCAAAAATCAAGGCCAAAGGCTCAGCCATCTCCTTCCTAGCTTCCCAGAGAATTCTCAGACAAATCCCATCCGGCCCAGGGGACTTATCTACTTTCACTCCTTCTAGAATGGATAACATGCCTTCCTTACTAACCTCAATCCTTTCTAGTCTAATAGCCCATATCTCAGTCTTCTCCTCTACTAAATTCTCTTTTTCCTGAGTGAAAACAGATGAAAAATATTCATTTAGCACCTCTCTGATCCCCACAGGATCCACACAACTTCCAACTTCTGTCTTGGACAGGCACAATTCCTACCCTTGACATCCTTTCATTCGTCACATATCTATAGAAAACTTTAGGGTTTTCCTTTATTCTACCTGCTAAAGACTGCTCATGTCTCCTCCTTGCTCTTTTTAACTCTCTCTTTAAATCCTTTCTAGCTACTCTGTACCTCTTCATCGCCTCATTAACCTTGGTTCTCTTACCTTATCACTTCCTCCTTGCTTGACCTATCAAAGACACGCAATATTTATTCCTTAAACCAGCTCCACATTTCCATTGTCCCCATCCCTGCATTTTGCTGCCCCATTTTATGCCTCCAAAGTCTTGCCTAATAGCATTATAATTGCCTTTCCCCTATCTATAACTCTTGCCCTGTTCATGTACCTATTCTTTTCTATCGCTAAACTAAACATAACCGAATTATGGTCACTCTCTCCAAAGTGTTCACCTACCACTAAATCAAACACCTGACTGACTCATTACCAAGTACCAGATCCAGTGTAGTCTCCCCTCTTGTCGGCCCTTCAATATACTGTGTCAGGAAACCCTCCTCCACATATTGGATAAAAAGTGTTCCATCCGACATTCTAGAGTTATAGCATTTCCAGTCAATGTTGGGAAAGTTAAAGTCCCCCATAATGACCACCCTGTTCCTTTTACTCCTGCCCAAAATTTATTTTCCAATCCTGTCCTCCACATCCCTGGAACTTTGCAGAGGCCTATAAAAAATACTCCCAGCAGTGTGTCCTCTCCTCTCCTGTTTCTAACCTCAGCCCATACCACCTCATTAGACGAGTCCTCGTCAAATGTTCTTCCAGCCACCGTTATACCATTCTTGACAAACAAAGCCACACCTCCCCATCTTTTACCACCTTCCCTGATCTTAGTGAAAGATCTAAACCCTGGAACCTGCAACAATCATAGAAACCCTACAGTGTGGCAGCAGGCCATTCAGCCCATCATCTAACCTACACATCTTTGAAAACCAGAGCATCCGGAGGAAATCCACACAGGCACAGAGAGAATGTGCAAACCGCACACAGACAGCTGCCTGAGGCTGGAATTGCCCCTGAGTCCATGGTGCTGTGAGGAAGCAGTGCTACATACTGAGTCACTGTGCCACCCAAACTTGCATGATGTGAATGTTACTGCCCATTTTTCAGCCTAAGGCTGCATATTGTCTAGGTCTGATGATTTACAAATATTCTGAGCATTATGCAAACTGCAGCAAACATCCCCAATTCTGATCTTATGTTGGAGGGTAGATCATCAGTGAAGTAACTTAAATGTTTGGGCCTAGGACAGTACTCTGACACACTCCTGAAGAGATGTCCTGAAACTGAGATGATTAATCTCCAATGACCACAACCATCTTCCTTTGTGCCAATTCTGAACCAACTGACAGTAAGTTTTCTCCTTGATTCCCATTGACTCCAGTTTTGCCAGGGTCCTCAAATGTAACCTTCATGACAAGGGCAATCACTTGCTGTAAAGCATTTTATTATCTTTCTATTGTTCTGAGAGGTGCTATAACAATGCAAGTTGTTTCTTTTTTCCATTTGTTCTGTACAGAAAACAGATATACCGGTATTCCATTGGTGAAATCATTGTGGCTAAGATTGGAGTTGCTGCAGGAAAAATTGCAGTAAAATTACCATAAAAGATCTTTAAATATTGCAAAAAAAATCTACTCAGGAAATAACTGTAGGAGTGGCATAAAAATGTTACAAATGAAAAATGTACTTTGGTCAATAAAAGAACTTTGGATTGGACATTAGTTCCCTAGAAACTCTGGATGCCCATTTTGTGTGAAAATCTGCCTAGCTGAGTACAGTGAGCATTAAACTATTAAGAAGTTGTGTATGTGTCAAAAGAACAATCTTTTATTGCCAAAAAAGAGACATGTTCCTTAAGCTTCTTGTTTTGTATATACCAGGACAAATGCACGAATGCCAAATTTGAAATGATCAAAACAGTTTATATTACTGGAGGAAAGGGCATTGATTGGGTGGTAAGTTTACTGTGGTTGGCTGAGATGTTGCCCTGAAGAAAACAGCAGGGAAATTTAGGCTCCCTATTACATAGAGGCCTGAGGACTAATTGTCCTGAGTAATTTCTAAGACATTAATCTTTCATTCCTGCAGATGCCAGAGAAATCGGGATGATTGGCAATGCTTAATGACATCCCTGTGCTCAAGATTTCAATCATGCCTCTGCTACGTCCGATAATCATTGGCTACTATTCAGAACATCTATCCATATGATTCATCGAAAGGTGAGATTTAACAGTATTTTGTTTTTTTTTAGTTCACTCGTGTGATGTGGGCCTCTTTGGTCACCCCAGCAATAAATGAAGAATTTCCCAGAGGACAGGTGACAGTCAACCTCATTGCTGTGTATCTGGAATCACATGTAGGCCAGACCATGGAAGATGGCAGATTTCATTCCCTAAAGGTCATTAGTGAATCAGATGGGTTTTTCCAACAATTGACAATGGTCATCATTAGATGATGAATTTAAGATTCCAGATTCTGTAAATTGAATTCAAATTCCACCAACTGTCATCATGGGATTTGAACCTAGATCCCAGAACATTAGCTGAGTTTCTGGATTAATAGGCTAATGATAATATCACAAGGCCACAGCCTCTTAGTTAATTCTGTCACACGCTCTAACAACTACAACTTATGTTTGTGCAGCACTACTAGCTGCGTGCATATTGAGTTTCACTTCCTTCAGAAAATTCAAGAGAAGTCAGGAAGATGTGTTTTAATCCTAGTGACGTATGCCAATGAATGCATTGAAAAAAAAAGTCACCTTTCTGGAAGTTACCAGAAATCTCTGGAAGAGGCAGCTGTTAACAGTTGTCTCGCTATCAGTCATACCATTTGTTCCCAATCCTCAGCTGTCTGGCTGTTCTCAAAATAGAAACGGACAGCGCTAACTTCATTTAAAAGGGGTCTGGTAAACATTGCATATAAACTATTTTGAGACAATTGAATCCAAATGGCCCTATGATTAGTTTCATATGGTATTATTGTTTTCACATTGAATGTATTAATGTCATCCGCTGATTATTTGCAAAGTAGTTGTTAATGTATAGGTTTTCTGGGATCAATAAATGCCCCCACTGGTGCCTTTATCATTACTCTGGCCTTGGCCCATTTCAGTGAGATATATATGAACTGAACAGGCCAGATTAGAAGAAGTGTGACGCTGCATACAATATCCAGATCAAATTGGTGCTACACCTTCAACAAGTCAACTGCAGACGTAAGAACCTTTTTCGGAACTTTGTATTTGATGTTTTTTACTTCTTTCAATCAGTTAATTGGCAAATGTCTGAAAAAGTACAAGTAAAAAGAATAAAATACTAAAGAAAAACAAAGTTCAAAATAGGAAAAGCAGGTGGGCAGCAAGGTTATAGCCCAGCTTAAATAGGATCTTTCTCAGTTCTATTGCAGACCTCCACCTTAATCATTCATGTCCTTAAATATAATCTGATGTCTGGCTTCAAGTTCTTTTTACTTTAAATTGCATAAAATTACAAAAGTTCAATGAAGTTTTGATGTAGCCAACTGAACTAACAATTAAATACTTTTTGGACAATTGTTAGGGAGGGCACACTCTCAGCAAATGCCGCCCAAATATGGTAGGTTCTGAGGCACTGAAGTTAGCAAGATAAGCATTAACCATGTGGGATTGTGAATTTTATAAATGAGACCTTCCTTTGCTGCTGTTCTACTGTTCACAGTTTCAGGCTGGTAAGCTCGACAAAGATAGTAGAAACCATTTTAGTTTGGTTGTTTTTGTTGTGTTTATAATGGCAGTGACGAAATGTTAGCTGCTCAGACTTTCTCAAAGTGTTTTGGTTTGGCACAGATTGTGATTAGAATATAAAAGGGACTTGTGATAGCAGCATTCCTGCCTGCAGAGTGAAATCTCAGCTCTCTGACCTTCGGTGATGAGAGTTTGAGAAATGTTTTTGTTTCATTTTCCGATGTAAGTCTTGCTGAGACACAAACAATAACTTCAAAAGGATCTGAACTGGGGAGAACATTTGATCTTTCTCGGCAACCTAATGGGAATATAATCTATCAGAACAACTCCAAAAAAAATAAATAAACAGCGAGCACGTGTCTGTTCAATTTAGTTTTGCAAGAAACAAAATGGTGATTCACATACAAAGTTAGTATTCAGCTGGATTCACATTGTCCTTTTCTGATCAACGTTGGTGAATTCGAGTTGAGTTTCTGTTGAATTAAAGCAAAAAGGAACAGTAGGAACTGAATGTTATAAATATGATTCTTCAGTTTTGTTGATACACATGAGCCTGAAGCCGTAACTCATTTGAAATGCTCTTAGATAAAATCATTCCTAAATATGGTTTGGAGCTTAATTTTTTCAGGGAGAAAGGTTAATTGAAGAGGAGACTTTGGGTTTGGGAAAGAATAAAGTTGGCTGTTTGTACGTCACAGAATTCATGAGATAGCAGTAAATGGATAAATCCTATTTCCTTTTAAGGAGCAAAACATTACAAAACCAAGTGAAATATAATATGTAATAGGTTGTCGGGGCAAATTTCAATGCGAATGTCCAAATAGTGTTATAAATAAATTTGAAAAGCACTGCATCATGCCTTTCTTCTCACAGCTATATTTTCTCATAATTGAAAAATAAACAGGATAGTTCCCAATATGTTTTGCTCTGAAATTTTAAATGACATAGTTCTTGAAAATGTGATTTCGCCAAGAGAAATGCCAACTATAACCTGGTGTTGTGTGAATTTTAGCTTTGACCTACAAAGTGTCAGAGCTACGTATGGCTTATTGGGTTGCATTTTCAGATGGTTGTGGGTTCAAGTCCCACTTCAGAGTAACGTCTGGGTTGGTCCTTTGCAGAGCAGCACACTAAAGAGATTCTTGAACTGAACTTTAATGGAGGAAATCTGTTAAATTGATAAACTGAGGAGTCTGTCCTTTTAGGCAGGTATAAATGATCCTTAGCATTTCTTTGAAGACTATCGGGGCAGCATGGTGACTCAGTGGTTAGTACTGCTACCTCACAGCACCAGGGTCCAGGTCCGATTCCAGCCTCGGGTAACTGCATGTGTGGAGTTTGCATATTCTCCCCTTGTCTGAGTGGGTTTCCTCCGGGTACTCTGGTTTCCTCCCACAATCCAAAGATGTGCAAGTAAGGTGAATTGGCCATGCTAAATTGCCCATAGTGTTAGGTGCCTTAGTCAGAGGGAAATGGGTCTGGGTGGGTTACTTTTCGGAGGGTCGGTGTAGACTGTTGGGCCGAAGGGTCTGTTTCCACACTGTAGGGAATCTAATCTAATCTAATCTATCAGGGAATTTCTTCTGTCAATATTCATCCATCAACTGACATCACTAAGGTTGGATATCTACTCATTATCATGTTGAAGGAGCTTGCTGTGTGTAAATTGGTTGCTGTGCTTTCTACATCTAAACACATCAAAAGTATTCACTTAACTGCAAAGCACTCTACAATGCCCTGAAATTGTGAAGTGTGAGAAATACAAATTGTTCTTTTCTCTGTTGCTGGGATTTATTGGAGCTGATATGCTTGGGATATTAAATATACCAGGCCCAGCCATCATGGTTTCATGGGGTATGTTTGATTGCCTTTGGGATCATTGCAAGAGGATTCGCAGTAGGTTAGGAAGGAAGAGAGCTTCTTCAAGGAAGGCATCCTTGCAAGAGGATTCGCAGTAGGTTATAACCTACTGCGAATCCTCTTGCAAGGATGCCTTCCTTGAAGAAGCTCTCTTCCTCCCTCTACAAGGATTTCAGTGAGTCTCTCTCTCTCACTGCACCCCCCAGGTCATCTCCTAGCCTACTGCCTTTGGGATCAAACAATTAATTGGCAAATGTTTGCAATAGATTTTTTTTTCACCATAACCCCACCCGCAATAACTTTTTTCCAAATGCTGTGCAGCAAGCAGGAAAGGGCAAGTTTTGATGGCATTTCCCTGCACTCTCTTCATCTGATATAAAATCTATTTGGCCAAGCTTGTGGTCACCTGTTCTAACGTCACTTAATGTAGCATAGTGTGAAACCTGTGCCTGATTGCCTTGGGAGATTTAACTGCATTAAGCGTGATTTATTCCAAGTAATCATTTAGAAATAACATAAAACCTACTGGTTAACAAATTGCACATTTAAAGAAAATACTTCTTAATTGTTGAGGAATGAGGTGCAGGGGGCGGGGGTGCAGGTAGTGGAGGGTAAGGGAAAGCTTGCTAGGTCAAACATAACATCAGATAATGACTTACACACAGCCATTTACAGGAAAAGAATGTTGAAACATGACATACGTCACGGAGATAATGGTTGGAGGTCTAGCGCACTGCAGTTCCTTCTCAATTGTACCTTAGCTTTCCTTTACACTCAAGGTTGGTACAAGCCCTAGGTTGTAGGAGGTAGTTCACTGCATCTTGTAAGAACGAAGCCCAACAAAAGATGTTTAGAGGAATCCCGACACCCCAATATTGCACGGCTGTATCCCACCAACAGATGGCATGAAGCAATGAAGGAAACATTAGAGTTTACCATGCAGCATCTGAAAATTGCTGCTTCAGTTCCCCAATTCATAGACACAGTCTGTGCCTAATTCTGGCAAAATACTTTACATAAGTCATAGGTGCAGAACATAGTAAATTCAGCCCATCCCATTGAGTCTGCACCACCATTCAATGACGTTACAGCAGATCTGATCATCCTTAACTTTACTTGCTTGTCTATACCTTATAGTCCTTGATTCTCTTACCGAGTGAACATTTGTCTCCCTCCTGAATATACTTAACAAACCAACATCGACAGCCCTCTATGGTAAAGAATTCCACAGATTCACTATGCTGTGAAAGAAAAAGTTCCTTCTCAGCCTCTTACCCTGAGATGATGCTGTCTGGTCCTAGATTCTCCCATAAGAGGTAAAAAAAATCTTTCCACATCTATCCTGTTAAGGCCTCTAAGAATCTGAAATATCTCAGTAAGGTTGCCATTATTCTTCTAAATTGCGACCTGATCACGCCCACTCTTATAAGGATAAGACATAAGACAGTCCCTGGTGTAAGCCTAGTGAACCTCCTCTGGACAACCACGAATATCTTTCTTTAGATAAGAGGCCATAACCTGTTCATAGTATTCCCGTTATGATGTGATTATTGACTTGTATAGTTTCAGCAAAGCCTACCTGGTCTCATATTCCATTCCCTTTGAAATAAAAATCAATATTCCACTTGCCTTCCTGGTTTCTTATTGAACTTGGATGTTAGTTTGTTTTTTGTGCTTCATGGATGAAGACTCCCAAATCCCTCTGTTCTGTAGCTACTTTATCCACTGACTCCTCTATTCTTTTGCCAAAGTGCGTAACTTCACATTTCCCTACATTATATTCCATCTGCCCACTGTTTGCTCACTCACTTACCTGTGAATATCCCTCTGGAGGCTCAATGCATTATTCTAACCACTTGCCTTCCCACTTATTTGTGTGTCATTAGGAAGGAGGGCAAAGCCAAAGAAAAGGTGTAGAAGAGATTGACTAGAATAGAACTGGGAAAAGAGTTTTCTTATGAGTTGAGAGCTGAGGCTGACATTTTACTCTTTAGAATAGAGTGTGTACAAACAACCACTCTGATGAAGGAGCAGCACTCTGAAAGCTTGTGTGTCCAGTTAAACCTGTTGGAATAAAACCTGGTGTTGTGTGATTTTTAACTTGGTTAAAATAGAGATATTCATACTTATGAATGTTATTTAATAAAGCAAATATGGGGAATTAGAGGATGTAGATTTACGATAAATCTACATCCTGTTATTGTCCATGTCTTACTACAGAACAAAGAGAGGAACAAACTTGGAGGAGTTTCTTTTTTATGCTGCGAGTTGATTTGACCTAGAAAGCACTGCATGAAAGGGCGATGGAAGCAAATTCAATAGGAACTTTCAAAAGGGGAATGTTTCTAATCACTGGAAAGGAGAAAAATTCACAGAATGGTGGAGAAAAAGGAAAGCACTAATTGGAGAGCTCTTTCAAACAGTTGGCACAGACAAAGTGGGCCAAATGGCCACCTTCTGTGCTGTATCATTCTGTGAATTTATGAATAATGCAGTTAACACCCACACGAGTGTGAGAATTCAATAATTACTTTAAGGTATATAACAGAAGTACCCATTCTTTATATAGGGAGCTGGAAAGCTGAACTTGCATAGAGTGTGAAATGTTTTAATCCTATGCAGGCCCATGTAGTTCCCTCCTTGCAGTGACACTTGTCCATTCAGCACATAGCAAGCAGAAAAACCAACAAAAGAATTGAATGGCTGCCCTCAGACTATATTTCAGCGCTGCTTTCTCTTGCAATTTGATTATCTTTTTTATGTAACCTTTCTGCTTAACGTTGCTTTCAGATGGAGGATCCACTTCAATTAAAGGAGAATGGCAATGAATGCTTTCAGAACAAAGACTATGACAAAGCAATTGAATGCTACACAAAAGCTATTCAACTGACCAAGGACAAGAAAGTCCTAGCTGTACTTTATAGAAACCGAGCAGCATGTCATTTGAAAAAGGTCTGATCTCAACGTTCTTTTTCCACGAAACGACTAACGTCATTATTGGCGAATGCTCATTCATTCTGTGTTTTGGTATTTGGATGCAATTAAAGTGACACATACATATTGATATCACTGAGTGAGTGTAAACGAAATAATGTGGGTGGTCTAACTCAATTACAATGCAACATGGCAGATTTCAGTCTGAAATTGAAGGTCGCATATATCAATCTTGCAGCTGAACTTTGGTTTCCCGGAGTATAAAATTGCAGGATGGGTGGGTGGAACTTTCCCTGTTGCCAATTTGTGGTGAAATCATTAACATGGCCCTTTACATCCATTAACAATTTCATTATAAGGACCATATATTTATGTCTGTATAAAGTAACTGTTCATGGTACGCCTCCATTATAATTCCCAGGGATAAGTATCAGATTGTCATTCAACAAACTGGCAGGAATGAGCCCATAAAAGTTAACCTTTTCCTCCATCAATGTGATGCATCTGTTTAAGTGACCATCATCACTGTTACTACCCTGGAGGCCAAACAAGTGAAAAGACTTTCTACAGTGTTGGGAGGCCAGAAAAGCTGGCATTGTTGTCCTTACAACAGAGAATGGTATGAGGAGATTTGATAAAGGCATTCAAAATTATTAAGAGCTTCAATATAGCAAGTAAGGAGGAGCTGTTTGTATTGGCTGGAGGGTCATCAATTGTTTTGACCAATATTTTTAACTATATTGCAGTGAACTGTATGAAAGATGGCTTAGAAAGATCATAACATCCACTGGTCATATTAAAACCTCCTTATCTCTTCTTCTTCCTTAAAGGAAAATTATGTGCCTGCTGCCTCAGATGCCTCAAAAGGTAAAGCAACCTCATTTTTCAAACTGACAATGCTTTGATTTTAAAATTGTCATCCTTGTTTTTAAATCCCTATATGGCTCCTACCCCTTCCCATCTCCATAATCTCTTCCAGCCTCACAGCCCTCTAGTTATCTGCTCTCTGCCAATTGTGGAATCTGATGGATCCCGAATTTCCATCATTCCAACACTGGTAGGCATGCCTTCAGCTGCCTGGCCTCTAAGCTTTGAATTCTATCAATATCACTCTCACTGTTACCCTCGCCCTTTAAGTTGGTCCTTAAAACTCAACACTTTATATAAACTTTCGGTTACCTATCCCAACATCACTTTACACCACACAATGCCAAATTCTATCTAATAATACTCCTGTAAAATGTGTGGGATGTCCCACTATAGGAAAAGCACTAGAGAACATAGAATAGTACAGCACTGGAATGGGCCCTTTGGCCCATGATGCTGTGCCGACTGTGATGCCGAATTAAACTAATCCCTTCTGCCTGCCCTTAGTCAATATCCCTTCATTCCTTGCATATTCATGTGATTGTCTAAAAGTTCCTTAAACTTCTCTATCGTATCTGCCTCCACCTCTACTCCTGGCCATGTGTTCTAGACTCCTACCACTCTCTGTGTAAAGAAACATGCTCTTCACATCTCTTTTGAACTTTCCCCCCTCTCATCTTAAATGCATGCCTTCTAGTATTAGACATCACAACTCGGGGGAAAAGATTCTGACCGCCAACCCTATCTATGCATCTCACAATTTTATAGACTGCTATCAAGTTTCCCCTCAACCTCTACTGTTCCAGACTCAGTCGTAAAGCTATACAGCACAGAAACAGACTGTGGTACAATTTGTCCATGCTGACCAGATATCCTAAATAAATCTAGGACCATTTGCCAGCATTTGGCCCATATGCCACTAAACTCTTTCTATTCATATACCCATCCAGGTGCCTTCTAAATGTTGTAATTGTACCAGCCTCCATCACTTCCTCTGGCAACTCATTCCACACATGCATCATCCTTTGCATAAAGAAGTTGTTCCTTAGTCCCTTTTTAAATCTTTCCACTCTCACCTTAAATCTATGATCTGTAGTTTTGGACTCACCCCATCCCTGGGAAAAGACATTGTCTATTTACCCAATCCATGCCCCTCATGATTTTATAAACATCCATAAGGTCATCCCTTAGCTTCCAACACTCTAGGGAAAACAGCCCCAGCCTATTCAGCCTGTTTCTATACCTCAAACCCTCCATTTCTGGCAACATTCTTGTAATTATTTTCTGAACTCTTTCAAGTTTCACAACATCCTTCCAATAGCAGGGAAACCAGAACTGAATGCAGTATTCCAAAAGTAGCCTAACCAATGTCCTGTACAACCGCAACATGACCTCCCAACTCCTATACTCAATGCACTGAGCAATAAAGGCAAGCCTACCAAATGCACAAGCCTATCTACCTGGCATTCCACCTTCAAGGAACTATGAACCTTCACTCCAAGGTCTCTTTGTCCAGTAACACTCACCACGACCTTACCATTAAGTATATAAGTCCTGCCCTGATTTGCCTTTCCAAAATGCAGCACCTCACATTTATCTAAATTAAAGTACATCTGCTACTCCTCAGTCCATTGGCCCATCTGATGAAGATCCTGTTGTACTCAGAGGTAACCTTCTTTGCTATCCACTATACCTAGAAAACACCCAGAGTTTTCTAGCCTCTCCTTCTAGCTCATACCCTCTAATCTAGACAGCATACTTACAAACCTCTTCTGCACCCTCCCCAAAACCTCCACATCCTTCCTGTAATGTGGTAACTGGAATTGAACGCAATTGAGCACTATATAAATAAATATATAAATTATTGTTATACTGTGACAAATGGTGATTGACTTGTATTTATCTTAAAAAATAATATATTGTTCCTCTTGTCAGCTATTGATGTGGATGCGTCAGACATCAAAGCACTTTATAGGCGTAGTCAGGCACTGGAGAAGTTAGGGAAGTTGGATCAAGCTTTCAAAGATGTCCAGAGATGTGCCACCATGGAACCTAATAACAAAACATTTCAAGAAACCTTGCGACGTCTGAATCATGACATTCAGGAGAAGGTGAGAGTTGAAAAATTAATTGTTTATTTAAAACAGTACAGCTTTAGTGCTACATCTGGAGAATTGAAGTAATAATTCAAGGGCGATTCTTTTATCTCTTGGTATGATATCCACCCAAGCCCTCTGAAAAATATATTTTTAAGGTTAATGGACAACTTTACAAATTTCAGACTTTAAACAAATTCTTCTTTTTGAAGTAAAATGTCAACAAACCTGTCAAAATAGTCATCAATGTTTTGAAAATTCTGCATCATTACAATGGTTTGCAACTTTGAACATTTGTTGCTGTGTAATGTAAGTGGAACAATGCCATCCCTTGCCATTTTTATTTGTCCAACTCCTTTGCCTACATTCAAATAATAATCATTTAAATTCAGGAAACAGGAATTATCCACAATTGAAGTAATGTGAACAGATCTAATTTCTATATAATAAATTCAACTTTGGTCTCCCTGCTGTAAGAAAGCTGTTGTGAAACTTGAAAGGGTTCAGAAAAAACTTACAAGGATGTTGCCAGGTTTGGAGGGCTTGAGCTATAGGGAGAGGCAGAATAGGCTGGGGCTCTTTTGCCTGGAGCGTCTGAGGCTGAGAGAAGTTTATAAAATCGTAAGGGGCACAGAGACGGCGAATAGTCAGTCTTTTCTCCAGGGGAGTCCAAAGCTGGAGGACAAAGATTTAAGGTGGGAAGGGAAAGATTTAAAAGGGACTTAAGGGGCAACTTTTTCATGCAGAGGGTGATGCGTATATGGAATGAGCTGCCAAAGGAAGTGGTGAAGGCAGGTACAATTACAACATTTAAAAAAGCATCTGGATGTGTACGTGAATAGGAAGGGTTTAGAGGGATATGGGCCAAATGCTGACAAATGGTACTAGATTTATTTGGTCAGCATGGACAAGTTGGACTGAATGGGCTGTTTCCGTGTTGTACACCCCTATGACTGTATGACTCTAAGTTTGTTGAGCCCCATCTCAAAGTTGAGATCAATTGGTGGCATCTTTTATTCTTTTTGCGGGAGGTATAGTGAGACTCTTGCTAGGCAGCAGTGTGGACCGTGAGGTCTGCTTCCATACTGTATGTAACCAATGACTTTTTAAAAAGTATATGTTGATAGTGGAAAAGATCCAAAAGTCTAAACTCAGAACTTGAAGATTAATTCTATCAAGAAAGATTCAATAGCTTGGATCTCTTTTCTCTACAAAATGGAAGCCCGAGTGGTGACTTGTTAGAGATTCCTAAAATTATTAAAGTGTTTGATACAGCAGATGGAAGACAGGAGATAATTTTGATTTGTGGGAGGGGAGGGGGGAAGGTGGTAAAGCAAAATGAATGTCTTTAAATACAGGACAATCAAGAAAGAATTCCGAAGAACATTATCATGCGAAGAGTGTTGGACTTTATATGATGCAGAGTAATTGAGGGGAATATACTGATATATTTAAGGGAGGTTAGACAAACCCATGAGGGGAGATGGTGTTCACAGTGTGAGATGAGGAAACTCGAGTGAAGCATAAACACCAGCATGGAGCAGCTGGACAGAAAGGCTTGTTTCTGTGGTGAAAAGGTCAATATAATTCTTCACACGATGATGCAACAGGTCATAGCTGTGTGTCAACTCTGAGACAGCCCATTGAATGAGGGAGGATCCCATTCTTACACAGATCCTATTACATGCTTTTGGATCTTTCAAGATGGGTCATTCACATGGTCTGAAGTCTGTACTTTTTAAAGTAAAGCATTTTACCTTTTATACTTACAATTTTTACATTTTACTCACTATGCTTGGAGTAATAACAATATATTGTTTTCCTCCAACAGCTAAAGATTCAGTTCTCCACAGATTCCAGGGTCGAACGGATGTTTGAGATCTTGCTAGATGAGAACATTGACAAAGAAAGGAAGGAAAAGGTGTGTCCAGTTATCAATTTTTTCAATATGCTGGCAGAGTGGGAATTGCTCTTTTCAAGGTGTTCACCTCGTCTTCTTTCTAGGTCTTCCCACCTCCCTGAACATGGACTAAATGCTTCAGTTTTAACAAGGATGCAAGAACACAGAGACCTAGAGATGTATGCACATAGAGTAACTTTGACACCAGCAGAAAACATTGAAAAGCATGTTAAAAAGGCAGATGAGACCTGCAGCTATATAAGCAGAGGCCTATTGTATAAAAGCAAGGAAGATATACTAAATATGTATAAATTATTGGTTAGATAGTTTCAGCTGGTGTATTCTGAGCACTACACATCAAGGAAGATGTCAAAGCCCTGAAAAAGACACAGAGGACATTTACTAAAATGCCACTAGGGATTAAGGAGTTCAGTTATATGAAAAAAAAACACTTGGTGTTGGAATTGTTACAGTGAACATCTTATGATGAAAACCCTGCAAGATTTTGAACGCCTCTATCAAATCTTCCCTACTTCTTTTTTCTTCCGAGAAAGAAAGCCCCAGGCTTGCCATACAACTGAAGTCCCTTTTCTCTCATACAATTTGAGTAAACAAATCTCCTCCAAAACCATTTCTCCATAACGTCCTTGATTGGCCTAGACTTGCAAAACAAAGGTGCCGTTTTACAATGCATGAATGATCTAAGATAAAAGGATGTCAAAATGTAAGAGCTGCATTTTACACTCTCTTGCTTGCAGGCTTGACAATATGGGAGGCTAGGAGGACAAAATGAGACCTGTGCCTGGCCTTTCCACCATCCATTCCCCAGTTCCCAACTTGTCTGAAATTTTACAGGGACGGAGGGAGGTAAATTGCCCTATAGCCTATTATGATCTTTAAGTGGCTAATTAATGGAGAGGCCATATGGGAAACCCAACAGCTTTAGCTGAACTTGCTACTGTTGAGAAAGGAGGGAACCTTCTTGGTGGCCACTTGGGTGCATTGGAGATGTCTGCCCGAGGCTAGCTCCCACTTTAGCCCACCTCTTCCGCCTGCCTGAATCTAGTTCCTAAATTGCTCAGCACCCCTTCCTGGTCTAGGCTGTCAGATTATCCTTGCCAATCCAATTTCTGGATTTAGCAGGTTTCAGCAACACTGGGGGACCATCTGTTGTTCCCGCAAAAGCTGCCACTCTCCATCTTTTGCTGGCAGCTCTCTAAAGCAGGACTTTCTGCTGAGAGTAGGGTGGAAGACCTGCCTGAAAGTAACTAGTTGCATTATGTTGCTCTGCAGCAGACTTGGAATAGCAGGTTGGCTTAGCTCTGGCATTTTGTCTGAGAAGGTGGTAGTGGCAGGTTTGGTGGAGGGTACAGGACTACATGGCTCTATAAATCCAGTCTCAGTAGAATTGTATAACAGGCCCATGAACTTGTCCACTAATTAAATGTTTACACGTAAACTTAGACCACCTCACATTTTCAATGCAATTGACTCTAAATGATATAAAAATCAATGCTACATACTTTCATAAACCTGAAATAGTTAGGAATCTGCAGAATTCACTTCAAATAGATCTAAGATTAAGCTCAAATTATCTAGTATCATAACAATTGTATTGATTCTCTTGCGCTTTTGGAAAGAGTCAATTCTGTCAGGTCTTATGGATGGTTTCTCTCCACGAGGCCTGGCAAATTTTTTTCTCTCTGTTACCCCTTAGTTAACTCGCTACATAAACTATCTACCCCATTCCTATGGCACTCCTCTCATCTGATATTAGCTCAATTGCCAAACTCCAAAGAACTTGCATCTGCCTGATTATTCTGGGATGGTCTGGCATAACTGACACTGATGCCATCTTTCAAAGGTGGCTATGCACCTGGAGAAGCTCTGTCAATCTAAAGCTTCCCTGCGTGGTTTATTGCCCCAGGTATGGCAGCTAAGGGGAAGGTGGTGCCCTGCTTTGCAGACAGTCACCTGTTGGTCCTGGGGCCTGTGCAGAGGAGGGACCTCCTTCTTCCCCAGGACTGGCAGTGGTCACCACGATACCCCCACTAGCCAACTACACCAGCTCAGTGCACTCTCAGCTGTCTAGAGGAATATTCAGCTCTGCAAGCAGGTGTTCAGAGATCTTCTCCAATTCACCAAGTGCCACCATCATGTCTCCAACACCTCACACTCAGTCTATCTTTGTTTCAGCACCCATATTGCACCAAGGCTCATGTTCCACCAATCTCGCTATCACATGAATCATCATCATCGCTCTTACCCTTTGCATTAATAATCCTGCATACCCTCAGTGCTTCTTCCTGACTCACTCAAGCCACTTTACCACCTTTCCCCCGCCTGCACCAGCCCTAACAGCTGTGTGATAGTATTTAATCTCCCCTATTACTCCCTTTCTCCTATTCAGCAATCCAGCAGAAAGAGCTGAGATGGGTGATGGGGTGCCTAATGTTGAGCTCCTCGCCTCTTATGATGAGACAATTCTGACCCTGACTGCACCCAAGAAGCTGACTGACTGTGCCCAAGCTCCTGCTACTGGAGGCTGCCTTTGCCAGGATAGCCTGATTCAACGGTTTCTCCTTTGACTTGATTGAGGATTGTTGATGATTATAATAAGCTTCCTGCCTTGTGACTGCACTAAAAGGCAAGGACTTTGCAATGTGAGCTCTGGGTGAGGGGAGAGGCAAAGTACAAAAAAGTGAGGCAAGGCAGGGATGCTGTGGTGAGTGAGTGCAGAGATGCAGCCTGGTCCAATCCATGAGCAATGATTCTGCCTCTCTGTGGCAGAGTGACTTAGCAACAGCATTGCAATGATGGTTACTGGTGCACCTTGAGATACAGCATCATTCAAATGGATTTGAGATGGCCATGACAATGCAGAGAGGCTGGAAAGTGTTGAATGCCAGTATCTGGGGACATGGATGAGGGTGGCCTCTGCCTATGGAACATGGTGATTGTCCAAGATGGAGGTCATTGGGTGCGAACAAAGAGTGGTACCTGCTCAGACTTGCATGTCAAGAATTCTCGATGTCCAGTTCCCTTGCAGGTGGAGGTAGGATAATAGGCCGCCTATTAGCAATCATAGAATCCCTGCAGAAAGAGGCTATTGGGCCCATCAAGTCTGCACCAACCCTCCAAAGAGCATGCCACCCAGACCCAGCCCCTGTAACCCAGCATTTATCATGGCTAACCCACCTAGCCTGCAGTTCCTTCATCAATACAGGCAATTTATTATGGCCAATCCACCTAACCTGCACACCTGGACTGTGAGAGGAAACTGGAGCACCCAGAGGAACTCCATGGAGAATGTGCAAACTCCACACAGCCAGTCACCCAAGGTGGGAATTGAACCCATGTCCCTGATGCTGTGAGGCAGCAATACTAACCACTGGACCACCATGCCACCCAATGGTAGTGAGGTGAGATTTGCAGTTTATGAGGCTGCCAACAAGCAATAATCTCCATTAATAGGTGTCTCAATGCTCCCTAGTTAGAATCACATCTCAATGTTAGAAAATGCAACAAGTTGCACTCAATGTTGAGGAAGGCCTCACTGTCGTTTCTCATGTGATTCTTCGAGATTTCTCATCGTGTCCCACGTCATTCAGGCCCCTATAAGATTCTGCTCATTGTGACATATATCATACAGTAATCTTAAATCAAATTTTAATGTGCTGATGAATTAAATTATAAAATTACAAATAAAATACAGTCCACAACTTTATCAATTCTAATGAGTAAAAGAATGAAAATCAATGAAAGCAAAGTAGTGAGAATGCTGGAAAACTGAAATATAAACAGAAAATTAGTCAGGGGTAAATGTAGAGTGACGGGGTAGGGGAATGTGTTTAGGTTGGATACTCTTTGGAGGGTCATTGTGGATTTGTTAGGCCAAAGGGCCTGTTTCCACACTGTAGGGATTCTATTAAAAAAAATGCTCAAAAAACTCAACAGGTTGGGTAACAAGAAGAGTTGAAAAAACACAGAGTTAATTTTCCGAATGCAAGAAATGTTTCATATGTTTCTCTTTTCACAGATCTTGCCAAACCCGCTGAGCTTTTCTAGAATATTCTGTTTTCATTCAAGAAAATCAATGCTCATTTGGTTAAAAATGGTCATTGTATTATTGACAAATTGCCCAATTTCCTTTTTCTAAATGATTCCGGATATCTGCTTTGGTATCACAGCCAGTTAGGGTTATTTCCAAGGTTAGGAGAAAGTGAGGACTGCAGATGCTGGAGATCAGAGCTGAAAATGTGTTGCTGGAAAAGCAAGGGAACTGGACATCGAGAATTCTTGACATGCAAGTCTGAGCGGGTACCACTCTTTGCTCGCACCCAATGACCTCCATTCTGAAGAAAGGGCTCATGCCCGAAACGTCAACTCTCCTGCTCCTTGGATGCTGCCTGACCTGCTGCGCTTTTCCAGCAACACATTTTCAGCTTATTACCAAGGTTGTCTGACATGTCTCAGTGGAGAGAACTCACAACCTCTGAATCAGATGTTTGTTCTTTTAAACCACACTCCAGATACTTGAGAACAAAATGTAGGTGAGCACTCAGTGAGGGAACTCTGCACTGCTGAAGGTGCTGGCTTCTGGACTGGTCCCTTCTGCTCACTCAAGGATGTCGAGAATTGCTTGCCTGATGTTTTGAGGAAGATGAGAGAGTTCTTTCTGATAGTTTGGCCAATATTTAAACCTCCAAATCAGCCTCACTAAAACAGGACCAAAGGGTCTACTTCTGAGCTCTGTATGCTTTTATAATATTGATGCCTCCTGCAGTGCACAAATCAAGAACATAATAAATAAGAGTAAGCCATTCAGCCCCTCCAACCTGCCCTATCATTGGATAAAATCATAGCAGATCTATCCCAGATCTCAAATCATTTCTCATGCTAGCTCCTCACACCCCGCAATACCTTGATATTTCAAAAACCTATGTGCCCCCTCTTTTTAAATACTTGAAGTGATCTTGCCTCCACAATTCCCTGGGGTATAAAATTCCAGACATTTATCACTCTCTGGGAGAAGAAATTCCTTTGTAGCTCCTTTTGAAACAAGTATCCATTTGTTCTGAATTTAGTTCGTGATTTTACTAGTTGGAGGAACAACTACTCAACATTTAGTCTGACCTCAGAATTTTGCATGTTTCAGAAAGATCACCCCTAATTCTTCTAAGCTCTAAATAAAGATCAAACTTGTTAAGCTGTTCTTGATCAATCACTACAGGAGTGATCCTGATGAATGTATTTTGAACAGCTTCCAACTTCTGACGGCCTCCAATGCCAATTTATAGTGAATCCTTTAGCTCAGTGGCCTGGGTGGCTGGTTTGTGAAGGTCTACCAATATGTGTGAAGGGAGAAACAGATGTAAAGTTTCTTGCACTTAAGTTAATTCTTGTTTTTCCAACTTCTTGATGGCTGGTTCAATGCCTAGGTCCCACCTTCTCAATGTCACCCCTTGCCTGAGGCATAGTGACCCACAGATTAAACTCTTCACTTGTCTCCTCTCTCTGATGACAAAGCGGTCCTGTGTTACTAAGGCAACTTTAACTCTATCTAATGCCAATTTATCTTTTCTTGAACACATGGATTTAATTAACAAAGCACTTAATTCTAAAATAGCCCATTCCCAGTAGGTAGGCAATATACTGCTCTAAGAAAAAATGGGTCATTTTTAGAGGAGCAGGCAATGATGAGTGGGGTGGCACAGGGTTCAGTGATGGGACCCCACCTGTTCACAATATACATTAACAATTTGGACAAAGGAACTGAATGCAATGTCTCCAAATTTGCAGTTGATGTTAAACTGGGTGGTGGTGTGTGCTGTCAGGAGGATCCTAACGGGTGCTGGGGTGACTTGGACAGACTGGCTGAATTAGCAAAAACCGGGCAAATGCAATATAATGCGGATAAATGTGAGGTTATCCACTTTGGTTGCAAAAACAGGAAGGCAGATTATCATCTGAATGGTGGCAGTTCAGGAAAAGGTGAGATGCAACAAGACCTGTGTGTCATGGTGGAACAGTCGCTAAAGGTGCAGCAGGCAGTGAGGAAGGCTAATGGCATGCTCTCCTTCACAGTGAGAGGATTTGAGTATCAGAGTAAGGATCTCTTGTTGCAGTTATACAGGCCTAGGTGAGGCCACACCTTGAGTATTGTGTGCAATTGGGTCTCTTAGTCTGAGGAAGGACATTCTTACTGTCGAGGGAGTCGAGTGAAGGTTCGCAGACTGATTCCCAGGATGGCAGGACTGACATATGAGCAAAGACTGGATCAACTGGGCTTGTACTCACTGGAATTTAGAAGAATGGAGGGGGAGGATCTCGTAGAAACCTATAGAATCCTGATGGGACTGGACAGGCTAGATGCAGGATGAATGTTCCCAATGTTGGGGATGCCCAGAACTAGGGGTCACAGTCTAAGAATAAGAGATAAGCCATTCAGGACTGAGATGAGGAAGAATTTCTTCACTCAGAGTTGCAAACCTGTGGATTTCTCTCCTGCATGAGGCTGTTAGGGCCTCATTATATATATTCAAGAGGGAACTGGATGTGGCCCTTGCAGCTAAAGAGATCAAGGGGTATGGAGAAAAAGAGGGAATGGGATATTGAGATTGCATGATCAGCCATGATTGTATTGAATGGTGGTGCAGGCTTGAAGGGCCAAATGGCCAACTTCTTCTTTCTATTTTCTAAGAAGCAATCAAATTCATCTTCCGTGCTAACCCTGCCAATCTGATTTGTCCAGTCACTATTTAGATTAAAACCAACCATGACAATTGAATTCCCTGTCATTCACACCTCGATTGTTGCTGATTTATACTTTGTCCTACAGTGAGACAACTCTACAGGAGTCTATAGGTGACTTAGACCGTGACCTCTTTTCCTTGCTATCCCTCAATTCCACCCCAAGCGATTCCACATCACAGTCTATTGGACCAATTAACATTGTTCACCATCAGCTCATACCTCTCAATTTAAACCATCTGCCAAACCAAAAAATGTAGTAACATACCTACTAATCACCTACCTGTGATGTCAGAGTTAAGGTCTGAGAGGTACAACAAGTTGAAGGGACTTTCTGCAGCTGTTTTTCCTAAGCTCCTGCTGTTGTTGCCTTTCTCTCACAGGTCCTCTCTCCCAGTCTGCTTTACAGTGAGGCTGACTCACTGAACACTTCTCCCAGTCACATTGCCAGCACAAGAGTGTCTATATTCCAAATTCACAAATCTTTGTAAAGTGCTGAAGTTATAAACAATGTTTTATAAATGCAAGTCTTTTATTGGTTTCCTTAATTTTTTTCTTTGCTTCTCTCACTTTGTCTTTTCTACTTTGAGTCTTTCCAGTTCAAAATGCAGCACAGGACTTGAAGACACAATTGTGTTGACTTATCTTTGATTGCTCAGCAAGGGGATTTTTTAAACAATTATCATACTACATTATGCTTGCTAGCAACCATCAAGCATCATGGTGTGTTGAGATAACTAGTTTGAAAAGTCTTGTGAAATAATCTCCCTTCAATTTTATTTGTTTTTCCAGGCTGCCAATAACTTGATAGTACTGGCAAGAGAAGATGCAGGAGCTGAACGGATTTTCGCAAACAATGGTCTTAACTTGTTGATGCAGCTTATTGATACCAAAATGCCAGAGATGATGATTGCTGCAATAAGGACACTTTCAGGAATGAGCAGTCGCCACAAGTCACGGGTAAGATGTCAACTGACATTGAATTACATTGCATGTACAACATAGAAACAGACCACTCAACCCATCTGTTCCCTGCTGTTTTTGTTCCACGTAAGCATCATCTCCTCCATCTCATCCCGTTCTTTCTTCCTTCGTGTCTATCCAGCTTCCCCTTAATTGCATCTACATTGTTCATCTAAACGACTCCCTGTGGTAGTAAGTTCCACACTCTTCACCACTTCCTGGGTAAAGATGCTTCTCTTGAGCTCCAAGTCGGATTTTTTAGAGTCTACATCGCAAGTAGAGGCATCTTCTGTACAACTTATCTCTCAAACACTTTCAAAACTCTTGTTGTTGCCCATTGCCCATTCTCTTCAAGCATTTATTCACTTTCTTTTTTGAAAGTTACCAATTAATCTGCCCAACTTCCTTTTCAGGTAATGCGTTCTAGGTCACAAAAACTCACCATGGTAAAAATATGTTTCCTCATGGTATCCCTGCTTCTTTGTGTACAATTTGTGTGCTTAACTTACCAACCTTCATGCCATTGAAAACAACTGCACCCTTTATGGTTTTGAATTTTTTAATTTAATCTATATTTAACCATCACTACTCTGACGACAACCATCACTGCTCCAAGCCTCAAATTCATTATGATTCACAAAACTGACCATTAGAGCATTTGGAATCTAATTATTGACTTGTTTCAAAAATTTGTTAGCGGGTAGAAAATTGAGAGTAGTAATATGTAGAGCGTGATCAAACTTGAAATAAGTAACAAAAAAATCAGTGCTGCTGCTTAACTTATTCACTATATTTTTAAAGAACTTCATATCACAATAGAGAGCCAAATGTTGAATTTTGCTGCTGATAATAAAGATTGAAAAGGTAGAGATGACTGGAGCATAAAATTACAAACTGCCATTGATAGGTTAAGTGAATCAGCAAAGGCATGGCAGATGAATTTCAATCCAAGTCATTCTGAAACAACAAGGTCAGATTGTTAATTATTTGGTGAAAAGTTGGGAAGTGTGGAGGATAAAAGCGATTAATATACACAAATTGCTAATATGTAGTGGTCAGGGACTAAAAATAATCACAAAAACTAATGGAATATTAGACCATATCTGGAGGGTGAGAAATAAACAGGAAGAGATTTTGTTACAGCTAATCAAAGTTCTGAGCAGACCACATCTGGTGGTTGTGTACTGGTCGGGGTATTGCACCTTAGAAAGGAGAGATTAGCCTTGGAAGAAACATCACAGTTTCAACAGCATGTTACCAGGGCTCCAAGTGTTACAATATGAGGAGGAATCGCATAAACTAGGGTGATAATATCTGGCATATAGAAGGTTAATGGGTGATTTGATTGTGGGACTTCGCATTTTGGAAAGAATTAATAAGATAGATTAGTTCTTCCCAGATATTTTCCCCATTATGATCCAGTATCATTTTGTGGCTTGAAAATTATTGCAAGCCCTGAGTGAAAACTGAGAGCCTGCGAGAGCAAGAGCAGCCAATACTGCTTCAGATCTCATGACCTCAAACCTTTAGCTTGTGACCCCATTTGGGGTCCGAACCCCCACTTTGGAAACCTCTGGGAGAGAAAGCGCATGGAAACATAACCTTAAATTCAGGTTCCAGACATTAAAGGAAGAGACTAGGGAACACTTTTTCACACAAAGAGTGGGTTAAGTGTGGAGATCTCTCCTGCAATTCAACAGTTTTCAATATGAGATTTGTAATTTCTTTTAGGAGAAGTTATTGAGGGATATAGAGCCGTAGAGTCATACAGCACAGAAACAGGGCCTTCAGTCCAACTCGTCCATGCTGACCATATTTCCCAATCTAAGCTAGTCCTACTTGTCTTTGATTGGTCTATATCCCTGTAAACCTTTCTGAATCAAGTTTCTGTCCAAATGTCTTTTAAATGTTATAACCTGCATCTAATACTTCCTCTGGTAGTTCGTTCCACATGTGAACCACCCTCTGTATAAAAAAGTTGCCCTCCGGTCCCTTTTAACTCTTTCTCCTCTCACTTTAAAAAATAGTTTTGAACTCCCTCACTCGAGGGAAAAGATCTTTGTTATTCACCTTATCCATGCCCCTAATGATTTTAGAAACCTTTGAGGTCACCTCTCAACCTCCTATGCTCCAGTGAAAAGTCGCAGTCAATCCTATAACTCAAACCATCCAGTTCCAGGAACATTCTTGTAAATATTTTCTGAGCCTTTCCAATTTAATAATATCTTTCCTATAGCAGAGCGACCAGAACTGTACACAGTATTCTAAAGGTGGCCTTGCCAACATCATATTCAACCTCACCATGACATCCCAATTCCTATACTCGATGGTCTGAGCAATGAAGGCCAAGGGAGAAGAATGGAATAATAGAGAAAATCAGCCAAAGGGCGGAGAGCTTTAAACTAATTAATGAGGAGGATGGTTTGGGAGAGTGGAAATGCAGGCTTACAAAGTAAAAGGACATTACAGCGTTACAGGGTAGTTATTTGCATAACAGCATTCAGAGTGGAACAGGTAGGGACAGAATGTACAAACATGAAAAAACATATGGCTAAAGGAGGAAAATAGGAATAAGGCAGAATTAATGGCTCTATACTTGAATGCATATAATATTTCAGAACAAGACAAATAAACTAAAAGCTCAAATTGAAGTTAATGGCTATATTGTAACAGAGATATGGACACAAGGGGATCAAAGCTGGGAACTAAATATTCAGGAATATATTAATTTTTAAGAGAGGCTGGAAGAATCTGGTAGTGGAGTAGTTTTGTATTTCTGGGATAGAATAAATATGATAGCAAGAAATGATCTTAGATCCGAAAATATAAGAATTCATATGGATGGAGGTAAGAAATTGCTAGAAATAATCTCTCAGCCTTCTGACACTTGGTCAAAAAATAACTCATGAAATCATGAGGGCATGTAAAAAAGACAGTGCATTAATCATGACTGACTTAATATTCATGTGGATTGATGAAGTCAAATTGGCAGAGATAGCCATGAAGAAGGGTTCATAGGGTGTATTCAGGACAGTTTCCTAGCATAACATATTGTCGATCGAAATAGCGATCATGCTATTGAATCCCATATGTGTAATGAGACAGGGTTAATATATGACCTCTAAGTAAAAATTTTTCTAGGCACAGTGACCATAACATGGTACAGTTTAACATTCCTTTTGAGAGGAAGAACCTTGACTTGAAAATAATTATGCTAAATTTAAATAAAGGTGATCACAAAAAGAATGGATGCAGAGCTGGCTGGAGTGAACTAGGAAAAGAGTTTAGCAGCAAAAACGTTTGAGGAATAATGGCAGGGACTGAACAAATTATTTTGTGGTTCACAGCACAGATATTCCAGAGAGGAAGAAACATTCTAGGAAGCAGTTAAGTCCACCATGGTTAACCAGTGAATTTAAGGATAGCATCAAATTGAAATAAAAATATGTGAGTAGTACTAAACCAAAGGATTGCAAAAGTTTCAGAAAATGAAAAAAAAGAGATAGGGGATATAAACTACAAGCATAACCTTGCAAGTATAGGATATCAGGATAGACAGTAAAAGCTTCTTTATCAATATAAAAAAGAAGAGAGAGGCCAAAGTGAACATAGGCCTCCTTAGGGAACAAAGCTGGAAAAATAACAATGGCAAACCAGGAAATGGAAAGGGAGTTGAATAAATACTTTGTATCAGTCTTCACAGTAGAAGATGCTAATAGTGTTGCAAAATCACTAAGTAATGAAAGAGGCAAAGGGAGGAGTGGAAATACATAAAACAATTATCATTCCAATTTATTAGAAAAACTAATGTGGCTAAAGACTGATGAGAACCATAGGTCTGATGGAATGCTTCCTAGGATATTAAAGGAAGTAGCTACAGAGATAATGGATGCAGTAAGAGCAATCTTCCAAGAATCTTTAGAATCTAGAAAAACATTGGAGAATTGAAAAACTGAAATATGTATTCAAAAAAGGAAGGAGATAAAGGATAAAAAAGTCACTATATTCCAGTTGGTTTAATAGCTGTTAATGGGAAAATATTAAACTCTACTATTTAAAAAATGTACAAGCAGAGATGTTGAAAATATATAATACAATCAGGTAGAGTCAGCATGACTTTACAAAGGGGAAATCATGTCAACAAATTGTTGAATTCTTTGAAAGATCAATAGAATAATTGAAGGGGATGCGGCAGATGTATTGTATTTGGAATTTCAGAAGATGTTTGATAAGGTACTACATGTTAGACTATTTAATAAGAGCCCATGATATTGTGGGTACATTATTAGCATGTATAGAAGATTGGCTAACTAATAGGAGATAGGGAATTGCATTAAGTGGGTATTTTCAGGATGGCAACCTGTAACTAATAAAGTGCCATGGGGACCAGATTACAATATATACTAATGATTTGAATGAGGAAAGATCTTGTACTATAGTTAAGTTTGTGGCTGACACAAAAATAGATGAGAAGATAATTTGTGAGGGTGACATAAACAAACAGCCTACAAAGGGCTGCAGACAGGATAAGCAAGTGGGCAAAAACTTGGCTGATGGATTGTAATACGGGAAAACATGAGGTTATGCACTTTGGCAGTAAGCATACGGGAGATGAATGTTATTTACACAGAGAAAAAGTACAGAGAGCTACAGTACAGAGGAACAGAGGGATCTTGGTGTGCAAATGCATAGATCCCTCAAAGTTGCCACCCAAGTGGATAGGGTTGTTAAGAAGGCATATGGTGTTTTGGCTTTCATTAACAGGGGGATCGACTTTAAGAACTGCGAGGTTTTGCTACAGCTCTACAAGTCCCTGGTGAGACCACACTTGGAATATTGTGACCAGTTCTAGTTGCCCTACAATAGGATAGATACAGAAGCTTCGGAGAGGGTGCAAAGAAGGTTTATCAGGATACTGCCTGGACTGGAGTGCTTGTCTTACGAAGGAAGATTGACTAAGCTTGGACTTTTCTTGTTGGAAAGAAGGAGGGAGAGAGGTGACCTGATCGAGATGTACAAGATAATGAGAGGAATAGATAGAGTCAATAGCCATAGACCTTTACCCGGGACAGGATTGACTGGTACAAGGGGTCATAGTTTTAAGATATTAGGAGAAAGGTATAGAGGGTACATCAGAGGAAAGTTCTTTATCAGAGAGTTGTGAATGTATGGAATGCGTGGCCAGCAGTGGTGGTGGAAGCAAAGTCATTAGGGACATTTAAGCGACTGCTGGACATGCACATGGATAGCAATTAGTTGAGGGGTATGTAGGTTAAATTATTTTATTTTACATTAGGATTAACCCTCGGCACAACACTATGGGTCAAAGGGCTTGTTCTGTGCTGTACTTTTCTATTTTCTATGTTCTTTCTAGAAGTCTTCACTCCTGAATCATTAAATGTTGGCATGTAAGTTCATCAGGTAATAGGGAAGGCAAAAGAAATATTGGCCTTTATTTCAAAGGGAATGGAATTAAAATTAGAGAAGTCTTAAACTATGTGACACACTGGACCACACCTGGAGTACCATGAACTGTTTTAGTCCCCTTATGTATGGAAAGGTATATTGCATTGGAGGCAGTCCAGAGAAGATCATTAAGTTGGTTCTAGGCATGGAGGCATTATATAATGAGGAGAGGTTGAGTCATTTGGAGCACTCCTTAGAGTTAAGAAAAATGAGAGTCGACCTTACAGAAACTTGCAAGTTTATTAGGGGGCTTGATAGAGTAGATATGGAGAGGTCGTTTCCCTTTGTGGGAGAGTTAAGGAAGACAGAGTATTATCTCAGGGGAAGGGATTGCTCATATAAGACAGAATTGTGGAAGAACTTCTTTCAAAGTGTGGTGAATGTGTGGAATTCTGCTTTCGAGGCTGGGACATTAAGTTTGCCAAAACTGAAACAGACAGATTTTTAATCAGTAAGTGAATCAAGAGTTATAGACATACGGCAGGAAAGCTGAATTGAGGATTATCAGATCAGGCACAATCTCATTGAATGGCAGAGCAGACCTAATGGGTGAATGGCCTACTCTGTTCCTGTGTCTTAAGGCCTTATGTTTTTAGCCATAAATCATTGATTGGCAGAACTGTTGGAGGGACCTGAATAACTTTGTATTGTTCATAAGTTTAATTAGCGTCTGCGTTTGGTCTGTGGTATTATTACGAGGGTTGGAAACTAATGTGATTGTGATTTTATGTCGGCAGGCAATTGCTGTGTTACATTTCATGGGCTTGAACAAGATTTGCAGTCTCATGGCTCTGGACAATGAAGACATCGCTTTGGCAACCTCAAGTCTCTTCCAAACAATCCTAGATAACTTTGAAGGAGTAGATAGTAAGGAGCATCGTGGGAAGGATGAAGCTCTGGTGCTGGGTATGTAAAATGGTAGTCGCAGATCTGCTTGTAGACGCAACTGAAGATTTCTCGTATCAATGTTAGATAATGGGCTTAAAGGCAAGCACACTGCACATAACTCTGTTACAATTTCATTATAACTTTCACTGTGCTGCTGTAAACTACACAGTTATTTATTTCCTGCCTATGTAACTGCTATCCCAGGGCAGCAGTTCTCAGAATGTGGTTCGATAGGGGTGGGGGTATCTATAGGGACTTCCATAAGAATATATAAAATGGGTGGAGGAATAGGCTATACCACCTTTTAGGCTTGCTCTACCATTCATTACAATTAAAGCCTTAGGGGTGGTATAGCCTATTCTGCCTGAGATCCACTTAGCTATCTATTCCTCATCTCCTTTGATTCTGTGAGAGACTAAAATATTGTCTACTGCAGCCTTGACTATACTAAATACTGTAAGATTACTCATCTTCTAGGGTAGAGAATTCCAAAGATTCTCAATCCTGTGAATGAAGGCAAGTCTGCTCTTCTCGGTCCTCAATGATTGGCTCCTTATCTGAGACATGACTCCATGTTTTAGATTCCACAGCCAGGTCTAAGCTATCTCTTGGTGTCTACCTTGTCAAGCTCCAGAAAATATGAATCTAATTTACACAGCCTTTCATCCAAGAGAATCCATTCTTTCCAGGAATCAATGGTGTGTCTCCACAGCAAGATGACCCTACCTTAAATATATGTACTCTAACAAAGTGGAGCACAGCGTTTTGCTACATCATAGCCCTGCAGAATTCTAGCAAGACTTCCTTATTCTTGTTCTCCGGTTCCTTGCAATAATGGCCATAATGTCATTTGTCTTCCTAATTGCTTACTGTACCTGCAAATAAATTTTCTTATGAATACATCCAATTCTTAAGTTCCAACTAATGTTCGAACTTTCATGCCTTGAAAAAATATTCTACTTTGTGATTCTTCTTAGCAAAATGACTAACCGTGCCCACATTGTATTTTATTAGTTACCTTGTGCCCACTCACTTAATCTGTTTATACCTCTTTTTAGCATCCTTATGTCCTCCTTGTAGCCTACTTTCCCACATAACACTATCTTTGGTAAACCTGAGTACATTACCATAGGTATTTGTCAAAGTCATTAACATAATATGAAAATAGCTGACTGATTCCTAAAACTTTCCAATAGTTACAGCCTGCCAAACTGAAACTGTCCAGTATATCCTTACTTTTTGCTGCCTGCCCATTAACCTATGCTTTAGCTTTGCTAGAATATTCGCCCAACTTCATTAACTTTTATCTTATATATTAATCTTAATTTATATGTGGCATCTTTAAACCTTTAATGCCTTTGGTAATCCATATATATTATATTGACTGGTTCCCCTTTACCTCCCATATATTCTGCCATCAAATATTCTAAAAGTTTCCAAACATAATCTCCTTTCAATTAAAAGTTGACCTTATCTGATCATATTATGATTTTTCTGACTTCCAGTTTGCCAGGAACATTATTGAAAGTGCTACAGTGACTTAAGCACTGCTGTATCTTATACTCCACTTACCCAATTAACCTGAGCCAAGTCTCCATTTCATGCCGAGGAAGTTAATTATTTGTTTGGGATTTGGTATGTCACTGTCAAATTTAATATAGAATTCAATTGCATTATAATCATCTTTTGCAAGGAGAACATTTGCAGGGGTAATTAAGGCTAGGCAACAAATGTAAGCTTTGCCAGCAATGCCCACATTCCCATATTATGAAGTTGCACTAACCAAAATATTAATTTATGATGGCACTGACTTGATAAACCTGTATGCATACTTATAATCTTGAATGCTTTGGAAAGAATATGATCTTTCCAAAACATTCAAGATAGCACTGTTGATGATGTTTTCCATCATTTTACTGATGAGCAAGAGTAGATTGATTGGGATGCAATTGACCGAGTTGGATTTGTCCTCCATTTTGTTTGCAAGATATACCTGGGCAATTTTCTGCATTGTCGGTTAGATACCAATGTTGTAGCTGTATTGGAAGAGCTTGGCTATGGAAGTGGCAAGTTGTTGAGAAGAAGTCTTCAGTGCTATTGCCTGAATGTTGTCAGGGCCCATAGAATTTGCAGTATCCAGTGCCTGTTGCCAGGGTTGGAGGATCTGAGCTACAGGGAGAGGCTGAACAGGCTGGGGCTGTTTTCCCTGGTGCATCGGAGACTGAGGGGTGACCTTATAGAGATTTACAAAATTATGAGGGGCATGGATACGATAAATAGACAAAGTCTTTTCCCTGGGGTCGGGGAGTCCAGAACTAGAGGGCATAGGTTTAGGGTGAGAGGGGAAAGATACAAAAGAGACCAATGGGGCAACCTTTTCACGCAGAGGGTGGTACGTGTATGGAATGAGCTGCCAGAGGATGTGGTGGAGGATGGTACAATTGCAACATTTAAGAGGCATTTGGATAGGTATATGAATAGGAAGAGTTTGGAGGGATATGAGCCGGGTGCTAGCAGGTGGGACTAGATTGAGTTGGGATATCTGGTCTGCATGGACAGGTTGGACCGAAGGGTCTGTTTCCATTCTGTGCATCTCTATGATTCTATGAGTGAATCGAATTGGCTGGAGACTGATATCTGTGATGCTGGGTACCACTGACGGAGGTCGAGATTGAATCATCCACTTGGCACTTCTGGTTGAAGATTGCTCAAAATCCTTGGCCTTATATTTTGTACTGATGTGTTGGGCTCTTCCATCATTGAAGATGGGAATATTTGTGGATCCTCCTCATCTAGTGAGTTGTTTAGTTGTTCACCACCATTCACGATTGGGTGTGGGAAGACTGCAGAGCTTAGATCTGACCTTTGGTTGTGGGATAGTTTAACTCTGTCTATTACTTGCTGCATATGCAGTTTGACATGCAACTGATCCTGGTTGTTAGCTTCACCAGGTTGACATCCCATTTTTGTATGCCTGGTGCTATTGCTGGCATACCTTCCTGCACTATCCATTGAATCAGGATTGACCACTGGCTTGATGATAATAGTTGTCTGAGGCAATGCTGGGCAGATTGTGTTGGAGTACAATTCTACTGCCGTTTGTGGCCCACAATGCTGCATGGGTAACTAATCTTGAGTTGCTAGATCTGTTTGAAGTCTTTCCCACTTAACATGATGATAATGTCAGACAAGACAATGGAGGGTATTCTAAATATAAAGGTGGTACTTTGTCTTCACATGGATTGTGCAGTGGTCAATCCTACCAATTCAGTCATGGACAGATACATCTGCAGCCAGCAGATTGGTAAGGTTGAGGTCAAGTAAGTTTTTCCCTCTTCTTGGTTCCTTCACCATCTGCTGCAGACCCAGTCTAGCAGCTATGTCATTTAGGACCCAACCAGCTTGATCAGTAATACTGTTTACTGAGCCACTCTTGTCAGTGGACATTGAAATCCCTCAGCCAGGGCTTCCTCCAAGTGTTGTTCAAGATGGAGGAGTGCTGACTCATCAGCTGAGGGAGGGAAGTACATGATAATCAACAGGAGGTGTCCTTGCCCATGTTTAAACTGAAGACATGGGGTACAGAGTCAACACTGAGGACTCCCTGGGCAATTTCGTCTGATTGTATACCACTGTGCTGCCACCTCTGCTGGGTCTCTCCTACCGGTGGAGCAGAACATTTTCAGGGATGGTGATGGTGGTGTCTAGGACATTGTCTGTAAGATATGATTCTGTGAGTATGACTATGTCAGGCTGTTGCTTGACTAATCTGTGAGACATCTCTCCCAATTTTGGCACTAACCCCCAGATGTTCATGAGGAGGACTTTGCAGATGTGACTGGGCTGTTTCTGCTATTATCTTTTCCGGTGCTTAGGTTGATGCGAAGTGATCTGTTCAGTTTCATTTCTTTGTTAAGACTTTGTCACAATTTATATAACTGAGTGGCTTGTTGAGTCATATCAAAGGGCAGTTGAAAGTCAACCACATTGATGTTGATCTGAAGTCACATGTAAACCAGACCAGCTAAGGATCATAGAACCTTACAAGGTGGAAGCAGGCCATTTGACCCACGGAGTCCACAGCAACCCTCTGAAGAGCTTCCTACCCAGATCCACCTCCTACCCTACCCCTGTAACCCTGCATTCCCCATGGCTAGTCCACCTAATCTACACATGCCTGGACACGTTGGGTAACTTAGCAAGGCCAATCCACCTAGTCTGCACATCTTTGGACTGTGGGAGGAAACCAGAGCACCTGGAGGAAACCCTTGCGGACCTGAGGAGAATGCGCAAACTCCACACGAATGATCATCCAGGAGTGGAATCGAACCTGGATCCCTGGCACGATGAGGCAGTAGTGCTAAGGCGGTGTGCCACAATGCCACCCCAATAGTAGATTTCTTTCTCTGAAAGACATTAGAAAGCCAGGTGGGTTTTCTAACAATTGGCAATGGATTCATGGTCATCAATAGAGTCTTAATTCCATACTTTTTTTATTGAATTAAAATTCCACCATCTTCCTTGGCGGGATTTGAACCCCTGGATTACTGGCAATGGGGCCATGTCTTTGCAGCTGAGGACTGTTAAATGGTGATGCCGAAAATTTCCATGTTTCAGCAACCACATAAGAATCACTGTCCTTGTCGTGCCGCTCTCCTTTACCATCGCTGGGAATATAGGAGGAAAGTCTCCCCCTTTTTAGTGACGCATTCTCTCTTTTATCTTCTGCATACACCCGTGGAATCTGCACAGTCTTCCTCATCAAGAAAGCAGCCCCCAAAAACATTTCTACTTCCACCTCTGAAGAAGAGTCACAGACCCGTAGAGGTTGCATCACCATGGCTCCCTCCAGTAGCTCAGAGACTGACTCCACAGTGTGTTAGCTGGATTAGAGTTCAGGAGCACATGCTGCTGAGCACATCACTGCCGCTTCTCCACAGGTGGGGAGGAGAAATGCCCCAGGGCACTGGCACTCAGAGTACTGTGGGAGATAAGGCACCTCCTCAGCCCCAGGCAGGAGAGGGCACCATGGTGTTGGCCATTCATGATTTCAATCAAATGCACAAGCAAACAGAGAAGCCAAAGGCATGTTTGTTGGATGCACAGGATAAATTCACTCAAAAGCTGGAGGACAGCATTAACACTGTTTGTACCAGGCTGCTTCTGGCATGTGAATATCCGGCTGCCTCCTTGGACAGGTTGGTGGCTGAACATCTAGTATTCCCTGCTCCTTGGATGCTGCCTGGATTTCGCTGCTCGTTGGATGCTGCCTGGATTTTACTGCTCATTGGATGCTGCCTGAACTGCTGTGCTCTTCCAGCACCACTAATCCAGAATCTAATATTCAGTGACTGCTGGGTACAGCACAGATCTGCACTCCATCATCGCACCATTAGCGTTCAGTACCACTGACAATCTGACAGGGGGTCAAGTAACCTTGGTCTTTCTCCATGTGCTGCTTCCTCACAAAGAGACAGGGTAGTGTCGGGAGGAACCAGGGTGCCAGGACATTCCACCTCCACCCCGTCTGCCACTCACAGCCTCTGTGGAAGGCACAATCAGCATGTCAGGGCACTCTAGCTGCAAAAAGCCCCATGGTCTCCTACCCAATGTTCTAAGGGCATCAGGCTCTATTGCAGGGCAGGCCCACTCTACACCAGCTGTGCTGCTTGGGAATGCAGGGAAAGGAAGAAGAAGGCCTTCTGAGGAGCATAAGTGGCACAAATGACATTTTGTTGGTACATGTAAAATACATTCCCTCTTTATCATCAGCTGGATGAGTAAGTGTCAATTTAAGTGCAACTACACAATTGAAGGTATAAAGGCTGTATTGTTGTGACGCTGCATTGTCGTGACTGGTGGAGTAAGACAACAAGGAATGAAAGTTCACCCCTCCTAACTCGGTCATAACATCATGAATGAGTAAAAATAATCTTGGTCATACACTCACTTTGCTGTATCTTGTGTTCATGCTGTAAGCATTGAGCATTGAACTGATTAAATAATATTCCGTTATTTCCTTGATAATTTGGGTTTTCTGAAGTCTTGAGGGAAGGAGTGAAATGTCAAAATCGTGGGGCAGTACAACAATGAAGAAGGCCATTCAGTCCACGAGTCCATGCCAGCTCTTTGAAACATCTAGCTAATTGGTTCTATTTTCCTCATCCTTCCCATAAATCAGGTAGTTTAACTCTTTTTCAAGTGTTTATTCAATTTTGTTCTTGGAGATTATTGCATATTAAACTAAATCTTACAGGGTTCTGAGCCATGTGGGGAGTATCAGGATGTGTGGCATAACTGATGAGCAAGTCCGTTGAGCCCCCATCTCAAAGTTGAGATCATTTGGTGGCATCTTTTATTCTTTTAGCAGGAAGTATGGTGAGACTCTTGCTAGGCATCAGTGTGTTGTCAGTTGGGAGCGATTAATGGTTGTGAACTGCCTTGTTGACAGACCAACTAACCTCTGATCTTACTAAACTCGCCCAACAAACCAGATGTTGAGAAATTTTGGCACAGAGACCTGGACTCGTAGATGGTGGATTTGGCTTGACACCTGGTCTGAAGAACCTCTCTGTTGGATGCCAACTTCTCAGGGCATGCTCAATAGGCACCAGCCATATGTAACCCAGTCCATAGACACTCTCATCTGACATGTACCAGTTTCTAAGATCCTCATGACACATCTCCGAACCCCTTAGAGGATGCTTCTGCACTTAAATGCAGTATCTCAGGCTGCACCAGCAACTATCATTAATGCTGTAGCAAGGACAGTGTGCAGTCAGGAACTCACCCACTGTCATAGCTGACAGCAACCCTGTCTTGCATTGCCTTGTCTTGCGTCTTTGCACTTTGCCCTCTCAGCTGGAGATACCAGGCTCATATTACTGGTGTCTTGCTTTGGTGTTTAATGCTAACGTAATGGAAGGAAATTCATTATGATTGTTAGCAGTCAAGTCACTCAGGATCAGCATCCCTTAACGGAGAGGGGGTCCTGGCACAGGAACTAAAGGGCAAACTCTGATACCAGTCCAGAGGCTTGGAAATTCAGCCTCCCGAGGCAGTCAGAGTCAGTATTCTCTGAGGAGCCAAATGTTGGGTGGCACACCAGCTGACTTGACTCTTTCTCCACTATTGTGGACTATGTTTCTCCTGGATGTGAGAAGGGGGGTCAAGTGTTAAGGGAAATGAAAGTGTGTGGTACAGCTGGTACTCCTGGTGCAGGTAGGGAGGTGTCCTGAGCGAGTGAGTAGGCAGTGCAGAGGGCATGCATGGTGTGTGGTGTCAGGAGTTGAGGTGGGTGATAAGGACTGAGGGAACACGTTGCAATCATTAAGAAGAGTGGTAGAACATAACCCTTGGTGGGAGATAGGATAGAATTAAAACAAGATGGTGGCCATTCTGCTGACATTGTGTAGAAGGTCATTGACCTTCTTCCCCCAGGCTTTCCTGGACAGTTGAGACTGCACTGATCTGGGTGACAACCTCTAATCAGGCTGACGTGGTCTGGTATCATGGCCTCCACTGCTGATCCTAGGAACCTGCCCACAATGTGGGCACTGATTTCGCTGTGTCTGCCAAATCCAGGGTAAAAATCAGGAACTGTGTAAGGTAGCTCCTCATTGTCAGAACTTGATCAGGTACACATCAGCCTTTTAAAGATAACGTGGGCACAAGGCATGCTGCTGAATTTTGGGATACCTGTTGAGCAGTGAGTTATCCTAGGAATGGCGAGTCTTATGATGGGGCTGGAATTGGATGTGAGAGCCCCGACATGGACAGGGTAGGTAGCTAATGAAGTGAGTTTAGTAAGGTATGGCGAGAAAACTCATTAGACCTCATGGTAAGAAACCCTCCAAAAAACTCAATGCAAGTAAGATTCAGCCCTTGAGTCTGTTTCCAACACTCTTTCAAACCATGCAATCACAAACATAACAACTCAACTATTTCATAGAAATTCTCATCTCTATTCCTTTTTTTGACAATTATGTTATGTTAATATACACTGATTTCTGACCTTTCTGCTAATGGGAACATTTTGTCACTAATATCTGTCATGGTTTTGAACATCTTCGTTGAACCATCCCCTCACCTTCACTGCTCCAAGATGTACAAAGTTAAAAATCACACAACACCAGGTTATAGTCCAACAGGTTTAATTGGAAGCACACTAGCTTTCGGAGCGACGCTCCTTCATCAGGTGATAGAAGGAGCTTGATGAAGGAGTGTTGCTCCGAAAGCTAGTGTGCTTCCAATTAAACCTGTTGGACCATAACCTGGTGTTGTGTGATTTTTAATTTTGTACACCCCAGTCCAACACCGGCATCTCCAAATCATGCTCCAAGATGAACAGTGATAGATTCTCAAATACCTGATTCAAGTTCTTTATCCCTGGTACAATTTTAGTAAATCTTTTTTGTGTCTTCCCTAAAGGTGTACATTTTTGACTGTATGTATGATGATGTGAGATTGTTGATGACATCAAAGGTATTGTAAATCTGTTTTATCTTCCTCACACAGATACCTCTAAGGATGCCAAGATGATCATCAGGCACCTTCTTGAAATGCTGACTCTCAAAAATGTCTCAGGTCATGGACGGGATCAAGCACTTAATCTGCTGATCAGAAATGTGCCTCGAAAGGACCTGGGCATTAAAGACAACACCAAAAGCTTGGATACAATTGATATTGGTGTGTACATCCTTCATTATTTTGGATTTCTGATTTTTCCAGCCCAAATACCTTGGACAACTTTGCTTTGCAGATTCTTAGTATCCTGAGGCACTGTGGAAGGAAATTTCTCTACTTATGCCAATACTAAGCGTTTAGTTCAATAGCTCCCACAGGACATATGTTAATCTAAAACAGGACATCTAGCTATTCTTTGAATTTACCTTCAATCTCCACAGCTTTTTAGTGTAGAGTGCTCCACATTTCTATTCCACTTAAGTGTGAAAGTGTACTTCCTGATACCACATCTGAATTTTAAGATTATATGCCTGGTTCTGATTCCACAGCACCAGATCAGCTCTCTCTGTCTACATTAACTCTATTTCTCTCCCCATAGTGCAGACAGACATGCTGGGTACTTCCAACATTTTCTGTTCTTTATTTCACCTGTTCGGCATCCACAGACTTTAGCATTTCCGTTGGGTTGTCAAAGTGACGTATTAAGGTCACTTAAATTGTCATTTTAAACTAGATTTAGTGGCACAATATAAAGGCAGTTTTGTGAATCCAAAGCTGCCAAAATCTTTCTGTATCCAATTCACGAATGTAATTTTCCATTTCAGGCTTGAAGAAGATTTTAGAAGTGGGAGGGCAATTTCCCGAATTGCCCAACTGTCTCCCCCTGACTGATAATACCTGCCTCACTGCTTCCATCTTACTCAACAAACTCTACGATGATCTTCGCTGTGATGAAGAGAGAGCTACTTTTCGAAAAATCTGTGAAGAGTATATAACGTAGGTAGTGTGAAGAATCAGATTAGCTAATCAATTTGGACTTTGGTTTGACATGTTTACTACAACCCTTTGAGGATGTTTGCCTTTCTTAGTCAGTGCATTGAGTATAGGAGTTGGGAGGTGATGTTGCAGCTATACAGAACATTGGCTAGGCCACTTTTGGAATAATGTGTTCAATTCTGGTCTCCCTACTATTGGAAAGATATGAAATTTGAAAGGAATCAGAAAAGACTTACATGGATGTTGCCAGAGTTGGAGGGATTGGGTTAAAGGGAGGGGTATTTTCTCTGGAACATTGGAGGCTGTGTGGAGAACTTACAGAGTTTTATAAAATCATGAGGGACATTGGTAGTCATGGTCTTTTACCCAGAGTAGGAGAATCCAAAACTGGAGGGTATAGGCTTAAAGTGAGAGGGGAAAGATTTAAAAGGAACCTAAAGGGCAACTGTTTTCATGCAGAGGATGGTGCATGCACAGAATGAGCTGCCAGAGGAAGTGATGGAGGCTGGTACAATTACATTTAAAAGGCATCTGGATGGGTTTATGAATAGGAAGGGTTTCGAGGGATATGGGCCAAATGCTGGCAAATGGGACTTGATTAATTTAGGATATCTGGTCAAAATGGATGAGTTGGACCAAAGGGTCTGTTTCTGTGCCGTATATCTCTATGATTCTATGTTGTATGGTTACAATATGATTGGTGTGGTCAGCCTTAGGTGGGGCATGGTACAAACGCATGGTGGTTATGAACAGGAACATGAATTGCCTGAGGGAGCTGGAGTAGAAGCAGAGGCAACCTCAAAATTAGTGCTCTCCCAGATAGCAGTTAGGGTCCCAGAACGTTTTGTCCCAGTGTCCCAGTTTTTAAAGTGAAGGAGGAGGAAGGGGGCCCTTGTTGAGTTTGTTAACCAGTAGGGAGGGCAAGGAGACAATTTTCAATTTGTAAATAACCAGGTGGTCATTTGGCTACTTTGGTGACGCTGCTGGCCTCTGAAGTACTGTCTGCTCCGAAAACAGTGGCAGGCCCACTATGGCTGCCCTCCTGCCTTTACCATTCATTCTCCCCAGGCAGCCCCTGCCCTCCTGCCTTTATCATTCATTCTCCCCAGGCAGCCCCTGCCCTCCTGGTGCTGCTTGCCTCCACAAATTGAACCCTGGGTCACTTTTCCGTTTGGTGATAGCATCGTGTCAGCAGCCCATGTGAGGTGTGGGTTCATGACCTGGAAATTATCTGGGTGTTGGATTGCTGATCCCAGATCGATCAACAGGTCTTCCATCATTGGCATTAGCAACGCAGAGACTTGGATTATTGATTGGGAGGCATGAATTCAAAGCTGGCCACAGATGGTGCGGATTTTCAGTTAAATAAGTACAGAGAGTCATAGAGATGTACAGCATGGAAACAGACTCTTCTGTCCAACTCCTCCATGCTGACCAGATATCCCAACCCAATCTAGTCCCACCTGCCAGCACCCGGCCTATATCCCTCCAAACCCTTCCTATTCATATACCCATCCAAATGCCTCTTTCAGGGATAGTGACCCTGAAGGCACCAAATCATCAATAAAATCCCTTGGTTCACTAATGTGAACAGTATCTCCAACCTTACCCAGTACTGGTGACTCTAGATTTACAGCCAATTTGGTTTCACTCTTAACTACTGCCTCTAATGGTCTGACAGAGCTTTCAGTTGTATTCAAGAACTACAGGAAGGACAATTAGGATTGGGCAGTAAATTGCCAATGACTGTTATACTGTGAAGGATTATAAAAAGGAGTCTACTAGTAGTTTGCCCAAGGAAGACTTTACAAGGTAGTGTGCATCAGCAGGCTACCCGAGGGAGACCTCATTGGCTATCCATGAACATACGTTAAAATTCAGGGTCTTGGCCAGTTTGCAATTCCTGGGGTCAGCAGCACCATCGCAAGAAGGAGCAACAATCAATAATACTGAAAGATTAACAGACACCAGGGATTGGTCCTGAGTCTTCCCGATTGATATGGTTTCACTGCAGACTGGATAATGAGGTCTGTGGTTGAATGTATGGCTCTTGTTGCCTTTGTGAGTTCTTGACCCATTTCAGAAACATGAACATATAATATAGGTTGACATTCCCTACTCTCAGGAGGTGTCATCTTTCAGGCAAGTTGTTAAAGCAAGGCTTGTCGGCACTCTCAGATAGATATTGGAGAGACCATGGCATCACATTGAAGAACAGCAGTGGAGTTCTTTTCTACTGGACAATATTCATCCCTCAACCTAACAGAATTCATTGGAAATTATTTCATTGCAGTTTGTAAGATCTTGCTGCATACAGAATGGTTAACTATGCTCCCTGTGTTACAACAGTGATTTCATTTCAAAAGGTACTCATTTTCAATACAGGGCTTTGGGATGCCTTGAGGTTGCGAAGAAGTGCTATATAAATGCAAGCCTCCCTTTTTTTGACTTGACAGAAGTATTTAAAATTATGAAGGGATTTAGCAGGGATGATGTTGAAAAGATGTTTCCTTTGGCAATGGGCTGCATAGGGGTATAAAACAAATGGAAAGGAAAGGGGTATGATGTCCATTACCTTTCCATTGCTGCTGTCAGTTTGGCATCTGACCCATCCTTGGGCAAACCCTTGAGTGATCAAGATAGCCATTCCTGATTAGACGTCACTTGAGTCTATCAAGAAAAATCTGCTGGCCTGCCTGCAGACCTAGCATTGGGATGAGGCACTCTTGACTGGGCAATTAATCAAGGGACAGCTTCCACCCACACTGAAACCACCATTAAACTATTGTTTTGGGGAACGATCAGGCATAGGTTATTGTGACAAATCTATTTCAAAGTGCTGGCGTTAACTCATTTCACTCCCCTAAACATTTCTCTATTGTGGAGAGAATGAACAATCGATGAATATTTATACAGTGCCTTTCAGAAGATCAGGATATTCCTAAGCAAGCTACATTCAATGGAATATATTTGCGCTGTTATCACTGTTGTAATGGAAGAAACACTGCACCAAATAGCATAGATTATTTGTGAATGTATGTCTTACGTTGGATATGCAGGGGCAAATATACTAATTGAAGAAAAGATCATGATAAACAGCATTTTACAATCAAATACATTCAAAGGTTGGAATTTTCATGACTGTGGAACTGCTTTTAGCTGATGCCTGTAGAAAGTGATAACGTTTTGAAAGAAATTAATCCTCCCATCCCTATCACCAATGAAAGGAAACCACGAACAAAATATATTGTACTGTATCAAGCAAACCAAAATCAACATAATTGAAAAATTTATTAACAAGCAATGATTTTAAACACACAAATATATTTCACTTTAAGCTGATTCCACAATTGCAGCTGCAAATATGGAGGGTCCCAAGGTTTCTCCCTGTTCAGCACACCAGGTCAAATCTTCCAAACGTCTTTAATAACCTTTACAATTCGTCCAAGCTTTCTAAAATCAATTATCACTGCCAAGGCAGAGAAAGAACTATTTCTCTGTCTGGTCAGGTGCTCAGTTCAAGCAGCACCAGTTTACAGAGACTCCTTTGTTTGAACTCTTGAATAAATGCAAAGTTGAGTTCAGTTTGGTGAAATTGCCCTCTACTGAGAGTTTGCTTTATTTGTGACCAAGAGATTGGACTCTTCTTTCTTTACTCTAATAGAAACAGAAACCTTAAAAATCTTTTGCTTGGACTTTTTCATAAGCAATTTTCCCTTCTTCACAGCACTAAATTCTGTCCTGAGTTTCTGTGAAAGATGTTCAAAAACTATAATTGAATGCCTCAGAGGGTCTGAATGTACTTTTGCTTTAGTTGACTTTCATTCCATAGCAACCTGATCACAAGTGCGTTCTCAGAACTGAGATGTGTGTGACATACATTTCTCAGAATCCCCTTTCACATTGGATTTAGCTATCTCAAAAAGAAAATAAAAGGCCTTTTTTCCAAGGTGCGTTGCTCATATTTCAGTGGAGAAAAATGCAGAAATGTTCTTTGAGTAAGCTTTGAACTTAAATAGCTCGAAGCAGAAATCAAATTGAACAAACAGTGACCTATTTAACTAGTATGAAACTTTATCATATTCAGATAGACCTTTCACCATGTGATTTATTTCAGGAAATATAATGACCATGTCCAAATTGCATCAATTTACATTCAAAGTCAGAAATTCCTTATTGGCAAATCACTGAGTGCCAAGCGTTCTGGTTGGTTGAGAAACAGCTCATGTACTGATAATAAAATCAATAATGAGATCACGCTCTGAAAATCTGACAATGAACATTTTACTGAACTAAGATTTTAATTTTAAAAATAAAATTCTGCTTTAACAGTGTTCATGACAACATAATTTATGGAAATATATGTGGGCCTAATCTATTTCTACCATATCTTGTGTGTATCTACCTTGCTGGGTAATTTGTGCTTGATAGGCTACTTGTAGCGAAGGAGGAACTGGGCAAAAATCCTTCAATGAACAAATCCTGAACAGACAACAACCTTATTAAAAGCATTTTACGTGACAGAAGGTGAGAACTATGAAAGATTTATATTATCAATCTATCGAGGAGAAAGTGAGGTCTGCAGATGCTGGAGATTAGAGCTGAAAATGTGTTGCTGGAAAAGTGCAGCAGGTCAGGCAGCATCGAAGGAACAGGAGATTCGACGTTTCGGGCATAAGCCCTTCTTCAGGAATGAGGAAAGTGTTCTCCACTGAAATATGAGCAACGCACCTTAGAAAAAAGGCCTTTATTTTCTTTTTGTGATAGCTAATCCAATGTGAAAGGGGATTCTGAGAAATGTATGTCACACACATCTCAGTTCTGAGAATGCACTTGTGATCAGGTTGCTATGGACATGAAAGTCAACTAAAGCAAAAGTACATTCCTTGGATGCTGCCTGACCTGCTGCACTTTTCCAGCAACACATTTTCAGCTCTGATCTCCAGCATCACTTTCTCCTCTAACCCCCACCAACCCAACCTCCACTCCCGGCATCTTTCCCTGCAACCGCAAGAAATGCAAAACTTGCGCCCACACCTCCTCCCTTACTTCTCTCCAAGGCCCCAAGGGATCCTTCCATATCCACCACAAATTCACCTGCACCTCCACACACATCATCTATTGCATCCGCTGCACCCGACGTGGCCTCCTCTATATTGGGGAGACAGGCCGCCTACTTGCAGAACGTTTCAGAGAACACCTCTGGGACACCCGGACCAACCAACCCAACAACCCCGTGGCTCAACACTTTAACTCCCCCTCCCACTTCACCAAGGACATGCAGGTCCTTGGACTCCTCCATCGCCAGACCATAACAACACGACGGTTGGAGGAAGAGCACTTCATCTTCCGCCTAGGAACCCTCCAACCACAAGGGATGAACTCAGATTTCTCCAGTTTCCTCATTTCCCCTCCCCCCACCTTGTCTCAGTCAAATCCCTCAAACTCAGCACCGCCTTCCTAACCTGCAATCTTCTTCCTGACCTCTCCGCCCCCCCACCCCACTCTGGCCTATCACCCTCACCTTGACCTTCTTCCACCTATCGCATCTCCATCGCCCCTCCCCCAAGTCCCTCCTCCCTACCTTTTATCTTAGCCTGCTGGACACACTTTCCTCATTCCTGAAGAAGGGCTTATGCCCGAAACGTCGAATCTCCTGTTCCTTGGATGCTGCCTGACCTGCCGCGCTTTTCCAGCAATGCATTTTCAGCTATTATCAATCTATATCAACAATCTATACTGAAGTAACAATTTACATTGATATAACATATTTTTAACGTAGTGAAATGTGCCAAGCATCAGACAAAATGTAACAATGAGCTACATAAAATCATCGAAGCTGATGACCAAATGTTTCAAGAACGAAAGAGAGGTCGAGAGGTGAGACTGTTTATGGAGGGTAGGGCAAGGCATCTGAGAATATGGCCCCTAATGTTGGAGTTAAACCTGCTCAAGAGGCCAGAATTCGGTGAGTGCAGGGACGCTGGAGGATTGTAAGGTTGAATAAGCCTACAGAGAAAGGAAATGGTGAGGCCATGAGAATTCTAAAATTTTGAGTTTGTTTCCGAATGGGAACTAGTAACAGTCAGAGGGAGCGGGGGTGATGGGTTAACAGAAATTGGTGCAAGTTAGGACACAAACAGCAGGGTTTTTTTTTAACTGATCTCAATTTGGGCCTGGAAGAAATGATCAGAAGGAAAAAAGTGCTAATTGTTTATTTGTCTGTTGAATGACACTACAGGAGCAAGTTTGACCCTAAGGACATGGAAAAAAATTTACACGCAATCCAGTGTGTGTCTGCACTCCTTCAGGGACCCTTTGATGTTGGAAACAGCATTCTGGCCATGCAAGGTGTCATGGAGATGATGGTCGCATTGTGTGGCTCAGAGAGAGAGATCGACCAGATGGTAGCAATAGAGGCCATCAACCACGCAGCAAGCAAAGCTAGCAGAGCGAATTTCATCATTTCTAACGGAATCACCTTACTGAAGGATATGTATAAGAAATCAACTAATGATAAAATCAAAATCAGAGCATTAGTGGTAAGTTTTATTGAACAATATTGCAGGATTTTGTTGTTTTCTTGTTACTCAGTTGCATGGTTTTTAGTCTAACTTTGCCCAAAGTTGGTGAAATGTAAGATGGAGAGCCTACTTTAGTTTACTGCCTTTCTATCACTTATTGTACATTTTGTATATTACATGGAAAAAATGGTTGAAAAATATTTCTCAAGTTGGCCTTTAGCTACATTGCAAGTGGAAATGGCCGAGTAGGTTTGTCCTTTGTCATTAAACATGCAGGAGATGATTATCTTATAATCTGATTGTGCCATTTAAAATAAAATATGTAATAGTATGCTGTTCACATTCTGTGATACTTCCTGGTGTAACCAAGTTGTGAAAGGTTCATATTAAAATTGAAGATGGCATAGGTTTAGGGTGAGAGGGGAAAGATATAAAAGAGACCTAAGGGGCAACTTTTTCACACAGAGAGTGGTATGTGTATGGAATGAGCTGCCAGAGGATGTGGTGGAGGCCGGTACAATTGTAATATTTAAGAGGCATTTGGATGGGTATATGAATAGGAAGGGTTTGGACGGATATGGGCCGGGTGCTAGCAGGTGGGACTAGATTGGGTTGGGATATCTGGTTTGCATGGACAGGTTGGACCGAAGGATCTGTTTCCATGCTGTACATCTCTATGACTCTATGACTCAATGTAGGTAATCTGTATTTTGGGTGTTTTTGCAAATTGGTCCCTTAAATATCTGCCAACATTATTTAAATATCTTCATTCTTTCCAAATCATGTTTGGAGCTCCATGTAATGCTGTTATATGCTATTTGAAATATCTATTTTACTAAACTTTAATTTTCAAATTAACTGAAATTTACAACACTGAAACAGGTCATCTGACTCAACTGGTCTATGCAGGTACTTGTGTTGACACTCCTCTTCATCTTAACCCATTAACATGTTCATCGATTCCCTTTATCCTTCAAGTGTTTATATGATTTTTCCTAAGATGCATCTGAGATATTCATCTCAACTACTCCTTGCAACATCGCATCACTTTTTGGGGAAAGAAGTTTCTCCTGGATCTCCTGTTGGTCTTATTAGTGACTGTCCTGTATTAAACCCAGCTTCTGGTCTCTCCCATCAATGGAAGCACTTTCTCTACATGTAGCCTAGAAAACACCTTCATAATTTTCAGGATGTCTATCAGTCCATTACTCAATTTTCTCTTTTAAGTGAGAAATGCCCTACCTTGCGTGATCTTACAGGGCAGACTAAAACAATGTGCAACTCATGGAAAATGACCCCAAATTAAACTTTTTTATTCGGATAGACACATAGAAACAAATGGCCACAAGAGTTGCTATTACATTCCTTAATGAATTTATTCAAAATTCCATCCAATTGGCACATGTCTTGTTTTCCATTTATTTACAAGTTTAACCTAACAATTGGTTTTCTATTCCTAAGAGGTTACCTTCTTCCCTGAGTCAAACCTTCAGAACTTGGAGAAGGACCTTGACTGAAACTAAGGGGAGGTTTTCTCTGATAACGTTCAATTGAATTTGTCCTTCATCAAACATGTATGCCCTGACTCTGACTCCAATCTGAACTGCTTTCTAATTTTGTTGGATTAACTATTAGTATGCTACTTGTATTCCAATTCATCAGTTTCATTTGATTTTTCCCAACTCCCTTCCTTTTCAAGAACTTCTGAAGATAAAGTATAACCTGCATGTCCAGATCTAACCTTTCCACTATCAAACATCTTGACTAAATATGTGCAAGAACCACATACGTTTACAACTCTCCATGGGAACCGCTTTTAAAGACATTCTTTCACCTTGTGCTTCAACCTCTGTTTCTTTCTCTCACTCAACTCTGTTCATGACTCTCTTTCTCTCTGAATAACGTTTCTTCCACTGTCGGCAGTATGTGACTTCACCAATGAAAACCTTGTTCAAGGCTGTCTTCTAAGAAATAATTCAGCTGGCTTTCTACCAGTTGGAGAATGTGGTGTGTTACAATAAATAAACAAAAAGATCACCAGTTTGTGAGTCAATGAAATTTGGCATTTCTTTCAGTTTCTATCCTGCATTTGTTGAACAAGAGGATGTTAACAATTTGTACTGTGTGCTCTGCTGCTCCATTTGAAGCAGGGTGAAAAGGTAGAACACGAATACATTTTACCTTGTCATTCTCATTAAACTTGAACTCATTCGAAGAAAACTGATGTCCATTGTCAAACAGAGTTTCCTCTGGGAACAACAAAAGCAGCAATCAAACCATGCAAAAACCTCTAATACTTTCCAGGTTATTTGATTCATTGGGAATTTCTCAATGTACTTTGAAAAGCTACCTATTGCAATAAAAGGTGGTTGACTTTCAAAATCCTGTATAATCAAAGTGTAGTCTCTGCCATGCTCTAGTTGGCCACTTCCATGGTTGCATCCATACCCAATCACTGTTCTTCCTATGTACTTACCCAGCCATGGCTACCAAAGATAGTTCCTTGCTCTACCCTTTAAAAAAAACTCATCCTGAGATCATGTAGCTCACATTGCAACTTATTTATTCACTATCAGGATATGAGCATCACTTATTGGCTGGAATTTATTGTCCGGCCCTGGCTGCCCTTGAGAAGATGATGGTTAGCTGCCTTCTTGAACCACTGCAGTCCATGTGCTGTATGTAGACCCACAATGCTCTTAAGGAGGCTAATTTCAGGATTTTTATCCAGCATTTGCAGTCCTCACTTTCGCCGCAGTATCCCAAGCCTCTGCTATTCTAGCCATTGTGTGTATACACGATTCTTGTTGAATTTCTTTAGTCAATGCTAAGCCCTAGACTATTGATAACAGGGGATTCAATGATGGCAACACAGTATGTCAAGGGTCAGTGGTTAGATTGTCTCTTATTGTGGATGTGGTGAGCTCATTCCTGATGAAGAGCTTATGCTTGAAAAGTCGATTCTCCTGCTCCTCAGATGCTGCCTGACCGGCTGTGCTTTTCCAGCACCACACTCTTGACTCTGATTTCCAGCATCTGCAGTTCTCCCTCTTATTGTGGATGGTCATTGTCTGGCACTTGTTACTGGTGTATGTTGCATGCCACTTTTCAGCCAAGCCTAGAAATTGTCCAGACCTTGTTATATTGAATATGGACTGCTTCAGCATCTGAGGAGTTACAAATGGTGCTGAATATTGCACAATCATCAGCAAACATTCCCATTTCTGACCTTTATGATGGAGGGAGGGTCATTGATGAAGCAGTTTAAGTTGATGGGGCCTAGGACACTACTCTGGGGAACTCCTGTATAACATTCTGGAGCTGAGATGACTGAGGTCCAACAACCACAATCATTTTTCTGTGTTGGGTATAACTTCAATCAGTGGACTCTTTGATCCTAATTGACATTGATTCCAGTTTTGCTGGGCTCTTCGATGCCACACTTGGTACAAGGTAGCCTTGATTTATAGGGCTGTCACTTGCAGGTCACCTCTGGAATTCAGCTCCTTTGTCCAGGTTTGAACCAAGGCTGTAATGAGGTCAGAGCTGAGAGACTCTGGCAGAACCCAAACTGGGCGACATTGAGCAGTGCTGAGCAAGTGCTGCTTGATAGCACTGATGATGATATATTCCACCAGTTTACTGATGATTGAGCCCTGGCTGCCTTTGAGAAGGTGGTAGACTGATGGGGCAATAATTGATTGAGTTGGATTTCTTGTATACAGAACATACCTGGGCAATTTTTCACATAGTTGGGAAGATGCCAGTGTTGTAACTGTACTGAAACAGCTTGGCTGGGGGAGCGGCAGGTTCTGGACCATACGTCTTTAGTACTATCACCTAAATATTGTCAGGGCGCATAGCCTGTGCAATATCCAATACTTCCACTTCTTAATATCATGTAGAAAGAATCGAATTGGCTAGAGACTGGCACCTGAGATGCTGGGGATCACTGGAGGAGGCTGAGATGTATCACTCACTTGGCACTTCTGGCTGAAGATTTCTGTGATTGTTTCAGTCTTATCTTTTGTACAGATGTGCTGGGCTCTTCCATCTTTGAGGATGGGGGTATTTGTGGAAGTTTCAATGAGGATCTCACTTCATTAGACCCAGCAAGTTGTCTCACGTTCTCTTCCCAAACTTGCCACTTGATCTGTCCTCCTCATCCATGCAGAGGGGCTGAGTAGAGTGGTTGTACGATTACTGCCTGGGGAGCATGCCCTGAGATGTTGGTGAGAGTTGGAGGCTTAGAGGAACTGGTGATGGGTTGGAGAAACAAGATTACTGCACTGTGTCACAAAACTAGTCCCTTTTTTTCTAAAAGCTGTTTCTTGGCTCAAGGAGACTCTGTCGTTGATATTTTTTAGAGGGGTAATAAACCAGGCTGGACTCTGATCAGTCTGATTTGGTACAGAGGTGAAAAGGATTTTGAAAGGCCTTTTCTTTATATGTAAACAGATGAGACTTCAGGCTAAAGTGGTCATGCTTTAGAAGTGACCTGTATAATGAAATGGGAGTGGTCAGCTCTCTGCTAGCTGAGCTGAGCTGAGCAGTTCTGGTTCAGTCTTGAACTGGGAAATTCAACAAGGAGTTGTATGGAAACTCTCCCACTTTCTGCCTTCAACTTCAACCTGTAAGCATGTGTTCCATTTATATTGGGTTTTAAAGGGAGTTTGCTTACTGGGACTATTGTGTGTATTCGGAACAACATAATTAAGTCTTGTTGGATAAGTTGAGTCCTGTAGGGGCTCTTTATTCTGTTCTTCGTGTTTCATTGTTTAATTTTGTGAATAATTTTTCATCTGTTTTAAAATCTAGTAGTCAACCAAGCTATCTTACACCAGGTAATTTATGCTGTACACTTACCGAAACAAATTGCAAAGTTAGGTCTAGGGCTGCCTGCTTCAGGATGTTTTGAATGGTTCTGGCCTTATCCACAACAACTGGCTTTGATGTTGGGAATTGTTGTTGTCTAGTTTCTATCTGGTGGTTGAGAGAATTGGAAACTGCGTATTAATGAGGTATGATAATGCGCTGATGAGGATGACCATGGATGTAAATAGGCATTGCATGGCTCACTAGCAAGTAGCTTGTCTTGCTGTTCAACACTTGGTTGGAAAATGCATTATTTTGCTTTAGACTTTGGGAAGCTCTTCACTGCCAATTTCCCGTGACTCTGCCAAACCTCTGCCCAGTAATCTCTACCTGTACGTCTGTTTATGTACTGACCTGTGACTAACAGGTCAAATCTCCACCAGTTGTCTCTCTCTAATGAGACTGTGCAATTTTACCTTTTTTATTTAATGTTATACCAATGAACAGACAAAATTAATGCGCATCTCTGCATTCAGGCTATAGCTACACCAGATCAGAGTTTTTGGATCCAAATAACCATTAATTGCTTATGATCAATTTTGATGGTGGGTTGATGACTACAGAAGTAATTAGACATCTTCTAAATCCAAAATCAAAGACAATGCTTTACTCTATCTGAGCATAATTTTACTCACCAATGCCGAATGTACCTGAGGCAAATGTAATTGGTTTCTCTTCACCATTATTCAACTGTGGGAGTTAGTGGGTTTGTAGAAAATGTCAGTGTAGAGTCGATCACCATTGATGGAGATGGAGAGGTCCAGGAAGGGGAGGGAAGTGTCTGAAATGGTCCAGATGAATTTAAGGTTGGGGTGGAATGTGTTGGTGAAGTTGATGAACTGTTAAACATTTGTGTGTATTCCTGATAGGGTCTGTGCAAGCTTGGATCAGCAGGAGGTACTGACTACAGCCTGAGGCAGTTCTCCGAAGGATCCACTGAAAAACTTGCAAAACAATGCAGAAAGTAAGTATCTCAAGTACGGTATTATAACAGCAACTTGCATTCATATAGCACCTTTGACGTTGGAAACAGGCTCGAGTGCTTCACAGAAACATTGTTGGACAGAATTTGACAACAAGTCACATGAAAAGATATTAGAACACATGAGCTTGGACAAACAAGTGGGGTTTAAGCAATATTAGAAAGAGGGGAAGAGAGATTAAGAAGTTTAGGAAGGGAATTCCACAGATTTGGCTCCAGGCAGCTGAATGCACAATGGAGGTGTGATAAAAATTATAAGTGCTCAAGAATTCAGAATTAGAAGAATGCAACTATCTTGCAGAGTCATAGTTCCACAAGCAATTAGAGAGATTAGTGTGGCAATGGGAGGATTTGTACTGAAGAATGAGTGTTAAAATTGAGATACTGCTGGAGCAGGAGTCAATATAGGTTGGCAAGATGTCTTGCATATTCCACCTTTCTCTGGTGCAACATCAGAAATTTGCTCTATGTTAACTCCAACTTTTGTGATATATAGGATTACGAATTGATAATGATCTGAAAGAACATTGATACAAATGGGTCTATGAAATTTTGGTGAAACTGTACCTCTCTTTATCATTTTTTAACTAATTTTGCCAAGGTATTATTAACTGCACTAAACAAATATTTAACAAAGTGGAAAACATTGTGTGGTTAGATAAGGAATTGAAGATTATGTGTAGTTTGTGTGATGTTGTCATATTAAGTTAAAAATCACCAGGTTATAGTGCAGCAGGTTTAATTGGAAGCACTAGCTTTCGGAGCGCTGCTCCTTCATCACCACAATTACCTGATTTTTAACTTTGTACACCCCAGTCCAACACCGTTATCTTCAAATCATGGCTGTCATATGAGCTTGTGTGTGTAAGCAGATCATTTTAAAATTACATTCTATAACTAAACTTGGTGAAACCTTCATGTACAAGGCCACAGATCCATGAAGGTGTCAGTACAGGTAGACAGGGTGGTGAAGAAGGTATACGAGATGCTTGCCTTCATTACCTGGGGCGTAGAATGTAGAAGCAAGGAGATCTTGTTACAACTTAACAAAAAACATTGGTTAGGTCACAGATGGAATACTGTGTGCAGTTCTGGTCACCACACTTTCGGAAGGATCTGATTGTCCTGGAGAGGGTGCAGAGGAGATTTGCCAGAATATTGTCTGGGATGAAAAGTGTCAATAATGAGGAGAGTTTGGATAGGCTGGGTTTGTTTATTTTGGATTAGAGGAGGCTGAGAGGAGTCTGATTGAGTTAAAACAAAATTATGAAGCGTAGGCTGAATAGATCATGAAAATCACTTCTCTGGAAGGATGTAGCATTGTCGCTCAGTGGTTAGCACTGCTGCCTCATAGCACCAGGGATCTGGGATTGATTCTAGCCTCGGATGACTGTCTGTGTGGAATTTGCGTATTGTTCTCAAGTCTGTGTGGGTTTCTTGCCAATGTTCAAAGGTGTGGTGGACTGGTTAGGTGGATTAGCCATGCTAAATTTCCCATAGTGTCCAGAGATGTGCATGCTAGGTGGATTAGCCATGGGAAATGCAGGGTTGCCAAGATAGTTCAGGGGAGATGGGTCTGGATGCGATCCCCTTCGAAGGGGCAGTGTGGAATCGATGGGCTGAGTGGCCTGCTTCCACACTGTAGGGATTCTGATCTAAAACCAGACAGCATAACTTTAAGCTGAGGAGCAAGTGGTTTAGAGGAGATCTAAGAAAGATTTCTTCACCCAGAAGGCTGGTAGATAAATGAAACATGCTGCCTGAGAGGGTGGTGGAGGCAAGTACTCTTATAACATTTCAGAAACGTCAGGATGTGCACTTAAAATGCCGGGGCATAGTACAATATGAACCAAGTTAAATGGAATTAGAGAGGTTTGGTGTTTGTTGGTCGGCATAGACATGGTGGGTCAAATGGCCTGTTTCGTTGCTGTATGATTCTATGACTGAAAGAATTGTTCAGCATTATTATGGAAGGTGAGATAAATAAATGTATTTCAAAATTTAACAAACCCTGTTTTGACTGGCATATAATAAATGGGCACTCTTGATAAACTGGCAAAATGTATATACATCAAATACGCGAAGTTCACTGTGTTATTTTGTCCAATTATTATAGTTTTTAAAGTTTATTTACCTTAATGTAAATATATTTGTTGTTCAATCAAATGGCCACATGAATTAGCAAGTCAATTTCCCCTCAAATACCGCGATTTACCGCAGTGTCTGAGTAGTCAGTCGAGGGTGCTAGTGAGAAAGCTCTCTGCCAGTAGGTTTTATTAAAGGCAAAGATGCACTATTATTTTAGTGATTTAAGTAATGATGTTTATCTCCCCTGCATTTGGTCTCCATTACTTAGCGCGTGTTTTCACATTGATTGTGGGCACCTCTTGGTCAACCAGAATATTTCATCAATCAGCACATTGCTGGTCCCATAATGCTGGTTAATAAAATGTTTGCTATATTTTACATGTACACATTGGTATTTCTAAGCTATGGATATGTGTGTCAGCCATGGGTCCTCGGATAGCATTTATGCCCCTAAACTGGAAAATCGTGAGACATATTTGGAAGGTGATGGCCTAATGTTAGTCTGACTGGACAACACCCCAGTGTTGTTCTGGATACTCAGGTTTGATTCTTGTGATGGAAGATGGTTGAATCTGAATGGATTCGGAAAATAATCTAATGATGACCATGAAGCATTGTTGATTGTTGGAAAAACTCATCTGGTTCACTAATGGCTTTTAGAGAAGGAAACTGCCATCCTTACCTGGAGTGGCCTACATGTGACTCCAGACCTACAGCAGTGTGGTTGATTCTCAACTGCCCTCTGGGCAATTAGAGTGGCCAATAAATGCTGTTGTGGTTCTGTTCGCCGAGCTGGAAGTTTTTGTTGCAAACGTTTCGTCCCCTGGCTAGGAGACATCATCAGTGCTCTGGAGCCTCCTGCGAAGCGCTTCTTTGATATTTCTTCCAGTATTTATAGTGGTCCGTCCTTGCCGCTTCCGGGTGTCAGTTTCAGCTTTCCGCTGTAGTGGTTGGTATATTCAGTCCAGGTCGATGTGTTTGTTGATGGAGTTTGTGGATGAATGCCATGCCTCTAGGAATTCCCTGGCTGTTCTCTGTCTGGCTTGCCCTATGATAGTAGTGTTTTCCCAGTCGAATTCATGTTGCTTGTTGTCTGAGTGTGTGGCTACTAGGGATAGCTGGTCGTGTCGTTTCGTGGCTAGTTGATGTTCATGTATGCGGATTGTTAGCTGTCTTCCTGTTTGTCCTATATAGTGTTTTGTGCAGTCCTTGCATGGTATTTTGTAAACTACATTAGTTTTGCTCATGTTGGGTATCGGGTCCTTTGTTCTAGTGAGTTGTTGTCTGAGCGTGGCTGTTGGTTTGTGTGTCGTTTTGAGTTTGTGGGTTGCAGTAGTCTGGCTGTCAGTTCTGAAACGCTCCTGATGTATGGTAGTGTGGCTAGTCCTTTTGGTTGTGGCATGTCTTCGTTCCGTGGTCTATCTCTTAGGCATCTGTTGATAAAGTTGCGCGGGTATCCATTTTTGGCAAATACCTTGTATAGGTGTTCCTCTTCCTCTTTTCGCAGTTCTGGTGTACTGCAGTGTGTTGTGGCTCTTTTGAATAGTGTCCTGATGCAGCTTCGTTTGTGTGTGTTGGGGTGGTTACTTTCATAGTTTAGGACTTGGTCTGTGTGTGTTGTTTTCCTGTGTACCCTTGTGGTGAATTCTCCGTTCGGTGTTCTCTGTACTATCACGTCTAGGAATGGGAGTTGGCCATCCTTTTCTTCTTCTCTCGTGAATCGGATTCCTGTGAGTGTGAGTGTAAATGCTAGCCAGGCAGTGATGCTACACTCCATGAAAGAATAAAGGAACAAATAATACTTGAGTAGACAATGCAGACTGACGCTCCCAATGAAATACTGAAGGCATGCTATAATGGCAGGGGTACTGACTATCTGCTGAAATGAAAACTAAGGCCGCAACTGCCTTCTCAAGTGGATGTTAAAGATTCTATGTCAATCTTTTTGAAAAATAGTTCTCTCCAGTGTTCTAGGTAATATTTATTCCTTAATTAGCAATACAAAAACACACTTGATTTCTTTGTTACTGTAACATTAGTGTTTGAGGGAACTTGCTATGTCCAAATTGACCGCTGAACCATTGACATGATAACACCGTGCTCATGAGTGACAAGTTAAAATGAGAAAAAAATGTTCTTCCTATTCATGTGGGAGACACAGAACAAAACCTGATTTAAAAAGATAAATGGTGGCTCAGTGGTTAGCCCTGCTGCCTCACAGTGCCGGGTAGTTTGTGTGGAGTTTGCACATTCTCCCCATGTCTCCGTGGGTTTCCTCTGGGCGCTCTGGTTTCCTCCCACAGTCCAAAGATGTGCAGGTTAGGTGAATTGGCCATGCTAAATTGCCCATAGTCGTTAGGGATATGTAGGCTAGGTGCACTAACAAAGGGAAATGTAAAGTATTAGGGCAGGGGAATAGAACTGGGTGGGATACTCTTCAGAGGGTCAATGTGGACTTGTTGGGCCAAATGGCCTGTTGCTACAGTGTAGAGATTCTATAAAAAAATCATTCTGACATTTCTCATTCCCACCTGTGAACCAGACAGCTCCACGATGAGAGCAATCAATGGACATCAGAACATGACTTTTCAATTCCTGATTTAGATGTCAAGATATGCTTTGTATAGATTAATGTGAATAAAATTATTTTTTACCCTGAAATGAATTAAATTCCTTTTTTAGGTGGCTATGCAATCAAAATATTGACATTCGTACAAGAAAGTGGGCGATTGAAGGAATGGCTTACCTGACACTGGACGCAGATGTGAAAGATGATTTTGTAGAGGATGAGCCAGCGATGCAGGCAATGTTTGAGTTGTCAAAGGTAGATGCTCTGTATAATTTCATTTCAATGTATGATATCGTATTACAACCTCCTTCATTGTAAAGATCAGTGAATGAGGAATGTGGTAGTATTTGCCTCTTTTGCATCGTTATGAGGATCTTTCCAGCTTTTGTGAACACAGAAGCTACTATCTTCATGCTGTATCACAAACTGCATTCCTCAGCTGAGTCCACTCCTCGCCCAGTGATCGTCTGAGGCTGAAACTAACTTTTCATAACCATTGTGTCTTAAGTGACCCCAAGGTGAGCTTCCAACTTCATGTCTTTGACATCGTAATGCCTGTTGAGTTCCACCTCTGATTTCCACATTTCCATGTGAGCCCTTGCCATGCCTTTGTTAACCCTACACATGGATATTCCAATGCACTAGCTGATCTCTTTTCTTCCACTGTCCATGAACTTGAGTTCACCTTAGATTCTGCCATTTGTGTCCTAACTTGTATCAAATGCTGTTGACCCATCAATCCTGCGCTCACTGACCCTACATTGATTTTCAGTCAAGCAAGATCTTGGTCTCGAAATTCTCATCCTTGTTCTTAAATCCCTTCATAGCTTCACCCCTCACTTTCTCTGCGATTTTATCCAACCTCACAAACCCAGAGATGTTTGTGCTCTCTAATCTCAGCCTTCCCAGTTTTAAGTTAAAATCACACGACACCAGATTATAGTCCAACAGGTTTAATTGGAAGCACACTAGCTTTCAGAGCAACACTCCTTCATCAGGTGATAGAGCTCGCTCCGAAAGCTAGCGTGCTTCCAATTAAACCTGTTGGACTATAACCTGGTGTTGTGTGATTTTTAACTTTGTACACCCCAGTCCAACACCGGCATCTCCAAATCATTCCCAGTTTTAACCATTCCACCTTTATATCTATGCCTTTAGCTGCTTGGGCCCTTGTGTCTGGAATTCCCTCAAACCTTTCCACCCCTACCCCTCTTTCCTCATTTAAGGATTTATTTAAAGTGACCTCTGAACAAGCTTTTGGCCACAGGTCTTAATAGTTACAAGGATGCAGCCAGGGTTGGAGGATTTGAACTATAGGGAAAGGTTAAGTAGCCTGGGGCTATTTTCTCTGGAACATCAGAGGCTGAGGGTTGACCTTACAAAAGTTTATAAAATTATTGAGGGACATGAATAGGGTGAATAGTTAAGATCCTTTTCCCAGGTAGGAGAGTCCAAAAGTAGCTGCAAATGTGTTGCTGGTCAAAGCACAGCAGGCCAGGCAGCATCTCAGGAATAGAGAATTCGACGTTTCGAGCATAAGCCCTTCATCAGGAATAAGAGAGAGAGAGCCAAGCAGGCTAAGATAAAAGGTAGGGAGGAGGGACTAGGGGGAGGGGCGATGGAGGTGGGATAGGTGGAAGGAGGTCAAGGTGAGGGTGATAGGCTGGAGTGGGGTGGGGGCGGAGAGGTCAGGAAGAGGATTGCAGGTTAGGAGGGCGGTGCTGAGTTGAGGGAACCGACTGAGACAAGGTGGGGGGAGGGGAAATGAGGAAACTGGAGAAATCTGAATTCATACCTTGTGGTTGGAGGGTTCCCAGGCGGAAGATGAGGCGCTCCTCCTCCAGCCGTCGTGTAGTTGTGTTCTGCCGGTGGAGGAGTCCAAGGACCTGCATGTCCTCGGTGGAGTGGGAGGGAGAGTTAAAGTGTTGAGCCACGGGGTGATTGGGTTGGTTGGTTCGGGCGGCCCGGAGGTGTTCTCTGAAGCGTTCCGCAAGTAAGCGGCCTGTCTCACCAATATAGAGGAGGCCACATCGGGTGCAGCGGATGCAATAGATGATGTGTGTGGAGGTACAGGTGAACTTGTGGCGGATATGGAAGGATCCCTTGGGGCCTTGGAGGGAAGTGAGTGTGGAGGTGTGGGCGCAAGTTTTACATTTCCTGCGGTTGCAGGGGAAGGTGCCGGGGGTGGAGGTTGGGTTGGTGGGGGGTGTGGATCTGACGAGGGAGTCACGAAGGGAGTGGTCCTTGCGGAACGCTGATAGGGGAGGGGAGGGAAATATATCCTTGGTGGTGGGGTCCGTTTGGAGGTGGCGGAAATGGCGGCGGATGATACGTTGTATGCGGAGGTTGGTGGGGTGGTAGGTGAGAACCAGTGGGGTTCTGTCTTGGTGGCGGTTGGAGGAGCGGGGCTCAAGGGCGGAGGAGCGGGAAGTGGAGGAGATGCGGTGGAGGGCATCGTCGATCACGTCTGGGGGGAATCTGCGGTCCTTGAAGAAGGAGGCCATCTGGGCTGTGCGGTGTTGGAATTGGTCCTCCTGGGAGCAGATGCGGCGGAGACGAAGGAATTGGGAATATGGGATGGCGTTTTTACAGGGGGCAGGGTGGGAGGAGGTGTAGTCCAGGTAGCTGTGGGAGTCAGTCGGTTTATAATAGATGTCTGTGTTGAGTCGGTCGCCCGAGATAGAAATGGAAAGGTCTAGGAAGGGGAGGGAGGAGTCTGAGACAGTCCAGGTGAATTTCAGGTCGGGATGGAAGGTGTTAGTAAAGTTGATGAACTGTTCAACCTCCTCGTGGGAGCACGAGGCAGCGCCGATACAGTCATCGATGTAGCGGAGGAAAAGGTGGGGGGTGGTGCCAGTGTAGTTGCGGAAGATGGACTGTTCCACATATCCTACGATGCGGAAGATGGACTGTTCCACATATCCAAGATGGCCTCCTTCTTCAAGCAGCCCAGATGGCCTCCTTCTTCAAGCAGCCCAGATGGCCTCCTTCTTCAAGGACAGCCCAGATGGCCTCCTTCTTCAAGGACCGCAGATTCCCCCCAGACGTGATCGACGATGCCCTCCACCGCATCTCCTCCACTTCCCGCTTCTCCGCCCTTGAGCCCCGCTCCTCCAACCGCCACCAAGACAGAACCCCACTGGTTCTCACCTACCACCCCACCAACCTCCGCATACAACGTATCATCCGCCGCCATTTCCGCCACCTCCAAACAGACCCCACCACCAAGGATATATTTCCCTCCCCTCCCCTATCAGCGTTCCGCAAGGACCACTCCCTTCGTGACTCCCTCGTCAGATCCACACCCCCCACCAACCCAACCTCCACCCCCGGCACCTTCCCCTGCAACCGCAGGAAATGTAAAACTTGCACCCACACCTCCACACTCACTTCCCTCCAAGGCCCCAAGGGATCCTTCCATATCCGCCACAAGTTCACCTGTACCTCCACACACATCATCTATTGCATCCGCTGCACCCGATGTGGCCTCCTCTATATTGGTGAGACAGGCCGCTTACTTGCGGAACGCTTCAGAGAACACCTCCGGGCCGCCCGAACCAACCAACCCAATCACCCCGTGGCTCAACACTTTAACTCTCCCTCCCACTCCACCGAGGACATGCAGGTCCTTGGACTCCTCCACCGGCAGAACACAACTACACGACGGCTGGAGGAGGAGCGCCTCATCTTCCGCCTGGGAACCCTCCAACCACAAGGTATGAATTCAGATTTCTCCAGTTTCCTCATTTCCCCTCCCCCCACCTTGTCTCAGTCGGTTCCCTCAACTCAGCACCGCCCTCCTAACCTGCAATCCTCTTCCTGACCTCTCCGCCCCCACCCCACTCCAGCCTATCACCCTCACCTTGACCTCCTTCCACCTATCCCACCTCCATCGCCCCTCCCCCTAGTCCCTCCTCCCTACCTTTTATCTTAGCCTGCTTGGCTACTCTCTCTCATTCCTGATGAAGGGCTTATGCTCGAAACGTCGAATTCTCTATTCCTGAGATGCTGCCTGGCCTGCTGTGCTTTGACCAGCAACACATTTGCAGCTGTGATCTCCAGCATCTGCAGACCTCATTTTTTACTCGAGTCCAAAAGTAGGTTTAAGGTGAGAGAGAAAAGAGATAATAGAGATGTAAGACAACAGAGGGTGACGTATTTATGGAATCGGTTGCTAGAGGAGGTAATGGAGGCTGGTACAATCACAACATTTAAAATGCAGCTGATGGGTCCATGAATAGGAAGGGTTTAGAGGGATATGGACTGAATGGGACTTGATTAATTTAAGATATCTGGTTGGCATGGACAAATTGGACTGAAGGATCTGTTTCTGTGCTGTTCAACTCTATGGCTCTATCTCCTGATATGGTTTGGTATCAAATTTTCCTTTCTAATACATCTATGAAGCATCTTCAGATTTTTTTCACATTAAAGATGCAATTTAGATACATGTTTTTGTTTTCTACATATTTAAAGTTCTGATTACAGCTGATACCCTCCAACAGCCAAATGCCATTACCGCATTGTATTAAATGAATGTTAGAGAAAGATTCGCCTGAATGGTGAGTTTAAACAATTTCAATATTACATAGAGAGAGATCCTTTTGCAATGTGATTATATTAAATTGTGGAGGCAAAAGTATAGTCATTGGATAAAACTTCATGAAATTCAACTGAATAAAGAGACTTTAAACGATTTACTTTTGTCATGAATCTCTCTCTTTTGCACAAAATTACAATAGTGCAAAAGAAGGCTATTTGTCTCGTTATGTCTGCATCAATTCTCTAAATGAGATTGCTACTTAATGCTATTCTCCAGCCTTTTATCTGAACTCGACATCATGTTCTTATTTAAATAACTAGCCGCCTTGAAGTCATCAATTGAATCTCCCTCCACAACACACCCAGACAGTGCATGCCACATTCTAACATACACTGTGTGAAAATGTTTATTTCATATTATACTTAATTTGCAAATTTAATTCTGTCCTCTTGTTCTCATTTTATCTCAATCTGATGAATTCTTGGGCTCCAATTACTGCAATTTTTATTCAACTGGCAGATCTGTTTTCCCCTCTGCTACATGGAGAAGGAATCCTTGGTGAAACTATCATCTCAAAATGGATTTTACACATTCATGGTTGAAAGATGATTAAAATGAGATTAAAGCCAACAGTTTTGCCAATTTTGGTTTGTCCAGGCTAGATCAACATGTGATAGAACACAGAACAGTATAGCACAGGAGCAGGCCCTTTGGCCCATCACATCTGTGCCAACCATGATGCCATTCTAAATGAACACCATCTGCCTGCGCATGGTCCCTATCCCTCTATTCCCTGCATATTCATGCATCTGCCTAAATGTCTCTTAAATGTTGCTATCATATCCGCTTCTACTACCTCCTCTGCTAGCATGTTCCAGACAGCTACCACACTATATAAAAAAAAACTTTTCTCTCAAATATCCTTTAAAGCATCCCCCCCCCCCACCCCCCCCAACTTAAACCTATGCCATCTAGTATTTGACTACTTCCATGCTGGCAAAAAGACTCCGATTATCCACTCAATTCATGGCTCTCACTTTTATAAATTTCTATGAGGTCGCCTCTGATGCTCTCGCAAAAAGTCCAAATTTGATCAACCTTTCCTTATGGCTAATACACTCTAGTCCATGCAATGTCCTTGTAAACCTCTTCTTCAACCCCTCCAAAATCGCCACATCCTTCCCATGGTGTGGCAACCAGAACTACACATAATACTCCAAACGTGGCTTCACTAAAGTTTTATACAGCTGCAGCATGACTTGCCAACTTTTATACTCAACGTCCTGACTGATGAAGGCAAGTATGCTATACACCTTCATTACCACCTTATCCACTTGTCATTTTCAGTGAAATTAAAACAAATCATGAGTGACCCCAGTGAACAAATCATGAGATGGAGTTTTTTTCATATTTTTACAGGATTTCCTGTACGAGGGAATTATTTATTTTGGTAATGATTTTCTTGAAAACATCAATTTGTTGAATTTTAAATGGGGTTATTTTTCACAGAGCACTTTGCTTCTTATCATATAACGAGACAGAAGGGAGGTCATTCAGCCCTTCATGTCTATGCCCGCTCTCAGTTTGAATAAATCCCCTAGTCCAATGTTCTTGCCTTTTCTCCATAATTCTGCAATTATCTTCTTTTCAGATATTTATCCAATTCTCTTTTGAAAACTGTAACTGAATCAACCTCTCCCACACTCTCAGGCTGTGAATTTTGGAACCTAACCACTTGCTGTTAGACATCATTTTTCCTCTCATGTCGCCGTTTCTTCTTTTGCTAATCACTTTGAGTCAGTGACCTTTGATTCCCAATCCTTGTGCAAATGAGAAACAGCTTCTCCCTCTTTACTGAGTCTAGACCACTCATGATTTCAAGCACTGTGATCAAATCTCCTCTTAATCTTATCTCTTCCTTCGTTCCAACAGTCAGCTGACAAGACAATCCTTTATGCTGTAGCTTCGATCCTGGTGAACTGCACCAACAGTTATGATGTCAAGGAGAAGATCCCAGAGCTGGTTGAGTTGGCAAAGTTGTCAAAACAGCATGTGCCTGAAGACCATCCAAAGGTAAAACAAAACAAGATTTACATTTATATAGTACCTTTCATTACTTCAACTATCACAAAGCACTTTACAACCAATGAAGTAATTGCTGTAAGTTGAAAACATGTCTGCCAATTTGTACCCAGCAAATTCCCAAAAGCAACAATGGACACATTTTCTTTTACTGATATTGTTTGAAAGATCAATGTTAGCTGAGCACCAATAAGAACTCTTCCATATAATGTCCATGGGATCTTTTGCATTCACCCGAGGTGGTAAATGAGCCTCCAGTTAATCATCTCATTTGAAAGATGGCATCACTGACAGTGCAGCACTCCTGGAATACTGGACTATGGGTGTAGCCTGAATTTTCTGCTCCAGTCTCTAGAATGGAACTTGAATGATTTGATCTGGAGGTGTGAGTATTACCTTCTGAGTCCTGATATGGAGGTGCTGGTGTTGTGCAAAGTTAAAAATCACACAACATCAGGTTATAGTCTAACAGGTTTATTTGAAAACATTAGCTTTCGATGCACTGCTCCATCATCAGGTGGTCCTAGCATGTACAGCTGTCTTCCATTGCATCATCTCATGCTCAGACACAATTTCACACTGATTCTCATTCAGACTTCAGATGCACATAGTTAAAAGATTAAAATATAAAACATCTCTGCCAATCCTACCCCTCACACACACCTCTCACTTTTCATGCCTGATCCATGCCAGTCTATGCCCCGTATCCATCCCTTTATGTCTCCATGCCAATCTATATATCTCCCATGGTCCCTCACATGTCCAACATCCCCAAGACCCACTAAGGTCCCTATGCCAACTATGATACATCTCACTCACTATCTTTAGGTTTTCTCTCTCCTTGTCAACTCACCAATTATCCAGCATGGAGTTAACTTTATCTCCTGTCAGAAAGCTTCTTAGGTTATCAGTCTATTGATGACATTACCATTAAAAAAGGACACCCTCATTGATACAAAAAAATCCAATGTCATTAATTAATGCCGTTTGAAAAGAAACACTTCAAGTGCTCAATGCCTTATGTAAACATACATTTCACTCTTGTGCCTTACCCTTAAGTTTGTAATCTTTTATGTCAATAAATAACCACTTGGAGCTATCCACCATGAGACATTCTTTGTGAAATGCTACTTTGGGAAATTAGTCATGCAGCAAAAAAGCTGTAATGGTTTTATGTGACAGGCAGGCTGTGATACCTAGTACCAGCGTATGCAATTCTACTCAATTTTCCCAGAGCCAGTGCTTTGTCAACTTTGCCAATCCCAATGAGTTCATGCATTCTTCACACACAAGTAAGCTTTATTCACAATCCCTATACTTCCACTCAAGGCATCTGGGGACCAGGTTCAAAGGGGTGCCTTCTCTCTTCAAAATGTGAGAAACATGAACCATTCCTTCAACCCTCACTGTTCACATCCCTACACCATATGTTCCTCATGTCACACTCTGACTCTCCAACCATCCCCACGGCTCCTTACTCATTTATAGCAGCTTCCTGCCTACTTCCACCCACCATGAGTTTCCCCTTCACCATCATTCTCTCTAAGCTTCATGGCTGTGCGTGCTCCAAGGTTCTGTGCAATGCGTTGGGCACCCAGCATTGACTTCTGGATCTGGAAGTTGCTGCTGCTTTCAGATCTCAAAGGTCCAGACAGCAGGAAAGATAATTCAAGGGTACACTGCCCTTCATCAACAATACCAATTCATTGTTATGGACTAGGCCAGACCACCCAAAACATTCTTGAGCAGGCAACTCAGACCATAAATTTGCAATTTGTTTCGGTAAGTATATAGTGAAAATTACCCAGAGGAAGTTAGTTCGGTTGACTACCAGGTTTTAAAACAGACAGAAATTTATTCACAAAATTACACAATGAAACACAAAGAACAGAATAAAGAAACCCTACAGAACTCACTATCCAAACTAGATTTAATTATGCTGTTCTGAATACACACAACAGTCCCAATAAGCAAACCCCCTTTAAAAACGTTTTAAAAATGGAGCAAATGCTTACAGGTTGAAGTTAGAAGGACAGAAGGAGAGAGTGAGTTTCGCAACCTGTTTCCACACAGCTGAACTCCTAACTAGTTCTGGACTGAACTGCTCTGCTAGAGAGCTGACCACTCCCCTTTCATTATATAGCTCACTTCTAAAACATGACCACTTTGGCCTGAAGCCTCATCTGTAACATATAAATAAAAAGGCCTCTCAATATCCTTTAATCTCTGTAACAAACCAGACTAATCAGCACCAAGAGTGTTTTTGGCCCCTCTGATAAAACACCAGCTTTTAGAAAAAAGGGACCAGCTTTGTGACATCATTGAGTAACCACATAATCCAATTCTTATTGGAAACAAAATGTGCAAGTGAAACAGGTAAATAGGATCCCCTTTCCTCAATGTCTCAGTTTAAATTTCAACCAGGGGATTCTCTTTTGTCTGCCTCCGCCTTGCCTTCACTAGTCAGCATATATGTTGAGATTCCCATAGTTTCATGCACTTAAAAGATTGGCCTTATTGGCAAAGTCATCAATAGGACCCTTATTGGTTCAGTGTGCAAACCTGATGTTGAAATAAGGCACATCAAACCATCCTGTGTGATAATGGCTATCCTTAGCAGATCACTTCGGGCTGCAGGTCACACAAACTCAAGAAATACTTTCAGGTGACTCTTGGTCACTCCAGGACTGATAAGTTCCCAGTCCAGTTCAGATTATCCTGCAAGGGAAAGATAGTTCAAAAGTTGAAGCTAACTGTTTCCCACTGTAAGTGGGCAGTAACAACACAGATGCTGTTTGCCACAAGCAGGATCTTACCATTAAGCCAAAAGGTGTCCTGTCTATAACACAAATGAGTAAAATAGTATATGAGTAGCAGTGCCGGTGTGATTCCAGGTGTGCAAATAATGCATCCCAAAGACTGCAGATTATATCAAATAGCATATTCATTCATTTGCTTGCAATCAGCAAAGTACCAACCATAACAACCAGCACATGCTTCCAAACTCACAACACAATCTCTAACGCCAGATGTAATTAGCAAGTTTTGAGAAGATTTGTAGCTCAGGTTGAGGTTCTGGATGCAGGTTTGTTCGCTGAGCTAGGAGGTTCATTTTCAGACGTTTCATCACCCTACTAGGTAACATCTTCAGTGGGCCTCAAGCAAAGCACTGTACATGATTCCTGCTTTCTATTTACATGTTTGGGTTTCCTTGGGTTGATGATGTCATTTCCTGTGGTAATATCATTTCCTGTTCTTTTTCTTAGGGGGTGGTAGATGGGGTCTAACTCGATGTGTTTGTTGGTAGAGTTCCAGCTGGAATGCCATGCTTCTAGGAATTCCCATGTGTGTCTCTGTTTGACTTGTCCTAAGATGGGTGTCCTAAGTAGTGTCCTTCCTTATCTGTATGTAAGGATACTAGTGAGAGAGGGTCATGTCATTTTGTGGCTAGTTTTGTCCAATGTAGTGTTTGTTATCATTCTTGCATGGTGTTTTGTAAATGGCATTAGTTTTACTTGTTGTCTGTATAGGGTCTTTCAAGTTCATTAGCTGCTGTTTTAGTGTGTTGGTGAGTGTGTGGGCTTATGTGATGCCAAGGGGTCTGAGTAGTCTGGCAGTCATTTCCGAGATGTCTTTGATGTCGGGGAGAGTGGTTAAGGTTTCTGGACATGTTTTGTCTGCTTGTTTGGGTTTGTTTCTGAGAAATCGGCGGACTATGTTCATTCCAACCGGAACTCTATCAACAAACACATCGAGTTAGACCCCATCTACCACCCCCTGAGAAAAAGAACAGGAAATGACATCTCCACAGGAAATGACATCACCAACCCAAAGGAACACAAACATATAAATAGAAAGCAGAAATCATGTACAGTGCTTCATCTGAGGCCCACTGAAGATGTTTGAGGAGAAAGTGAGGTCTGCAGATGCTGGAGATCAGAGCTGAAAATGTGTTGCTGGAAAAGCACAGCAGGTCAGGCAGCATCCAAGGAACAGGAAACTCGACGTTTCAGGCATAAGCCCTTCTTCAGGGCTCCTGATGAAGGGCTCATGCCCGAAATGTCAATTCTCCTTTTCCTTGGATGCTGCCTGACCTGCTGCGCTTTTCCAGCAACACATTTTCAGCTCCCAAGCATCCCTGATTGCCTCCCCAAAAAATCCCTGAACCCCTACCACTTCTATGTCATGAGACAATATCCATAGACAAACCCCAGCTCTCCAGGTATCATGGCAATCCAAAAGCAATGCATGGAGAACAGACCTCTGTTTACCTGGTCTAATCTTCAAAATCTGATAGGAGTTATAGAGTCATACAGTATGGAAACAGACTCTTTGGTCCAACTGGTCCCTGTTAACCACATCCCAAAACTAAACTAGTCCCACTTGCCTGCGTTTGTCCCATATTCCTCCAAACCTTACTAAGGGTTATTTCCAATACTTATCCAAATGTCTTCGAAATGTTGTATCTGTACCTTCAACCTCTGCCACTTTATTTGGCAGTTCATTCCACTCATGAACCACAGTCTGTGTAAAACATTTGCCCCGCAAATGCTTTTTAAAGCTTTCTCTTCTCACCTTAAAAATATACTCCCTAGTTTTGAACTCCCCCACCTAGGTGATCTTGGTGGAGGTGGGCTAATCATTTCAATGATCAGTTACCCCCACAAACTGTAAATGCTTGATCGGTAGCCTGCTCTCCCCAGTCCCACCCCCATGAATATGAGAGATACTGTGTTTGTAAGTGGGACTTGGGATTCCCAACATCTTCCAGCATTTTCACCACAACAGAGACCTCTCTTGTCGCGGTGAAAATCAGGGCCTAACTGGGCTGAAAAAGAAAAAGAAGTTATTAAAAAAATGTGAGATCTTTTTAAATGTGAATTGATGGTCGCTGGTGTTGTTACAGGATAAGAAAGACTTTGTGATGATGCGCGTCAAGCGTTTGATCAAAGTTGGTGTTGTCTCTGCCCTTGCTGTCATGCTGAAAGCAGATAGTGCCATTCTAACAGACCAGACCAAGGAGCTCATGGCCAGGTAAGATATATGTCTCAGTTTGGCTAAAGACCTAAAGGGAAGGAACATGGTTAAACCTGAATAGGCAGATTGAGCCTCAAATTAATGCATCTCCTGAATGATGAAATCTCCGACTGCACAGCACTCCCTCTGTACTGCACCGAAGCTTCAGGCTGGATTATGTATCTTCATATTGCAGTAAAATGTGAAGACTTGGTCTTTTAACTCAGAGGCTAGTTATGCGATCACTGGACCAGGTCAGCGCATCAACACCATTCAGCAATATAGCCATCAGGTAGGTACTGTTACCAATTTCCATTGCAAGCTCCCAGGGGTATTCTCTTAAAGAAAGACTTGCTTTTATGTAGCACCTGTTATAATCTCAGGACATGTCAAAGCTTCTTTGTGATTTTGTTGAGGGATGCATATTGGCCAGGAGACCAGGGATAACTCCATGACTTTTCATCAAAATAGTGGCTCAGGGATTATTTGCATCTGCTTAAGAGTGCAGACAGAGTTTTGGTTTGGTTTATCTGGAAACCAGCTCCACTGTCAGTGCAGCAATCCCTCAGTACTGCCCACTGGGTGTCAGCTTGGATTTTAGCTTGAATCTCTGGATTGGGTTTTCCTGTCTCAGGAGTGAGCGTGCTGCTTACAGATGCCTATTGATGGCATTTCAAACGTATGCAACCAGCCTCACTATATCCTGTGTACTGCACTATCAGTGTTACATAACTGAACAATATTTTCACTTTAAAAGCATTATATCTTTCTTTGAACTGAATCTAATTTCAATTTGGTTCCTTAGGGTGTTCCTTGCATTGGTTGAAGATGTTAGAGATCGTGGTAAAGTTGTGGCACAAGGTGGTGGAAAGGTAATTACGCAGAATGGCCATCAAACTTCCATCATAGAGACAGGCCGTCTGACTCAACTGTTCTATCCTGGGGTTGATGCTCCACGCAAGCCTCACACCCCACCCAACTTCAATTCATCCTCTCAGCATATTCTCGATTCCTTTTTCGATTGTATGACTCCTTTAAATTTATCAGCTTAACCATTTAGTGTGACAATGGGTTGCATATTGCCATTGCTCTCTGGGTTAAGAAATTTCTACTGAAGTTATTAGTTACTATCTGATATTTAGGCCTCCTAGTTTTAGTCTCCTCCATCAGTCGAAACCTATTCTTCATGATTATTTTGTCAAACCCCTATCTTATCTAAAGGACTTTTATCTGGTAACACGTTAGACGGTTATTTTCTGGGGAAAATACTAATTCCAGTTTATTCAAGCTTTCCTGTGAAGTATAAACTTTTGGTTCTGAAACCATCATGTGGGCAGCATGGTGGCATTGTGGTTAGCACTGCTGCCTCACAGCGCCTGAGACCCGGGTACAATTCCCGACTCAGGCGACTGACTGTGTGGAGTTTGCACGTTCTCCCCGTGTCTGCTCCGGGTGCTCCGGTTTCCTCCCACAGTCCAAAGATGTGCGGGTCAGGTGAATTGGCCATGCTAAATTGCCCATAGTGTTAGGTAAGGGGTAAATGTAGGGGTATGGGTGGGTTGCGCTCCGGCGGGTCGGTGTGGACTTGTTGGGCCGAAGGGCCTGTTTCCACACTGTAAGTAATCTAATCTAAATGTGATGCGTCGATATAAATCCTTGAAGATAGACATTATATTGCAGCTGATTAAAATTGCATTGGCTGAGTATTGTGAGTAGTTGCAACAATGAGAGCTGTACGTGTTCACAGTTACGAACAGGAGAGAATAACCAGATTGGGTTGTATGTGCATATAGACAGTAATGAATAATTAATTAGAGTTGTGATGAATAATTAATTATCAATGAATTACTTGATAATTACATTACATGTGGTTAAAACCTTAGCCCAGTACTCCATAGCTAAGCACAACTATTGCGACATTTTCAACCTAACTTTAATAATCAGTGCAAAACAGAGCCTAATAAAAATTAAGAGCAAGAATTGGCCATCCAACCCTTGCATTCTGCTCTGTCATTTGATACAATCATGGCTGATCTCATTTTGGCCTCAACTCCATTTTTCGGCCAGCTTATTATAACCCTTCAATGCATTACTATTAAAAACATGTCCATCTGCTCCTTAATATTTCAATTCATAGTGAATGCAAGAACTATATTAACACCTGTGACAGCACGAGGATGTGTTAAGCTTCACAATATGGTATTCAGTAATTATCAGAGGGATTTGGGAGAGTGGACATTTCCCATCAGTCCATTATTAAATCATTTTATTTTTTGATCTGATATTTGGAAGAGAAAGTACCTTTCCTTCAAAGTGATTCCATTATCTTATGAAATTTATGGAGCAGGCATTCCAAACATGTTAGCCACCTGACAAAATAAGACAGCAGAAGGTGTAAGCACGGTTGACTTAAAATGCAATGAAAAGCAAATAAAAAAGGAATCTTTTTTAAAATGTGAAAAAAAGACATGAATCTATTCAATATCCCTTGATCTGTTCTGCAATTGCTTAAATAGATGTCTTTGGTCATGAACGATGTATTGGAATACTAAGAGTAACAATCAAGCTAAAAGAAGTCACTCTGTCACTATGAAATTAATGAAAAAGAAACATTTTAAAAGTTTTATGGAAGCTTCTCAGAAGTAGGTTTAGGTAAATAGTTTTTTTATAGAGCCAGTATTAGTACATAGAGTTCAATGGCTTCCATACAGTTAAATTGTAGGATTCCGTCGTCTCTCTTCATAAGGCATATTCTCCCTCTTCATTCTCTCACTTGTTTATTCTCTTTTTCAGACCTTACTGCCTCTTGCCCTACATGGCACAGACATTGGTAAAATTAAGGCATCCCATGCACTTGCTAAGATTGCTGCCATCTCTGACCCAGAAATAGCCTTCCCGGGTGAAAGGGTAAGTGGGACAGTATCAAATTGATGTCATTAAAGTGATAGAAATTGCATGTCCTAGGTAGAGTTAGGACTTATTCAGTTGAGTGTAATCTTTAATGGAATTGCATTCTAATTATTGCTAAATAAACTCTTTGGTACTGAAAATTAAACTTAATGAATGTGGAGTCTCACCTTTTAATTATTATTGCATTCCAAAAGAAACAAATGTGTTTCTTTTAATGTGCAACTGTAATTAAAAGATGAGACTGCATTTATTAAGTTTAATTTTTTAAATATTTATTTTTTTGCTTTATCCATTCCTTTACATCCCATCTTTAATTTCACTCTCTTTATTTTGCTTTCTGTACCTGATTTAATATTGAACTAAGTACTCTAATTATCATCTCCTGGTTTAGATTTTGTGCTGCTTATGAATAATTTTTTAATCTGATTGTATCACCCCAAAACGATGTTGCTTGTGCTATTAATGTTGGCTTGAGATGCCCTATAGAGAGGGTTGGGATGTTGCATCATGAGCTGGCAGTAATTCCTGGTGTAGAGGACTATGGGCAGTTCTCAGGTGAGTGCAAGTGTAATGATCAAATCGCATTATTTATTGCCACTGAGAGTAGAATATCAGCCTGATAATCAGCCTGGTTTTCAGCCTAGGTGGCACAGTGGCTCAATGATTAGCACTGCTGCATGGTGGCGTCAAGGAACCAGGTTCAATCCCAGCTTTGGGTGACTCTGTGTGGAGTTTGCATGTTCTCACCATGTCTCTGTGGGTTTTCACCCGCAATCCAAAAATGCGCAGGTTAGGTGAATTGGCCATACTGTTCAGGGATGTATAGGTTGGGTACATTAGTCAGGGGTAAATGTAGGGGAATTGGTCTGGGTGAGTTAATCTTTGGAGGGTCGTGTGGACTTGTTAGGCCAAATGGCCAGTTTCTACACTGTAAGGATTCTGTGACATCTATTATGGACTAGGCCAGACCACTCAAAACATTCTTGAGCAGGCAACCCAGACCATAACTTTGCAATTTGTTTCAGTAAGTGTATAGTGAAAATTACCCGGAGTAAGTTAGCTAGATTGACTACCAGATTTCAAAACAGACAGCAATGTATTCACAGAAGTACACAACGAAACACAAAGAATGGAATAAAGAAATGCTACGGAACTCAGTCTATCCAAACTAAACTTAATTATGCTGTTCTGAATATACACAGCAGTCCCAATGAACAAAACACCTTGAAAAAACCGTAAAACAATGGAACAGATGCTTACAGGTTGCAGTTAGAAGAGCAGAAAGAGAGAGAGACTTTCTTAGCCTGTTTCTACACAGCACACTGTTGAACTCCTAACTAGTTCTACAGTGAACTGCTCAGCTAGAGAGCTGACCACTCCCCTTTCATTATACAGGTCTCTTCTAAAACATGACTACTTTGGCGTGTAGTCTCATCTGATTACATATAAACAAAAAAGCCTCTCAACATCCTTTAATATCTGTACCATATTGAAGTATGGTAATATGTCACCTTGGAGCCGGGAAAGTTTTATGACCCCTCTGAAAAAAATCAAGGACACAGTATCCTTAAGAAAAGTAACAGCTTTCAGACAAGAGTGACCAAATGTGTGACATTTCTAATTCTATTCCCAGAAAGGAGAGTGTTTCTGAGTAAATTATCTTGGTGTGACAGCAGAGTTCCAAAAAACTTGTTTCATCTCCCATAGCATGAATAAGTATCTTTAAAGAAAAAGTTGTGCTTCAGTCATATATAATAAAACCATGCTACTGTGTCAAAATTAATCATAGAAAATGTATCTTTTTGGCACTTTCAGATCTACGAAGTTGTGAGGCCACTCGTCAGTTTGTTGAACACAGAGCGAGATGGTATACAGAACTATGAAGCCCTAATGAGTCTCACAAACCTTTCTGCAAAAAGTGAAAAACTAAGGCAAGTTCACTTTTGATTTTATTAAATTATACAAATAAGGGTTTTGCAAATTGCTGTTTTGAAAGATTTAATGCCATTTGTGTACTGCAGAATCTGACAACACAGATGGAAGCCATTTGGCCTATCTTTCCTGTGCTGGATTTTAGAAAGTGCAATCCAAATTATCCCCTAGCTCTGCTTTTTCTCCATAGCATTTTTCCATTTCATATTCATTTTATTTTCAAATGTTTATCCAATTTTTTAAAGTTATTATTTAATCTGTTTCTGCCATTTTGGGCAATTCATTCCAGATCACAATTACTTACTACCTTAAAGAAAGATTTTCTCATCTCCTCTCTAGATAACTTTCCATTGGGCTCTGAGCATTTCTTAGCTCACAGCTCCAACAATTACACAGAATCACTCCTTTGGTGATTATGATTTTCCAGAGTTCCTCCCTCCTTCCATCTGCTGATTTAACATTGCTCCTGGGATGTTGCTCATATCCTCTATAGAGAAAACTGGTGAAAAATACCTGTTCAGTTCGCCTGCTTTCTTGATTTTCTATTATTAATTCTTCAGTCTCATTTTCTCTGGACTAAAGCTCACTTTATTAATTCTTTTCTTCTTTACATATTGATAGAAACAATTCTTATTTGTTTTTATTTCAGGTTAGACAATAGACAATAGGTGCAGGAGTAGGCCATTCTGCCCCTCGAGCCTGCACCACCATTCATTATGATCATGGCTGATCATCCTCAATCAGTATCCTGTTCCTGCCTTATCTCCATAACCCTTGATTCCACTATCCTTGAGAGCTCTATCCAACTCTTTCTTAAATGAATCCAGAGACTGGGCCTCCACTGCCCTTTGGGGTAGAGCATTCCACACACCCATCACTCTCTGGGTGAAGAAGTTTCTCCTCATCTCTGTCCTAAATGGCCTACCTCTTATTTTTAAGCTGTGTCCTCTGGTTCGGGACTCACCCATCAGCGGAAACATGTTTCCTGTCTCCAGAGTGTCCAATCCTTTAATAATCTTATATGTCTCAATCAGATCCCCTCTCAGTTTTCTAAATTTAAGGGTATACAAGCCCAGTTGCTCCAATCTTTCAACATAAGATAGTCCTGCCATTCCAGGAATTGACCTCGTGAACCTACGCTGCACTCCCTCAATAGTCAGAATATCTTTCCTCAAATTTGGAGACCAGAACTGCACACAGTACTCCAGGTGTGGTCTCACCAGGGCCCTGTACAGCTGCAGAAGAACCTCTTTGCTTCGATACTCAATCCCTCTTGTTATGAAGGCCAGCATGCTATTAGCCTTCTTCACTACCTGCTGTACCTGCATGCCTACCTTCATTGACTGATGTACAAGAACACCCAGGTCCCTTTGTACTGCCCCTTTACCTAACTTGACTCTATTTAGGTAGTAATCTGCCTTCCTGTTCTTGCCACCAAAGTGGATAACCATGCATTTATCCACATTAAACTGCGTCTGCCATGCATCTGTCCAGAGGTTAGCTTTCCCTCCCGCTCTAATGTTTCCATTCTTCCATTTTCTGATTATTCTTTGTGTTTTATTTCTATATTCTGCCCTATCTTTGCACACTTAAAATGTTTTTATTTATGTTTGATACTATCTTTAACATTTTTTGTGAGACACAGAAGGTTTGTAACCATTCCTTAGGTTTTTCCTGACTTTTTGGAAAGTATATATTCCGTGCCTTTTGAAATATACCCTGAAAGGTCTGCCTCTGAATCTTTACTAACTTGTCCTTTAATCTAATTTTTGAAAGTCAAGTCACTTTAGACAGCCATGCTTACATGTCTTTATAATTTCCTTTGTTTAAATTTTTAAGAAAATCTACGACCCATCCTTTCCCCCTCAAAATGAATGCAAAATGCAATCATATTATTCTGCTGCTACCTAAGGGCACCATCACTATGAGATCATTAATTAACCCTATCTTGCACAATGGCAGGTACAGCCTACATTCTAAGAAACTCTCTCAAAAGCATTCTAAGCTTCTCATCTTCATTACTTTTTTCCATTCAACTTTTCCAGTCAATATACATAGATTACAATCTCTCATGATTATTGCTGTGCCTTTCTCACATTATTTTTTTCCTTTCTGTTTCACCCTACCATATAGCCATTGTTAAGAGAACTTGTATAAAATTCCCACAAGTGACTTTGTGCATTTACCTGTTCCTGTTCCTATCCAAACTGTTTCCCAATCCTGGTTTCCTGAATTAATATAATCTGTCTCCATTGTGCTAATGCCATTATTAACCAACAAACCCACCAATCACCTATTCCCAGCTTCTAAATGTCCTCGACTCTAAGACTCATGCACAAATCCATGTTGTCCGGGGAGGGGTCTCAGTTCCAAATGGGATCAGGTAGAGGGAGGTGTCATTGGGTTAGGTGTATGTGCGTGTGTCAGGTCAGAGTGGAATGGTGGGCGCCACATCTGGTGGAATTGGGTACAAAGTTGTTAATTCCAGTGGGGTCAGTTCAGAGAACTGGTCGATGGAAGGATGCTTTTTCACCTGTTAGGGACAGGACATTTAGGACTGAGATGAGAGGAATTTCCTCACTCAGTGGAAGATGAATCTTTACAATCTTCTTCCCCAGAGGGCTGTGGAGGCTCAGTCAATGATTATGTTCAAGACAGAGATCGATAGATTTCTCCAGATTAAAAGCATCAAGGGAAATGGGGAAGGTGCGAGAAAATATTGTATCAGCCTTGATTTTCATTGAATGAAGTGTGCTTAAAGTGTTGAGTGACCTATTCCAGCTCCCACTTGTTAAATAATGTTGCATCTTACTCATTGCCTCCAAATTCTTTCATAATCTGAGAGCCAGAATTGCTCACAGTTTCAAATCTTGAACAAATTTTATTTCACAAATGGTATCTAAAGGAGTGATTCCGAAAGAAGTTTTTAATAAGTAAATGTGTTTTTTTTAATGCAATGGAGTAAAGCAGCTTGCAAACATTAAATGTATTTGCACACACTGCAATTGCCAAGACAAAGCATGATGAATGGACGTGCATGAGTGCTTCGGCATGCTAAGAGCATTTTTCTAGACATCAATTGAGTTGATATTTTGCATTAATGGATCAATTAGAGATGAAAATGAAAAATAATGTACACGGCTGCAGAAAAGTCTGCTCTAGTAGAGGTCCAACACCAGGGATAATAGGCTATCTTTTGTCAGATTTACCACCTGAGTACATCACAAGACAATTAAAGCAGAATGCTGAAAATGGTGGGCAGATGTTTGACAGCATCTACGGAGAATGTAACACTGTGAGGGAAATCACAGAGGACAGGTGCATGGGAGAAATCTGGCAGCCATCCAGCTGGTTGGTTATAAATCTAACAAACCTGATGTTTACACACTATAAATAAATAAAAAGAAGGGCCAGCTGAGCTTGTTAAATTGACCCCTGTGTTATTCCACCTACATCACAATATGGCTATTGTCAGAAGCAGGCAGGTGAAGGATGCACAGACCTTTTTTAAAGTGCTTATAATGGCAGGAATAAACAGGGTGCTGGTGTTGGAGAGTACCCCTCGCCCAATTGGCGAACACCCTCAAGAAGATAGCACCCTATTTTCCTTCAAATCTTCATCTTTAAATCCTGCCACTGGACTGTTAGTCTCCTCCATGTCCTTCAGTTGAGAAAATTAACCCTAGCCTAAAGCCCCTGGGCATACCTGGATTGCCATGGGGATACCTGCTTGGGCCTGCCCATGGTTCTGGTGTGCATGCTAGCAAGCACTTGTGGGACTCCATAGGGTGGTCCTTCCGCTCAGTGAGGCATGGAATTCCCACTTGGAGTTCATTCAGCCCACCCACAGAGGAGGAATAAAGCATACTGCACCTGACGGTGGGGGGACAAGATTCCAGTAGTGGAGAATCTTGGGGATGAACCATCCCAGTGGCCATGTGCAGGTAGAAGATTCCACCTACTCTCACCCTATTGTAGCTTTTTCAAGTCTTATTAATTACCTTGTCCCATTTTCTAACATTTTTTACATCAGCTGTGGTACAGGGCTAACATTCTACCCTCCGAGTCAGCAAGTTAAGAGTTCAGGTCTGATTCCACAGCCTTGAGCTGTAAATCTGGCCTGATACATTCACTGTGATACTGTATAAGTGCTACAGTATCAGAGATGCTGTCTTCTGCATGACCTGTCTGTCTTCCCAAGTAAGTGTAATCAATCCCACAACACTATCAGTCTCCATAGTGTCCTGGCCGACATGTATCCCTCAGCCAAAAATCACTTATCCCACTATAAAAGCAGATTATTAGATTAGATTTCCTACAGTATGGAAACAGACCCTTCAGCCCAACAAGTCCACACCGACCCTCCGAAGAGTAACCCATTCCCCATATTTACCCCTGACTAATGCACCTAACTCTATAGGCAATTTAGCTTGGCCAATTCACCTAACCTGCACATTTTTAGATTGTGGAAGGAAACCAGAGCATCCAGAGGAAACCCACGCAGGCACAGGGAGAATATGCAAATTCCACACAGACGGTCGCCTGAGGCTGGAATTGAACCTGGGTCCCTGAACTGTGAGGTAGCAGTGCTAGCCACTGAGCCGCAGTGCTAACCACTGAGCCACAGTGCTGCCCATAAACTACCATGTTACCTGTAGCCGCCGTGCTACCCGTAGCCACCTTGCTACCCATTATCTGGTCATTAATGCCATTGTGGCTTGTGGGAACATGCATGCAATTTAGCTGGTGTATTTCCTTCATTTTCAACAGCGACTAGACTTCAGAAGCACTTTGTTATGCTTAAAGCACTTTGAGGTGTCTCACAATTGTGAAACTTGCTCTATAAATGGAAGTCTTCCTTTCTCTTTTTAGGCAAAAAATAATCAAGGAGAAGGCATTGCCTGAGATTGAATGTTACATGTTTGAGGAACATGATCAAATTCGACAAGCAGCCACTGAATGTATGTGCAACATGGTTGTCTGCAAGGATGTAAGTGAATATCAACAGAAAGTATTAGTGTGACTATTATTCAAAATTAAAGGGTAAAAAGTGGATATTGTTTGTCAATTGTGAACAGTTTTAGAAGTGAAAATAGTATGGGAAAGGGATGTACTTAAAAGTTCCTTTGTCCTATAGAAACTGATACAATCTCCAAGTTAAAATGAACATAGTCCAATTATCATTCAGCCACAACTTAATCTGTTCCACTGTTGGCCCAGATTTTGATCTAGTGAGGCATACCACTGCTTGTCATGTTACTTATATCCTTTCCTGCACCTTTTTTCTTCAAATATTTTGCAACATAATTTAGTGAGAGTGTGAATTACCAATGGTATAGCAGGGACAAATGGAATCTCAGTGAACAACAGAACAGTCTCTCTCTTCAAAAGGTGAGATTTATGGATTACAAAATAAGCAGTTGAACAATGGAGAAAGACATAATGTGAATTTGTTTTGAGAGAGGTCCCAAAAACTAAATAAAGAAAGAGAAAAAAAGACTGAAGAGGAACAGAGAGATAAAGAAAAAAAAACATCGAAGGGAGATTAATTTGAAAGAAATTAACAAAACTTCCAACAACGATGCAAGTCATGCATGAGAGAGACTCAACGGCGGAAATTGTTGAAGAACATGATTGCCACTGTATAAATTGTCATTAGTGTAAAGGACTTACACTGTTAATTATCAGCCTAACTTCCTGCAATGAGTTTAGAAACAATTTATTGTGCAAATCTATTATTAGAAATAGCAAGGGGGCTAAAGATGAGATGCTGTTTGTGTGAAGCAGAGTAGATCAAATGGCAAGTTCTGGAGATTCACAACTTACACTGTATCTCTTCCCTTTGCCCTGAACTTGGTGATGTGTTCTATTAATAACAGCCTGTGTTTTTAACGTGCCAATTGTGTCCCAGCAAGATCGGTCCCAAAGTACTATTGAAGGAATGATTATTATTAATAGTGTAAAACAATTCGACTCTCTTAAGATCGAGCAAAGTACTTCCACAGCAGTCATTAGAGCCTGAAGTCCTTCTGTCATTATTAAGGTTCAAGAACGTTTTGTGGCTGAAGGAAATGACCGAATGAAGCTATTGGTACTACTCTGTGGTGAAGATGACGTAAAGATCCAGGTGGCAGCTGCAGGAGCTGTTGCCATGCTTACCGCTAGCCGGAAGGAACTCTGCCACAAGTTGACAAGAGTGGTGAGTGTCATCTGTTGGCAATTGCAGGACTAGCATGATCCTATAATCCTTAACATTAGAAAGAGCTTGCATTCATATAGCAGCCTACAAATGCTTTACAACCAATGAAGTGCTTCTGAAGCACGGTCAGCATTGTTGAAATATAGGAAGACACAGCATAACATTAAGTAGGCCCAATCTGCCCTCTCAAGTGGTCATAAAACAAAATTGCTATTATTCAACAAAGAATAGGTGGAATGACCTAGCTAATATTTATTCCTGATGAACATATTCAAGATAAATTATCTTCGATCTTGCTGCTTCATTTTGTACATTACAGCACGCACAGCATTTCATGTGTACTGTATTAGCCATGAAGTGCTTTGGAATGTCTTGAAGTTGTGAAACGCTCTGTAGAAATGCAAGGTAGTCAATACTTCACATGATAATGCCACTGGGTGTGCCATCAGTAAAAAGCACCAAACTTGTGTGCTCTTGTAAACCATAGCTGTACATCCTTCTTGACTTTTCTGAAACCGTAGACTATATTAACCCCCTCCATTGCATCACCACCATTGCTTAGCTGACCGGGATTGCTCCTCACCTGCATCCTCTTATCCAAACAGAGAATTACCTGTACTGGCTTCTCTTCCCACTCCAGAACCATCACAACCCATTTTTGGCCTCCCAGTATTTCCCATCTATATGTTCCACTTGGTAACATCATGACTTCCACTTGTACACAAGACCAGAAGAAATTGGAAAAAGAATAGGTCATTTAGCTTCTCAAGTCTCCTTTGCTATTAAATTTGATCAGATAGAGCCTTCTGGTTCAACTCGACTTTTCTGCTCAGTCACCATATCCCTTAATTCTATTCTGTAAAATCTATTGATTTCATACCTTAGAAATACTTAACTATATAGTATCCATGATGAAATGGAGAATTGAAATGTCTCCTCATCTCAGTCCTAAATAATTGATGTCCTTGTCCTAAAAGTCTGCCAACACGCACCTCAAGCTTTAGACACTCCAGCCAGGGGGATCACCTTTTCAGCATTTATCCTTTAAAGCCCATTAAGAATCTTGTAAGTTTCAATGATCTCACCTCTCATTCTTCTTATCTTGAGAGAGCATGGATCCAATTTGTTCAGTTTCTCATGCATGGACAATGTCCTCTTATCCCTGGGACAATCTGATGAACATTTATGATGAACTGGAGCTGACTATTTCAATGGCCTTTCAAATTCCACCTTCTGTAATCTTGAGTCAATCTAAAACTCAGCCACTCAATCACTTCTGTGCACCACACTCCATTTCCCCCACATCATTGCGCTAATCCAGTTATGAGCATTAACTCAAACTTAAAATTCCCATCCATGTTTTCAAATCCCCTCATTGTGACATGCCTCCCTATCTCTAACGTTCAAATCATTAATGACAATCCATTCCTTGGTCAGTCACTAGTAACTCTCTTGGCCTTTTTGACCATGCTGCTACTTTGGTTCTCACATGGTCCCCGTAGCCATAGTGCCTCACAAGAGCTTGTTAACACATTGGAGCAGACTTTTGAAGGAATCTTGATTGGATTTTGTTTCTGTCTTTGTGCGCAGACTGCTCAGTGGCTCGAAATCTTGCAGCGACTCTGTATCCACGACAATGTGGAAATTCAGCACCGAGGCCTGGTCATTGTTTACAACTTGATGGAGGCAGACAAGGAAATTGGCAAAAAGCTGATTGAGAGTGAAATGCTGGAAATCCTGACAGTCATTAGCAAATTGGAAAATAATGTAAAACACCAAGAATGTATCAATGTGGCTCGTGAATGCTTGACTAAAGCAATGGATTACTCTCTTATTAAACCAACATCTTAGTCTGCAACATAAAGAGCAGCCAGTGCAAATGGCTTAGATATCAGAATTAGACCACATTTTAGGAAGTAACTGGATATTTACTCAAAGCCTGTATCACTCCAGATGCTGATTATTTATCAAGCAAATTACCATTTTGACTGTGTTACACGAACATTAGAAAGCATTTGTCAGTTTGAAATAATTATTTACTTCATGTTTGCAACAAGACTTTAACTGAAAAACACATCAAAAATGAGTAAACGTGCAATTTTTAATTTTACATTTGCCTTTTTACTGTATCACTTTGAATACCGAGGACTGGAGCCTAAACTTTCTTTGAGCAAGTAAAGAGATTACTGTTAAACTGTGTCACTGAATTTTTTTACTGATGTGTGCTTATACCCTTCTTAGACTTTGACCCAAAGCAACAACTTGCATTTATATTGTATCTTTAACACTGCATAGGTTCCAGAGATGATAAGAATTATCACTAAAAATTGCCACATAATGAAATTTAAGTGATAGACTTTAAGAAGCATCATGAATGAAGAAAAGAGTTTAGGAAAGAAATTTAAGCACTTAGAGTCCTGGCAACTGAAGGCACCTTGATAATCACGCTGTGGCTCACATTGGGCATTTCTAAAAGGCCAAATTTGAATCTGCAAGAGGTTACAGAGTTAAGGAGGGGCATGAGCAGAGAGAGATTTGAAAACACAATTGAGAATTAATGTATTATTGTGATATAAACTCCTGGGTCTAATGCTACTGCTAGTATGACATGGTCTGAGTGTAGCACAATATGCTAGCTCATGTAACATGTTTAACACATAGATATGGGTTCTTGTAAGATACTTGCCTTGAAGTTTATTTACAACATCTAATGTTTGCAAGGCTAAAATATCACAGATGTCCACACAATCTCAGTTCTCTGCTTACTGATGTTCTGTACATCACAGAAGCAACTGATTAAGCAATGACTCCAATACATTGAGAGTGAATGACTGCATGACACATCTTGGTGTTATGTAGCTGTCTTAAAAAGGTACCATGCCTTCCTGGTTTTATTCTTTGCCTTGATACAAAATTGCCTCTTTTCCCTTTGAGAAATGGCAATGCCATTCCATTTGATTATTTAACTACTAAATAGCAACTGTTCCAACATAAGCACACCCCTTGGCAAAGACAAATTCAGTAAAACAGATTATCTCACATGCAATGTTTCTCCAGTCCAGGAGAGAAAAACAAGAGAAAATTCTGGCAGAGAGAGAGAACCCAAACATTTGGCTGTAAAAATGAGAGATATATGGCAACTTCAAAACCCGAACAACTACTGAAAGCTAAACTAAACCTTGATTCTGTGGAAGTCTAGCTTCACCCCTTCTGGCTACTTCTATTGTTCCAATGTTTTGAAAAAACCAAGACCTCACAAGCTGTTTACATTATTGGATTGGAACAGACTGTTTGGGACCCCAGTCTCAATTTCTCCTTATCAAAAAAACCCAGAACAAAATACATCTCTTAAAGTCATCGTACCGTCACAGCATTCAACCCTCTGAGACTGTCCAGCATACAATAGTTGAAAGCATCAGTAACACTCAATAATTACATTCAACATACAAAATTCAACATTCTTGTGTTAATATTAGAACCTTGTAAGCGGTTGATTGGCCACACATTGTCCAGTGGGTTAACTAATCACTACATTTGGCAAATTTACAATGCATATGTAGGAAATTGCATTTCTGATTAATGGAGACAATGATTCAGCATATGATCTCAATCCTCATATTTGGGTGGTGCATTTATATGAATGTTAATCTTTGAATGATTGTTGCTAAAATGCTTTGTTGAATTTCATGGAATTAGAATTAGGTTTAATGTTACACGTACTCAAGTATAGAAGTACAGTGAAAAGTTTGCCATGTCACCCCATGTGGCTCCATCTTGGGTACAAAGTACCTAGGTACAAATCTTAGATACTAAATACATAAAGGAAAAAAGTTACATTACCTTATAGTTATTCATAGTATAAGTTAGAAAAAATAAGAACTAAAGTTAAATAGATAAACATGACAAATGGCCTCCAGTCGATCAATGCAGGAGGTACTCACAGGTGATCTGACTGGACTCGCAACTCGCTGACAACATGCACCCAATCCCAGTGCCACAACCGTCCCCACTTCAGGCCGCCAGCCCTGTGTCCGTCCCCTTTCCCCTCAGACCTCCAGCCTACTGGCCATACCCACTGCTCCGCGGCCTCCAGCCCACTGGCTACACCCACTCCCCTCAGGCCTCCAGGCCACTTGCCACACCCGCTCCTCACAGGCCTCCAGCCTAGTGGCTATCCATGCTCCCCCAAGCCTCAAATCCACTGGCCATACCCACTTCCCTGGGCCTCTAGCCCACTGGCCATACCCACTGCCCCCCCAGCCTCCAGCTCACTGGCCACACCCACTCCCCACAGGCCTCCAGCCCACTGGCCATTGCCACTCCCCGGGCCTTCAGCCCACTTGCCACACCCACTCCCCACAGGCCTCCAGCCCACTGGCTGTCCCTGCTCCCCCAAGCCTCTAATCCATTGGCCATACCCACTCCCCTGGGCCTCTAGCCCACTGGCTGTGCCAACTTCCCAAAGGCATCCAGCCCACTGGCCACACCCACTCTCTACAGGCCTCCAGCCCACTGGCCACACCCACTCTCTACAGGCCTCCAGCCCACTGGCCACACCCACTCTCCTCAGCCTCCAGGCCACTGGCCATACTCACTCCCCTTGGGCCTCCAGCCCATTGGCTTTCCCTGCTCTCCCGGGCCTCCAGCCTGCTGCCGTCCTTGCTCCTCCCAGGCTTCCAGCCCACTGCCTGCCCCTACTCCTCCAGCCCACTGACTGTCCCTGCCTCCCTTGGGCCTCCGGCCCATTGGCTGTCCCTCCTCCCGGGGCCCCCAGCTCATTGCCCATTCCTGCTCCTCCCGGGCCTCCAGCTTGCTGCCTGGTTCCCACTTCCCATGGACCTCCAACCCACTTTGCTCTGGCCCTCAGCCACTCCAATGATGTCACCACCACTCCAAGGGTAAGTTAGCTTAAAATAAAACTACAAAAGTTTAAAAAAGATCGAACGAGAAGGGAAAGAAAAAAAATGAACAGATGGAATGGAAGATTCCTGAGCTGAGGAGCCTGGATGCTGCCTAAGCTGTCACCACCATCAAAATTTTTTTTGATAATCTGAATGCCATCCTGATTTGATCACTGAACATGGATCAATGTTTGGGTTAATAAATATGTATGTGTGAAGTGCTTTGCATGGACCATGTGTGAGGTGTTTTTTCCTCTAAAAGTGGTGCTTGTAGCTAAAACAGCATTTCATAGCCTTACCTGTGTCATCAGCAACCTATGAGTGACAGTGGTACTTATATAGGGTAACTGGAACAAAGCTTTGATGTGTTCCTTGTTGCTGATATGTTGGATACTTTCCTGTGCCGGATGCCTGCATACCTATCAATGTCAGATTATACCCATTAGTATTTGCTGGCAACAATTATGTGAATATAAATGCTTGATAACATCAGAGTGGTTTAGAATACCTTTTAACTGAGGAATTAGAGTGTTTCTGAAATGTGAGATCATGGTTTAGAGTTGAGTTGTAGTGATGTTTGTGCTTCATAAAGTAGGCCAGAAAGATAGATATTTAAGTGTGGAACGATTAGAACTGGCACACTAGAGATCTATGACAGTCACATGACAGGGACATGGAAATAGTCAGCCCTTCTGCAATTCATGCGCAGTATTGGTATCTTAACACTTCATCATGACTTTATAACCATTACTAACAAAATGTCACATAACAATGCATAACAAAAGTGCAAATAATTTTATTTTTTGAGCTTTCAATTGATACCCTCACTCCTCAATGGTTTTTTTGGGAGCGAGATCCATATTTCCAACCTCCTTTGTGTGAATAATTCTCCTGATGGTTGTATTTGTAGGTGGTAGGATACTGCCACCATTCCTCTTTTCTTGACTGTGTCTAAGGGCCTATTTAGTTCAGTGGCATTGCAGTACTATTTCTAGAACTGGTAAGCCAGGGCCACGGGCAAATTGCAATGACAGCTGGTGACATTAGAATCTAATTAAATCTGGAATTCAAAAAAGCTCAGCCTTATGGTAACCATGTACAAAGTGTGGCACTGGCAAAGCATAGCAGGTCAGGCAAGTATCTGAGGTGCAGGACAGCCGACATTTCGGGCATAAGTTCTTCATCAGGAATGTGGTGGGGGAAGCAGGCTGAGAGATAAATAGGATGGTGGGGCTGGCAGAAAGGTAGCTGGGAAGGTGATAGTTGGATGCAGGTGGGAGGTAATTGTGGTAGGTCGGTGGGGAGGATGAGTGGATAGATGGGAAGGAAGATGGACAGGTAGGACAGATCAAGAGGATGGTGCTGAGTTGGAGGGTTGGATCTGGGATGAGGTAGGGGGAGAGGAGATTTGGAAACTGGTGAGGTCGATGTTGATGCCATGTGATTGAAGGTGGAAGATGAGGCATTCTTCCTCAAGCCATCAGTGGAGGAGGCCCAGGACTTGCATGTCCTTGGGCAGTGGGAGGGGGTGTTGAAGTGGTCGGCCATAGGGCAGTGAGGTTGTTTGATATGTGTGTCGCAGAGATGTTCCCTGAAACACTCTGCGAATTGGCGTCTTGTCTCCCCAATGTAGAGGAGACCAAATTGAAAGCAACGGACTCAGTAGATGAGGTGGGTGGATGTGCAGGAAAATCTCCATCAGATATGAAAAGATCCTTTGGGGCCTTGGATGGAGGTGAGGGGGTCGGTGTGGGCATAGGTTTTACACCTTGTGCGGCGGCAGGGGTGAGGAGGTTGGGTTGGTGAGGAGCGTGGACCTAATGAGGGAGTCATGGAGGGAATGGTCTCTGCAGAACGTAGATAGGGATGGGGAAGAAAATATAGCTTTGGTTGTGAGGTCTGATTATAGATAGCAGAAATGGCGAAGGACAATGCGCTGTATCTGGAGATTAATGGGGTGGAAGCTGAGGACCAGGGAGGTTCTATCCCTGTTGCAGTTGGAGGGACGGGCTTCAAGGGCAAAGGTGCACGTAGTGAAGGAGATGTGCTGGACGGCATTGTTGATAACATGGGAGACGAAATTGTGGTCCTTGAAATAAGAGGACATCTGGGATGTCTGAGAGTGCAATTCCTCCTCCTGGGAGCTGATTCGATGGAGGCAGAAGAATTGGGAGTAAGGGATTGCATTTTTACAGGAACAGAGGTGGGAGGAGATGTAGTCCAGGTAGTTGTGGGAGTTGGTGGGTTTGAAATAAATGTCCATGTTAAGTCAGTTGCCAGGGGACAGAGACAGAGAGGTCCAGAAAGAAGAGTGTTTCAGGTGCCCATGTGAACTTGACATCAGGATGGATGGTGTTAGTGAAGTTCACGAACTGTTCAATCTCCACGTGGGAGCATGAGATGACAACGTTACAATCATCAATACAGTGGAAGATAAAGTGGGGATGGTACCGGTGTAACTGCTGAAGATGGACTGTTCCGTGTATCATGGGAAGAGGCTGGAAAGCTGGAGCCTATGGCTACCCCTTTGGTCTGAAGGAATTGGGTGGATTTGAAGGAGAAGTTGTTGAGGGTGAGGACCAATTTCAACAATTGAATGAGTGTGTTGGTGGCGAGGTACTGGTTGGGTCGGTGGGAGAGGGAGAAATGGAGGGATTGAAGACCTTTGCCATGGCAGATGGATGTATAGAGGGACTGGATGTCCATGGTGAAGATGAAGTGTTGTGGGCTGGGGAACTAAAAGTCACCCAGTAGGTGGAGAGTATGGGTAGTGTCCCGTATGTAAGTGGGGAGTTCCTGGACCAAGGAGGGGGCGCAGAATGGTGTCGAGTTATGAGGAGAGATGTTCGGTGGGGCAGGGGCAGGCGGAGACATCTGCAGTCTTCACTTTGACCATGTAAGAATTGCCAACTGTTGTAAAATCCATCTGGTTCACTAATGTGTTTTAGGGAAGGAAACCCTAACATGGTCTGGCTTACATGTGACTTCAGACCTAGAGGGTGGTTAACTCTTAACTACCATCTGAGCTAATTGGAGACAAGGGCAATTAGGGTTGGACAACAAATCACAGCATAAAACAAAACAAGTAGTGAGTCTTAAAAAAAGTAGAGGTTCTTGTGTTAAGATATAATATATTGCATGATACATTAACCAGTAAGCTCATTAGGATTATTAGGATTATTGGAAGACATAAATAACATCAAAATCGAAAGCTATTTTCCCAATTTTCCCACCCAAGATTGTGTGATATCATCAGATTAGATGGAGTTTAATTCAGTCTCCAATGTCAATACTTTCAGTACCATGACCAAATCAACACTGAAGTCACCTTGAAAGACTTGACTGTAATTTTAATATCTATAACTTCCTATTGTGATGATTCACTATATTGATAGACGGGCATGAATTATTGAAGTGTTGGACATTGTAGAATGGAAATAGGAAATTAAGAAGGTTCACTGAATCCTGCAATACAGTGACCACCTAATCCAGCCTGACATCCCCAGCACTGAGAGACCATGATACTATTGCAGGTGCCATCTTTCAGATGAGACACCAAACCAAGGCCCTGTGCATCTTCTTAAGTGGACACGAAAACCTCACTGCACAAGCATTTCCTTCTGGGATTTCGCTGCTTTTAAAGAAACTCTTCCTACTGTGTGTGGAATCATAAACAAAACACATCCCAAAATGTTAAACTAATGGTAATGGAAAATAAGTGGCCTCCTCCCTTATGACCCCAAGCTAACCAGGGCATCTTAGCAAATTTGCAGCCAATGTTCTAATTTACTTATCTGCTGATTCATGCTGCGATCTGATATCACCTGTCAACACTTCACAATATATCTCATTGTCCATGCTCCAAGTATTGCAAAGTTCTTGGCTAGTTTCACTGCACTGTTTTTATTTCACTACATTGATGTTATTCCTAACTGTAATTAGAGTACATTCTTTAATTATTGCCAACTTATTTGTTGAAAAAATTGTGGACCTTTATAAATAATTACAGTTGGCAGATTTTAAGTGGGATATACGGTTAAACAGCAAATGAAAGAACAGTCCAAGAATACCAATGCAATATTATGGGTGATTATTTTTGGCTCTTGGTTGCCTAGCTGTCAATTCTGGAATTCTCCTCCTAAACCATGTAACCTCATGAGTTGGCAAGTATAAACACCAGACCAGCTGGCTTCTTTTTGTTCTAGAAAATCTTAGGTAAAGAATCTCAAGATCCAGAACATAAGACGATAAAACATGGGAGGAGAAGTAGGCCATTTGGCTCATCGAATCTGCTCCACCATTCAATGAGGCCATGGCTGATCTAATAATCCTTGACTCCACTTCCGTGCTCTTTCCCTATAACCCCTGATTCTCTGACTGATAAACAATGTCTATTTCAGCCTTGACTATACATAAATATCCAATTTCTATAGCCCTTTGTGATAAAGACTTCCATTGATTGACCACCTTAAGAGAAAGAAATTCCTCCTCATTGCTGTCTAACTTGGTTTAAGTTTGCAAATACCCATGAACCCTTGAGGAGAATCATAGAGTAGTGTTAATACTTTAACAATCCATATAAGTTTGAGTTTACTCGGGCTCAGTTGTTGTGTATTCACCACCTGATCTTGCCATCTCGCTTTCTGCCTTTACATCTCTTGCTTGTGAATTGCATAATTGCGTCCTTGTGAAGTTGTGACATTTTCAGCAACTGGAATGATTGACAGGCTGGGACTCCCTTCTCCAGTAAGGAGAAGACAGAGGGGTGACTTGATAGAGATCTTTGGAATTATGAAAGGGTTGTGATGAAGTAAACTTAGAGGCGATGTTTTCAATAATGGGCAAGATCAGATGTGGGGGCTGTAAATAATAAAACAAAAACAGCAATGAGTGTGGGAGAAAATTTAGGAAAAATGTCCTTACCCGGAAAGTGTGGAATTTTCACATATAGGGGTTGAAGAGAATAACAGAATGTATTTGGTCAGATTTATCCTTTGCACCAGGTGGTATCTTTGGCAGAACAAGATCATTAGCTCAGATGTATGCTAATTTCATTAAAGTACTTGGTATTGCAAAACCAATGATATTTGTCAGCTGGTTGATGGCTGAATACTCAAAGATCTTTTTTGCACGAAAGTAGCCATTAGATCACTAACCCCTGGGTGGCTATATATGCACCTCAAGGATTTCTGCAAGCAAGATATAAAGATGGTGGGCATCGACAATAACTGATGGCCATGACCACTGGACACTGACAATTTGGAGGTCTAGTGGAAAAGCTGAATGGAAAGGGGAAGCTCAGCTGACCGAACAAAGACTGGCAAATCATATACATTATTAGCCCATAGTCCTCCTCTGAGCAAATGTATCACAGACTGCCGTACCAAGCCCCATGAGACAACGCTTGACAGAATTAACCACTTCTGTGTACACCATTATTTGATGAGATGGAAGGCTGCAATGATGAAAGAGAAAGCTAGATCAAATTCTATTTATTCTTTAAGACTGATGTCTCTGTTCCAGTTTTAGTTTGTAGTTATGGGTTACTTGCTATCCGTTCCTTTTTAACACAAGAACACAGTTAAAGGAATGTGCATTATGGGGATTTACCTTATTATTCCTATGCCAGAATGCATATCACACTTGCAAATGAGTGCATTGTTTAAATACCTTGTCTTCAATAGTGCACTAATTATTGAACTGTGACCAGTAATTGGAGCTCTCATGATGGCTATAATGTTGGCTCCCACAGAGTTCCAAAGTTGGAGGTCTGGATCAGCTTTTAAACGATTGATGAGTTTGTATGAATAAGTATGAATATATAACGTGGGATTAAGAGGGGAGCAATATGGTTATCTCCCAAACTCTGTGTGATTGCAAGTCATGCTTGGTTTTATTCTATGCTTGGATTCAGTAAATATTGATTTAAAAATACTGTCAGCTCAGGTAAAAACAGCACATGCCTGGATGTTAAACATTTACAGCACCATACAATTGAAGTTTAAGACTTCAATTCTGTTCATGGAACAAATAAGCAACATGCTAAGTGATTAAATCCTGATTCCAGCACTCTTCTGTAACGGTCCATGACAATGACTGTGGTGATGTTCCCAAAGCCAGTATTCAGGGAGTGCTGCACTGACAGGGTTATTGGCTTTTGGATGAGATGTTGAAACAAGGCCCTCTCAGATGGATACAAAAGATCCCATGGCTAGTATTTTGAAGAAGGTCAGGTCAATTCTCTCTATACTTGACCCTCAACTAAAATCACAATAGATCAGTTTCTGGTCTGTGACAGTGACTACACCTGAAACAGTACTTCATTGCCTGTAATGCATTATGAAACACCTTCAGATCAGGAATGATGCTACGTTAATGCAATGTCTTTCTAACTCACTTCTGACAGGGTTACTGAATTTCAAATGAAGTTTTGAATGCTCTGACAGTGGATTGTGAAGAGAACATTAACACACAGATAGTCAGTAGTTAAAACAAAAACTGCAAAAATCAATCCTTCAACACTGAATGCCCCATGTGGAGATTGTACTTTACTTCAAAGCGAAGTTTTCATTGCTCAATTGTGATTGTATTACTTGTAAGTCATGAATCATTCCATGATTGACAATGAAACAATGGAAACGTCGATTCTCCAGCTCCTCAGATGCTGCCTGACCTGCTGTGCTTTTCCAGCACTACACCCTCAACAATGAAACAGTAATGCTGTTCACTGAATTCTTGCTCTCCACAATAAGTAACAATCTATTACTTCTGTAACAACTCTTCATATTTACATGTTTATAATTAACAGTCCTAAGTAGAGAACAGGATGTTGTACAAGTGTGTAAGAATCTTAAAGCGCTAATACTGAAAGTGTCATAAACATCACCTACCATGATAATGGGCTTTGGTGGGAAAATAGCTTAGGATCTTAAAATAGTAAGACCTGCCTTCTGATTCTTCCTTATAGCCTCTGTGACAATACCCATCACATCAGTGTAGATTATACAGAGTTACTATCATGCAATCTTGTACAGGCAGTTCTCCTATAACACCAAAGCTGTGTTCCAGCAAAACCTCGTTTAATAGAAAATCACTTAACAGAAATAATGGGGCCTATGGGAAAAGTGAGGAAGGGGCAGACCAGCAAAAAACATCACTCACAATCTCTCAAAAATCACCCAGAAGGCTAATGCAAATTATAGCACAGCCTGAGTAAAGGTTTAAATCATATTTATTAATGAAACAAAAGTAAATTTAACATATTATATTGAAAAAATATTGTTAATGCAGGGATAGAGGGTTTTCATCATAGAGTCATAGAGATGTACAGCATGGAAACAGACCCTTCAGTCTAATTTGTCCATGCTGACCAGTTATCCCACTCCAATCTAGTCCCAGCCCATATCCCTCCAAACTCTTCCTATTCATACACCCTTCCAGATACCTTTTAAATGTTGCAATTGTACTAACCTCCACCACTTCCTCTGGCAGTTCAGTCCACACATGCACAATCCTCTGCATGAAAACGTTGCCCCTTAGGTCCCTTTTATATCTTTCCCCTCTCACCCTAAACCTATGCCCTCTAGTTCTGGACTCCACGACCCCAGGGAAAAGACATTGTCTATTTACCCTATCCATGCTCCTCATGATTTTATAAACCTCTATAAGGTTAAACCTCTATTTGCCTCAGCCTCTGACACTCCAGGGAAAACAGCCCCAGCCTGTTCAGCCTCTCCTTATAGCTCAAATCTCCAACCCTGGCAACATCCTTGTAAATCTTTTCTGAACCCTTTCAAGTTTTGCAACATCCTTCCGATAGGAAGGAGACCAGAATTGCACGCAAATTTCCAAAAGTAGCCTAACCGATGTCTTATACACTGCAACGTGACCTTTGAACTTCTGTACTCAATACTCTGACCAATAAAGGAAAGCATACCAAACGCCTTCTTCACTATCCTATCTACCTGCGACTCTACTTACAAGGAGCTATGGATCTGCACTCCAAGGTCTCTTTGTTCAGCAACACTCCATGAGACCTCCCCCACTGACACCTCAGTCACCTCCCCTGTCTTATTTCCCAAGAGTAGGTCAAGTTTTGCACCTTTTCTAGAAGGTACATTCGCATTCTGAACCAAACATTTTCTTGTCCATGCTTAACAAATTCCTCTCCATCTAAAACCTCAACACTATTGCAGTTCCAGTCTATGTTTGGAATGTTAAATCCCCTACCATGACCATCCTATTATTCTTACAGATAACTGAGATCTCTTGACAAATTTGTTTCTCCATTTCCCTCTGACTATCAGGGGGTCTATAATACAATCTTAATAAGGTGATCATCCCTTTCTTATTTCTCAGTTCCACCCAAATAACTTCCTGGATATATTTCCAGGAATATCCTCCCGCAGCACAGTTGTAATGCTATCCCTTATCAAAAATGTCACTCCCCCTCCTCTCTTACCTCCCTTTCTATCCTTCCTGTAACATTTGTATCCTGGAACATTAAGCTGCCAGTCCTGCACATCCCTGAGCCATGTTTCTGTAAATGCTATGATATCCCAGTCCCGTGTTCCTAACCGTGCCCTGAATTCATCTGCCTTCCCTGATAGGCCCCTTGAAATAAATGCAGTTTAATTTATTAATCCATAAGCTGGCAGCCCTGTCCATCATCACCTTCAGGTGGGGTTGTGGTTCCAGAAGTGGATGGCTGTGGTTGATTGTCTTCTGCCTGTTTCTTGGGTATTGGTTTAAAAAGACATCTGTTTTTTGAAGCTTAGCCCTTTATCTTCTGTCTTGAAGAAGCTGTTCATAGGGTGCCAGGTAAGATTTTATTGAACGAACAGCTTCATTGCTGTGTTCTACGCTGTAATCATCGTCCTCTAAGAGCTGCAAGTGCCTCATCCAACCACTTTTTACTGGCCCTGAAGTAGACACCTAGAGTACACTTAGGGTGGCCCTTCAATGCTCATGGATTGGCAGAGTAGTACACCACTACAGGCTTAAACTTTACGTATCTACTGGCATTGGTATCCAGCAGCACATTCATTTGATCCTTTGCCACCTTAAAGCCTGGAGCATGTTTTTCATTCTTAGAAATGTCAGTTCTTGCTAGCATTCGCTTCCAGTATAAACCCTGTTTCATACACATTGAAGATTCAATCTAAGGTATAGCCTTCTTTGCCGATTTTCATTTCTATGGGAAGAAATGCCAGTGCATGCTCCTCATCTGCGTAGGCAGATTCACCGATTACATTATGGAATGCATAGTGGTTCTTAAAAACAGCAAACCACCCACTGCTAGCACTAAAGGCAAGTACATCTACAGGATTTTGAGTTTTTCTCTTTAGAAATTCACAAATGGATAAGGCTTTCTGTTTTATGGTAAGAAAGGTTGTCCTAGATTGCTTTTTGGTTTGATCTTCTATCCACATGGTTAGAAGCCTCTCCATCTCCTCAAGTTCCTTTGACCGAGACCTCACAGGTTTGCTGGCACTCAGGAATCGAGCTTCTCTGCCAGTGTTATAGTCTTTCTCTTGCATTCACCACCCACAATCTTATCAACAGGTGCTCCTTGCTGACATTCTTGTCACTATGCCCCTCCAGAATGCAAAGGAGAAGATTGTGTGATTTGCAGGTATAAGAACAATGTAGGAAGGCAAATGGTACTTATAAGAGTAATGCAGTCCTGCAGGAATTAAAGGACTTGTACAGGAATTATAAAAGAACATTCTTGTCTCAGAGGGAGAGCCATGAACATTCATTAGTTTAATTATTGAGATGAAGCTACTCAGTGTATAATACTGTACCTCTCACATGCTCTGACGGCAGCTGCCATTGGCACAGAATGAAGCGTGCGAAACAACCCCTGCTGGAATCACACTATTGCGATAAGAGGTAATCCGTTCTGAAAACACTGTTCCATAGTTCATCAGCAATGTTACAGTCAAATGGTGCTGCCGAAACACACTTTATAGTAGAACTACCTGTCTGCGACGAGAGTCCCTTCATGACAGACTACCATGACATTCCTCTACCACACTAGACTTTGTAGACTCTACACTGGCAGAAATATGACCTTCTGGTGAGCAGTAGCTCAGTCAGCTCATGCAACATGATGAGCTGTGGTACAGATAGGTTGTACAACATGGTGGCAAGTTGCACAGATTTCATTTTGTTTCCTAGTGCCACATGCTGGCAGTATGGAGATCTGAGGGTTTCTTCCAATACAGCTTAAGCTTCTGGTATAGACAGTCAGCAACTGGAAGAGCTGAACATTCACAAACCCTACATGGTGGCAAGAGGCAACAATGAAGAATCTACAGTTAGTGATAAAAATATTTCGGACCTGGTGAGAGATGTCAGGTAGTAGAAGTGTGTTTGGATTGCCCTGAAGCGGAGAGTTTCTCATTTCAAGGCAGTTACAAATTGCATCAGATGCTGATGGTCTGTAGGAGTGGTCCCAAAGCGGGGGCTTTGGAATGTTGGAGGCTTCGTGAGTAAAGTTTAAAACCCTCATGGGCAAGGGAAAACTTTTATAAAAGGTGCAAATTTACAGGTTGGGAAAGTGAAACATAAGCATTGGACAAATCAAGCATCACCACCAATTTTGAGTTGATACTACAAGGAACAGCTACAATAAGGAAAATCAAGGACAATAAAGGCGATTTAAAATTAGGTTGTAGACTTGGGAATATCATGAAATTAGAATTAAGACAATAAAGGGGAATTTTAGACAGCTGAGCAGCCAAAGTCTAATGAATAAAATGAGGTTTGGAAGCTATTGAAAACTCAGAAAAGCATGTAACACTTATTTGAGAAGATCACAAATAGTGGGATCATCTCGAAAAATTTATTAAAGTAATGGATTCATTCAGAATAACCATTAAGGTAGTGGGAATGATTCATTTGGGCAGCTTTGGGCAGGATCCATCCAGAAAAGCCATGAAAAAGATCTTCTATTTCACTCGCAAAAAGTAGCATTCCTTCATTTTAATCATAGGAATGTGGAAAAAAACTCCAATACACAGCTGCATTGTTTTTTCTGCAAAAGTAAAAGTAATTAAAGCAAAGAAAATAGATAATCACATTAGGAAGACATGGTATCAGAAATAATATTGCCAGGAAGATGTAATTTCAGAGATGGGCCAAATAGAAAACAGAATTGGACATTGTGTTGAAAACAATTCTTAAATTACAGAACAGCTTCCAAACCCAGTCATAAGTCAAACAAGTTAACATACTTCTGTATAAAATTGAAACTGTAACTGATTATGTTATAGCTCAACAAGTTGTAAAAAAAGCTCAACAAATACATTTGATGCAGTTCTGAAAGTCTTTGGCAATTGCTTCAACCTCAGAAACTATAAAATGTTTGGAAGAGCAAGATTTAACCGAAGGGTTTGGCTTCCGGTTAAATCCTTACAATCTCCTTCCATGCCTTCCAACTGGATTAAAAATAATCATTCAGGATGGACCCTCTGACAGTGCAGCATTCCCTCAGTACTTACTCTGTAGCAGTGCAGCAGTCTGTCAGTCTTGTCCTTCCAATAATATGGTGTGTTCTCTCAGTAGTGACTATCCAAAAGTGTAGCCATCTCAGTGCTGGCATTCCAAAGGTATGGTATTCAGTACATCATCGAACCATGCAGTGTTCTCTCATTTGGAGGGAAGTTGTGATCTAGTGGTATTATCACTGGACTATTTATCCAGAGATCCTGGTAATGTGCTGAGAACACCAGATTTGAATCCCACCATGGTGGCATTTGAATTTAATAGAAGTTTGTTATTAAGAGCCCAATAATGACCATGATGCCTTTTTTTTATTGTTGGGAAAATTCCATTTGGTTCACGAATGTCCTTTAGGGAAGGAAACTTAAAGCTATCCTTACCTGGACTTCGCCTATGTGTGATTCCAGAGAAATTGGTTGAATCTTAATTGTGTGACAAAGCTGTTCCTCTCACAAGGTTAAGCAGTCCTTGGCTCTTTTTTTTCAGAGAGGTCATAAATGACACAGACTCCAAAAAGTCTGGGGTTTGAAAGGTTTAAGGGCCAATCTTTTTATAGCTGACAGATACTGCCTCAGTAGAGGCTTTCAAGTTAAAAAAAAGCACCTGTACAATGAAAGGGGAGTGGCCAGTTCTCCCAGCTCAGCTTTTCTCTGGTTTGGTTTTTTAAAGCAGTAATGTGAAAAAAGAGTTGCTGGACCCATAGAAGCAGGTCCAGGCTGGTACTCTCACTCCCTGACTTCTATCCTGTAAGAACCTATGTTTGATATTACCTTTTGTGCCAAGAGGTGTTTATGGGGATTGTTGCAAGTAATTGGAACAGCATCATTAAGTTGGGATAATATGTTGGGTTTTCGGAGGGGTTAAGTTATTTGGTATTCTGTTTTCTGTTGGTTGTGTTTCATCAGTAATCTTGTAAATAAATTCTGTTTTGTTTAAAACTAAGCGATTTGACCAGCTGATTCTCTCCTGAAATATCCACTATACACCTGCTTAAAACAACTAGCAAAGTTAGGGTCTGAGCTACCTTCTTGAAATGTTTTGAGTGGGTCTGGCCTGGTCGATAACAATTGCCCTTGGGGTAATTAAGGATGAGTGATAGGTGCTGGCCTGGCAATGACAACCACACCCTGGGAATGAATTTTTAAAAAGACCATTCAGTCTTGAGCCCATTTAATGTGATTGTGGTGGATTTGCAACTTAACGTCACTTGCTTGCCTTTGCCCCATTTCCTTAATGACATGAGTTAACAAAAGAAATATAAATTAGCAATTTTTGAGAAGATTTGTAGCTCAGGTTGATGATAACTATGTAAGCTAGCTCACTGAGCTTGAAGATTTGTTTTCAGACGTTTTGTCACCATATTTGGTAACATAATCAGCGAGAGTCTCTTGTGAAGTGCTGGTGGTATGTCCCGCCTCTCTATTTATAGGTCTTGCTTTCTTGAGGTGGGTGATGTCACTTTTGGTAGGGAAGGTAGATAGCGTCTAAATTAATATGTTTATTGATGGAGTGCTGGTTAGAATGCCACGCATCTAAGAATTCTCATGCATGCCTTTGTTTCACCTGTCCTAAGATGTGTGTGTTGTCCCTGTGAAAGTATGTATGTCTGTATGTATAGAAACTAGTGGGAGTGAGTCATGTCTTTTGGTGGCCAGTTGGTGGTCATGCATCCGGTGGGAAGTTTCCTGCTAGTTTGTCCGATGGAGGGTTTTTTTACAGTTCTTGCATGGTATCTTGTAAATGATGTTAATTTTGCTGGTGGTATCTATTGGATCCTTTAGGTTCATTAGTTACTGTTTAAGTGTGTTGGTAGGTTTGTGGGCTACAATGATGCCAAGGGGTCTGCGTAGTCTGGAAGTCATTTCTGATATATCTTTGATATTAGGTAATGTGGTTATGGTTTTTGGTTGAATCGTGTCTGCTTGTTTGGGTTTGTTTCTGAGGAATTCGCGGATTGTGTATATTGGGTAACTTTTTTTTGAAAACGCTGTAGAGATATTTTTCTTCTTTTTTTGTAGTTCTTGGATGCTGCAGTGTGATGTAGCTCATTGAAATGTTGTCTTGATGCAGCTCCTTTTGTGGGTGTTGGGTTGATTTCTTCTGAAGTATTTGGTCCATGAGTATTGTTTTTCTGTAGATGCTGGTTTCAAGCTCTGTGTTAACTGTATGTTCAACTGTCACGTCTCGGAATGGGAGTCTGTTGTCATTCTCCTCCTCTTCTGTGAATGTTATGCCTGTCAGGATATTGTTGATGGTGTTGTAGGTCTCCTATAATTTATTCTGTTTTGTGATGACAAAGGTGTCATCTACTTAGCACACATAGATGGGAGGGCAGCTTGTTCAAATCTCTGCATTACTGCTTCCTCTATGAGCCCTGATATTGGTGATCCAATGGATGTTCCGTTGACTTGTAGGTTTTGTTATTGAATGTGAAGTGGGTGGTGAGGCACAGGTCCACTAGCTTGAGGATGTTACCTTGGCTGATGAAGTTGGTGCTGTCTGATGTTTGTGGTCCTGCTTTTCCTAATAGTGATGCCAGTGTTTCTTTGGCCAGGTCAACATAAATTGATGTGAAAAGGGCTGTAGCATCAAAGGAGACCATTATTTCGTCCTCATCTACCTTGGTGTCTTTGATGCTCAGGAATTGTTGGGTGGAGTGCATGGAGTGACATGAATTTTCAATTAGGCATTTTAGTTTTTGGTGGAGTTCTTTGGCTAGTCTGTATGTCGGTGTACCACGTAGGGAGACAATGGGTCTGAGGGGGCCGCCCTAGTTTGTGTATTTTTGATAATCCATAGAAGCATGGTGTGTGGATCCATCTGGTTTTATATTCTGGAAGTCTGTCTTGTTTAGTTCTCCTGATTTTTTAAGTGCTGTGAGAAAGGATGAGATTCTGTTCAATAGCTGAGGGGTTGGGTCTATCGCCACCTGCTGGTAAGAGTCAGTTTCTGCAGGTAAAGTATTTGCCTTTTTAAGGTAGTCAGATTTTTTTTAAAAAACGGTTATGCGTCCCTTGTCTGCATGTAGGATAACTAGGTTTTTGTCTTCTTTTAATGTTTTTCTTAGGTTTTATTTTCTTGAGCATTAAGTGTGTTCCCTTCCTTTTTCTGGCATAATGTAGATGCTATAGCTTGTTTTATGCTCTGCTGTGTTTCTTCTGAAAGACCATTATTTTTTAAAGTGGATTCAAAAGTTGTGAGAAAATCCTTTTTACTCGTGTCTTGGTAATTATAGTTTAACCCTCTGACTAGGACTGCTTTTTCTGTATCGATAAGTGGATGGTCTGAAAGATTTTTTTTATCCAAGCATCAGTGTTGTATGAAATGTATTTTTGTAACTTATCTTGAAGTGTGAGTTTTTTCTTTTTCTGTGCTTGCTGTTGTTTAAAGCTTATGATTCATTCTAATAGATTTATCCATTCAAGGTCTGTCGTGGCAATGAACAAAGTTTTTTGGCGCAAAATCTCCCATTTGTATTTATGGAGTTGCTTGTGAGCATTGTTTATCATTTCTTTCAGCGTCCTGCTGCCATTTTGTTCTGCTATTTTTTGGCTATTTGGTTATTGAGGGGTTGTTTGTATTTTATACATTTAGGAAGTACCTGATTCGTGCAGGAAGAACACTTAATGAACACCAACTGGCCACCAAAAGACACGACCCATTCTCACTAGTTTCTATACATACAGACAAAGGAGGACACCACTTTGACTAGGACAACACACACACATCTTAGGACAGGCGAAACAAAGGCACGCACGAGAATTCTTAGATGCATGGCATTCTAACCAGAACTCCATCAATAAACACATCAATTTAGACTCTATCTACCTTCCCTTAAGAACCGGAAATGACATCACCTGCCTTAAGAAAGCAAGACCTATAAATAGAGAGGCGGGACATACCACCAGCATTTCACTGGAGAATCTCACTGATTATGTTGCTGAGTATGGTGACAAAACGTTTGAAAACAAACCTTCAAGCTCAGCGAGCTAACTTACATACTTAGAAATATAAATCTCAGATTTAAAATTAACTATTGATCCAGTACAAATTGCCACTGATACAAAGAAAATTCCAATTTTTTCACAATCCAATGGCACTTTGATTGATCTTGTTTGTATGAAATCATGATTTATTCAGTGAAAATTGTCACAATGTGATTTAACTATCAGTAAGTTATCAACACATTTGTTACCAATATATTTTAATATTTGTGGGATGGGGAGAGGAAGTTGACAATATATTTTTCTTAAAGGATGGTTTACAATAATATAATTGTACAAAGCCAGTGGGCAACTTTTAACATTGAATCTGAATAAAACGTTAAGAGTAATGCACAGCCTGTCCCATATAGTGAATGCTAACTCAAACAACACATATCATGCAAGGATAACACAGTGGCCCTTTATAAAATACATCATTGTTGTTAACATCAGGTATGTTAATATTGTTAATGTAAAAGCAAAAAAAAAGAACTCAACAACCTCATTGTTTGACAAATGGTTACTTCTCTCTTCCCTTTTATTTGTTAGCAATTGGATTTGAAGCTGTGAGCAGCCATTATGAACAACAAAACATAAACTAGAATCTCTCTTGGCCCCTAGGGAGTTGTTGGCAAATGGCTCTCAGGTGATGACTGTAGGTCCTCTCCTGCCTGTTCGATCATGGATCTGAGACAGCTTGAGTGCGATGGCGATCAGTGGACCCAGTACAACCTATACAGGAAAAAAAACCAGAAACTGTTGCTGACAAGCATCTTTTCTGAAAGTATCTAATATGAGTTCAATCACAGGAGCACAAGGAGACCAATCAGCCTCTCGGAACTGTTTCTGTCATTCAATTCGATCATGGCTAAGAAGATCATAAGACTACAAGGTGTAGGAGCAAAAGTAGGCCATTCAGTCAATCGAGTATGCTCAATGAGATCACAGCTGATCTGATAATGGACAGAGTCATAGAATCATACAGCTCAGAAACAGACCCTTCGGTCCAACCAATCCACATTAACCATAATCCCAAACTAAATTGGTCTCACTTACTACGCTTGGCCCCTATTGCTCTAAATATTTCTTTTTCATGTACTTATCTAAATGACATAAATGTTGTAACTGTACCTGAATCCACCACTTCCTCTGGCAGTTCATTCTACACATGAACCACTCACTGTGTAAAAATAGGTTCCCTCATATGTTTTTTAAATGTTTCTCCTTTGACTTTAAAAATATGCCCCCATTCTTGAAATGCCCCAATCTAGAGGAAAGACGCCTGCCATTATTTTATAAACCTCTATAAGGTCACCCCTCAACCTGCTATGTTCTAGTGAAAGAGGTACCAGCCTATTCAGCCTCTCTTTATAATGCAAACCCTCCATGCCTGGTAACATCCTGGTAAATCTTTTCTGAACCTCCTGCAGCCTAATAATATCCTGCCTATAACAGGGCAACCAGAACTGCACACCACGTTCCTGCTTATCCCCTTGATTCCCTTACTGATTCAAAATTCATCTGTCTCAGCCTTGATTATATTTAATGACCCAGTCTTGACAACCTTCTGTGGCAAAGAATTTCATAGATTGATTCCAATTACTGATAGTTGCTCTATTTACAGCCTGACTTCAGCTCTAGCTCCAGTTTCCATCTGATCTCCTTGGTTCCCTGTACAATTGTTCAGCAAACATTTATCAGGCTCAGTTTTGAAATTTTCACCTGACCCTCCCCACTTCAACATCATCAAATGGGAAAGAAGTCCAACTTTCCATTGCCCTTTGGTGAAGAAATACTTCTTCATATCACCCTTGACTGGTCTGGTTCTAATTTAAAGGTTCTTCCTTCTGGACTTCCCCATCAGAGGACATAGTTTCTATTGACCCTATCAATTTGGTTAATTAACTTAAACGCTTATTCTTCTACATTGAAGAGAATACAAGCCTGGTTTCTGCAAACCGTTCTCAAACTTTAAAGCCTTTAGCCCTGAACTGTTCTGGAGAATCAATGTTGCACCATTTTCTGGGCCAAGTATGTACTTCTCATTTAAAGGAATAGGACCATTTTTAAAACACACTAAGATCAACTCTTAAAACAAAAAGACTCCTGGCAGCACAATGAAGACCTACAACAACTTGCATTTACATAACACTGTTAATGTTATAAGGCGTCTGCTATCAAACAAAAATTGACACCAGGACACCTAAGGGAATAATATGGCAGGCGATCAAAAGAGTCTAAAGAAGAGAGTGCTGAATTGCTGATAAAAAGAATTAGGGAAGGAGTTCCTGAGCTTAGGCCTAGGGTAACTCAAGGCACTTCCATCGAAGTTTAGAGTCTTGGCCTATACGAGGATGTAGGCCTCCCTCGGTGAACTGTCAGCCTGGGGCTCCTCTGCCCTTACTCCCGCACTCAAATTAACTTTCCAGAACAAATACATTAAAGTGGCCCCACTCTAGCTCCAGTCTCAGCCTCAATAAATCCCACTGCTCTGCTTCTGCAGCACCATGTTCCCTCAGAACAGCATAAATTTGTGCGCACCACCACAACACCTCTTTTGAGACCTCAATCCATGTCATAAGACCATCGAACAGGATAACTAGTTTTTCCATAACCATGACCAGTGGGATGGTCTATTTCCTCCCGCATGCATCTCGGATTGAAATTATCTAACGTATTCTGGATTGGTTTAATATAAATAAATATCCTACATTTAAACGTATTAGGAGAGTTACTTTATAAGAAGGAAAACACATTACAATGCTGATTGCACATAACATCCTCATTGTAATACATTTTTCACAGTATACTATATAAATTGCATATATATTAATGTATAATATTGCTGATATGACATGACATCATATGTGTTGTCTTGAAACTAAGTAAATGATATTGGGGGCTGGGTACACATTAGGATATAGGCAGTAGAGTTAATGAGCTATGAGAACCAAGTATTCTTTTTATGTGATATGGATATAAACATCAATGTTGTCTGCTGATAATTCAACCGGTCAGGCAGCATCCAAGGAACAGGAGATTCGACGTTTCGGGCATAAGCCCTTCTTCAGAATGACTCTAGAATGAGGTGCCCTTCCTCATTCCTGAAGAAGGGCTTATGCCCGAAACGTCGAATCTCCTGTTCCTTGGATGCTGCCTGACCTGCTGCGCTTTTCCAGCAACACATTTTCAGCTCTGATCTCCAGCATCTGCAGACCTCACTTTCTCCTTGCTGATAATTCAAAGTTGTTGACTCAAATTAACTGGTATTACACAATTATGCTGTGCTATTTACATAGCTTGCTTTAAAATATTGTCTACTTCAAATTCTTGAAACTCAAACTTGTGGCTTTGGTTTAGAAATGGACAGTTTTCATAATGGTAAATTGTAAAAAGATGATGTGGAGATGCCGGTGTTGGACTGAGGTGTACAAAGTTAACAATCACACAATACCAGGTTATAGTCCAACAGGTTTATTTGGAAGCACTAGCTTTTGGAGCGCTGTTCCGTTATCAGGTAGTGAAGGAATAGTGCTCCAAAATCTAGTGCTTCCAAATAAACCTGTTGGACTATAACCTGGTGTTGGGCAATTTTTAACTTTGTAAAAAGATGGATAAGCAATAAAATTGGCATCACAGTCTCTCTCCACACTGCCCTCCTCAGGTTCCATGGTAGTATTGTCGAGGCTGTAGACATATATAGAACAGTTCTGAATCTAGGGACAGCTTTTCCTATCGATATTGACTCTCACCAACTCTGTCTCCCAAAGTGCATTATATCAACACTATTGGCGAGTCCATGGAATCCATAAAGTGAAGAATGTATCGATGAAGAAATAAAGGAGAGAAAGACTTGCATTTGAATGGCACCTTTTAATACTGTGGATACTGGATAACTGAATTTTATTTTAGAAAAGTAAGTGCTGGGGAAACTCAGCAGGTCTGGCCTCATCTGCAGAGAGAGAAACCGAGTTAATGTTGAGTTTGATGTGATTGTTCTGAAGAAAAGTCCATTCAGACTTGAAATGTGAACTCTTTCTTCACAGGTGCAGCCAGACCTGCTGAGTTTCTCCAGCAATTTCTGTCTTATTGTTATTGGTAAAAATAATCAGGTGACCAACTTTTAGTGAAACTGAATGAAGCATAACTATTGGTTATAGCTCCTACGATATTCTTTGAATAGGGGCTGTAAGATTTTTTATTTCTAGCTGAAAGACCTGGCAGGACTCATTTTAATTGTCTGAGTTGAAACGCAAAATTTCTGACAATATAGCAACAATTTGGTGTCAAATGGCAGGGTATGTCTAAGACTTTGGTGTGTGAATGGAATCAGCAACATTCTGATTCAGTGGTACAAGTGTTAAAATTGACATACTGGAGTCCAAATGACGTCTTTCAGATTCTGGGGATGTGAGGATTAATGCTACACCAGCAGGTTGTTTAACATGGAATGAGAAGACAAAAATCACATTCAAATTCAAAACTATCAAGTGACAAGTTGGATTAAAGCTTATAGCAAATTTCATTCCCCACATAATGGAAACAAAGGGCAGGGTGATATAGACCAATCTATTAGGGTTAAAGAAACAGAGTGAATGATAACCGGTATTAACTGGTTCGTGCTCGCCTCTGAGTTAGAAGACAGTCTGCCCAAGCCCCAGTCAGATGTTTGGACAAAGACTCTAGAATGACACTAGGGTTGCAGTACCAAGGGAGTGCTGCAGTCAGAGGTGTTGTCTTATACATAAGACGCTAATCCAAAATCTTGTATGTCCATTATTATAGTTGGAAAAAATACCATGGTTCCGATTCTAAGAAAAGCAGGGGAGTGTTCCTTAATGCCTTTGCCAATATTTATCTCTCAACAGCACGAAGAAAAAGATTATGCGCTTGTCATTTTGCCATTTGTGGGAGCTTTCTCTGTACAAATTGGGAACCATGGCTTCCACATTATAACAGCTACTACTTTCAAAAGTATGTCATTAGTTGTTAAGAGCTTCGGTGTGTCTTACAGCCTTAAAGGTGCTAAATAAATGCAAGCTTTTCTTTCTCTATAGAATGCTTTAATTGTGCTTCAATCACAGTCGGAATAATTAATAAAATTGAGGACTGTATTTTATAAGCCCCTTGATTATTACAATATAAAAATCCAATCCTGGTGTTAAAAAACACAAGACATGTATTGATTTTGAAGCAACTACATAGCAAGACAACAAAATCCCATTCTATTACTGTAAATTTGCAGAGAGGAATAATTGGTTTCAATGACTATGCTTTTACTGTTAAGAGCATTGCAAAGCTCTTTGGACTTGTGATGTTAGCATTTCCATTAGGGACCTCTTGAGAAATTGTGATTATACAAATGAGTTTTAGCACAATTTTAAGAACATTTTGGCACAAAGTCTTCCCAGAGACAAAATAGAACGTGGCCTTAAACCAACAGAGAAAACGCTGGAAAATCTCAGCAGGTCTGGCAGCATCTGTAAGGAGAGAAAAGAGCTGACGTTTTGAGTCTAACTGACCCTTTGTCAAAGTCTTGGGGGTGGCACGGTGGTTCAGTAGTTAGCACTGAAAAATGTGTTGCTGGAAAAGCACAGCAGGTCAGGCAGCATCCAAGGAGCAGGAGAATCGACATTTCGGGCATAAGCCCTTCTTCAGGAATGAGGAAGGTGTGCCAAGCAGGCTAAGATAAAAGGTAGGGAGGAGGGACTTGAGGGAAGGGTGTTGGGAATGCGACAGGTGGAAGGAGGTCAAGGTGAGGGTGATAGGCTGGAGAGGGGGTGGGGGCAGAGAGGTCAGGAAGAAGATTGTGGGTCAAGAAGGCGGTGCTGAGTCCGAGGGTTGGGACTGAGATAAGGAGAGGGGAGGGGAAATGAGGAAGCTGGAGAAATCTGCATTCATCCCTTGTGGTTGGAGGGTTCCCAGGTGGAAGATGAGGCACTCTTCCTCCAGGTGTTGTGTTGCCATGGTCTGGCGATGGAGGAGTCCAAGGACCTGCATGTCCTTGGCGGAGTGGGAGGGGGAATTAAAGTGTTCAGCCACAGGGTGGTTGGGTTGGTTGGTGCGGGTGTCCCAGAGGTGTTCTCTGAAATGTTCCGCAAGTAGGTGGCCTGTCTCCCCAATGTAGAGGAGGCCACATTGGGTGCAGTGGATGCAGTAAATGATGTGTGTGGAGGTGCAGGTGAATTTGTGATGGATATGGAAGGATCCCTTGGGATCTTGGAGGGAAGTGAGGGGGGAGATGTGGGCGTAAGTTTTGCATTTCTTGCAGTTGCAGGGGAAGGTGACAGGAGTAGAGGTTGGGTTGGTGGGGGGTGTGGACCTGATGAGGGAGTCGCGGAGGGAGTGGTCTTTCCGGAATGTTGATAGGGGAGGGGAAGGAAATATATCCTTGGTGGCGGAGTCTGTTTGGAGGTGGCGGAAATGATGAAGGATGATACGATGTATCTGGAGGTTGATGGGGTGGTAGGTGAGGTTCAGCAACACATTTTTCAGCTCTGATCTCCAGCATCTGCAGTCCTCACTTTCTCCTCGGTAGTTAGCACATCTACCTCATAAAACCAGGGATATAGGTTTGATTTCACTTCACACGACTGTCTGTGTGAAGTTTGCACATTCTCCCTGTGTCTGCGTGGATTTATTCTGGGGGCTCCGGTTTCTCCCCACAGCCCAAAGATGTGCAGATTGGTGAACTGGCCAAGCCAAGTTGCTCATATTGGGTGAAGGTGAGGACTGCAGATGCCGGAGATCAGAGTCGAAGATTGTGGTGCTAGAAAAGCACAGCCAGTCAGGCAGCATCTGAGGAGCAGGAGAATCGATGTTTCAGGCATAAGCCCTTCAAAAGGATGCCTGAAACGTCGATTCTCCTGCTCCTCAGATGCTGCCTGACCGGCTGTGCTTTTCCAGCATCACACTCTTCAAAATGCCTCATATTGAACAGGGATGAGCAGGCTAGGTGAATTCACCATGGGAAATGCATGATTACAGGGATAGGGGTCTAGGTCGGATGTTCTTTGGAGGGTTAGTGTGGATTCAATGAGCTGAATGGCCTGCTTCCACAACGTAGGGATTCCATGTGCATGTGTGAGAAAATGAGTGCAGTTTGAAGATCCTTCCCAATGCAATACAATTGGTAAAAAAAAGCTACAAAATTGACCAGAGGTTATAGAATCAGACTCATTTCCAGTGCATCATTTGGCCCATCAAGTCCACTCTGGTCAGAAGCAATGGAATCCAGTCAATTCTATTCCTCTGCTCTATCCCCAGAGCTCTGCATATTTATTTCCTTCAAGTGCCTGTTCAATTTCCATTCAAAATCATTGTGTCTGTTTCCAAGCCATCATCAATTCCTGCATAAAAATATTCTGCTGCATATTTCTTCTCTATCTCTTGCCCCTTAGTCCTCACATCAGCTAATGGGAAGATTTTTCCTTGTTGTGGGTGCGGTCTAACCAGGGTGAATTGAATCGAGCATAAAAAGAAATTACAGAAAGCATAGACATAATTGGTAATGCACATTCTGAAATTCCTGATCTTTTTGCCCTGTCTCAGTTGATTCCATCTATGTGGTGATGATGCAACAAGCTGGAAAAAAAACAGGGACTTTAGTCACGATGTTTGTTCAACCTACTGCTGACCTAACAGAAAAACATTATGAGATTGTGGAAGGGAGATTGAGAAATGTTTTGAAGCATGAGTTATCTCTGCCTCCTTGTGGCCGAACAGAAAAGTGCAACAGCCACTGAGTGGTGAAAGTTTCTGGGCTAAGAATGCAATGTTCAAGTCCCAACTGCTCCAGAGATGAGCCATAATACATCTGAAAAGATTGATTAAAAATATCAAAAATTAGAGCTAGGCTGTCCCAAGGTGAAATCAGGAAACACTTCACACTAAAAGCAGCAGTAATCTTAAAGTCTCTCCCTCAAAAGAGCTGTTGAGGTTGAAATTTTCAAAACTAAAATTGTTTTTGTCAGACAAGGGTATTAAGGATTATGAAATCAAGGTTGGTGATGGAACGAAGACACAGATCTTCCATGGTCTGACCAAGTGTTGGAAAAGCTCCGAGGATTGAATGAGTCGTTTCTATTCCTATGCCAGCTACAAGATTAGGTGCCACTGTTTGTAGAACTAGACAGCACGGAAACAGACCCTTCAGTCCAACTTGTCAATGCCGACCAAAAATCCTAAATAAATCTAATCCCATTTTCCAGCATTTGGCCCATATCCCTCGAAACACTTTCAATTCATATATCTATCCAGATGCCTGTTAAATGTTGTAATTGTACCATCATCCACCACTTCCTCTGGCAGCTCATTCTATGTGAAAAGGTTGCCCCTTAGGCCCCTTTTATATCTTTACTCTCTCATCTTAAACCTATGCCCTCTAGTTCTGGACTCCCCCATCCGGTGACAAGACCTTGCCTATTTACCCTTGTACATGCTCCTCACGATTTTATAAATCTCTATAAGGTCACCCCTCATCCTCCAACACTCCAGGGAAAATAGCCCCAGTCTCCAGCCTCTCCCTTTATCTCAAACCATCCAACCTTGGCAACATCCTTGTAAATCTTTACTGAATCCTTTCAAGTTTCACAACATCTTTCCTATGGAGGGAGACCAGAATTGCACGCAATACTCTAAAAGTGGCCAAAGCAATGTCCTGTATAGCTGTAACACGACATCCCAACTCTTATACTCAGTGCACTGACCAATAAATGCAAGCATATGAAACGCCTTCTTCACTGTCCTATCTACCTGCAACTCTACAATCAAGGAACTATGAACCTACATGCCAAGGTCTGTTTGTTCAGCAACATTCCCCAGGACCTTACCATTAGTGTATAAATCCTGCCCAGATATGCCTTTCCAAAATGCAGCACATCACATTTATCTAAATTAAACTCCATTTGCCATTCCTCAGCCCATTGTACTCTGAGGGAACCTTCTTCGCTGTCCACTATCACTCCAATTTTAGTCTCATCTGCAAACTAACTAATTATACCTCCTATGTTCACATCCAAATCATTTTTATAAATGACTAAAAGCAGTGGACTCAGCACTGGCACACCGCTGGTCACTTGCCTCCAGTCTGAAAAGCAATCCATCACCACCACCACCACCACCCTCTGTCCTCTACTTTCTAGCCAGTTCTGTATCCAAATGGCTAGTTCTCTCTGTATTCCGTGAGATCTAACCTTGCTAACCAATCCACAATGAGGAATGTTGTCAAACACGCTACTGAAATCCATATTGATCACATCCACTGATCTGCCCTCATTAATCCTCTTTGTTACTTCTTCAAAAAACTCAATCAAGTTAGTGAGACATGATTTCCCATGCATGAAGCCATATTGGCTATCCCTAATCAGTCCTTGCCTTTCAAATATTTGTAAATCCTGTCCCTCAGGATTCCCTCCAACAACTTGCCCACCACTGATATCAGCCCCATTGGTCTATTGCTCACTGGCTTTTCCTGAACACCTTTCTTAAGTAGTGGCATCACGTTAGCCAACCTCCAGTCTTCTGGCACCTCATCTGTGGCTATCGATGTTACAAATATCTCAGTAATGGAGCCAGCAATCACTTCCCTAGCTTCCCACAGAGTTCTAGGGTACACCTAAAAATGTCCTGGGGATTTATGCTGGCTATGTCCTGTTAATCATTGCATCCCCAGAGTGTGGTGCATGCTGAGACACTGAGTAAATTTAAGATGGAGATAGGCTGAGTTTTAATTGGTAATGGGTTGAAGAGGTAAGGAGTATGAGCAGGAAAGTGGAGTTGAAGCCACGATGAGATCAGCCATGATCGTAAGAAATAGAGGAGCATGCTCAAGGCTCTGAATTTCCTCCTCCTGCTGTTAGTTTTTACATATTTATGTTCTCTGTAATCTCCTCCAACACTACAATCTTCCATGAGCTCTGCGTTCCTCCAGTTCTGATTTCTTGATATCCCGAATTTCAATTGCTCAATCACAGGTGACCATGCTCAGTTCCCTGGGGACTCACTTCTGCCACTCTCTCCCTAAATCTATATGACTTCCTGAAAAACACTTTTTAAAACCCATTACTTTTATCAAGTTTTGTCCACCAGCCCGAAATGCCAAAAGTTGTTTGGTAATTGATCCCATGAAACAGCTTAGAAGGTTTTGTTTAGTTATAGGTGTGACACTAATGCAAGTTGTTGCTGTTAGTTGGAGGAGGAGATACATTTTTGGGCCTTAACAAGTAGTTGAACAGCTTTGAAGAAGATTTTATCTGCTCATCTGAGAAGATACTCCTAACTCCTTTCATTACAGCCCAAACTGATAACTAACCCAGTGCTCTTGCTTCTTCCAGCCTCCTGCCTGTCTACCTTGGATTCCAGCACCTGCAGTTGTTTTGTCTCTAACCCAGAGGAGAAGCTGCTTTGCAGCACCGTGCTTATTGAGTTATCATCTATCACCAGAGTTTGCATCATATTCTCTGGTGCCTGAATGAGCACTCTGTAACCTTGCAAACTGAGGCCGAGACTGGTGGCTGTTTTACTCTGCATAGCTTTTTTCCTTTTGTGATCCGAGCTTGTTACTAAATTGTTCTACAACATTTTATTAGTAGCAATAAAAAAAAATCTTTGAATTGTGAATTGACAAAGAAGGAGGCCATTCAGCCCATGATGCCTCTGTCAGGTCTGTCCAATTAGTCCCACTTCCCAGGGCTCTTTCTCCACCGCCCTGCCACAATTTCCTCGAGTATTTTTTCAATTCCTCTTTGAAAAGCTGCTACCGAGTCCGTTTCCCTTTCTCTTTCAGGCAGTGAGTTCCAGATCACAGAAACTCGACGTATCAATACATTTCTCTTCTTCTTCCCTCTGGTTCATTGGCCAATGATCCATATCTCCTGGTTGCCACAGGAGACAGGATTTAATGTACAATTCCAGCTCTTCAATCCAATCCTTTGGTTTCAGCATCACTGAGTGTGATTTTTGAAAGACAATTTATTTGCCAGCCAATAGGTTTATTACAGACTCTAAATGATTCACTGTCCAAAAAATACTGGGAATAACCTATACAAGCCAGGTTCTGCTGTGAGATCTGAGTGTGTCCAATGCAGGATCACACTTTGTAGGTAACCTGTGGCCATCCAGGATGTGCTAATACAGATGAGGAGGAATATTTCATTTCAAAGGCCTGTTTGTTCATATAATTCTCTTCCAGTGAAGCCTGGGTCAATGAACATATTCAAAGCTAATGAGGCTTATATTAGGGAGTCAAGGTTTATGGGGGACAGGCAGGAGAATGGAGTTAGGACCACAATCAGAACAGCCATGATAGGATTGAGAGGGCTTGATGGACCAAATAGCTTACACCTGCTCCTCTTTCATACGACCAGAAATGTTGAGAATAGCTGAGCCAGCACAATGGTGGTATAGCAATTACCATCCCAGAGGTTAAAGATCTTGGCAAGGAGGCAAACAGCTCCTCACTTACAAATTCTCTGGCACTAACGCCTGCCTGTGAACAGTTGTCATTCCCTCAAGGACTGTTCTTGGTAGCTGAGAAAGTTTCACTGTTATCCTTTTTAAGGAGAAATGCCTTAGTGAAGCAGTAGTGTTGGGGGTGGGAGGACAGGGGGAGTGGTGGTTTACTGTTACCCCCACTCATCTTCCATCAGGAAATGGATGGACCTGGTTTGGCCTCTCCCACTGACAGAGAATTAAACATGACAGCAACTTCTGTCTGGTTTAAAGTGGTCCCACAGTGTTCTAATTAAGGGGGAAGAGAATTACATACCATTTTCATCATCCTATCGTTGCACAGAATTAACGTGCTGGATTTCAAAAACATATATTTAATCCTCTGCATTCTGTTCCATTTCAGTCAGAAAAACATATTTACTTTTTATTTTAATCTTTTTCATATTTAGTTATTGACAGCAAGGGCAGATATTCAATGTTCTAGCTCAGTCTGTAATGCAAATTAAAACTCTTATTCTTGTTTTTAGATTCTTCCATGCTCTAATTACAACATTATCTCTGTAACCAACTCTATCTCCTCCAGTTCTCTTTACATCTGTAACCACCTCTAGTTCCAAGGGTCCTCCCTCTCCCTGTAATGTTTGCTAGACCCTCCTTCTCTCTTGCTCTGCAAAATTTTCCCGTCCCTACAACCTTCCCTATCTCAAACTTCTCCAGCGCTGTAAACCTCTCTAACTCAACATATTCTTGCTGTAACATCCTCGCCATCTCTAACCTCCTTCAATACATTCAATCCTCCTTGAGTATGACCTCTTGCAACAGACTACCATATTTGTAACCTTCTCCAATCCTCCTCATCTCTCTAATCTTCTTCAACCCTCCTTCTACATTTGACTAAATCTGGTCTTTTGTACAACCCTGATTTCCTGTGGTCCACCATCAGTGGCTGTGCTATCAGGGCAATAAGTTCTGGAATTCCATAAGACTATATAGTCTTATGGTAGTTACAACACTGAAGAAGACCATTCTGCCCATTTCTAGTTCATAGTTGCCTCAGAAGGTGATGAAGTTGGGGGTCATTGATTTTTTTCCATTGGATGGAAAATGAATTCCATGAGACTGTGGTGGAGGCAGATTCAACCTTGGCTTTCAAAAAAGATTTGGCTAAACATCCAAAAAAACTTTGGAAATGGACAGGTGAGAAAAATATAAACATACAAATTAGGAGCAGAAGTAAACCATTCGGACCTTGAGCTTGCTTGGCCATTCAATAAGATTGTGGCTGATCTGTCTGGTGTGTTTCAAATTCTACATTCCCATCTATTCTTGATAATGCTTGATTCCCCTGCCTAACAAGAATCTATCGACCTTTGAGTTAAAAAAAAATCAATGACCCCCAACTTCATCACCTTCTGAGGCAACTAGGAACTAGAAATGGGTAGAATGGTCTTCTTCAGTATTGTAACTACCATAAGACTACATAAGTTTCTCTGCCTCTCTATTTTCCTGTAGGATGCTCCTTGAAACCTGCCTCTTTACCAAGCTTTTGGTCATCAATCCCTTATCTCCTTATGTGGCTCCATTTGAAAGTTTTGAGTTTGACAACAATCCTCAGAAATATTTTGCAATGTGACAGGTGACATATGAATACAATTGCTATCATGATAATTTTAGTAAAAAGCAATACTGAATAAAAAAAAAGAGGAAATGCTAATGGATGTACTTTGATCCATTATTTAGTGCTAATCCGTAATATTTCATTTTTTCCAAAAGTGAGTTGGTGAACATTAGTGTGAAGATTCTCTCTTTTAAAATTAATCTCTTTGATCAATGTTGTTAACCCTTATCTAATCACACTTCTTAGCCCCAGTGTCTATTTCTGACTGATCATGAATTTACAATGTACCTTGCGATGATTTCATTTCCATATTAGTTACAGTTTAAATGTCAGACTGAACAATGTAATCTCTGTAAAACAACCTATACTTCAGTTGCTCGATTTACCTGTGGCTCCCTGTCAATCCTGCTGGGGTCCCGCTCATAACTCTCCGCATAAATCCTGATTGTAGATCCCATACTCCCGGTCCCGCTCAGTCTAAATATGATTCTAGAATCATCCGTGAATATCAATCTCAGGCCCTGTGAGAAGGAAAGTAGAAGTAGTTATCACAAGGAAATTTGTAGTGGGGAAACACTGCTACTAGTAGCTTGGACAAATACCTGCAATGGAAATAATTTATTTCTGTGGCTCTCAATCTAGTGCTTTAAAAGGAAGAGGTTACAGCAAATGTCTTGACTCATTGCTGGAATTCTTGTGGTGTTGTCCAACAGCTGAGAATAGTTAGCTACAGGCCTGGAAAATCCCTAGACCAATACCATTCTCAGCTGAAAGGACATCAACTCCAATGCTGACTGGAAAATATGACCAACGTATGGTGTTTTCTTACCTCATGATACTGCTGAGAATGGTATCACCCATGCTAAAATGGTGGTTTTGTAGAACAAATCAGGTATAGAGTTGTCAACCTTCTAGGATTGCCCTGGGGTCTTGATGAATTGAAGATTGATCTCCCTAATAGGTGAATTAATGATAATGTCTTGTTCTCTTCAGAATGCAGTTTATCTAATCCAAAAATATTGGGGAGGGAAGAAAAAGGTTGTCTGACTGGCACTCAGGAATCCATCCAAACAGCAAATAACCAATCTGTTTGTTTTAAAATTGGCTGTAGAAAGTACTTTTGGGAGAGATCAGAGGTGATGTGATGGAATCCTGTGGAATTTGATACCCTAATCGAGTATTGCTGAAGCCCCTAAAGGAGCAAGGGGTGAGATTTACAACATACCAATGAGGCCACATAATGTTGGCAGTGGATTGACTGCCTATAACTTGTTCTGTAGCCTGATTTCTTGGGGTCAGTTAGTTGAGTTAGCTGGATGACTGGTTTACCATGTAGAGTGACACTAACAGTATAGGTTCAGTTCTCGCACTGGCTGAGGTTAATGTGAAGGACTTTCCTTCTCAACCTTTCACCTCACCTGAGGTGTGGTGGCCCTCAGGTTAAACCACCAGCAGTTACCTCTCCCCTAATGAGAGCGTAGCCAATGGTCCAGTAGGACTATGGTGACTTTTGCGCTCTGATTTCCATGAATCCCTCTACAAACACCATGAAAAGGACCTTGCTGTACATAAATTGTCAAATCACCAGAGCACTAGCACTAATTTCCCAAATTAAATGTCTGTTTTGCTCAGTGGTTAGCACTGCTGCCTCACAGCACTAGGGACTCGGATTCAATTCCTGCATTGGGTGACTATGTGGACTTTGCACATTCTCCCCGTGTCTGCGTGTGTTTCCTCCAGGTGCTCCAGTTTCCTCCCACAATCCAAAGAGATGCAGGTCAGATGAATTGGCCATGCTAAATTGCCCATAGTGTTAGGTGCATTCGTCAGGAGTAAATATAGGATAGGGGAATGAGTCTGGGTAGGTTACTCTTTGGACAGTCAGTGTGGACTTGTTGGACCGAAGGGCATTTTTCCATATGGTGGGGAATCTAATCTAATCTAATCTAATCATGGCAGATAGCAGAGGATAGAGGTATCTCCATGCTCAAAGCAAGAGGTTCCAAGATACTTTCATTCTAGTATACACATCAAAGAAATAAAAAACTACATTTATATAGTGATTTCCACATCCTTAGAATGTTCCAAACAACTTTAGAGCCTATTAAGTTCTTTTTAAAGTGTAATCATTGCTGGCTGTTACCACAAACAGCACAGTGATAATGACCAGATCATTTGTTTCAGTGATATTGACTGAAGGATAAATGTAGGCCAGGCCAATAAAGAGAAGTTTCCTCATCCTACTTCAATTTAAGATGTATGGAATCTCTGACATCCACCTGAGAGGAATGAGAGGGACTCAAGTTTAACTGGAAGATTACTCTTCCAATAGTTCAGCACTTTTTCACTACTGCACTGGGAATGTCAACTTAGATATTCTGCTGAAGTCTCTGGAGAGGAACTTGAACCCACAACCTTCTCAGCGGAGAGAGGAATACTCACTGAACCATAGCTGAATGCAAAATGAGACCTATTTAAGAGACAAGGATATACTAGGGCTGTAATTAGGGAATATCAGTATATTTTTACATGCAAAACATTGAACATTCCCTGCAGCATTCTGTAAGTACATAAACATCGACATTTGGTACATTGCTCTGAATTAGAATGAAAAATTAATTCAGTCAAATCCTTCAAAAGTTAGCTTCAGGTTACAGAGAGAAAATAAAGTAGTTCAGAAAATGGAATCATTTATAAAGTTTGTTAAAAAATAAGTCAAACTATATTTATAAATGTGTGTGTGGGTGGTTGTTGGGAACAGTATTTATTCTCATCAAGAATAAAGTTGGATCATGAGATCTCCCGGACTAGTTTGATAGCCTGAGGGGGCTGAGGGAGGCATTCCCCATAGAATCTGTTTCTTTGTTGACTCATTCCCCTCCCCCCACCCCCCACATCTGCTTTTTTCTTGCCTCCATTGGAAATTTTAAGGCAGTTGGGCATAGAATGTGAGAAGGGAGTAGGGTACGTGAGATAGGGGAAAACATGGAGAGGGAATGCACATGTGTTTTGGTCATGATGTTCCACTTTCATGGTGTGAACCAGCTACCTGACCATATTGTATTTTTGTATAAGAGGAACACTTCCATTTTAATACAGATAGAGCACAGTGAAGCATCAGGAAGGTAGCAAACCTGGAGGGGGCAGCAAAAAATGCAGGTGCACCTGGCTGACATGGAAAGGAGGAGGAAGGGGAAGGGATTGGTCGTACCTGCAAATGTGTCAGCTATACCTCAATGTGTAGCACTTCCACCACTGAGTCAGAAGGTTGTTAACACAAAATGCAGGCCTATGCTGAGGGAAATGTCTTCATAGAGTCATACAGGATGGAAACAGACCCTTCAGTCCAACCAGTCATTCATCTTCAAGCATTTATCCAATTCCCTTTGAAATTTATTATTGAATCTGCTTTCCCTGCCCTTTCAGGAAGCTTGTTCCGGATTATAACGTCACTACGCAAAACATTGTTCTCTTTTGTGGCTTCTTGTTCTTTTGTTAATTTTTAAAAGTGTGACTTGTCTGGTTGCTCACTCTCTTGTCACGAGAAACAATTTCTCCTTATTCACTCTATTAAAACCAATTATTATTTGTACACCTTTCTTAAATCTCCTCATAAGCTTCTCTCTGCTCTAAGCAGAATAATCAATTTCTTTAGTCACCCCACTTAATGAAGCATCCTTTGAATGGTTCATCTCATGTCATAAATGACACCAGTAGGTATTGAATTGAATTATGAAATAGCACAGAAAGAATTTATTTTGTGCATCGAGTCTTATGAAGAGTAATCCTGTCAGTCCCATTCCTGTACTCTTTCCCCATATCCTATTATCATTTTTCTCCTTCAAGTATTTTTAAATTCTCATTTGAAGGTTACTTTTGAATCAGTTTCCACCAAAATATCAGGCAGTGCATCCTAACCACATGCTGCGTAGAAAAAGGTTTGTGTCATGTTACCCTTATGTCTTTTGCCAACCGTCTTAAATTTATGCCTCTCCTTGGCCCCTCAGCCATTGAAAGTAGACATCACTTTGTCTAAACCCCTCAGTAGTTTCAAAGCCTTATTGAATCCCTCCGTGGACCACTTTCCTCTCAGGAAACTATCCAGTTTCTCAATTGACCAACCCAACTGCATTTCCCCATCTATAGAATCATTCCAGTGAAACTAGTTTTAAAACAAATGCACCACTTACACCATCCTCAATTATATATGATGCAATCACAGGGACATTTATAAAATGTACTGTAAATACTTGTCGTAGGATATAAAACATAGATTTTGAAAAACGTAATGGAGACTAAATCTACAAATCCTAATTACAGAGAATGTAACGAGACCTTAAGTTCATTTCCTGTGCAATGTTGCATTGCTATGTTTTATAATGATGCAAAGAATTATAATGAATACAGGAAGTGTGGCATGATTATTGTGAAAAGGGGCCAATTATATATTGGTTCTTTGGATTTTACATTATATTAACCCCTTCCTTCTTGGTTTTGAGAATACCATTGCAGGATTTAACCTGCTCAGTTTAGGAACTCAGGACAGGAGGTGGTTCCTGTAGCTAGTTCAATATTCAATTAGATCATAGCTAATCTATGACATCACTCTATACATCCAGCCTTGTGATTTTAGCTAACATAAATTTCAAAGATTTGGCACAGACATGATGGCCAAATGATCTCTGTCAATGTTGTAAGATTTTATCAACAGACTTATTAATATCAATTCGCCAACTGTTATGAACAACTGCTATTTGTGCAAGAGAAATCTAAACTTTGACCAACTTTTGCATGGGAAAATACTTCCTAACTTCACTCATCAAAGGCCTGGCTCTAATTGTTACATTACACCCCCAGTTCTAAGCTCTCCAGACAGTAGAACAGTATGTAACTATGTTATATCTAATATATTGAATAATTGAATAAATCATCCTTAATCTTCTCACCTCTAAACAGTACAATCTAAATTATGTGTTTTCTCCTTGTAATTTAACTTGCAGAATTTAGGTTTCATTTGGGCAAATCCGCTGAAAGCTCCCTCCATAGACAATATATCCTTCCTATGGTGTGCTGCCGAGAACTAGAACCAGAGAATAAGTATAGTGCAGAAGGATGCTTTTAGGTCCATTGTGGTCATGTTGACTTTGAGAGGAACTCAGCTGGTCCTTTATTCCTATATCCTAAAAATCTTTTTCTTCTCTTCAGATAATTATCAATTCAAATCTGAACACTGCACTCCAAGAGCAGTCTAACCAAGAATAACCTCTAAACACACTATGTAGTCTCTTGAGAGCCATGAAGCTTAAATAAGACAGCAATCAGATATCACTGAGCAGCCTGGCTGGAATACTTTGGATTCCTGAGGTGGCCTCAGACATTCCAGGAATACATGAATTGGAATATCAACATCAAGCAGATTGTAATGATTGTAAGGTTGATAACTTCCCCTCCGTGTTAAAATCTGAATATCATAGGCCTGTCATTGAAAGTTGGGATAGAAGCCCATGACAATACAAAGCTTTATTTTATTTGACATTGCCCTCAGAACATCCCAAGTGCTTTTCAGCCAATGGAGTGCTGCTAAAATGGAGGAAACACAGCAGCCAAATTGTCATTGCAAAATCTCACAAATAACAATAAGATATTTGATCAGGTTTATGGTTTTCTATATGTTGGTCCTTGTAAGATAGACCTTAAAAGGTTGGCTCCTTATTGAGTCAGATATCTTGAAGTTTATTAACAACACTAATTACATGGCTACAATAGCACAGACTCGTACATATGCAGGTCTGTACTTACTGACGTTACATACATCTTACACACAACTGACTGGCTGCATTTCCTCTACTACACAGAGAGTGACTTCAGGTGAGATGGATAACTTTGAGTAAGAATATCACAGTGTTGTAATGTTATAGCAACTATCTTTAACGTAAAGGCCTATTTCGTATGGAACTTATATAGAGTCATATAGATGTACAGCATGGAAACAGACCCTTTGGTCCAACCTGTCCATGCCGACCAGATATCCCAACCCAATCTAGTCCCACCTGCCAGCACCTGGCCCATATCCCTCCAAACCCTTCCTATTCATATACCCATCCAAATGCCTCTTAAATGTTGCAATTGTACCAGCCTCCACCACTTCCTCTGGCAGCTAATTCCATACACTTACCACCCTCTGCATGAAAAAGTTGCTCCTTAGGTATCTTTTGTATCTTTCCCCTCTCACCTTAAACCTATGCCCTCTAGTTCTGGACTCCCCAACCCCAGGGAAATGACTTTGTCTATTTATCCTATCCACGCCCTTCATAATTTTGTAAACCTCTATAAGGTCTCCCCTCAGCCTCTGACGCTCCAGGGAAAACAGCCCCAGCCTGTTCAGCCTCTCCCTGTAGCTCAGATCCTCCAACCCTGGCAACATCATCGTAAATCTTTTCTGAACCCTTTCAAGTTTCACAACATCTTTCTGATAGGAAGGAGACCAGAATTGCATGCAATATTCCAACAGTGGCCTAACCAATGTCCTGTACAGCCGCAACATGACCTCCCATCTCCTGTACTCAATACTCTGACCAATAAAGGAAAGCATACCAAATGCCTTCTTCACTATCCTATCTACCTGCAATGTCACTTTCAAGGAGCTATGAACCTGCACTCCAAGGTCTCTTTGTTCAGCAACACTCCCTAGGACCTTACTGTTAAGTGTGTAAGTCCTGCTAAGATTTGCTTTCCCAAATTGCAGCATCTCGCATTTATCTGAATTAAACTCCATCTGCCACTTTGTCTTTAAAGAATGGGAATCCTTTCTCTGACAAACATATAGATATATTTCTTTACATATTTGGAAAGTGGCTCTATGATATGACCAGATCTAGGCCTTATATGGTTATCACAACTTATTGGTTTAGATTTGGTCTGTCATGTACTATCTGTCATCGAGAATGGATGCATTTTATTTGTTGAAAATGTGTTGCTGGTTAAAGCACAGCAGGTCAGCCAGCATCCAAGGAACAGGAAATTTGACGTTTCGGGCCAGAGCCCTTCATCAGGAGGGCTTCATACAACATTTTATTTGTTGTACCTGTGTGCTTGCTTTCTAATTTGATACCTTTTGTATCTGAGTAAACATCCTGTGCGATGGGTGGTTGATGATATGCAATTCTAATATGTCATCTATTTCCTTGTAGAAGTTAACCATTGCTCATTACTGGATGTAGGTTTGCTCGCTGAGCTGGAAGGTTCATTTTCAGAAGTTTCATCACCGTTCATTGAGCCTCCGGCCTCCGAATGAAGCCTGTTCATTACTCATTACATCAGACAACCTCAGCTGGAGACGTGCTATCTTTCCATGAATCTATGTGCTCGTACCTCATATGCTTTGTCCTGGATGAGGTTGGAATAGCTATCTGCATTCTCATTAATCATTTTGATTGTTCTTTCCAACAATGTGTCAGGTCATTGAATCGTGATAGCGTGGGAGGGGAAAAAGTGTGCGTTTCTTCCAAACGTGAGAGTTGCTGGTAAGAGTAAACCATTGCCTAGATGAGTAGCATGTAGCTTTGAAACAGCTACCTAAAAATGTTATCAAGTCACTTTGTATTTAATGATAATGGAGCATGCAGTATGAACTCTGGATTCTGTGGGACTGTTCGAATGACGGGAACAAGGAAAAAAACTAATATGTTGAACACTCCACTTCCTGCATTCACCTTTGAAGCACGCATTACCACAAACTATTGTCAGACACAATTTATTATTATGGCAAATTGGATGGTCAATGTATCAAAAATGTTGGAATGTAGTATCTTTAATTTGTCATAGAAAAGGAAATTTGGTTACTAGAATTTAATTGATGTGAAAAGTATCAATTACAATCATACAATCATGGCTCAGAAGAAATCTTATACATAAGGAAAGGTTCATATGGTTGTTGAAGTTGATTAGTTGATCAATATCATTGAATCGTACAGCATGGAAACAGACCCTTCGGTCCAACTTGTCCATGCCGACCAGATATCCCAACCCAATCTAGTCCCACCTGCCAGCACCTGGCCCACATCCCTTCAACTCTTCCTATTCATATACCCATCCAGATGCTTTTAAATGTTGCAATTGTACTAGCCTCCACCACTACCTCTGGCAGCTCATTCCATACACGTACCACCCTCTTTTATATCTTCCCCTCTCACCCCAAACCCATGCCCTCTAATTGTGGACTCCCCCACCCCAGGGAAAAGACTTTGTCTATTTATTTCTATCCATGTCCCTCATGATTTTATAAACCTCTATAAGGTCTCCCCTCAGCCTCCAATGCTCCAGGGAAAACAGCCCCTGCTTGTTCAGCCTCTCCTTATAGCTCAAATCCTCCAACCCTGGCAACATCCTAGTAAATCGTTTCTGAACCCTTTCAAGTTTCATAATATCTTTCTGATAGGAAGGAGACTAGAAGTGCATGCAATATTCCAACAGTGGCCTAACCAATGGCCTGTACAGCTACGACATGACATCCCAACTCCTGTACTCAATACTCTGACCAATAAAGGAAAGCATACCAAACGCCTTCTTCATTATCCTATCTACCTGTGACTCCACATTCAAGGAGCTATGAACCTGCACTCCAAGGTCTCTTTGTTTAGCAACACTCCCGAGGACCTTACCATTAAGTGTATATGTCCTGCTAAGATTTGCTTTCCCAAAATGCAGCACCTCATATTTATCTAAATTAAACTCCATCTGCCACTTCTCAGCCCATTGGCCCGTCTGATCAATATCCTGTTGTAACCTTCTTTGCTGTCCATTACATCTTCAATTTTGGTGTCATCTGCAAACTTACTAACTGTACCTCTTATGCTCACAGCCAAATCATTTATATAAATGGTGATCATTTCCGAACCTTCTCCAGTTTAATAGCATCCTTCCTATAATTGGGTGACCAAAACTGCACATCGTATTCTGGAACAGAGCTCACCAATGTCCAGTACAACTTCAACATGATTCCCAACTCCTATACTCAAGGGTCTGAGCAATGATGGCAAGCATGCTAAATGCCTTCTTAACTACCCATCTACCTGTGATGCAAATTTCAAAGAATTAAACACTAGTACCCCTAGGTCTCTCAGTTCTACAACACTACCCAGCACCCTACCATTAATTATATAAGTCCTGCCCATGTTTGTTTTAACAAAATGGAATATCTTGCATTTATCCACATTAAACTCCATCTGCCACTCCACACTCCATTGATCAAGATCTCTTTGTAATCCTGGATAACCTTCTTTACTGTCCATTGTATTATCAATTTTGGTGTCATCTGCAAATTTACTAACCATGCCTCTTATTTTCTCATCCAAATTGTTTATGTAAATGACAACCAGAAGTGGTCCCAGTACCATTTCCTGTGGGACAATATGTGGATTGACACATCGCTTGTTCCTTTTTAGTCATGTCATCTATATGCATCTAGTCAAGCATGTCATTTTAGAGCCAGTGGAATTATAACTTGTTTGTCTCTAGCTCTTTTAATTTTGTAGACTTATGTCTGTACGTAGCTTTCATGCCTAAAATAGTGATGGCTTTTTGTTAATCTTCATGCCTTTTCAGAAAAAAGACAATGAAAGAATCACAAGATGTCTGGACACAGATAAGGCCTTTTCAGCATAGAAGATCACAGAATCACAAAGTGTTTTGATGTAAGAGGAGGCTATTTGGCCCATTGAACCTGCACTGGTTTGTTAAATAATCATTATTACCTGCTGACAATCTGCTCCAAAAGGTGAAAATTTTAAGTTTTCTGTAGGAAATATTTAGACATCTTAAAATTGGATTGCTTAACAGACTTAATGAGATGAAGCTCATTAAAGTCTTTATGTTTGAAGGAAGTATTTTTAAAAATCTCTAGTACTGCTGATCAATTTCAGGAGAGGAAGGAAGTTTTCAAACAAAATGGAGTTCATTAATTGAAAACAAAATGCCTCAATATCTTCCTTTACAACTAGGTAAGAACTGGTTGTTGTTTTTATACTTCAAATCTTCGGAGAACCTACTTTAGTAGGTTAGAAAGTTCTGGAATTGACATCCTAGGATGGATGTGATTGCATTGGAGAGAGAGCAGAGCAGATTTATTATTTGTTGCCTGTGCTGGGAGAGTTTTAGTTCAAAGACAGATTGGGTAGACTGGGGTTGTTTTCCTTGGAGCAAAGGAGGCGGAGGAGACATGATTAAGATTATCCAAGTAGACGGGCATAGACAGGGTGGACGGATCAATGGAGGGATTAATGACCAGGGTGCATGGATTTAATGCAAGGGGCAGGGACGTTTAGAGGGGATGTGAGTAAACCTCTGCTTTCATTCAGAGGGTGGTAGAGGCATAAACCTTCATAACATTTAAGAAGTACTTAGTCATACACTTGGAATGCCAAGTTATACAAGGCTGTGGGCCAAGTGCTGGAAAATGAGATTAGGACAGTCAGGTTGCTTTTGTCTAGCACAGTTTCAATGGGCTGAAGGGCCTTTTGCTGCGGTGCAGACCTCTAAAAGAAGTGACAGCGACACAAAGAAAAGCTTTCTTGTGCAGCAAATTGCTGGGATCTGGAATATCCTGCGTGAGAGTGTGATGGAGGCAAATTCAACTGAGGCATGCTAGAGGAAGTTAGAATCATTGTTTGTGGAATCTTGTCATGTGCACATTGGATCCTATCGATGTACATTATTATGGGGGCCAATTGGCTCTTGGTGTGTCTTGAGATTGTGAAAAATATTGCAGAAATGCAAATTTTCTCTGTTAGGGTTAATGCAAAAAATACTCCTTCACCACTGTTGACTAGTCCCATGAAGAGAATAAGTACAGAATAGTTTGACTACTCACCTGGTTCCTGGTCACGATGCCATCCACGGGATCTGTGTACTCAAAGTTTTCAGTTTTCTCCACTGTGTAGTTGTGATTGCCAACAGCGAACTGTTGGTTTATGAATGATCGTTCTGTGACGACAGCTTCAAGGTCCCTCATTAAATAGTAGGCAGCTCGTGGGTCAATATCTTCATAATCAAACCTAGGCATAAACAAAAAGCAAGTTCAGGTAAGGAGCTGAGGGGAAAGCAATGAAATTAAAGGAAATAAAAGAGCAATGGAATATCAAAGGACTACAGATCATTTCCTTTTAATTTCACCTTTGGGAACCTTAGTATCATTAGAAAAGCTTGTATTTATCTTTAGTTGTCCCTTGGGTAGGTAACATTAAGTCTGCTTCTTAAACTTTAGACCATTTGGTGAAACTGCACTGTTTCTTTGAGAGTTGGAACATAGAACATAGAAAGATACAATGCAGTACAGGCCCTTTGGCCCTCGATGTTGCACCGATCCAAGCTCACCTAACCTACACTAGCCCACTATCCTCCATATGTCTATCCAATGCCTGTTTAAATGTCCATAAAGAGGGAGAGTCCACCACTGCTACTGGCAGGGCATTCCATGAACTCACGACTCGCTGAGTAAAGAATCTACCCCTAACATCTGTCCTATACCTACCACCCCTTAATTTAAAGCTATGCCCCCTCGTAATAGCTGATTCCATAAGTGGAAAAAGGTTGTCATGGTCAACCTTACCTAAACACCTAATTATCTTGTACACCTCTATCAAGTCACCCCTAAATCTTCTTTTCTCCAATGAAAACAGCCCCAAGTGCCTCAGCCTTTCCTCATATGATCTTCCTACCATACCAGACAACATCCTAGTAAACCTCCTCTGCACCCGTTCCAGTGCCTCCACATCCTTCCTATAGTATGGCGACCAAAACTGCACACAATACTCCAGATGCGGCCGCACCAGAGTCTTATACAACTGCAACATGACCTCAGGACTCCGGAACTCAATTCCTCTACCAATAAAAGCCAGTACGCTATATGCCTTCTTCACAGCACTATTTACCTGGGTGGCAACTTTCAGAGATCTGTGTACATGGACACCAAGATCCCTCTGCTTATCCACACTACCAAGTATCTGACCATTAGCCCAGTACTCCATCTTCTTGGATTTTAATCCAGTGACCATGGGTGTGTGGTCACTGGACATTGGGGTGGGTTAATGTGCAATTGTGTAAAGAATGTTAATTTAGTTAACTGTCCCAATGATTCAGAACCCAAACCAACTGAGTTACAGAGGAAACAGAATGGTGACTGACAGTTCAGGGACAAGTCTGTCCAACACGGATCAATAAGGGCCTCAGTTGCAAGGTTGAAATACGAGCCGGTGTCTCCTAGAGTAGATACTGAGCTCACCTGCAGTAGTAATTCCGACCAAAGCGGGCCCAGTGCTCCTTAACAATCTCCTCCACACTCCGCTTTCGAGCTGCGATAATAGACAACCACGCAAGGACAGCCCAGAGACCATCCTTCTCCCGAATGTGATCAGACCCTGTGACACACAAAATAATTTAAGAGTTTTATGTCTAAAGCTGGTTTCATACTGGAGTTCCTTGAACATACAAACGCAGAGACATTGGCTATTTAGCCCATTGTGCCTGTGCTGGCGCTTTGAAATAGATGCTTAATTAGACCTATTGTCTTGATTTTTACCAAAAGCCCTGCAAATTTCTCCTCTTTCAACATTTATCTGATTTCCTTTTAAAAATTGCTGTTGAACCTGTTTCTACTGCCCTTTCAGAAGATCACAATAACATGTTGTATAATCCAAGCTCTTTACATCTCTTCTCTCATTCTAAGTCTCTGAAGAGTTTTACCCAGAAAGAAACTTCTGTTATTAATATTTTTCTGTAAGCACAAATCCTGGTTAGCCAAGCAGCTGGACGGAGGAATTAACAACAATGTCTATCAGGAATGATCTGCTATCATGCCCAATTCAGTTATTTCCTACAAGGAATATGTCTTCTTTGTTTAAAGTTGAGGCAGGAGAGTTGTTCTGAACTTTTTATGTTTCTATTTTCTAAATTTTTTCTACAATCTGTAATGCTGGACTTTTCATTTCTTTATTTTTTTTCTATTTTTCTCCCCCATGACCTTGTTCTGAACTATTTCTATCTAAGTACCTTGTACCTAAGATGACGCTGTAAGTGGTGACTTATAAACTTTTCACTGTACTCATTTGAGTTGCTGGGTTCAGAGGAAAATTACATAATTCATAGATTATCTTTAGGTTATTTTAATTATTGAAATCATTGCTGCAACAAACTGAAGCTTTTAAAAAATTTGTTATGCAATATGGATGGTTCTAACATTTTGATCCAGAATAAGATGGCTGGGGTGCAGAAGCCAGTGGGTTGCTGGGGGAGGGAGCACAATGAAGCAGACACACAGAAGGTATGTCGTGGGCACAATGAAATTCCTATTTCTGTTAAGCCTCTCAGTCATAAAACTCTTAAGGGGCCTGACAGGATAAATGCAGAACCATGTTTCCTCTTGGCTGTGGAATCTAGGACACAGGGACCACAGTCTCAGACTAGGAGGTTCACCCCTTAAAACTGAGACAAGGAGCAATTACTTCAATCAGAAATTCAAGAATATTTAGACTTCTCTACTCCAGAGAGTTGTGGATGTGTCGTTGTTGAATATATTCAAGTTACAAGTTGATACATGTTTGGATATTGTGGGAATTAAGGGATATAGGAATGATTGTGGGAAGATAGAATTGACATAGAAAATCAGCCATGATCTTATTGAAAAATTAAACAGAGTTATGGTTTCAAACGGGCTCCTGTTTCTTATTTTTTGATCAGACCATCCTCAGGCTTCTATATTGATGAGAATACAAGCCTAGTCTCTGCAACATGTCCTTATATTTGATTAACACTTCTAGTACTGATATCATTACCGTGGATCTGCAATGCACTCCTTATAAGGTCAACATATGCTTCCTTTGGTTTGGAGCATAGACTGAACACATTACTTGAGAGCGCTTCTCCCCATTTGTCTTTCAACTTTGAGATAAAGGCAACATTCCATTAGTCCTTTTACTGAATGATTCAATGCTTGGTCAATTCACAGTTATGAAAGATGTTACAGGCTTTTCAAGCAACAATAATCAGTTCACAGTGACTCTGACTTGATTTTGCATTCACTGTTTTACTACAGCAATGCTGATTTTGCATAAAGCAGGGGCAATTTATTACATTGGAAAGCATATGATCAGCTTTGTCCAATACTGAGCTATGTGACCACAATAACCTCACTGTGTGAACGTAAATCTGTTAACAATTGCTTGTCCACATACAGACTCTAGCTCTCAGTTGGAGCCTCCTGGTGAAAAGAGTTGCAATGGTAAATCTTCGACTGTAAGTTGTACTTAGATAAGGGCAGGAGATGGGGTTATTGCTGGCTAGACCAGCATTAAATGGCTATCCCTCAGTCCCTTCTTGAAGTGCTGCAGTTTTGTTACTTACTGATCCTAACAAAAACTTACATTTATATAGTGTCTTTAACCTAGTAAAGTGATCCAGGGCAATTCACAGGAGTATGATCAAACAGTATTTACATCGAGCCACATAAGGGGATATCAGGACACATGACCAAACGCTTGTTCGAAGAAGTAGATTTTAAGGAGTGCCTATTGGTGGGGGGAGAGGCCAGGGAGATGCAGTGCATTAGTTAGAGGGAAACAGGTCTGGGTTGGTTGCTCTTCGGAGGGTCGGTGTGGACTGGTTGGGCTGAAGGGCCTGTTTCCACACTGTAGGGAATCTAATCTAAATCCCTGAACATTATGTGCAATTTAGCATGGCCAATTCACCTAACCTGCACATCTTTGGACTGTGGGAGGAAACCACAGCACTAAAAGAAACCCACACAGATATGGAGAGAATGTGCAAACTCCACACAGACCGTCAAGTCCCTGGCGCAGTGAGGCAGCTGTGCTAACCACGGAGCCACCATGCTGCCCTACTGAGAGAGCACCACTGAGGGAGTTGTGGTGTGTCAGTTGTGAGAGAACATGCACTGATGGAGTGTTACTGCTAAAGAAATGCTACACTAACAGAAGGTCAGTGCCAAGAGAATGTTACACCATTAGACCTTCAGTACTGAAGGCACACAGAACTGGCAGAGAAGGTCAGTGTTGAGACAGTGCTGAACTATTGGAGTGCCAGTCGTGAGTGAGCAATATACAGTTGGAATGCACAGTACTGAGGCAGCACTGAACAGACAGAGGGTCAATACTGAGGGAACGCTGAACTGTCAAAGGGCCACCACTGAGGGCGTGCTGCACTGTCAGAGAGGCAGTTTTGAGGATAGAATGTGACCAAGCTGGGGACAGAGTCAGTTAAGGCACTAAAGTGACATGCCTAAAAGGTAGTGTCAGTACCATTCACATGGGCTCTGTTCATAGGACATTCACTGGTGGAGTGCCCAAGGTCCTCAGGACAATGACTGATCCTACACCATTTCAGTTATCCTCACTGGGAGTGATCTTAGATGTAGAAGATAGGGCCAGCTGAGACTCTCACACAATATCCGTCTATTTCCTCCTCCCTCATAATTTTGTCCACTGCCCTTTCAATTCCATTACATTCATGGGAGGTGGGCATCACTGGCTAGGCCAGATTTATTGCCCATCCCCATTAGCCCAGAGGGCATTAAGTCAACCACATTGCTATGGGTCTGGAGTCACATGGAGGCCAGACCAGGCAAGGATGACATTTTCCTTCCCTCAAGGACATTAATGAATGAGATGGGTTTTTCTGATAATTGACAATGGATTCACGGTCATCATTAGACTCTCAATTCCAGATTTTTATTGAATTCAAATTCCACCATCTGCTGTAATGGGATTCAAACCCAGGTCCCCCAGAACATTACCTGGGTCTCTGGATTAACAATCCAGCGATGATACCACTAGGCCATTGCCTCCCCAGCCAGTCCCTGTGGTAGTGAGGTCCAGATTCTCACCACTATACGGATAAAGAAGCTTTTCCTTCATTCTCTGTTGTATTTATTAGTGACCACCTTATATGTATAATCTCTTAGTTTTTGCATCAGAGGTGCAGACAGATAATTACAAAGCCCTATGAAATGCAAGCCATGATATGGAGGCGCCGGTGTTGGACTGGGGTGAACCAAGACAGAAGTCACATGACACCAGGTAATAGTCCAACAGGTTTATTTAAAATCACATGCTTTTGGAGTGCTGCTCCTTCACCAGGTCACTTCACCCGACAAAGGAGCAGTGCAGAAATACAAAGCCACTGAGGTCTGAGTTTGGGACATTCATGTCTAAAAGTTTGTGGGAACTGTATTAAATTGTGGGCTAATGGATGAAGTTTAAAAAGCTATGATTGATTACTGAGGAGCAGGGAATGTTGCTGTGGAACCGTTCCTTAGGAGATGAGAATACATCAGTATAGTAGATCAGATGAAATCTGTGATGAAGTTGTGCTTGATTGGTCCAATGTCTTTGTATCAGATCTAATTATATGTAATTACAGTATTTGCTCCTTGAGGCTTGCTGGCTGACGATTTGTTTAATTGTTTAATAGCTGCTGCTTTGCTGGTTTGCACTGCTGCAAAGCTCACATCATGACATCAGTACTTTGCCATTTGCAAAACCGGCAAGCTGTAAGCATTCTGACAAAAATGGAAGAGTTTTTAAACTGCGCTGTCAAGGCACTGGCTAGATGCCAGAGAAGCAGTCTCCTCAGTAGCTCATTAAGGAACCTTCTATCCTTTTATAGCCGCAGACTTTGAAGAAACCCTTTTAGCCTGTCAGGGAGGTATCAAGATCTGCGAAGTGATTCTGCTAAATGAGCACTGCACAAATATTTATCCCAGGCTTTTAGATATATGGACAACAGCAATTCCAACATCAGCTTTGCGTGGATAAGAAAGACAAAAGCACATTCTGTTGAAACGATGTTTAATTGAATTTGTATTACCTAATTGGCACCAATCCCTGATTTAAATTACTCCACCACTGACAGTTATGCTCACAGTTTGCTAAACCTAAATTCTGGAATTCTGCCTGTATCTCTCGACTTTTCCCTCCCTCTCTCTCTCCTCCTTTCTGATTCTTCTTAAAAGTTTACCTCTTTGAGCAAACATCTCGTTGTCTGTCCTAATATCTCCTTATTAGTTCACTGTTGATATCGGTCCTGCAAATAATGTCTTACCATTTGAAAAAGTGCTATATTAATGTACTTGTTGTTTAAGTATTGCTCTACATTTAGAGTCAAGATTAGAGTGATGTTAGTCTCCAGCATCTGCAGTAACCACTTCTGTCTTGCTCTACATTTAGTCAACTTTACACAATGACATCCACTTCTACCTACTACCCACGTCCCAGCGATCTCCAAAAGGCTCCTGTCTTGTCAGATTCTAATTCCAACACTCAGCTTTAACTTTGCAGATTTTTGTAGCATGTGTAGCAATGGACAATCCAAGTCTTGCATTCAGAATAATATGTTTATTGACCTTGTGTATATCCCATATTGTACCTGTAATGGTCAGGGATGTTCCTGCCCATAGCATGCTTTTCCCATGGGGGAAATGAGATAGAAATCACTCAGGGTCCTTCATCAACTTTAAATGCAAAGTGCAAACACTACATAATGTCAAAGTTTGTGATGTATCCGCTCTCAACAACAATAGCTTTCACTTACGTAGTGCCTTTAAAATGCCTAAAAATGGCTTCACAGGGGCATTATCAGATAAAACAAAATTGTGACTGAGTCACATTTGAAAATATTAGGAGAGGTCAATGAAAGGTTGGTCAACAAGGTAGCTTTTAAGGAATACTACAAAAGATGAGACAGGGTAGTGAGAGATGGAGAAAAAGTTGAGGGAACTCCAAACTCTAGGGCCCACGCAGCTAATGATGAAGCATTTTAACTTGGGGATGCTCAACAGATCTGATAGAATTGGAAGAGTATGCAGATCCTGGAGTCTGCTGAGACTCAAGAAGAATATTGAGATACCGAAGGCGCAAAGCCAGCCAAGGATAAACTTGTAAACAAAGGTGTGGAATTTAAAATTGAGGTATTTCTGAACTGGGAACTAAATCCTCCAAATGTGTAAAGTGAGAAGTGGTCATTTGGAAAACATGGCCTTGCATTACTGCAGTAATTAATACTCAGCCATCAGAAACTAAAGGGCAGAAAAACAGAGTAAATGTTATTGTTTTTAAATTCTAATATGGGTCCAACAAACAGATTTTGAATGATTCTGGATCCAATGTTAAGGTTGATGGGGGACACAACAATGAGTGAAAAATCTGAGACTCAAGCTTTTCATTGTTGTTTTGGAATACTGTATTTCATATGGTACCCAGCATTAATATAATATCAGCAAGTGAAGTTACAATGTGAGCCAAGCTGCTCTTTATGAGTAGGGTGTGATAGGCACTTGGCCATGTGCTATGAAACAAAATCAGGAAAGTTCTGGTTACATTCTTAGTACAATACTATATCTCTTTCAATCATCTCATTGGTCTCGTGGTGTCAGAAGGGCCATTGTTCACTCTCTGTAAAACAGCACAGGAATTAGAAAGATCATTTGGACCTCCAGATCCATGTCTTTGAGAATCCCATGATAAAATAAATGAAGAAATAAAGACATAACACTGGATCATAATTCTATCAGTAATACTGCAACAATAACATTTTAAAAATCTTGGTATCATTGCAGAATGTCAGTACTGAAAGATGGGCCCTCCCATGTTTGTCCAGAAACTTGGTTTAAATTGCACCATTAACATCTCAAGGATATTAACATCCTGTTTTAATCCATGTGGGGGAACTATTAGCCAAACTAACAAAATTTGTCAAATGACCTCCTAATGATGCAATTAATCATAACATTTCAGTTTTTTGCAACTTTTTACTTTAACAGAAAAAAAATGCAAATTCAACATGGATTAACAGAAAAATTATGCTTCAAATAAAATATTAATTTAAATCTTTAGTACAACAAGGAAACATCAACTGCAAGCATTTCCCTTCAGCCTATACATCTTACATAATGTTAAAAATCACACAACACCAGATGCTAGTCCAACAGGTTTATTTCGAAGCACTCGCTTTCGGAGCGCTGCTCCATCGTCAGGTGGTTGTCCAAAAGGTACTGCTTCCAAATAAACCTGTTGGGTTATAACCTGGTGTTGTGTGTTTTTTAACTTTGTCCACCCCTGTGAAACACTGGCTCCTTCAAATCATCTTACATAACTACACGATTCAACAATATACTATTCTTTCTTTACACAGAGTAGGTCAAGAGCTTTCACCCCATGGTTTTGGGTATGATTATGAAGGCACACTTCAATGAACATTTCCTCCTTCAGGTCATGACAGCACCAAATGGTGCAGCTTTTCTGAGTTTATTTTCAACTGACCAACAACTAGGAGCCTGGTTCATTGTTTGGCTACCACTTCCAGCAAAACATGAGCCCATTTGTGTCACCAACCTATCCCCACAGCTCTTCAGATTCCAGACCTAACTAGCTTGCAGAGTGTCTCAAATAGCTTCTTTTCCCTCTAAACATTAAAAGTGACCACATTTGAGAGAAATGTGATTTTTCTCTTCTCAAGAATTCAATGAACACATCTCTTCTGTCTCTGGTTGCTTTCTTTTTATGTTTGCGCCTATATCTTGATCACTTTCTCCCTGCAGCTCTCCTATCTTCTTTACAACAGAAGCTTCTTTGTTTGCCTTTGATGTTCCTGCATCTATGTACTGATTGCCTTCACCCTCCAGCTCCACAACTTGGAGCTCTCCTTTGGGAGTTCACCTGTCTATTAAGTTTACCCTACTTCAAGGTTAAGAGTTCCCAGATCACATGGAACAGCATTTCCTATTCTTCAAACAAAAATTAACAATTCACTTCTTTGGAATTGGTGAAATATTTTCACATATCAATTACAGGTTCAATAGTTTTTTTTAAAAGGAATCACAATTTTTTTTGTACTGTACTGGTTCTGGGTCCAAGATTTTCACAATCCCAAAGAGCTTCACAGAGCTTATAAAGCAGAAAAATGATCTTATGCCTCGTTAAAAAAAACTTATAACAGAAACAAAATGCTGCTGGATAAGGACATAAATACACTTACATAGTAACTTTTACATCCACTGGTTGTCCCAAAGCAAATTACAGGCAACAAGTGTTTTTTTATGTAGTTTAACAGTGTCATAACACAAGATCCCACAAATAACAATGGAAGAATAGCTAGATACTCTATCGATTGAGGGACAACTACTGTCCATGATGATGGGATAGCTTCCTAGCTGTTCTTCAAAATGGTGCCACAGGATATTTTACATTGACCTGGGAGGGTAAATGAGACATCAATTTAGTATTGCATCCAAAAGATTGGGTTTCTGACTATGTGTTATTGTCTCAGTATTTGAGCATAAGCTTAGATTGCTTTGCTTAAGTCCTGGAGTGGAACATGAGTCCACAACCTCTGATTGAAAAGAAACTGCAGCCAATTAAGCCATAATTACAAATTATGGAACTGGGGTTGGTAGTGCTGCCTCACAGCGCCTGAGACCCGGGTTCAATTCCCGACTCAGGCGACTGACTGTGTGGAGTTTCCACGTTCTCCCCGTGTCTGCGTGGGTTTCCTCCGGGTGCTCCGGTTTCCTCCCACAGTCCAAAGATGTGCAGGTCAGGTGAATTGGCCATGCTAAATTGCCGTAGTGTTAGGTAAGGGGTAAATGTAGGGGTAAATGTAGGGGTATGGGTGGGTTGCACTTCGGCGGGTAGGTGTGGACTTGTTGGGCCGAAGGGCCTGTTTCCACACTGTAAGTAATCTAATCTAATCTAATCTAATCCCTTATTTATGTGAATGATGGAACAGGTTTGAGGGGCTAAAATGCTAGATATTGTCCCAGTGTTCCTCGTCTATCCTCAAAACTAAAGCATCCTATTACTGTCTGTTTTAATAAATCTCTTCTGATTTATTAATCAGAACAGTAGTTTGTCATCCTTTGACATCCACCTTAAAGTAAGATTATGCAGATTGTGACACAGTAGACATACGTCTCTATGTTATTAGCATGGCTAGAGCTTTACTTGAAGCAGACTTATTAGAAATCACAGTTATGGTGTGCAAGATTTCCCCCTTTGTCATCGTGCAGGTGAACAGATTTATGTAGATGTAGCATGACTCCTTATGTATGTTTTTGATATCTCAATTAAATAAGCATCTACTGTTTATCAGGTACAGGAGCCTCATAGTTATGTTACCTCATTAATGAATCTTGAGGTCTGGACTAATGATCTAGAGAGGTAGAGGTTTCAGTTTAAACACCCTGCTGCCAGATTTGAAGGTTGCAGTTGTCATTTTAATGGTAACAGTTGAATAATCATTTGGTCATGAGAGAGTGATTATGTCCATGGGCTAGCTTATTAAAAACAGTAAAATATGTTATAAGTTATGAAGCAATCATTGTAGCAACTATTTCATTTCGGTGTGACCTGCTTGGAAACCCAAAGCAGACTAATTGTCAGGCAGAGTTGTAAAATTGTATTCACACATGGAATCCTTAAAAGTGAATTTTCTTAAATACAGTGTACACATAAAACTGGTAAGCTTTCACCTTCCTGACCACTGCCTGTCATACATTTTACTGCTGGAAGGGTAGGTGTCATACAACACCATAGCTCTTGGATCTACTGAGAGACTTAACTAGCAAATTAACATTCACTTAAGGGCCTCATCCCTCTGCCACCCACAGCAATGGGAAGCCTGTGCGATACATCAAACTCAGAAAGTGGCATGTGTTAATGATGAACAAGGGAAGGAGGGGGAACTCCTTTGGGTACATCAGAGGTACCAAACTCCAACGTCTTCCATTAACATTACTTCCAATGTCAAATTACTGTGGGACACACACAGTGGTCAAGAGCAGCACCCTCTTTTTAAACTGATGGCAGTGCATTGCTGGGACCTCAATAATCTGTAAAACCCAGCCCCTGAGTTCAAATCGCATCTTAGCAACTGGAGAATTTGATTTCAGTTAAGTACCAAATGTGAAGTGAAAAGAATCAGCCCAGTTATGGTGATCATGCAACTATTGATGTAAAGGCATCACATCTAGTTCATTAATATTCTGTGGGGAAGCAAAATTCTCATCCTTACTCAGTCTTGATTTGGAGGTAGCGGTGTTGAACTGGGGTGTACAAAGTTAAAAATCACACAACACCAGGTTATGGTCCAACAGGTTTATTTGGAAGCACTAGCTTTTGGAGCGCTGCTCCTTCATCAGATGCTCCTGATGAAGGAGCAGGGCTCCGAAAGCTAGTGCTTTCAAAAATTCCTGTTGGACTATAACCTGGTGTTGTGTGACTTTTAACTTTACCCATTTCTTGCTTTTCAGAGACCTCAGACCCACAGCAATGCAACTGACTCTTAACTGTCCTCTGAATTGGTCCAGCACGTCATTGTGTTGAATAGGAATGGGTAATAAAAATTGGTCATGCCAGGTAGGAACACAACCTCCAAATGACTAAGAAAAAATTATTTTTGTGATATTTATATACTTCGTTTCAACTTGTTCTCACACATTGAAAGAGTCTTGTAGCTGAACCTTTGCTTCCTTACATTTTTTAAAAAATGTGTTTTTAATATAAAAACAAAAATGTGCATTTCGGTCATCCCTTTCACATTGTTAGCATACTTGTATGACTTTAAAGCTAGTGAAGCTTAGACACGTGAAATATAGAGAAAGTTGGTAGCCAGTTTGTGTGCAGAAAACTCTACAAGCATCAGCAAGATAAGGAGCGTGAAATCTGCTTTTTTACTCATTTTGATTGAGGGACAAATCCTGATTTAGGAAACTAGAGAGAACTCCCTTTCTCTTCTTAGAATTAGTCTTTTATTTCCACCTGAAAGATCATGTAGGACTTTGGGTTTTTAATAAGTAATATCTTTAGGTAATATCAACTTTATTTTAACATTGAAATGTGCACACATGGGTAATAATTGCTTGGTTTTCATGTGACACACTCACCAACATTTCTTGCCTATTTCAGAAATATACAATTTGAACATGTGGACTTTTGACCGTCAGGATAGTCCAGGCTAATGGGAGGCAGACAAGAGACATCAGTGCAAAAGATAAGGCTGAAGCATTGGCAGCAATCTCAGCCAAAAGTGCTGAATGAAAGATCCACCTTGGCCTCCTCCAGTGGCCTTCAGTATCACAGATGCCAGTCTTCAGCCAATTTGATTCACTCCACATTATAAAAAGTATTAGTTGAAGGCACTAGATAATGCAAAGGCTTTGGACCCTGAAAACGTTCTGGCAATAGCACCGAAGACTTGTGTCCCAGAACTTGCTGTACTCCTAGCCAAACTGTCCCAGTACAGTTGTAACACTGGATCTACCCAACAATATTGAAAATTGCCCAGATAATTTCTCTATGCAAAAACCAGGATTAATTCAACCCAGCAAATTAATGGCCAATGAGTCCACTCTAAATTATCAGTAAAATGATGAAAGGTGTCATCAACAGCAGCACCTGCTCAGCAATAACCTGCTCAGTGGCGCCCAGATTGGGTTCCGCCAGGGCCCTTCAGCTTCTGACCTCATTGTAGCTTTGGTTCAAAAATGTATGAAAGAGCTGAATTCCAGAGGTGAGGTGAAAGTGACAGCCCTTGATATCAAGGCTGCATTTAACCAAGTCTGGCAGTAGCCCCAGCAAAACTTGAATCAATGGGTATCAGGGTACTCTCTGCTGGTTTGAGCCATTCCTGGCATATAGGAAAATGGTCATGGATGATAGAAGTCAATCATCTCAGATCCATGACATCTCTGTAGGAGTACCTTGGGGTAGTGTCCTTGCCCCAACTATCCTCATTGTTTCAATGACTTTTCCTTCTTTATTAACTTATAAGTTGGGATGGTGCACAACATTCAGCACCATTCACGACTCCTTAGATACTGAAGCAGTCCATGTTCAAATTCAGCAAGAACTGGACAATAATCAGGCTTGGACTGACAAGTAGCAAGTAATATTCATGCCACACAAATACTACGCAATGACTATTTCCAATAAGAGACAACCTAACCACTGCCCATTGGTTCAATGGTGTTACTATCACTGAATCTCCCGCTATCAACATCCTTGTGTTATCAGTGACCAGCAACTCAACTGGACTTGCCATAAAAATACAATGGCTGCAAAAGCAGGACAGAGGCTAGGAATATTGCAGTGAATAACTCACTTCTTGTCTCCCGAAACCTATCCACCATCTACAAGGCATACAAAATGTCCAAATTACAGAGGAGGAAGTGCTGGATGTCTTGAAATGCATAAAGGTGGATAAATCCCCAGGACCTGATCAGGTGTACCCTAGAACCCTGTGGGAAGCTAGAGAAGTGATTGCTGGGCCTCTTGTTGAGAGATTTGTATCATCAATAGTCACAGGTGATGTGCCAGAATTGGAGGTTGGCTAACGTGGTGCCACTGTTTAAGAAGGATGTTAAGGACAAGCCAGGGAATTATAGACCAGTGAGCCTGACGTCGGTGGTGGGCAAGTTGTTGCAGGGAATCCTGAGGGACAGAATGTACATGTATTTAGAAAGGCAAGGACTGATTAGAGATAGTCAACATGGCTTTGTGAGTGGGATATCATGTCTCACAAACTTGATTAAGTTTTTTGAGGAAGTAACAAAGAGGATTGATGAGGGCAGAGTGGTAGATGTGATCTATATAGACTTCAGTAAGGCGTTCAACAAAGTTCCCCATGGGAGACTGATTAACAAGGTTAGATCTCATGGAATACAGGGAGAACTAGCCATTTGGAAACAGAATTGGCTCAAAGGTAGAAGACAGAGGGTGGTGGTGGAGGGTTGTTTTTCAGACTGGAGGCCTGTGACCAGTGGAGTGCCACAAGGATTAGCGTGGGGTCCTCTAATTTTTGTTATTTACATAAATGATTTGGATGCGTGAATAAGAGGTACGGTGAGTAAGTTTGCAGATGACACCAAAATTGGAGGTATAGTGGACAGCGAAGAGGGTTACCTCAGATTACAACAGGATCTGGATCAGATGGGCCAATGGGCAAAGAATTGGCAGATAGAGTTTAATTCAGATAAATGCGAGGTGCTGTATGGGAAAGAAAATCTTAGCAGGACATATACACTTCATGGTAAGGTCCTAGGTAGTGTTGCTGAACAAAGAGACCTTGGAGTGCAAGTTCATAGCTCCTTGAAAGTGGAATCGCAGGTTAATAGGATAGTGAAGAAGGCATTTGGTATGCTTTCTTTTATTGGTCAGAGTTTGAGTACAGAATTTGGGAGGTCATGTTGTGGCTCTACAGGACATTGGTTAGGCCACTGTTGGAATATTGCGTGCAATTCTGGTCTCCTTCCTATTGGAAAGATGTTGTGAAACTTGAAAGGGTTCAGAAAAGATTTACAAGGATGTTGCCAGGGTTGGACGATTTGAGCTATAGGGAAAGGCTGAACAGGCTGGGGCTGTTTTCCCTGGAGCTTTGGAGGCTATAGAGGTTTACAAAATTATGAGGGGCATGGATAGGGTAAATAGACAAAATCTTTTCCCTGGGTTCGGGGAGTCCAGAACACGAGGGCATAAGTTCAGGGTGAGAGGGGAAAGATATAAAAGAGACCTACGGGGCAACATTTTCATACAGAGGGTGGTACATGTATGGAATGAGCTGCCAGAGGATGTGGTGGAGGCTGGTGCAATTGCAACATTTAAGAGGCATTTGGATGGTATATGAATAGGAAGGGTTTGCAAGGAAATGGGCGGGTGCTGGCAGGTGGGACTAGATTGGGTTGGGATATCTGGTCAGCATGGATGGGTTGGACCGAAGGGTCTGATTCCATGCTGTACATCTCTATGACTCTAAGTCAAGAGTGTGATGGAATACTTCCAACTTGCAGCTCCAAAAACACTCAAGATGTTTGACATCATCCAGGACAAAGCAGCCTGCTTGATTGGCACCACATCCACATGCATGCACTCCCTCCACCACCAATGTTCAGTAGCAGCAATACCTACAAAATATACTGCAGAAACTCACAAAAAAAATCATTAGACAGCAATTTCCAAGCCCATGATCACTTCCATGTAGAAGGATAAGGGTAGCAGATACATGGGAGGTCCCCACCAAGTCATTCATCATCCAGACATGGAAGTATATCACCTTTCCGTCAGTGTTGCTGGGTCGAAATCCTGAAATTCTCTTGCCAACATCATTGTGGGTCTACCTACAGCATGTAGACTGCGACGGTTAAAGAAGACACCTCACCATGACCTCAAGAGCAACTATGGACAGGTAATAAATGTTGGTCAGCCAGTGGCACCCCACACCCCAGGAGTGAATAAAAATTCACTCATCTCTGACCTTATCAAATAGAGGACCAGGTTTAAAAGGCGTTCATTAGCCTACTACTATTCCCAAGTCCAATATTGTAAATCTGGATTCTACTGTGGGCTTTTCAGTGTGCACAAGATATTCCTTTGTTATTGTTCAACATCTGTTTCAGGCAGTGTTCCTTAGAGATGTCACAAACATTTGGATCAAGACCAGATGTGTACTGCTCAGCTGTGGGCAAATTATTCTCAGCATATTTTATGTAACTCTCTTACTTCACATTTTTGTTATATCAAGAATGTACCGCAACACATAATTAACTAACAGGAACAGGTTTGTATTCCAAGATAGTAGTTCTCTAATCAGTTTAATTAGTTCTGAAAGAATGTCTTTCAGTAATTTATATCTGGTCTGTTGTAAAGGAAATATCTGGCAATTTTTACAAACGAAATATTAAAATTGTTCACAAAATCAGTTCCAGTTTCAGGATCCAGGCAGTCCATGCTGACTGAGTTTGGCTCGCAGTCTGACAACATGGTGATTAAATATTCTCAGTGGCTGACATGGTGCCTACTCCTTCCTGAAATCTCTCCACTTTTCTCTCCTCCTTTGAGACACTCCTTCATCTGTCTCCTCATATCTGTCATGTTGGTAAGTTTGTGTTCAGTAATGCTCCTGAGATCACTCTGGAATATTGTACAGCATTAAGGGGACCACATAACCATATTGAGAGGTTGACCTTTTGAATGAGGCCAGATTGCATTTTGAAGTTAGTAAATGCCAAGTCCAGGCCACTCACTTAGATTAAAGATAAGGAAACTATTTAGCAGAGCTATCCATAGCACTGACTCGCTCCCCTGCAGTAAAAACTCCTATTTGCCAATCAGAACAGGATCACAATTGTCAGTGATAGCTCTTTTTATTGAAGAAGGCTAGAATGAAGAGTATTCATTTAGCAGACAAAGAAAACTAAAAATAAGTTGTTTAAACACATCAAAAATGAGGAGTGTTTGTATAACTTTAACCATCTATGGTTGCACAATATTGACCTTGAAAGCTAAATTCACCAGAATGATACTAGGGCTTAAAAGATTAAAGTGAGGACAGGCTACATAGAACAATCATGCATATCATTGAAGTTAGATGATTAGAAATTGCATTAATTTAGTGTTTACAGGATTTCTTAGGGTAGATGGACCATTTGTCTCCTCTGGACCAGAGCAAAGAGGAATAAATTTAGAATTAGATCCAGCCTCATTACAGCTGATGAGAAAAAACACTTCTTTACACAAAAGATAGTGGAAATCTGGAATTCACCTTCACCTTACAAAACAAAAAAAACTTGGCAAGAGGACAACTGAAAATTTCAAAACTGAAATTGATATTTTCTCATCAGTCAATGTTGGGAAAGCAAGGCAGGTAGATGAGATTAATGTACAACCATCCAGGATCTAACTGAATGACAGAAGAGGTTTGAAAAGTTGAATGACCTTCTCTCTTCCCAGGATAACTGATCTTTTTCCACACACTTAAACAATTAGCAAGAAGTGACATTACCTCATAAAACTGACACCTCGACAATAAATTAGCTTTGATCTTTAATTTTGAGCCATGAGCTTGAAATAATTAATATTCCCAGGCTGAATACATGGCTAATTTTTCTCTCTGAGTCAGAAACGTGCAGGTTCAAGTCATACTCTAGAAACTTGAGTACACAGACTATGCAGACACACCATATGCAGTACTGAGGGAATGGTGCACTGTCAGATGGGCAGAACTGATAAAGCACTACATTGCTGGATGTGCGATATTTTAGATGAGATGTTAAACTGACTTATTGTGAAGATGAAGATACAATAGCATCATCTGGAAGAAATAGATGTAGTTAAGCTTGAGAGAGTACAGAAAGGTTTATAGGGATGCTGCTGGGACTAAAGGGTTTGAGTTATTGGGCTGGGCTTTCTCCCTGGAGCACTGGAGGCTGAACGTAACACTATAGTCCTCTATAAAATCATGACAGGCATAGATAGTAAATAGTCAAAGTCTCTCTCCTAGGGGGAGTCCAAAACTAGAGGGCGTAGGTTTAAGGTAAGAGGGGAAAGATTTTAAATGGACCTGAGGGATAACTTTTTCAAGCAGAGATTGGTGCTTGTGGTGAAATGGTGGAGACAGGTACAATTGCAATATTTGTAGAGTCATAGAGATGTACAGCACAGAAATTGGACTCTTCAGTCCAACTCATCCATGCCGACCAAATATCCTAAATGAACCTAATCCCATTTGCCAGCACTTGGCCCATATCCCTCTAAATCCTTCCTATTCATACACCCATCCAGATGCTTTTTAAATGTTGTAATTGTATCAGCCTCCACCACTTCCTCTGGCAGCTCATTCCATACACTCACCTCTGTGTGACAAATTTGCCCATTAGGTCCCCTTTCAGTGTTTTCCCTCTCACTCTAAACCTACGCCCTCTAGTTCTGGATTCCCCCCACCCCAGGGAAAAGACTTTATCTAGTTATCCTATCCATTTCCCTCATGATTTTATAAATCTCTATAAGGTCACCCCTCAGTCTCCGATGTTCCAGGGAAAACAGCTCTAGTCTATTCAGCCTCTCCCTATAGCTCAAATCTCCTAAACCTGGCAACATCCTTGTAAATCTTTTCTGAACCCTTTCAAGTTTCATATCCTTCCAATAGGATTGTACGCAATATTCCAAAAGTGGCTGAACCAAGCCACAGCATGACCCCCTCCAATGCCTATATTCGATACTCTGACCCATAAAGGTTAAAAGGCCTCTGGTTTGGGTACATGTATAGGAAGGGTTTAGAGGGAAATGGGCCAAATGCTGGCAAATGGGACTAGGTCAGATTGGGATGTCTGGCTAATGCAGACAGGTTGGATGGAAGTGTCTGTTTCCATGCTGTACAACTCTATAAGTAAAAGAGGTTTCTCAACAATGGCTGAAGGCTGATATCCAAATCTCAAAGAAAATCATTAAAATAGATGATTGGGTCATATTATATTGCTAATTGGGGAAGAAAGCTGCGTGCAAATTGAGTGTTGCATTTCCCAGGTTACAACAGTGATCACATTTCAACAGTCCTTCGTTGACTGTGAAGTACATTGAAACAACCTGAGTTATTGTCCCTACACATATAATGTCTGTCTATCTATCTCATGAGGCAAAAGTCAGGCTGTCTTGAACATAGGTTGATTCACGCTCCTTTATTCAGCCCAATTTAGCAGGTGGATACTTATTTTTCAATAAATGCTCCAAATAACATCAACAGCTCTCAATCCTGTCTGAAATGAATAAACATCCTCCCTCAGTTTGCTCAATTAATAGCGAAGTCATGAAAGCTGCAAAGGAATTGCAAGTTTTTTTTACTTAAAGAGCTGGTATGTATTGAAATCTATTTTCTATAAGGCACTCCTTCCTTTTTGGAGTTAACTGCGGTGTTAACGAGTAAATATTTTTAACTAAGCAAAAACTCAGAAACTTAGAAACAAAATGCATCAAATAAAATCAGTCATTGCATCAACTCTCTCTAAAAGTCGGTTAACGTATTCACGTCCTGAAACAGCCTTCATTGCCCTAAAGGAAAGCAGTTGCCCGAGGTGAAAGACTTCCCCATGCTTGCTGGCATATAACGGTCCTTTGCTTCCCAGTGCCATCACAATGATTTATGGACAGAAGCTTCAAAGAAACTCGAGCTCACAGCACATTTAAAAGTTGCAATTTAGGAACATATTTGTCACGTATAACTGAGTTAAGTGGGTGAGTGCTAAATGCAAGCACTGATAATGGAAGACACTAACTCATGTTAGAAAGGAAATTGATCTCACAATTTCAAAACAACAAGCTTTGTGAGAAAGAACACCCAATTGGCTGTGGCCCTGCTGTCTTGGTGATTGAACAGGCTTCAGCCAGGGCAGTAGGTCAGCAAGTGAAATGTCAGGGGAGGAGTTAGAGACTAAAGCCAGTAAAGCAAAGAGGAAGAACAGATAGGGAGAGGTGACTGAAAACAGCAGGATTTGCAGTCTGAAGTGCATTTGTTTAAATGCTTAGGAGTATGAAAGTTAAGGCCAACGAATTTACAGCTAGGACTATTACATATATCTATGATGCTGCAGCTCTTACAGAGACTTGGTTGCGAGAGGGACAAGAATGGCAGCTTAATGTTCCAGGATTTCATGTTTCAGGCAAGGTAGAGAGGGATGCAAAAGAGGTGGGGGAGTTGCGTTATCGATAAGGAAGAATATCAAAGCTGTACTGAGCGAGGATACCTTGGAGGGCTCATCTAGCGAGACCATTTGGGTAGAGCTCAGGAATAGAAAGGGTGCAATCATTTTGATTGATTTGTACTATAGGGTTCCCAATAGCTAGCAGGAGAAAGAGGGACAAAGAGGTGGATAGATTATAGAAAAATTAGAAAATAACAGCATTGCTGTAGTGGGTGATTTTAACTTCCCACATTGATTGGGCCTCCCTTAGTACCAGGAGCTTGACTTGGAAGGTGAATTTGTTAGGTACATCCAGGAGGATTTCTTGAAGCAATATGTAAATAGCCTAACTAGGGAACAGGCCGTGCTAGACCTGGTATTGAGGACTTGGCCAGATGATCAAGTTTTAATGGGAGAGCATTTTGGGAACAGTGATCATAATTCTATAAATTTCAAATTACTTATGGATAAGTATAACAGTAGTCTTGGGTGAAAGTTCTAAATTGGGAGAAGGTTAACTACAACAACATTTGGCAGGAACTGTTTGTTTGAGGGTAAATCTACATGTGTTATGAGGGAATCTTTTAAAGACCAGTTGACTAGAGTTCAGGACCAGCATGTTACTGTGAAAATGAAAGTTAAGGATAACAAGATTTGGGAATCTTTGATGACAAGAGAAATTGTGAGCTTAGTCATTAAGAAAAATGAGGCATATGAATTTAGGAAACTGAAGATAAACAGAGCACTCGAGGAATATAAAGACAATAGCAAAGAACTTAAACAACAAGTTAGGTAAACTTAAAGGGGCACAAAAACCTGACATTCTATCCCAGAATGCTGAGGGAGCCCAGGGAGGAAATTGCTGGGGTCTTGAATGAGATATTTGTAATCTCTTTAGTCACAGATGAGGTCCTAAAGGACTGGTGAATAAACAATGCTGTTCCTTTGTTTAAGGGCAATAGGGATTTATAGACTGACAAGATTTATGTTTAGGAAACATGGCTTTGAGCAGGAGAGGTCATATCTGACAAATTTGATTGAGTTTTTTGAGGAACTGACAAAGATGATTGGTGAGGGCAGGATGGTAAATGTTGTCTATCTGGATTTTAGCTAGGCCCTCATGACAGGTTGATACTGAATTTGAAGTCACAGGGGATCCACTGTGAGTTGATAACATGGACAGAGAACTGGCTTTGGTCATGGAAAACAGAGTAACAGTGGATAGATAATTTTCTGACTGGAGATTTGTGACCAGTGGTGTTCCACAGGGACCAGTGCCAGGACCCCTGTTGATTAAAATATATATAAATGATTCGGAGGAGAAAGTAAGTGGTCTGATTAATAAGTTTGCAGATTACATAAAGATTGGGGGAGCTGTGGATAGTGAGGAGGATTGCCAAAGAATACAGTAGGATATAGATATACTGGAGATTAGGTGGAGAAATGGCAGGTGCAATTTAATCTGGACAAATGCGACGTACAGTTGTTCGGCTATAACACATGATTCATCAGTGTGAATTGGCTATAATGAGATAGATGAATTGTGGATGTTGTTTGGATAATGCAAACTTTCTGCTGAACAGGTATAGCAGTTTTCTATTAGCAATCTTCTACAGCGCAATTTTCTATAGCATGAGGTTGCAGAGGAACACAACTGTGGCGTAATAGCAGAACAATCTGTAAGACATTTTGAAAGATCTAATGCAGGAGAACAGTACACAGTAAATGACTACCCTTAGTATCTTCAACGGTTGGAGGAATCTGGGCATTAGGGTCCACATTTCCCTGAAAGTGGCAGCACAAGTAGAAATGGCGTCAAAAAGGCCTACGGCATGCTTGCCTGCATTGTTTGGGGCTGAACAAGTCATGTTTCAGCTTTATAGAACTTTAGTTAGGCTATATTTGGAATATTGTGTAGAATTCTGGTAGCCACACCAACTGAAGGATGTGGAGGCTTTGGAGGAGAGGGGTACAGAAAAGATTTACCAGGATTTACCAGGCCTAGTTTGGTGAGTATTAGCTATGAGAGATTGGACAAACTCTGTTTTCACTTGAACATCGGATGATGAGGGGCGACTTGAAAGAAGCTTGCAAAATAATGAGAGACATGGACGGAATAGATAGTTGGAGTCTTTTTCCCAGGGTAGAAAGGTCAATTGCTAGGGGACAGAGGTATAAGGTAAATGGGGATACATTTAAAGGAGGTGTGAGAGGCATGATGTTTACACCAGGGTGGTTAGTGTCTCAAAAATGCAGCCAGAGGAGGTGTTTAAGAAGCAATGTGACAAATAGACAAATAGACAGGGAATAGAGGGATATGGACTGCATCCAGGCAAAAAGGTTTTTAGTTGAGAAAGGTATCATGAGCGTTGCAGGCTTGATAGGCAAAGGGTCCATTCCTGTGCTGTATTCTTTGTTCTTTGTTCAGCTCATCTTTACAATGATCTGACTAGTTGATATGGATGCGGGAGCTAATTTAGTTTTTTGAAATGCTAATAAACAAAGGCATGGCTTAAAAAGCCAACAATTGGCATGATGTGCAATTGATGTGAAGACTTGGTGAAAATGGCCAGGTTGCCTCCTCTGTAATAACTTACTGGATTCACAGTGAGTACAATACCAACAAAGGAATGAGTGGTCAATGAAAAGCTTGCGACTTCGCTACAATACATCAATCTGAAACCAAGGACGAAATGAGTGTTTGAAGCCTTGTGTTGGTCTTGACATAAAGCATTCATTTACAAATAGAGACTCAGTGGCAAAATGTGAAAGGTTCACTTACATTTTCAGTAGCTGAAACACTCACAATGTAATTGTTCAGAGCAGAATTTCCTCTGATGCACTACACAGAATTGTGTAGAATATACAATACAGAAACAGGACGTTTAGTTCAACGCAAAACTTCTCCCACTCTTTTTACTCTATCTAGACTGACACATCATTGCAGCATGGATGGAGTGCTGCACTGTCAGAGAGGCCACCTTCCAGATGAGACAATAAACCGAGGCCCCATTTCAGCAGGACATAATAGATTTGAAGATTATAAAAAGTGTTCTCTCCAGCATCATGGTCAGTACTAAGTACTGAAACAACATCAATGAAGAATAGATTTTTTGGTTATTATCACATTGGTGTTTATGAGAGCTTCTTCTGCTGTATTTCCTGCATTACAGTACTAACTACACTACAAAACATATTTCATCAGACGTGAAGCTCCTGAGGATGTCCTGACTTTGCGAAAGGTGTTCTAACAATCCTGCCTGATTTTCCTTTATTGAATGTCACCAGTTTCCCTCTGCAAAAAATGCATCACATCAGTGGAAATGAGTTCTGCATAAAGACAGAGAGTGAGTTCATTACCTGTACCAAAGCTCTCCTCTCCACAAAGGGAACACTTCCCAGCATCCATCAAATTCCCAAAGAATTTCCAGCCTGTTGGAGTTTCATATACAGGAATCTTCATGACTTTTCCCACCCTATGAAACAAAAATGAGCATGTTTGTTAGAGTAAATGGACTGAACACGCGACTTAGAAGGTTGTAGGTTCGAGTCCCACTTCAGACAATCTAAGCTGGCATTCCCTTTGCTTTATTGAGGCTGTGCTGAATTTTTGGAGGTGACAGTTTTTGGTTGAGGCATTGAACTGAGCTCTGTTGCAGACATAAAAGACCCAATGGATGATGTTTTGAAGTAGAGCACAAAGTTCTTCCTGATATGTGACCAATATATATCCCTCACACACTATCACTTAAAACAGATTATCCATTCATTACCACGTTGTATTGTGTGGGATCACGCTGTGCGAAAATTAATTGCCGTAGGTCCATCAATACAACAGTGACCACACTTCAAAAGTGCTTTACTATCTGTAATACGTTTTGAGATGGCCTCAGGTTGTGAACGGCACAATATAATTGGAAATCCTATTAACATAATGTCTTCCTAAGAAGCAAAAGACTGAATTTTCATGAGGGCTGATTCAGGAAACTTTGCAAATTTGTCTTGCTGAGTAAAAGGCCGCTGTACGCTAGATTTTCATTCCACGCATCAAGGGTAGGATGGAGTTGGGCTCACCACATTCAAAGGCAGGCCCACAATAGCTCTGCAAGTGAACGGATGTTCAGACTGGTAGGCTGAAGTGCCCACCTCTGTTTATTAAATCAGCCAATTTTAATTAGTGTTAGGCTCATTCAACCCCTTCATTTTTCAACTAAACCCATGCCTTTCATGTGTCCTTCATTCCCCCAATTAACGCCCATACTTCTTCCATTCACCCCCCCCCACTCCACCATTCCCTTCCATGCTCCCACTTCATCCTCTATATTTTTTCACCAGTATCCACAATAGGCAAATCTCAGGATCCCTTTGAAACAGATGTTAACAAAAATAAACCTCTAACAATCTAAGTTCATTCAAAGTCACTACACTGAAAAAATTCTTATTTAAGAAGGCAATAAAAAAACCCTTGTTTGGTCAATCTGTTGTAAAAAGAAACAAACATCTAGATCAGTAACTACAGCAAAGACTATTCTTTTAATAAACTCTAGCAACTGTTTGTCAAAATGTTTCATTCTGGATCTTTTGATACCCAACCAAGCATTCATAATGCACTCAACTATCACTCCACAAGTTCTCAGGCAGTGTTTTCTTCAGTTTTGGATGGATAAGAACATGCTTATTAATGTGAAACTGGCTGTAATTTATCTTAGGCTTGTACAATACTGGTCAACCTATATATGTAGGATAGAGTCTTATAATGTTGCAGTTGAAAACACATCTAAATTGTAATACAGCATCCAACCACAACAACAGAAAGTACTTTTTTTTACTGCAGAGCCTGTCAAATGAAAGAGTTTTTGTTTTGTTTTCCCACTTGAGTGTTGGACTGAAGTGTCGATTTTCATGCTATACAACTCAATGGCTCTCTGACTGGGATTTCCTATGTGTTTTGCACATGCTCAGAACCACATCGACTAAAAGAAGGGAATGGACTACACTAAAATTATGGGGATGTGTGAACTGCTCATCCCTTGCAATGGAGTTGGCAAGTCATGGAGTGTTGTGTGAAGGACTACTGTCCACACTGTCATCTCACACTGGAAAAAATTGTCAGAAAGAGGAATAAGGGCAAGAATTCTGGAATCTAGTGCCTGTAAACCAATGTTGCTCTAACTCTGCAAACATCCGGGCCAATAAGTATGGTAAGATGATGTTCTATCTGATTCCATGCTCCATAGGACTAGGGCCAGGTTCTCTCTTTTTTAAACAAAGTGATGTTTGCACTAACAGTTACAATGGCAGCAACAGTTTAAATTCTCCATAGCTGTAACATTAAGCATACTATGAAACAAGAATTTGCAAGCTAAGGTTAACAAACCTGTACATTTATCGTACTGGCTAATAAATTAGCACTACCATGTTATAGATGCATGGCTGACGCAGACTCTCTCCACTGTGTATATATTGTTGTACTACGTTCAGTTCTGGACTAGCCTTGGAGAGAGTGTAGTGCAAGTTCACCAGACTGTTACCAGAGCTACAAGAATTATGATAATAGGTTGCTTAGACTAAGGTTACTTTGTATTGAACAGAGAAGATTAAGGGGTGCTCTAACTGAGGTGTATAAGAATATTAGGAGAAAGTGAGGACTGCAGATGCTGAAGATCAGAGTCGAGAGTGTGATGCTGGAAAAGCACAGCAGATCAGGCAGCACCCGAGGAGCAGGAGAATTGACGTTTCGAGCATATGCCCATCATCAGGAATGAGGTGGCTTATGTCCGGAATGTCGATTCTCCTGCTCCTTGGAAGCCTCATTCCTGATGAAGGGCTTATCCCCGAAATGTCGATTCTCCTAATCCTCGAATGCTGCCTGATCTGCTGTGCTTTTCCAGCACCACACTCTTGAATCTGTATAAGAAGGTTGAAAGATTTGGTCGGCTAGATAAAGAAAGATATTTCTTCGAGTGGGGGAATCCAGTGCAAGAGGGCAGAACCTCAACATTTGAGCCAGGCTATTTGGGGAAGTATCAGGAAGAACATCTTCACATTAAAGATAGTGGAGGTCTGAAACTCTTTTTCCCTAAAAACGTTGTTGAAGCAAGGGATCAGTGGAAAATGAAACTGACAGATTTTTAGAGGGCAATGTGATTATAGTTTCTGGATCCAAGATAGAGTTAAGATGCAGATTAGCCATGACCAAACTGAATGGAAGAACTGATTAAAAAGGTTGAAAGACTTCTTCTGCTCCTTGGTGTGCACCCCTCTAGAAGCATGGAATTGGTATCCCTTTTCTTTATTTTGCTATCACAGAGATATTATTCAAGGAAACATCTCTTTATCTGCACCAAATGTATCTGGGATTGGAAATTCTGGTGATGAATACTCTGCTCAATAAAAGGGATTTTCCACTGTGACATTTCCAGGGTGCACAGTCATGATGCTTCTCATAGTTTGAATCATTCTTTCCAGGAGGCCTTTATTCCCTGCGCTGTTGTCAGAAGTCTGTCTTTGAAAGTTTTGTGATGAATACAACTCAGATTATCCTGAGGAGCCCAAATTCTAACATCCCATTCATAGGGTCATAGAGATGTACAGCATGGAAACAGACACTCGGTCCAACCCGTCCGTACTGACCAGATATTCCAACCCAATCTAGTCCCACCTGCCAGCACCTGGCTCTAATTCCTCCAAACCCTTCCTATTCATATACCCATCCGAATGCTTCTTAAATGTTGCAATTGTACCAGCCTCCACCACATCCTCTGGCAGCTCATTCCATACACGTACCACCTTCTGTGTAAATAAATTGCCCCGGAGGTCTCTTTTATATCTTTTCCCTCTCATCCTAAACCTATGCCCTCTAGTTCTGTACTCCCCAAATCCAGGGAAAAGACTTTGTCCATTTACCCTATCCATGCCCCTCATAATTTTGTAAACCTCTATAAGGTCACCCCTTAGCCTCCGACGCTCCAGGGAAAACAGCCCCAGCCTGTTCAGTCTTTCCCTATAGCTCAAATCATCCAACCCTGGCAACATCCTTGTAAATTTTTTCTGAACATTTTCAAGTTTCACAACATCTTTCCGAGAGGAAGGAGGCCAGAATTGCATGCAATATTCCAACAGTGACCTAATCAATTTCCTGTACAGCCGCAACATGACCTCCCAACTCCTGTACTCAACACTCTGACCAATAAAAGAAAGCATACCAAACGCCTTCTTCACTATCCGATCTACCTACGACTCCACTTTCAAGGAGCTATGAACCTGTAATCCAAGGTCTCTTTGTTCAGCAACACTCCCTAGGACCTTACCATTAAGTGTATAAGTCCTGCTAAGATTTGTTTTCCCAAAATGCAGCACCTCACATCTATCTGAATTAAACTCCATCTGCCACTTCTTTTTCCATTGGCCCATCTGGTCCAGATCCTGTTGTAATCTGAGGTAACCCTCTTCGCTGTCCACGACACCTCCAATTTTGGTGGCATCTGCAAACTTACTAACTGGACCTCTTATGCTTGCATCCAAATCATTTATGTAAATGACAAAAAGTTGAGGATCCAGCACCGATGCTTGTGGCACTCCACTGGTCACAGGCCTCCAGTCTGAAAAACAACCCTCCCCCACCCCCCTCTGTCTTCTACCTTTGAGCCAGTTCTGTATCCAAATGGCTAGTTTTCCCTGTATTCCCTGAGATCTAATCTTGCTAATCAGTCTCCCATGGGGAACCTTGTCGAACGCCTCACTGAAGTCCCCATAGATCACACCTACTGCTCTGCCCTCATCAATTCTCTGTATTACTTCCTCAAAAAACTTAATCAAGTTTGTGAGACATGATTTCCCATGCACAAAGCCATGTTGACTATCCCTAATCAGTCCTTGCCTTTCCAAATACATATACATCCTGTCCCTCGGGATTCCCTCCAACAACTTGCCCACCACCGATGTCAGGCTCACCGGTCTATAGTTCCCTGGCTTGTCCTCACCACCTTTCTTAAACAATGGCACCATGTTAGCCAACCTCCAATCTTCTGACACCTCACCTGTGACTATCAATGATACAAATATCTCAGCAAGAGCCCCAGCAATCACTTCTCGAGCTTCCCACAGAGCCCTACGGTATTCCTGATCAGCTCCTGGGGATTTATCCATCTTTACCCATTTCAAGACATCCAGCACTTCCTCCTCTGTAATATGGATATTTTGCAAGATGTCACCATCTACTTCCCTACAGTCTATATCTTCCATATCCTTTTCTACAGTATATTTTGGTGCAAAATACTCATTTAGGATCTCCCCCATTTTTAGCAGCTCCACATAAAGGCCACCTTGCTGATCTTTTTTTTTTGTAGATATTTTTATTGAAATTTAACATTTTTGCAAATTTACAAAAATAAACAAAACTCTCAAATACAAACATTGATGTACAATTAAATCATATATACAATAGTCATAATTTAACAAAGAAAAGAGAAAGAAAGAAAACAAAAAAGAAAAAAAGAAACAAAAAAGAAAGAAAAAAAAAACTCAACTTTCTACTAATCTAACCTATAACTAACCAGAGTGTATACCTAAGTCTCTTACATGCTCGGAATGTAAAAACATCAAATATAATAAAACCCGTATTCGCGCAGGATTCCTCTCCCAAGGGGCCCCGGAGCAGCCCGGTCTGAAATCTTCACTAAATAAAAGCCCTTGTTAGGATAGCCGAAATATCTGCATTTATATAATTCAAAAAGGGCTGCCATATTTTATAAAATAATTCAGTCTTTTGGTGCACCATATTTGTGAGGAAGTCAAGGGGGATATATTCCATAATTAATCTGTGCCAATTTGAAAGTCCAGGGGGGCCCTCAGCCACCCAGTTCACCAAAATATTTTTCCTTGCACAGAAAGAGAGAATAGAAAATAGTCTCTTCCCATGCATATCCAGAGATGAGAGGTTCGAAAAGCCCAAAAGGAGAGATACAGGGTCCACCCTAATTTCCGTTCCTAAAATTTCTGTCAGGGTATTTGCCACTTTAGTCCAGTATCTGCGGATTTTCTGACAAGTCCACAGACAATGTACAAGAGTACCCACCTCTATTTTGCATTTAGGACACATTGGAGATGCTCCTGCCTTAAATTTTGCCAGTCGAGCCGGAGCTATATGGGCCCTATGAAGTATCTTTAGTTGGATAGCCTGAGTTCTGTTACAGATAGCAATTCTTCTAGCATTTTCCCAAATGTCATTCCACATATCCTCAGAGATTTCTAGCCCCAAGTCCTGCTCCCATGTTTTAAGCAGGTCATCCATGTCTCCTGAGACTCCATCATGTAGCAAATGGTATATAGTACTAACGGAGGATGCCCCCGCTGGTCGTAAGACATTACGTTCTCTGTCTGATTTATAAAGACTATCTATTAATGTAGTCTTCCTCTGTATATAATCTCGAACTTGGAAGTATCGAAAGAGATCCCCATTAGGTATTCCGAATTTCAGACGCAGCTGCTCAAAGGACATCAGGATCCCATCTTTAAATAGGTCCCCTAAGCATGAGATGCCCCTGGATCTCCAGAGTTTAAAGGTGGCATCTGTAATCCCCGGTTGGAATCCCCATGCGCCTACTATTGGTGCATGGGGGATGTTTTATGTGAGTTACCCTCATTTTGCCGTATTATATTCCAGGCCTTAATTGTGTTTAATATTATGGGATTTTTACAGTGGTCTGTAATGATTTTCCTCTTATCTGAAAATAAAAGGTTAATAAGTGGGTATTTTACTTGGGAGGCTTCGATATCCAGCCAAATTGATTGTGGATCAGATGAAACCCAATCAGCTATGTAACTTAGTAGGGAGCTTAACTGATATTTCCTAAAGTCTGGGAAGTCCAGTCCTCCCCTTGCCTGTGGAAGCTGTAGCTTCTTCAGCTTAATAAGGGGCCGTCTATGGTTCCAAATAAAGGAGCCCAACCAGCCATATAATTTACGTAGGGCTAGCCTTGGCAGCATCAGCGGGAGCATTCTCATAGGATATAAGAGACGGGGCAGAACATTCATTTTAATTAATGCTATTCTCCCTAGCCAGGAAATCGGAAGGTCTCTCCATCGCTGGAGGTCCTGCCTTATCCTTTCCATTAATTGTACAAAATTAGCCCTATACAGCTGATCAAATACTGGCGTGATAAAAATACCTAAATATAAGAAGCCCTCCAGGGACCAACGGAAGGGAAAAGGGGATCCGTCCATTAAGTGGGGTATCATAGCCAGACCACCCATTGGCATGGCTTCCGATTTTGAAAAATTAATTTTATAGCCTGAGAATGCACTAAATGTATTAATAACTTGAATTAGACGAGGCACTGACATTAAAAGATTACTGAGGAATAAGAGAACGTCATCTGCATAGAGGGTAATTTTGTGTTTACCTGTACCAATCCTCGGGGCCGTTATATTAGGATCAGTCCGGATGGCTTCTGCTAATGGTTCGATTATCAGTGTAAACAACAATGGTGAGAGAGGACATCCTTGACGGCAGCCCCTACCCACACTGAAGCCATCCGATCTTAACCCATTAGTAATAACAGCTGCTTTGGGGTCATTATACAATGTTGAAACCCATTTGGTAAACACCTGTCCAACGCCAAACCTTTCTAATGTGTAAAATAAATATGACCATTCAACCCTATCAAATGCCTTTTCCGCATCCAATGAAATTACTACTCCTGGTATCTTTCCCTGATGACAGGCTTGGATCATATTCAAGACCCTTCTGATATTATTGGATGATCTGCGGCCCTTAATAAATCCCGTCTGGTCCTCCTTTATAATATATGGCAGTACCCTTTCTAGTCTTAGTGCTAACATTTTTGAGAGAATTTTAAAGTCTACATTTAGTAAGGATATTGGTCTGTAAGATGCACAATCTTCTGGGTCTTTTCCTTTTTTGAGGATAAGAGAAATATTTGCTTCTTTCAGCGTGGGCGGGAGACAGACCTGACTATGCGCAAAATTATACATATCCATAAGTGGGTCAACCAATATTCCTGTAAATTCTTTATAGAATTCAGCTTGAAAACCATCCGGGCCCGGTGCTTTTCCGCTCTGAAGTTGCCTAATTGCCTCAAGTATTTCTTGGACTGTTAAAGGGGTATTTAGGGCCGACACCTGTTCTGGAGTCAGGCCCGGGAAGGTCAAATTTTTAAAAAATGACTGCATCCTCCTAATCCTATCTTCACAATCCTGCGATCTATATAGTTCAGAATAAAATTCTTTAAAGGTCGCATTGATCTTTTTATGATCATGAGTCAGGGTACCTGTACTTTCCTTGATGGTCGGAATAGTTTGAGGGGCTTTCTTTTTCTTTGCAAGAAATGCTAAGTATCTACCCGGTTTGTCGCCATATTCATATAATCTTTGTTTCGCAAATAATATTTCCCTTTTAGCCGTTTGAGTAAGCGCGGTGTTTAAAGCTGTCCTAAGAGCTGTAATCCTCTGCAATTTTGTGATAGAAGGTCTATCAGCGTATGCTGTTTCGGCTGCTTTTAGGCGAGCTTCGAGCAGACGCTGTTGCTCTCCCTTCATTTTCCTCTGGGTCGCTGAATAGGAGATGATCAAACCTCGTGCATAAGCTTTGATGGTCTCCCACATCATTGACGGATTGCTAGCCGTACCAGTATTAATTTCTAAAAAAGTTTTAAGTTCTTGGGAGAAGTATTTTAAAAATTTGCTATCTTTTATCAGGAAGGGGTCCATACGCCAATGCCGAGCAGATGTCCCATTGTTCTTTACCTTAGTTTCCATGTATACAGTGGCATGGTCAGAGATCGCTATAGTACCTATTTTACAGGTTGCTATAGAGTTTAGAAAAATCGATGGGGCAAAAAACATATCAATTCTTGTGTGACATTTATGTGGATTAGAGTAGAAAGAAAAATCTCTACCCTGTGAATGGAGACATCTCCATACATCTACCAATCCTAATTCTTTATTCAGGTCCGCCAGTTGTCTAGATCTGGGAGATACTCCAGCGGCACTCTTGGGAATCCTGTCTATTTCCGGATCCATAATACAATTAAAGTCTCCCCCTATAATTGTATGACGGGCACCAAAGGCCATCAGTTTTGAAAAAGCTTCCGTTATGAATTTAAAGGGGTGTGCCGGGGGGCAGTATACATTTAAGATCCCATATTCCTCTCCATTTATGAGGGCTTTAATCAAAATATATCGTCCAGATTCGTCTTTTATCTGATTTAGAATTTTCAAAGGGAAGTTCTTCCGGACAAGGATAACGACTCCCCTGCTTTTTGAATTAAAAGAGGAAAAAAAGGCCTGATCAAATCCGCCCTGTCGTAATTTTAAGTGTTCTTTATCCGACAGGTGTGTCTCCTGTAGGAGAGCTATATCAACTCTCTCCTTCTTAAGATTTGATAATATTTTCTTCCTTTTAACTGGCGAATTACTCCCCCTGACATTCCAGGTGCACCACGTAACCGACTGTTCAGCCATAATCATCTGGACAGATCTGAGACCCCTCGGGAGGGGAAACCCTATCTAGAACATCCCGAGCATGGAGCATACAAGATTTACAAAAGTAAAGACTCTCTGATACACTCAAAACAATATAACAAAAAACTCTTTCTAAGTATAAAAAATATAAAACATTCCGAATTGGAGATTTTCTCCCTTGTTCCCAGGGAGCGTCACTTCCTCTCCCACAGTCCATCTTACCCTCTTCCAACCAGTGCCCCACCCTTGACCCAGGTGTTCCTCAATAAAATGAGGAGAATTCAAATATAATATAAAGCTAGAGTTAACAGTGAACACCCCACACCCACCCACACCCATATCTAAATATATTTGGGAATATTAATACCATATATAACTATAAGATTACAATCTCAACATGTAATACTTAAATATAATACCACAAAATAACAGGGGAAAGAAAAACAACCCCGCTCCTAAAAACAGAAGTAAAATAGAATAAGGTAACCACCTCTCCCCATCAACATTAACCAAACGCCCCAGCATATATATATATATATATATATATACATACACACATAGGGGGAAAGATAAGAAAAGATGAAGGGATGTAAACCAAAATAATGGGAAAGGCAGACCAGCGTCCACAATCTCTTACAGTTTATTTAAGAGAGTCCAAGAATTCCTTAGCCTTCTCCGGTGATCCGAAGTTATATATGGATCCTTCGTGGCTAAAGCGTAGCGTCGCTGGATATCGTAAGGAGTACTGGATATTTAAGTCCCTTAAACGCTTCTTCGCCTCATCGAATGCCTTCCTCTTTCGGACCAAAGCTGGGGAGAAGTCCTGGAACAGCATGATCCTGGATCCTTTGTGGGTCATAGCTTGGGGATCTTTTCCCAGATTTCTTGAGGCTTCCAGGAGCATCTGCCTCTCCCTATAGCTCTGCAGCTGGAACAGGACCGGGCGTGGGCGCTGGGTTGAGCCGGGCCCACGTACTGTGACCCGGTAGGCCCATTCTACCCTTACCTGGCCTGATCCATTATGCAGATTTAAAAGTTGTGGCAGCCAATGCTCGAAGAATGCTGTCAGCTGACCTCCCTCTTCCTGCTCGGGCAGGCCCAACAACCGAATATTTTTTCTACGACATCGATTTTCGAGGTCATCAATGTGGTTTTCTAGGTTCTGGACTCGATTCTCGAGAAAACGGATATGGTCGGCTGTTGATTTTATCCCAGTCTCTGAGGCTGCGGCCTTCGACTCCACCTCTCTGACTCGGCACTCCAATTCCTGAATGTCTCTGCCCTGCTTCTGCAGCTCGGCTGATAGTGCTTCTCTGCTCTGCCGAGACTCATCGATAAAAGCATCAAACTTCGCCTCCCACCTGGCAAACATCTCCTCAAAGCTCATCTTCATTGGTAAATCTCCTGAAGCAGCTGAAGACACCTTTGTTGCAGCTGAAGAGGGAGAGGGTGGGGGAGGGGTCCCTGCTTTCTTAGAGCCGCCTGTTCCCTTCCCTTTACTTATTTTCCAGCTAGTATTAGACTATTTAAATGTACTAATAGGTAACTATTTAAGGTTAACAACTATTATAAATGGTTTAGTGAGTGTGGTGGGGGTGGATAGCCCACTTTTCCCAAGTTTTGGGTAGAGCACTGTGGACTCAGTCTTGCTGGGTCGCCGCCATCTTGGATCCCCCCCACCTTGCTGATCTTTGAGGGGCCCTATTCTCTCTCTAGTTACTCTTTTGTCCTTAATGCATTTGTAAAAAGTCTTTGGATTCTCCTTAATTCTATTTGTCAAAGCTAATTCATATCCACTCTTGCCTTCCTGATTTCCTTCTTAAGTATACTCCTACTTCCTTTATACTCTTCTAAAGATTCATTTGATCTATCTGTCTATACTTTACATATGCTTCCCTCTTTTTCTTAACCAAACCCTCAATTTCTTTAGTCATCCAGCAATCCCTGTACCTACCAGCCTTCCCTTTCTCTAGATTCTCGTTATCTCATTTCTGAAGTCTTCCCATTTTCCAGCCGTCCCTTTACCTGCGAACATTTGCCCCCAATCAGCTTTTGAAAGTTCTTGCCTAATACCATTAAAATTGGTCTTTCTCCAATTTAGAACTTCAACTTTTAGATCTGGTCTATTGTTTTCCATCATTATTTTAAAACTAATAGAATTATGGTCACTGGCCCCAAAGTGCTCCCCCACTGACACTTCAGTCAGCTGCCCTGCCTTATTTCCCAAGAGTAGGTCAAGTTTTACACCTTCTCTAGTAGATACATCCACATACTGACTCAGAAAATTGTCTTGTACACACTCAACAAATTCCTCTCCATCCAAACCCTTAACACTATGGCAGTCCCAGTCTATGTTTGAAAAGTTAAAATCCCCTACCATAACCACCCTATTATTCTTGCAGATAGCTGAGATCTCCTTACAAGTTTCCTCTGACTGTTGAGGGGTCTATAATACAATCCCAGTGAGGTGATCATCCCTTTCTTATTTCTCAGTTCCACTCAAATAACTTCCCTGGATGTAATTCCGGGAATATCCTCCCTCAGCACAGCTGTAATGCTATCCCTTATCAAAAATGCAACCCGCCCTCCTCTCTTGCCTCCCTTTCTATCCTTCCTGTAGCATTTGTGTCCTGGAACATTAAGCTGCCAGTCCTGCACATCCCTGAGCCATGTTTCTGTAATTGCTATGATATCCCAGTCCCATGTTTCTAACCATGCCCTGAGTTCATCTGCCTTCCCTGATTGGCCCCTAGCATTGAAATAAATGCAGTTTAATTTATTAATCCTACCGTGTCCCTGCCTGCCCTGACTGTTTGACTCACTTCTGTTCTCAACTGTACCAGTCTCAGATTGATCTCTTTCCTCACTATCTCCTTGGAACAGGATGAGGCTATAAATTTGCCATTAAGTACCCACTTGTGTGTCTCAATTCCTAAATTTGTGGATAATGTCAAATTGGGAGGGCATGGTCAAGACTGAGGAGGATTCCAACAAATTATGTGAATCTGCATATAGTTGGCAAATTAATTCCAACACACTAATGTGTGAGGGATTGCATTTTGATGCAAAAATGAGGAATTCATAGACTACTTGGAAAATCAGAGTCTTAATGGAACAGAATGGTGAGGAGATTTATGAGTACAAGTACACAGATCATTGAAACAAGCAACACTAGTTAAAAGGCCAGTAAAAGAAATATTGCCGAAGTGTGATTTCTAGAGGGATTAAATTGAAAAATAGAGAAATAAGTGCTAAATCTTTATTGCACTGTATTGGAGTTCTGTGTCATCTGTTTTGAACTCCATATTACAAAAAGAGTACAAAGGCACTGGAGAGTAACTCATCTCTGGACTCTCCAAAGCTAGTCCAACATCTAGAAGCCACAACTCATGAACTTTCAACACTTGCCTGGATGAGCACAGCTTCAGCAAAACTCATCTGGGACAAAGCAGCTCACTTGGTTGGCAATCCATCCACCACCATCAACATTCACTCCCTCCACCATCATACACTTTGTAACAGCAAGAAATACTAATGTTGCTTCCCATTGTGGAAGAGATTGGAATTTGCAGAGACGTAGTTTTTACAATAAAGGTGTCTCCAATTTAAAAGGGAAACTGAGGATAACTTTTTTTCCCTCAGACGGAACTTGCTTTCTCAGAAAGCACTGGAGGCAGGGTTATTTGAGAAACTTTAAGGCAGTGGTGGATAGATTCTTGGCTTACAAGGGAGTCAGTGGCTGGCAGTGGTAAGCAGGAATGTGAAATTGAGGTCACAATCAGATCAGCCATGAACTTATCGAATGACAGAAAAAGCTAGACGGGTCAAATGGCCTAATCATGCTCCTACATTTTATATTTGCATGCATAAGTATAAAATGCATTGCAGCAACTCACCAAGCCCATTTGACAGTGACTTTCAAACATGAGGTCTGTACCCCCTGGATGGAAAGGGGAGTAGATGCATGGGAACAACACCACCTGCAAGTTCCTCTCCAAGCCACACACCATCCTGACTTGTAAATATATTACCAGTCCTTCACTGTTGCTGGGTCAAAATCATAGAAACCCCTTTCCTAATAACACAGTGGCAATCCACATGGTTGCATTGTTTAAAAAAGGAAGCTCAGCACTAATCTTTCAACCACAAATAGGGATGGGCAAAATTTGCTGGGCTGGCCACTAATGCCCATATTCCATGAAAGAGTAAAAAAAAAGAAAATGGTAGCCATGATTTCAGCCACACTAAACTCTGGAATTCCCCACTAAACTTCTCCAGCTCTTTCAATTCCTTCAAGGCACACCCTATAACTGACTTCTTGACCTAACGTTTCAACACCTGTCCTGAATATCTCATTATGTATCTTGGTATCAAATTTTGCCTGATGACGCTTTTGTGTAGCACTGTGTGAAGAAAGGTCATTGAAGGGGACAGCCTCAAAGAAGAAAAATACTTGCAAACCTTCCCCTGAATCCGGAAACAAAATTGAACAATGTACCCATCACTACTCAACCATATTGAGCGACATTCATAGAGGATCTATGCATCTGATCACTCCTTTGTCTCTCTTCATCCATAATTCTGACTAAATAATTCTGAACATGAAGTGAACAAAACTTAAATCCATCACTAAGTTAAAGTAATACTAAAATTTTTCTTTCCTAACTGTATATACATCTGGAATACTCTGTGCAGGTTTAATCTCCAAACCTAATGGGGGACATATTTGCTGTAGAGAGAGTGAATGATCAGTAGATTTGTTCACTGGCATTAACCCCTTGTGAGGAGACACAGAGTATACTACGACCATATTCCTTGCTGTACAGAAGAATGAAAGATGACCTCAGTAAAATATTATATTTTTAAGATGCTGTATACAGAGTAGATGCTGTGAAAATATTTCTGCTGGTAGGGGAATCCAGAACATGGAGTCATTGTCATAGAATAAGAAGTTTGTCATTTTACACTGAGATGAGAAGAAATACTCAAAGGGTGGTGAATCATTGGAGTTCTCCACCTCACATAACAATGGATGCTCAGTCATTGAGGATACACAAGACATAGTTTGACTGATTTTTGGGTACCACACAAATTAAGGATAATGTGGGAAGGTGAAGTTGAGGTAGAAAATCAACCAAGATCTAACTTTATTGGTGCTGTATGTTCAAAAAGTCAAATGGCCTACTCCAACTCCTTTTTTCTCCTGGGCTTAGGTTCATATCATTAACTATAAATTGAATGCAATACTTACATATCAGGTTAAACCATTGTGGGAGGAAATTGAGGAAATGTGAGGCCCTTTCTAACTTGAGATGGTATAGAGGAATGTATTATTTTATCTCCCCATAAATCAAAAAAAAGAAGTGAAATAGTCCACCCAGGTTCCTGCCTCAAAGGGAATAAGAACCAAAATCTGTTTCTCTTTATTTTGCTTAGATCTCCTTTGGAAAATCAGGAATGTCATCTCTGGATTTAATCTAAGCAGAGGGTTCTAATAGAGAGAGTGACAAATTAAATACAGCAAGATAATTTCTATTTGACTATGAATTGGAATTATAGTTTTAAAAGATGGAACACAATGTCTTAATTTTCTCTAAACTGTTATCTTTGTCCCCCATTCTCATTCTTCTAGACAGTCAATGAGGTAAAGAAACCTTGACCACAGCATACAAAGGTAATCATTCTCTTGTAACAACAGATGGAAACTGGAGCTGGAAGTAGTGGAGTGTGTGTGTTTGAGAGAGAGGGTGGGGTGGGGGAGAGAGAGAGAGAGAGAGAAAAAAAGAAAGGTTGTACAGAAATGCAGGTTGTTTCTTTCTTTCTTTCCTACAGCCACAGAAACCTAGCTGACCACTTCAGCACCAACACAGCATAGACCTGCTCCTGTCGCATAGATCTGCCTCAGCTTCCTTTGGACAGAATCTACATGCTTGAATGAAAATGTCAGATGGCTTACAGTAAAACGTTTTTTTTCAAACTAGGGAGCAAATGTAACAATTATTTAGTAATAGTATGTGTATCATGAAATGCTACAACATAGAAGGATGCCATCCATTCCACTGTACCTAGTCTAGCCCCTTTGAAAGAGCTGTTTTGTTAACCTCATTCTCCTGTGCTCAGTACATTGCACTGCAAATGTCCCTTTTCAGATATTTATGAAATTTCACTTTTGAAGGAGATTGAGTCCATTATACTTTCAGACCATGCTGTCCAGTTCATCATAGTTCTCTGCACAAACATATTCTTCTCATCTGCTCAGTAGTGCTTTTGCCAATTCCTTAAATCAATGTCCTTGGAATGCTGATCCTTCTTCCAATGATTTTCAACATCACACTCATACCTTTACTGAACTTTGTCAGCTGTAAAGAAAACAATCTTATTCCTTCTAGCATCTCCTTGAAACTGAAGTTCCTCAACTCTTGAACCTTGTCTGCAGCCTTTTTAAAGGTTTGACATCCCCCTGAAGTGTTTTGCCTCAAATTGAACACAGTACTCCAGCAAGGGGGCTGGGTGGGGGAGGGGGAATGTGAGCGGGGGAGACCAGAGACTTGCTTCAATTTAACATTACTTCTTTGATTTCATACCTTCGACCTCATGACCCTTACAATATTTATTAATCCTGTCTATTCACACTGAGACAGCTTTGCCTAATGAACTGCAGCTAAAACTGAGACATGATTTAACTGTGTTTATTGCAGTATAAAAGTTTGCCTTGTCTTTTGCCAGGACTGTTAATCCCGGTCCATGAAAAGTGTGCATTCAAATGTCAAGCTGCGATAGTCATGCTCTTCATTATATTTTAGGTTAGGCCTGCTTAACGTTGTTTGGTGAAGGAAACTAGCACAAAAACTCAGTTAAACAGAGTTTTTTAAGGCAAGTGCTGATATAAGATGCTAATCAGAAAATGAATCATATTTTGAATAGTAGGGAGGTTAAAGTGAAATAGATATTCATTCAAGCAGCTTTTCATTTAAAAACAGGAACTTGTGGGTGGCATGGTGGCACAGTGGTTAGCACTGATGCCTCACGGAGACCCGGGTTCAATTCCCGCCTCAGGTGACTCTCTGTGTGGAGTTTGTACATTCTCCCCGTGTATGCGTGAGTTTCCTCCGGGTGCTCCGGTTTCCTCCCACAGTCCAAAAATGTGCAGGTTAAGTGAATTGGCCATGCTAAATTGCCCATAGTGTTAGGTGAAAGGGTAAATGTAGGGGAATGGGTCTGGGTGAGTTACGTTTCGGCGGGTCGGTGTGGACTCGTTGGGCCGAAGGGCCTGTTTCCACACCGTAAGTAATCTAATCTAATCCAATCTAATCATATAGTACATTTAACATGTAAAGTCTCTAAATACTTCACATGAGCAATACCAGATGATGAAAGTTGACACTGTGCCACATGAGGAGATATGAGGGCAGTTCAATCGATGAGGTAGATTTTAATGAGCAAATTAAAGGAGGAAAATGAAATAGAAAAAAATTAGGGAGGGAATTCCCGAGCTGAGACCTCAATAGCGATGAGATTGAACTGATCTATGAAGGGAGATCATGGAAACCGCGCCTGATGCGAGGTGGTCTAATTGAAACTTAAAAAGATAGATAGGTAAGATGTTTCCACTGCTTGGGGATTCTAGAAACAGGAGGCACAAATTTAACATAAAGGGATGCCATATAAGACCATGATGAGATTTTGTTTTACTCAGGAAGTTGTGAGATTCTTTGAAACTCTCCACCCCAGAGGGCTGTGGCAGCTCAGTCATTATTATGCTTAAGCTAGAGATTGGTAGATTTCTGACAACCAGTGGAGTGAAAAGTTATGGAGACAGTATGGGTAAAAGACATTGAAGATTTTGATTAGCCTTGATCATTTTGAAATATGGAGTTGACCTAATGATTTGAATAGTCCATTCCTGTTTCTATATTTCTAAAGGCATGCTGATCCATTACTAAATCAAAAGAAATTGGAAGTTCAAAAGGATTAGAATTGAAGTGCATAGATTGGAGGAGGTTCCAGAGATGGGGAAGGCAATACTGGAGGAATTTGGACACAAGGAGAAAGTGAGGACTGCAGATGCTGGACAGTCAGAGTTGAAAAATGTGGCACTGGAAAAGCACAGCAGGTCATGCAGCATCTGAAGAGCAGGACAGTTGGCATTTCGGGCATAAGCCCTTCATCTTGAATATAGAGGGTGAAAGAGGGCTGACAGACATATAGAAGGGTGGGGGTGGGATTGGGGGAAGGTGGCTGGGAAAGGGATAGGTGGGAGGTAATTGTGATAGGTTGGTGAGGAGGGTCAAATGGATAGGTAGGAAGGAAGATGGACAGGTAGGGCTGGTCAAGAGAGCGGTGCCAAGTTGGTAGGTTAGATCTGAGGTGAGGTGCGGGGAGGGGAGATTTGGAAACTGGTGAAGTCAATGTTGATGCCGTGTGGTTGGAGGTACCGAGGTGAAAGATGAGATGTTCTTTCTTCAGTTGCCGGATGGATTTGATTTGGCAGTGGAGGAGGCCCAACACTTGCATGTCCTTGGGGGAGTGGGAGGAAAGTTTCGGTGGTTGGCCACTGGGTTGGTGCATGTATTCCAGAGATGTCCCCTGAGCCGCTCCTCAAGTTGGCATCCTATCTCCCTAATGTAGAGGAGACCACATCGAGAGCAACAGACACAATAGATGAGGTGCATGGATTTTCAGGAAAACCTCTGCCGGATTTGAAATGCCGTTATGCCTACCTCTTTGTAGGATATGTAGAAGAGTCCAGCTTCTGCAGTTACACTAGCACCATCGCCCATTTTTTCCTCTGCTACATTGATGACTGTATCGGCGCCATGTTGTGTTCTCATGAGGAGGTTGAGCAGTTGATCAACTTCACCAAGACCTTCCACCCTGACCTTAGGTTCACATGGATCATCTCAGACACCTCCCTTCCCTTCCAGGACCTCTCTGTCTCTGGTGAGTGACTCAATATGGACATCTATTTCAAACTCACTGACTCTCACAGTTACCTTGACTAAACATCCTCCCATTCCACCACCTGTAAAAATGTGATCTGTTACTCCCAATTCCTCTACCTCCACTGTATCTGTTCATGGAAGGAGCAATTTTACTCCAGGACATCCTTGATGGCCTCCTCTTTCAAGGACCGCAATTTCCCCTCCCACATGATCAACAATGCCCTCCATTGCATGTCCTCTACTTTCTGCATCTCCACCCTTGAACCCCACCCCCTCAACTGCAACAACGATAGAACCTCCCCTGGTCCTCACCGTCCACCCCACGAATGTCCGGATATATTGCATTATCCTCTGTCATTTCCACCACCTACAGTCAGACCCCACCACAAAAGATATATTTCCCTCCCTACCTAAATCTGCATTCCACAGGGACCATTCCCTTTGTGACCCCCCTGTTAGGTCCACGCCCCCGCCCCCCACCAACGCACCAACCCACCCTCCACAACTGGCACCTGCGCCCTTACTTCCCACTACCTTCATTCAAGGCCCTAAAAGATCACTTCACATCTACCCACCTCATCTATTGTGACTGTTGCTCTTGATCTGGTCTCCTCTACATCGATGAGACAGAACGCCAACTCAAGGAACAGTCTAGGGAACATCTCTGGTCTGCATGCACCAATCGACCCCAGCACCCTGTGGCCAACCACTTCAACTCCCCTTCCCACTCTCACAAACACATGCAAGTCCTGGGCCTTCTCCACTGCTAAATCAAAGCCACCTAACAACTGGAGAAAAAATGTCTCAGGACCCTCTAACCACATGGCATCAACATTGAATTCACCAGTTTCCAAATCTCCCCTCCCCCCTCCTCATCCAAACCTCCAACTCAGCATGGCCCTTTTGACTTGTCCTACCTGTCCATCTTCCTTCCCACCTATCTGCTCCACCCTCCCCACCAACCTCCCACCTGCACCCACCTAACGCCTTCACATCTACCTTCCCCCAGCCCATCCTCACTCCTCTATTTCTCTCTTAGCCCCCTTCCCCCTCCATATTCCTGATGAAGGGTTATGCCCGAAACATCAATTCTCCTGCTACTCAGATGCTGCCTGAACTGCTGTAGTTTTCCAGTGCCACACTGTTTGAATTTTGACATAAGAATAAAGAATTTAAAATGGATCCATTGCCAGATCAGCAGCAAATGAAAAATGTTAGCATGGTTGTTACTTATGCATTTGTGTAGATGTGCAATTGTACATATTTATGTTTAATAGTACATAACTATTAATAGTGGGCAAATGCTAATTGCAGGTTCATTCATTCCCCTGCAAATAGGAACAGATTAAAAGAGGAATTGTTGAACTACAAGGTACACATTTGTAATGTCAAAAATCGTTATGAGAATGCCTAAAGATTTGCTCTACTGCTGGGCTTTCTGGAGTGGAATAATTGTGCAAGTTCAAACACAAGTAGTAAAGTTTTGCACGCCTCAAGTTTATGTTCTGAAAACTGAAAGGCAAAAATGTCATCATCCCATGGATACAGTAATTTGGAAAAACAGCACACTTTTCTTGCAACAATGGCTCTGAAAAATTGAAGCATTTGAATTGAAGCTCAACCATGAAACACTTCCTAAAATCATACCTGTTCTCACTTCTCCCCCTATTACTTGGATTGTCTCTGTCGATATTCTGAGTTAACATTGCTTCTGGCTAATAATTATATGTGAGGTTTAGAACTGACTTCCTGCAAAATCCTTCAACATCATCGCGCTGCATCAAAGGCATTTAATAAAAACCAGCTGAGAAATATTCATAAGAACTGTAAAGGACAGAAAGTTAACTTGACTATGACTTTAGCTTTCCCACTCTGTTCATGGTGGTATTAGGGGAAAAAAGTTGAACTAACACAATCCAGTGATTTTAAAATGTGCTTTAAAGTGCCAAGGCATATTCAGACCTGCATCCTTTTAAGTTTAATCAATCATTTACATAGCCACAATCTGATCTGGTTAGCTTATTCTGACCCCTAACCTCTTCCTTGTTATTAGCATTTCTTGAAGCGTATTATCATTGGTAGTCTGGGGACATTGCTTCTATAATCTGAGATGCATTTGCTTTCAATTTTCTGCATTTGAGGAACATGTAGAACGGAAGGCCTGTAATCGATTCAAAAATGATAATGGAGGAGGCAGCCATTTGGGCCCACTCTGTCATTCACTAAGATCATGGTTGACATGGTTGTGACCAAATTCCACTGTCCTGCTACCCCCATTAACTTACATTCCTTCTCAATGAAGGATTCTTCCACCTCAGCCTCGAGCATATTAAATGATTCAGCCTCCACTGCTCTCGAGGCAGAAAATTCCAAAGATGAATGACACTCTGAGAAAAGAAATTCCTCCTCATCACGACCTTAAATGGGAGGCTTCCTTCTTCTGAAACTGTGCCCTCTCATTCTGGATTGCCTCAGGAAGATTATGTCATTTATTTTTCTTCTATCAGATGAAGTAAATGGTATGAAGGTGATTTTTTTTATTATTGATGTCGTTATGTTGGTATTAGCAAGGGAACTTTTCATCCCACAAGGAGAGGCAGAAGGAAAGACACAAAGAAATGGAGAAAGGAACAGAAGGAGGTATAGATTCAGAGATAGAAAAAAAACAAGAGAGAGAAAGATGTAGAAAGCGAGAGAGAGAGAGAGAGAGAGAGAGAGAGAGTCCAGAACTAGGGGGAATAGGTTTAGAGTGAGAGGGGAAAGATTTAAAAGGGACCTAAGGGGCAACATTTTCATGCAGAGGGTGGTGTGTGTATGGAATGTGCTGCCAGATGAAGTGGTGGAAGCTGGTACAATTACAGCATTTATGGGTATATGAATAGGAATTTTGACAGGAATGTGGGCCAAGTGCTGGCAAATGGGGCAAGATTAATTTAGGATGTCTGATTGGTACAGATGAGTTGGACTTAAGGATTTGTTTCCATGCTGTACACCTCTATGACTCTAGAAACAAAGGTGGAGATAAATAGTGAAATGGAAAAAGAGAAAGAAATATATTGAGCCGACAAAAGGAAATACAGAGAGATAGAAGAAACAGGGAGCAGATTGCCAGAGGAGTACTATCAAACCCTGCCAGCCTGTCTGAAGTTTCCACCTCGGTTAGTGCTATCTACAGCATACAGAATAACGACCAGCAATGCAGAAAGCTCATCACTTTCTCCAATCCGCCAGAGTTAGGGCCACATCCTTCTCTCTGCTGCCTCACCTTCACTCGAACAGTGCATTGCACACACCAAGGTTCCTACCAAACCACCCTCAGTATTGGCACCAACCTCTTCCTTCATCACTCTGCCCCCTCAGCCTCCCACAGCACCCACCCTGAGTGTCCTCTTTCCTGCCTCCTCAATCCCTTGGAAACACCTCACCACCTTTCCCCACATACACTGGCACTAAGAAGTGCACCACCTGCTGTCATCTCACTGTTCCAAAGTCTTCTCATTACAGGAAAAGACAGCTCATTAAAGAGCAGAGAGAGCTGGTGTTGGGAAGATGGTGGTGGTGGGGGAAGAGTGGAATACTGTCCAACTTCTGTGTCCTTACCCACTAAGAGGAGAGAATCTTGGCCCTCACGGGAGAGGTCCAGCACTGCTCCGCAGGGATGCAGAGAAGTCCATGTCCTGCCAAATGAGTAATTATCACTTTGCAATGTTATTGTCCCAGTACCACCTCTGTCAATCTCAATCATTGCACACACCACTTCTAATCAGTGGCCGTGATGTTGTTTCTCTCATCAGTCTTGCAGGTTCTGCTAGTTTCCCTAGGAGAAACAGTCTACTGTGGAAGAAGCTTCTCCCTGGACCTTTGAGGTTGAAAGGACCTCTGAGGATTCATTGGCAAGCCTGCCTCCTGCACATCAACCCCCCCACCTGCCCTGACACTGACACCATTGAAGGGAACCGTACACGTAGAGAGTATGGGAGCACACTCTGATGAGTATCACACAGTGACAGCTCTGCAGCTGCCTGAGGTAGTAACACTCCAGGCTGCTGACTCTCAGAGGGCTGTCAGAGACCTCAGCATTGGGCAAGAGAGGACCCTGTGGTGTCAATAGTCATCCCCATGTTCATGGAGGAACAGAAGCAGCAGACTGGGGTGTGCAATGTAATGGCCCTCATTGCCTGGAAGCTATAGCAGGGCAGTGCGTCATGGCAGGTTGGCAGCTGCCAGAGAGAGCTGAAAAATGTGTTGCTGGAAAAGCGCAGCAGGTCAGGCAGCATCCAAGGAGCAGGAGAATCGACATTTCGGGCATAACTCCTTCTTCCTGAAGAAGGGCTTATGCCCGAAATGTTGATTCTCCTGCTCCTTGGATGCTGCCTGACCTGCTGTGCTTTTCCAGCAACACATTTTTCAGCTCTGATCTCCAGCATCTGCAGTCCTCACTTTCTCCTAGCTGCCAGAGAGAGCCAGACTGATCACTTGCAAGGGCGGCTGGAGCAGGCCACACACCTGCACTGTATCGCCCAGCCTCAGGACTGAAAGCACTGCGACAGAGTGATGGGGAACCCTGACCCCAGTCCAGGTGTCCCCTCCTCAGAAAGAGACAGGCTGTACCTGCAGGTAACCATAAGTCTCCCCAATGGCATTAGCTCCAGTCTGCCCTGCCCAGGACTTGCTGCTTACAGACTAACCAATGCTCACTCCCTGGACTGCATTGGGACCCATGACCTGAGACTTTCCTCTGGTCAGATGTCTCACTCTGGCCAGTGCCCTTTCCATATGTGATATCGCCCTTGACTTATTGAGCCAGGGCCCCCTGACTGATGGCAGCCTCCATGCACTTTGGTGTGCACTAACCCCTTATGACTTTGGGGCATAGGGTTTGTTTGCTGGGTACACTGCTGGCACCTGGTGTGGGTGTGCAATTTATGTAGCAATCTGCCATACAGCAAGATGTGCATCCCGTAGGCTGAGAACTACTGAGCAGCAAGGCAGGCTGTCTGGTTGTGTGACTGTGCTAATTGACAGCAGGGCATGAATGCTGGGACCATGGAGGAAGGTGTTACATAAGCAAGTGCAATTGGATCAAGTGCGCATCCATGAGCTATGGTCTGGTTCAGTCTGTGAGCTGGGGTCCTCCCTTTCTATGTAAACTGTCCTCATTGCAACCTTTCAATACCAATTAGAATATAGAATCCCTACAGTGTGGAAACAGGCCTATCAGCCCAACAAGTCTACAATTGCTGCTGAGTTCTACAATGCAAATCTGTGCTTCCAGACAACGCAGCCAGTGAATAGCAGAGTTGCCATGATATTGTGATGGGCTGCTAGGCTGGATGTCAATGTCCATGGACATTGGATGCCATCTGTGCATCATACTCTGAGATATAGCTGCCTGGTATCCAGCAAGGAGGTTCATTCAAAGTAAATGGTGAGCCAAATCTGGTTGTACTGTCTGGTTTCCCTGTTCGCAAGATTGGTAAACTGCAAGTATGAATACTAATAAGGTGAGTTGTGGAGTTAACAAGGCGTTTAACAAAATTAATCACCGTAAAATGAGAACTCTCTGCTGCCTAGAAAGAATCTCATCACACTTGCTTGTGAAAAACTGAAAAGATACAATGGAGGGCTTGTGTGCTGCAAAGGCAGTGTCTGGGCCAGAACATCTGGGTAAAAGTCCCACCTGCTCCAGAGTTATGTAATAACACCCCTGAACAGGTTGACGAACAAGATCTAAAAGCTGGATGGAGATGATCGCAATGTCGAGTTGGACCTTACTATCCTTGTCAACTGATCCTGCCACATATCTCACTGCAGCAGATACCCTCAGACTCCTACGAAATTCTGCCTATAGACGTATAAAGAGAGCTAAATAAACTGCACTCATATAGCACCTTTTACAAACGCCATTCCATGGAAGTCGGAATATTTTTGTCAGGAAATGCAATAGCCAATGTGTGACAGCAAGATCCAGTTAATCTGTGCCAATAGTGTCTATTGACAATTGATGTTGGTCAGCAAGTTTAAGGAGCTTTCTCAATCAGCAGTTGCTGATGATTATTTTGCTCTTGCCATTCACACCTCCTTTTGACACAACATCTTGCTCTTTACTTGTCCCATTAACATCTCCTTTTGCCTTGTACCATAATTCCTTTAGTTACTTATTCTTTCTTCCCTTCCACCCTGTCACTAACCGACCCTTTTGTTCCGTTGACAATTGGACATTGGTTAGCAGGTTCAGGGAACTCTATGTTCTGTAAACAATTCCATGTCACAATTTTGGAGTGTTGAAACAGATTATTATCACATTGTTGTTTGTGGGACCTTCCTGTGCACAAACTGGCTGTTGTGTTCACTTGGAGGAGAAAGTGAGGTCTGCAGATGCTGGAGATCAGAGCTGAAAATGTGTTGCTGGAAAAGTGCAGCAGGTCAGGCAGCATCCAAGAAACAGGAAATTCGACGTTTCGGGCATACGCCCTTCTTCAGGAATCTTTTTTAGAGCTTCTTCAAGGAAGGCATCCTTGCAAGAGAATTTGCAGTAGGTTAAAATCTTCGAGGAGAAAGTGAGGTCTGCAGATGCTGGAGATCAGAACTGAAAATGTGTTGCTGGAAAAGCGCAGCAGGTCAGGCAGCACCCCAGGAACAGGAGATTCGACATTTCGGGCATAAGCCCTTCTTCAGGAATCTTCAGTGTACCCAGCAAAAGTGTTGCGTTCACTTCATTACAACACTGCCTAAAAATCAAAACGTATTCCTGTGGGAGCAAAACACTTTGGGAGGTCCCAAAATCGTGAAAAGTGCTAGAGATAGCAAATATCTTTAAAATTCCTCATAAATTGACGTTATTTAAGTACTTTGTGGATTTCTTTTGAATTGAGAAAAGGACTATTTATGTTCTTTTTTATTTTTAATGTAGACAAATTGAACACTTTAGTAAAATCCGATTATTGTCAAGAATATGATTCCTGGCCATAGCAGATACTCCTACTAATAAATTTCAGTTCTGTTTCTCGACAGACATTTATTTAACCAAGTAATGACTAGAGTTGCCATTGTAGCTCTAGAGAGCAGAAAACTAAGCTTTATTTGGAGCTTCAAAAATCATTTGTGTGTCATGTTGTATTTTCCACCTCCACCCAACAGCTCCTATGGTATTTTTTTTCTTCATTTAAGAATGGGAAAGGTTCTGAGAGGCACCTTCAAATATTTTCCTAGTGCCTCTTGTTGTTTTTCTTAATCTAGAAAGCCTCCTCCAAGTTTAAGAACCCATCTGCAGCCTTTCATCGGATAGGCAACCTGTCTCCTCGTCGATTGTATTTGTCGGGGAGGGGCAGGATGAGGGGGGGAATTCCCAAAGGGTGACTATTTCTCAGCACCCCACCACTCCAGGAATGTGTTGTGTAACCAGAAAGAGCTTAACTCCCATTTCCTGCCACTCGAGGGAAAATTCAGCCCAACTTTACAGGTCATTGATTTCCATTCGCACGAGGAGTTAGTGATACAAAAAAGTGGAGAGGGAGGAAAGAACAAAAGGTGGATCGCAGAAGACATTAAACAACGAATCGGAAGATGGTGTAAAATGGTTGGATCACTTTCTCAATCAGCAGTTGCTTATGATTGTTTTGCTCTTGCCATTCACACCTCCTCTAGACACATTTTTTTGTTTTTTATTTGTCCCATTAACATCTCCTTTCGCCTTGCACTATAATTCCGTTTGCTATTTATTCTCTCTTTCCTTCGACCCTGTCACTAACCTTTCCTTTTGTTCACCCACCTCCTCCCCCACCCCACCCCACCTTCATACAGTTCCAGTTCCAGATTTTCCCTGTTTTGAGGAAATATCATTAGCATGAAATGTTACCTGTTTCTTTTTCCACAGATGTTTCTGATCTCCTGTCTGCTTCCAGCACTTTCTGCCTTTAGTTTAAGCATGTATATCCAGTTAGTCAGAGAACAAAATAAGTAAATATGTAACTTTGTCTGTTTTGTAACAGTTTTTTTCTGTCTACTTTAATACTCACTGTGCCTGATTAAAGGGAAACGGTCTGTGGAGTTCTGTGACTGCAGAAAAAATAAATCAATCTTCCTCCAATGTGCTGTCTGACATTCAGCACTGTATACAATCCCAATGTATATGCTAGTCTCCAAAGCTAAATGCTGCATGTCACAGTTAGTAATAAAACAGAATGTATGACTTTCCCCAGACTCAAGCTAAACAGTTGTAGTTACAAAACCGAGTTAAGATTGGAGCAACCTCACTCCACACTGGCAGCCAGTCACTAACTATAACTATGATATGGTTACTACAATTCACAGGTTTTATCTCTTGTTACACCCTTGCAGTGCAGTACAGGTACACAATTCTTTATCCGAAATTCCTAAATCTGAACTTTTTTTCGTGGAGTATGGAGTGTCATTTTGGCATGCAAACAGGTGACCCAACTCCACACCCACTTGAACCACGTCACCCAGATGTGATGTGGCCCAGCACTGGCAGGCATCAGTTGTGTCACAGAACTCATACTATTCACATGTGCGTCTGCTGTTAGGTAATTTTTTTTTATTTCACTGTGAAAATGTCATTTATTCCAAAATCTGAAAAATTCAGAATTCCCATAAACAACTGGCCCCAAGGATTTCGGATAAAGGATTGTGTACCTCTACTAAGAGAATGGTACCCCATCAGAGACTTGGTTTGCCCTCCCCTGGAAAAGGTTCTGTAGCTACTATCTGAATGAATATCAGAAGAGTTCATTGAATGTTTTTGAGATATTTTGAATTTGACCAGAGAGCAGGCTAGACTAGGCCTGGTTTTGGGCAACAAGACAGGCCTTGTTCATGACTTCAAAGGTGACCTGAGGTAGCAGCAACCAAAATATGATTGAATTTTGTATTCAGCTAGCAGGAGAGAAGAGTTGATCCAAGACTAGTATTTTAAACTTAAATAAAGGCAATTATGAAGCAATGAAAGCAAAGTTGGCTGAAGTGAACTCAAAAATTTAGATAAGGTTTAGGTCAATAGAGATAAAGTGGCAGACATTTAAGGGGATTTTTCAGAATGTATACGATAGATATATTCCCATAAGAAATAGGGCGGCCTGGTGACACGCTGCTGTCTCACAGTGCCAGGGGCCTGGGTTTGATTCCACCCTCAGATGATTGTGTGGAGTTTGCTCATTCTCCCCGTGTCCACAATGTCTTCCTCTGGGTGCTCTGGTTTCCACCCACAATCCAAAGAAATACAGGTTCGGTGGAATGCCCATGCTAAATTGCCTATAGTGTCCAAGGATGCACAGACTAGGTGGGTTAGCCATGGGAAATATAGTTGCAGGGATGGAGTAGGGGGTTGGTCTGGATGCAATGTTGTTTGGAGGGACTTGATGGGCCAATTCACCTGCTTTCACAATGTAAAAATTCTATGAAAACTTTCAAGAGGAGAACCCACCACTTGTGGTGAACCAAAAAATGTTTATGCTAGTATCAAACTGAAATTAAAAAGCATCTAATTTCATAAAGGTCGGTCAGAAGATTAGACAGAGTATAAAATGCAAAGAGCAACTGAAAGATTAATAAGGGAAGAAAAATTATTGAATGACAGGCAGTAAACCAGAAATATAAAAGTTAGCAAGAGTTTCTATGGATATTTTAAAAAATTGGTTAAACAAAGTGAGTTTTGGTCCTATAGAAAGTGAAGGATTATTAACACAAAATAATGAACTGAACCAGTGTTTTGTATTAGTCTTCAGTACAGAGATTACAGGTAACATCTTCACAAAATTTGAAAGTCAGGGAGTAAAACAGAGGTATGGACGCAATAAATTATAGGCACCCGGGGAGTGATGCTGAGTGAATTATTAGAGCTGCAGGCTAGCAAGATCACAGGTCATCATACACTTTATTCTATGGTCTTAAAAGAAGTGATTAGTGAGAGAGTTGATGTATTAGATTTAATTTTCCAAAATTCACTTGATATGAAGAAGATTTCATGAGACTAGAAGATGGAGAATGCATTGTTTAAAAATGGAGGGAGAGAGAAAGCAGGAAACCACAGGACAATTAGCTTAAAATCTATCATTGGGAATATGTTAGGAGCTATTATTAATGACATCATAGAGATGTATAGGATGGAAACAGACTCTTCGGTCCAACTCGTCTATGCCGACCAGATCTCTTAAATTAATTTAATCCCATTTGCCAGCATTGATTCCATATCCCTCTATCCCTTCCCATTCATTTACTCATCCAGATGCCTTTTAAATGTTGTAATTGTACCAGCCTTCACCACTCAGAAAGATTCAAATCAATCTACCAGAGACAACATGATGTTGTGAAAGGGAAATTATATTTAACCAGCTTCTTGGAGTTCTTTGAATTAATAACGTGTTGAGAATACTGAACTTAGATTTCCAGAAGAAATTTGTGCTGCACCAAAAGTTTATGTGGAAAATATGAGCCCATTGTGAAGAGATTTCCATATTGGTGTGGATAGATTGGCTAGCTAATAGGAAACAGAGAGTACCATAAGAACATAAGAACTAGGAGCAGGAGTAGGCCATCTGGCCCTTTGAGCCTGTTTCATCCTTCATTAACATCATGGCTGGTCTCTTCATGGCTTCAGCTCCACTCTCCACCTTCTCACCGTAACCCTTAATTCCTTTATATTGTTAAAAAAAATCTATCTTAACTTTAAAAACATTTACTGAAGTAGTGTTAACTACTTCACTGGACAGGGAACTCCATAGATTCACAACCCTCTGGGTAAAGAAGTTCCTTCTCAATTCAGTCCTAAATCTGCTCCCCTGATTTTGAGGCTATGCCCTCTTGTCCTAGTTTCATTGCCAGTGGAAACATCTTCTCTACGTCTAATTTATCCCATTTATAATTTCATATTTTTCTATAAAATCCTCCCTTATCCTTCTAAAATCCAATGAATATGATTCCCAGTCTATTCAGCGTCCTCATAAGGCAACTCCGTCAACTCCAGAATCAACCTAGTGAAACTTTCTGCACCCCCTTTAGTGCTAGTGCATCCTTTCTCAAGTAAGGAGACCAAAACTGCACACAGTACTCCAGGTATGGCCTCACCTGCTTTTAAAGTCAATACCTTGAACAATGAAGAACAAAATTCCATTTGCCTTTCTACCTATTGTACCTGTAGACCAACCTTCTGTGATTCATAGACAAGGACACCCATATCCCTCTGCACAGCAGCATGCTGCAACTTTTTACTACTCAAGTAATAATTCTTTATACTGTTATTCCTACCAAAATGGATGACTTCATATTTATTAACAATGTATTCCATCTGCCAGACCTTTGCCCACTCACTTAAAGTATCTATGTTCCTCTGCAAGGTTTCTTAGTCCTCTGCACACTTTGCTCTGCCACTCATCTTAGTGTCATCTGCAAACTTTTACACACGATGCGTGGTCCCCAACCCCAAATCGTCTATGCAAATTGTGAGTAATTGCAGTCCCAACACTGATGCTTGAGGCACACCACTGGTTACTGATTGCCAACCAGAATAGCACTCATTTATCTCCACTCTTTGCATCTTGTTCGTCAACCAATCCTCTATCCATGCTAATACTTCACCCGTAATGCCATGCATCGTTACCATAGGCCTCTTGTGCCACACCTTGTTGAAGGTCTTTTGGAAATCTTTTGGGTGTCCATTGTCCACTGTGTTCATGATGTTGCCATAGAATTCCAAAAGATTAGTTAAGCGTGACCTGTCCTTCATGAACCCATGCTGCATGTGCCCAATTGGACAATTTCTATCGAGATGTCTTGCTATTTCTCCCTTGATAACAGACTCAAGCATCTTCCCCACTACAGAAGTTAAGCTAACTGGTCTATCATTCCCCAACTTATGTCTACCCCCTTTTTAAACAGTGGCATCACATCTACTGTTTTCCAATCTGCTGAAACTGCCCCAGGTTCCAGCGAATTTTGGAAAATTATCACAAGTGCAATTGCTATTTCTCCTCCCATCTGTTTTAGTATGTTTAGATGCATTCCATCAGGGCCAGGAGGCTTATGTATTGTTAGCTCCATTAGCCTGCCCAACACTACCTGTTCAGTGATAATGATTGTTTCCAGGTCCTCACCTACCATTGTATCTTTGTCAATTACCGATGTGTTATTAGTGTTCTCCACTGTGAAAACTGACACAAAATACCTGTTCAATGTCTCGGTTATTTCATCACATCCCATGACTAAATGCCCCTTCTCATCCTCTAAAGGACCAACATTTACTTTAGACACTCTTTTTTTTTGTTGTATATATTTATAGAAACTTTTGCCATCTGTCTTTATATTCTGTGCTAGTTTTTCTCATGTTCAATCTTACTCTTCTTTATAGCTCTTTTTGTGGATTTCTGTTGATCTCTAAAGCCTTCCAACCTTATAGTTTCCCACTAATCTTGGCCAGTCTTTCAATTTGATAACCTCCCTTATTTCCTTAGACACCCATGGCAGATTACCCCTTTTCTTACAGTCTTTCCTTTTCACTGGAATATACTTTTGCTGAGTACTTTGGAAAATTGCTTTGAAAGTCCACCACTGCACGTCAACTGTCCCACCATAAAGTCTTTGTATCCAGTCTTCTTTAGCCAACTCCTCCCTCATCCTATTGTAGGCTTTCTTGTTGAAGCACAGGGCCCAGGTATTGGGTTTTATTTTCACACTCTCCATCTGTATTCTAATTTCAACCATATTGTGATCACCTCTTCCATGAGGATCCCTAACTATGAGGTCATTAATTATTCCTGAGTCATTACCCAGGGCCAGATCTAGAATATCTAGGATAGATGGTCAATTTCAGGTTGGCATGATTTAATGAGTGGTATGCTACAGGGATTAGAACTGGAGCCTCAACTTGTTTAAATTTATATAAAAGATTTGGTTAAATGGATTGAAGATTCATTCCTAAATTTGCTATGATACAAAGGTATGTCTTGAAAGTAGTTGTGAAGAGGACATAATGTGGGCTGCAATGAAAGACAAATAGGTTAAGTGACTGGACAAATACCCAGTAAATACAGAATAACATGGGAAAATATGAAATTGCCTATTTGACAGAAAGAATTAAAAAAAACTATTAGATTAGACTCCCTACAGTGTGGAAACAGGGCCTTCGGCCCAACCAGTCCATACCAACCCTCTGAAGAGTAACTCACTCAGACCCATTTCTCTCTGACTAATGCACCTAACACTAATTTAGCATGGCCAGTTCATCTGACCTGCACGTCTTTGGACTGTGGCAGGAAACCGGAGCACCCTGAGGAAATCCACGCAGACACGGGGAGAATGTGTAAACTCCACACAGACAGTCACCTGAGGCTGGAATTGAACCTGGGACCCTGATGCTGTGAGGCAGCAGTGCTAACCACTGAGTTAAAGACTAAAGCATGCTGAGATGTGGAAGGATCTGGGTGTTTCCTGCATGAATTGCAAAAGGTTGGTTTGCAGGTACTGCAAGTAATTAGAAAAGCTAACAGAATGTGATTGTTTATTGAAGGGACATTTAGTACAAATTTAGGGAGGTTATGCATCAGATATATAGGGTACAGTGGTACCTACCTCTGAACCAGGGGTGTTCAAGCCCAGCTGCTCCAGAGGTCTGTAATAACATTTCTGAACAGATTGATTAGAAAATAGGTTAATTTTTAAAAAATATACAGGGCATTAATGAGGCCTCATCTGAGTACAATGTGCAACATCAGTCTCCTTATTTAGGGAAGGATATAAATATGTTGGAGGAAGTTCAGACAATGTTTTTGAGATGTTTATCTGAAATAGATGGATTGTCTTATTAGGGCAGGATGTATAGGATGGGGGAGGTTAGAATAGTAAAAGGTGATTCAATTGAAACATATAAATATTCTGAGAAGCCTTTGTAAGATGTGTATGAAAAGGATGTTTCCTCTTGTGGGAGAATCTAGAACCAGGGATCACTGTTTAAAAATAGGGTGTATCTCATTTAAGACAATGATGAGTATCTTTTCTCATGGAGAACTGTCAGTCTTTGGAAATCTCTTCTTCAAAAGGCAGTGGAAGAAGTGACTTTGAATATTTTTATGGCAGGGATATACAAATTCGTGACAAGAAAGTATGTGAAAGTTTATCAAGGGTAGATGAGAATGTGGAATAATTTGATCAGCCACAATTTATTGAATGACAGAGAAGTTTGGATGGGCTGTTTGGCCAGTTCCTGCTCCTGATTTGTGTGTGGATTTTCTCTCTTGTTATGGATACAATATTTATCCCTCAGTCAACTTTAATAAAACAGGTTACCTACTACTTTACTAAATTGCTTGGCTGTGAAAGCTTGTTGTGCACAAGATAACTGTTATATTTCCTACCTTATGATAGGGACAACATTCAGTAGCTGTCATCTAGACTTTGTGTTCACGTGCCTCTGAATCCTGACCTTCTGAATTAAAAAGCAACGTACAACACACTGAACTACAGATAACCATTTTCTATTTAGACCCTCCCTAGTTAGAGAAATTCTAACACTTTGTGAAGATATGCTTTTTATAATCTACCTTTTATTCCATTTACATGAGACCTTTCAAACCTCTACTGCCTACATGGTGACACATTCATGTGCTTTGAATATATATATATATATAATATAAATATAAATATATAATATAAATCACTTTTATAAATGATTTAGATGCGAACATAGGAGGTATAGTTAGTAAGTTTGCAGATGACACCAAAATTGGAGGTGTAGTGGACAGCAAAGAAAGTTACCTCAAGTACAATGTGATCTTGATCAGATGGGCAAATGGGCTGAGGAGTGGCAGATGGAGTTTAATTTAGATCAATGCGAGGTGCTGCATTTTGGAAAAGCAAGTCAGACCAGGACGTCTACACGTAATGGTAAGGTCTTGGGGAGTGTTGCTGAACAAAGAGGCCTTGGAGTGCTGCTTGAAAGTAGAGTCGCAGGTAGATAGGATGGTGAAGAAGGCGTTTGGTATGCTTTCCTTTCTTGGTCAGAGCATTGAGTACAGGAGCTGGGAGGTCATGTTGTGGCTGTACAGGACATTGGTTAGGCCACTTTTGGAATATTGCATGCAATTTTGATCTCCTTCCTATCAGAAGGATATTGTAAAACTTGAAAGGGTTCAGAAAACATTTACAAGGATGTTGCCAGGGTTGGAGAATTTGAGCTATAGGGAGAAGTTGAATAGGGCAGGGCTGTTTTCTGTGGATCATCAGAGGATGAAAGGTGACCTTATAGAGGCTTATAAAATCATGAGGGGCATGGATAGGATAAATAGACAAAGTCTTTTCCCTGGGGTTGGGGAGTCCAGAATTAGATTGCATAAATTGAGAGGAGAAAAATATAAAAGGGACCTAAGAGATAACTTTTTCATGCAGAGGGTGGTGCATGCGTGGAATGGGCTGCCAGAGGAAGTGGTGGAAGTTGGAACAATTCAACGTTTAAAAGGCATCTGGATGGGTATATGAATAGGAAGGGTTTAGAGGGCTATGAACCAAGTGCTGGCAAATGGGACTGGATTAGGTTTGGATATTTGGTCGACGTGGATGATTTGGACTGAAGGATCTGTTTCCATGCTCTAAATGCCTATGACTATAACTGTTCAGGAGGTGTGCAGCATCTAAAAAAATTACACAGACTAAACAGGAGCAGTGGTAGTGTCCCTACCGCCAAGCCATCAGAAATGGATTCAAGTCCAACCTGCTGGGAAGTGTGTCACAGCATAGGTTGATAAAAATAGCTACAGACTAGACAGTTAGATGACCTACAGTGTGGAAACAGGCCCTTCAGCCCAACAAGTCCACACTGACCCTCCAAAGAGTAACCCACCCAGACCCATTTCCTGCTGATTAATGTACCTAACAATATAGAAGTTTAGCATGGCCAATTCACCTGTTTTGCTCATGTTGGAGCACCAGGGGAAACTCACATAGTCACAGGAAGAACGTGCAGACTCCATACAGTCACCCAAGCATGGAATCAAACCTGGGACCCTGGTGTTGTGAGGCAGCAGTGCTAACCACTGAGCCACTGTGCCACCCAGTAACTCATTTTTTTAAACTCAGCCATGGTAGCAATTAGACCTACCTTCAACCTATTCATGTATGTGCTCGGACTTGTATGTTTTAATGTGTGAGTGTGTTTTTGAGTTTGTGCCTATGTATTGACATTGATGAGCAAGTGTCATGCATTTGTGTTTGTGTAAGTGCACGCATACTTGTGTATCTGTGGTGGAGTTGAACAGATTATAAGTGACTCCAATGTTCACTGCAGTTAAATAGGCCATTAGCACTCATCATTGAAATCATTTGAGTGCATTACTGGGTCAATTTTGGGATATATGAGATTGCATGGTGGCTCAGTGGTTAGTACTGCTACCTCACACTATTAGGGATCCAGGTTCAATTCCAGCCTTGGGCAACTGTCTGTGTGGAGTTTATATGTTCTTACTGTGTCGGTGTGGGCTTCCTCGCATAATCTAAAGATGTGCAGGCCAGGTGAATTGGCCATGCTAAATTGGTAATAGTGCATTAATCAGGGGAATGAGTCTGGGTGGGTTACTCTTTGGAGGGTCAGTGTGGACTTGATAGACCAAATGGCCTGTTTCCACACTTTTGGGAGTTTAATCTGCTTGTCAAATCATCCAGCAAAGAAATGGACCTATCCTTCTTTAACAGAACATGAGTTTACCCAGCTTCCCTTTAAATGTTTCTGTATTATTCACTACATAGACTAACCACGGTAGCAAGTTCCATTTTATCATCCTGCTCTGGATAAAGAGATTTCTTCACATGTACATATATTGTTTGACATGTATTAAAGTTACACTAATTGTTATAGCAGCAATAGAGTTGATGGTCAGAATCTTTTTCCCAGAGTTGAAATGTCTAATACTCGGGGCACACATTCAAGGTGAGTGAGAAAAGTTCAAAGGAGATGTGAGGGGCAGGATATTTTATACAGTAAGTGATAGTAATCTGAAACCTGCTGCCAGGGGTGGTGGCAGATGTGATCAGGGCATTTAAGGGACTTTTGGTAAACACATGAATCTGCAAGGAATGAAGGGGTATGGACCAAGGGGCAGGCAGAAGGGATTAGTTTAATTTGACATCATGTTCATGACAATATCGTGGGCCGAAGGGCCTGTTTTTGTGCTGTACCATTTATTGTTTTATGTTTAACAATGTAAGAGCTAATTAGCTTTGATTAATGAAATGATAAAGACTGGAATGCTGAACAATTTGGATGTCACAAAGAACTGCTAAGATGATGAAAGGCACCAAGAACAGTTTATGGTCAATGCTTTCATTACAATCATGTATAAAGTGACACTCCCAAGAATATTTTCGATTGTGCAAAGCCTTCTCAATAATAATGTGATTGCCAGGTTGGTAGAAGACCAAAAAAAAATTTCACTCATTTCACATGCCACACGGTCAATGAGGTATTTTTCTTTAAGAGATGTAGTCACTATTGTAACTTAGGAAACATACAGTCAACTTCCACACAAGCTCCCAATGACCAGATAATCTGGTTTAGTTTCTTCGTAATCCTGGCCGACAGGTCAATATTGACTGAGGCCACCAGGAAAATCTTCCCTGCTCTTCCTCAAAATGACACCATTTCTGTCCATTCACAAGGGCAGGTGGAACCTCAGATTAACCTTTCGTCTGAAAACAGAACATCTGACAGCATAGCATTCCTTCAGAACTTCACCACGAATATCAGTCAAGTCACCGGAGTGAGACGCAAGTCCAGAGATATGTGACCAAGATGAGAGCTGAGCCACAGTTGTGTTACTAAATGATGTAAGGAGATGTTTGTAGTTTCTTACATTCTATCAGTGACTATATTTCAAAAATACTTCTTCGACTGCAAAGCAATTTGAGACCCATTGATGTCATGAAAGGCACTATACAAATGCAAATCTTTCAATTTTTCCTTTATAGCATTACCAACTAATAAACAAACAAAACAAAAGCCACATTTTTCAATAAAGGCAACACCCCTTTAAGATCATCTGCTGTGCTCTGGGCAGATTTTTCATGCATACTTTATGAGTCCCTGACTAATAATGTACCCTTTACAGTTTATTTATTGGACATGTTTTCTGCATAATCCACACATAGGCTGTAGTGGAGAGAATTCCCACTGTGTCTTCTAAGTCAGTGATAAATGTGTGTAACTCCCATTTGGTGTAAAGTTTTTAGCAAAACCAAAGTATTCAGGTCAGATGGGAGGATGCAACATTCTCCTGAATGTTTTATGCATGTATTTTGGCAGTGCCAGACATTAATTACTCGCATTCTCTCACTGTGCTATTCCTGTTACAACAAGCTAGGCTTCACTTTGCTTTGCCAAATATTCAGAAACTCCCACTGGGCATAAAAAAGGTTTCTTGTTTCAATCGAGTTTATAATCTCACTAGTGAACTGCAGTTGAGGGGGAGGGATGAGGAGATTGCTGGACACAGTTTAGTTGTAATCTGTTCCTGTTTATCTGTCCATCAGGACATTGCTGCCCTCTCTCCAACCTCTCTCCAACCTCTCTCCAACCTCTCTCCAACCTCTCTCCAACCTCTCTCCAACCTCTCTCCAACCTCTCTCCAACCTCTCTCCAACCTCTCTCCAACCTCTCTCCACTCTCCACTACATGCCTTTCACTGGAAAACCAGTTACATTGCAGGCACAAAGACCAAGCATTTTTGCCTCATTTAACACTCCATAATCACATTAAAAGAAACATATTGAAACTGTGCATAGTGAAAGGAATATTCATGAAATTACTCCACAGAGGCTAGTATCCCATTACCAAGTCACTCTTTATTCTCGAGTGGAAAGTCCTTGACGCTGGTCGAGCTCCCTCAGATCCAGCTATCAGGCTGAGCAGAACCTTCAACACCCCTGTTTATATCTGTCATCCAGGGCTCCTTGATTGAACCAGTCAAGGAATTCATATTCTATAAGGTGTATCTAGCTGACCTCATAATAATCACTATGATTTGGAGCAGGAATAATGGTGGTTATATGATTCCTTGAGCTTGCTCAGCCAGCGTGGCTGATCTTCCATCTCAACTCAGCATTTCTGCCCAATCCCCACATTCCTCTCCACTGTCAGTGTACAAAAAGCTATCAATCTTTGTCTTGAGTAGACTTGATGATTGAGTATTCACAGCACTCCGGGGTCAAGAATGCCAAGGATTCACAGTCCTTTGGGTGAAGAAATTTCTCCTCATGGAATGTCAGTTCTTTGAATGAATTATCCAATTAGTCCCACTTCACTACTTTCTGCATAAATCAAAAACATTCACAGGACTAAGTATCCATTTCCTCTTTTGAAAGAAACTATTAAAACTGCTTCCACCACCAGCATATTCCAGGTCATAACAATTCACCGCATATAAAAATTCTCTTCTCCTCACCTTTGGCAATTATTTTAAATCTCTGTTCTCCAATACCAACCCTCCTTCCTAATTTTGAATACTGCTCTTAAATCTTCCCTAAAATGTCTCCCTCTAAGGAGAACAGTCCCGGCTTCTCTGGTCTCTCCATATAATTGAACTCCCTTATCCCTGATACCATTCCAGTAACCGTCTTTTGCACACACTCCAAGGCCTGAACAAGAAGTGCATGAGCTGAAAATGTGTTGCTGGTTAAAGCGCAGCAGGTCAGGCAGCATCCAAGGAACAGGAAATTCGACATTTCGGGTATAAGCCCTTCCTCAGGAATCCATGCCCAAAATGTCGAATTTCCTGTTCCTTGGATACTGCCTGACCTGCTGCGCTTTAACCAGCAACACATTTTCAGCGCTGATCTCCAGCATCTGCAGACCTCACTCTTTACTCCAAGAAGTGCATGGTCTAGCATTGGATACACTTTGATGTTTTTTTTCCCAATTCATCCTGCTACCTCTTCGATTCAGTAACTCTTGCAGGCTCCACATGCACAATAAGCCCTTCAATACATATTTTCTATTTGTGAACTTTCACTCTTTCTCCACATATTCTCCTTCACTCTTACAAATAGAGATGCAGCAATGTCGTGGTAATCTCATTGAACCAGAGACCCAGACTAATGCTTTGGCAATGTAGGTTTGAATCTAGAATTCCCTCCCTAACCACATTGTCGATCTACCTACAGTACATGGACTGCGATGGTTCAAGAAGGCAGCTCATCATCACCCTCTCAAGGGCAAGTAGGGATGGACAATAAAGGTTGGCTCAACCAGTGATCCTCCATCCCAAGAGTGAATAAAAGAAATTCCACCTTCCCAAATGGGGAAATTTTAATTCAATGAAATCTGGAATTAAAAGCTAGTCTAATGGCCATCATCGAACCATGATTCATTCATGCTGTTCTTTGAGAAAGGAAATCAGCAATCCTTACTTGATCTTGCTGATATGTCACTTCAGATCCATTGCAATTTATTGGTAGCACCATTACTGACTTGGTTGACCAAGTTCTAGAAGACATAGTTGCTAAATCTGGTCTGCAACAAATGGTGAGTAACCAACAAGATGGAGAAACCTACTTAAACATGTCCTCACCAACATACCTGTCACAGGTGCCTCTGCCCGTAACAGTATTAGTTGTAATGACCACCACATAGTCTTTGTGGTGAAGTTTCATCTTCACATTAGAATATCCATCATCGTATTATGTTATAATGTCAACATACTAAATGGTTTAGATTTCAAAGTGATTTAGCAACTCAAAACAGTCCATCAAGTAGGTGCTGTGGGTCATCATCAGCAGCTGAATTGTATTCAATTACAATCTGTAGCCTAATCGTCTAGTATATCCCCCACTTTTCCATTACCATCAAGCCAGGAGATCAACCTGGTTCAATGAAGATTCTAGGGGTAGCACCATTCATATCTAAAAATGAGGGATCGATCTGGTGAAGCTACAACACAGGCCTACATGCATGTTAAACCGTGGCAGCTGAATGTGACAAAAAGAATTAAATGATCCCACGACCAATGGATCAGATCCAAGCGCTGCAGTTCTTTCACATCCAATCATGAATGATGAGGGGCAATTACACAGCTAACAGAAAAAGGAGGCCCTTCAAATATCACCATCCTCAACAAAAGTGGAGCCCAGCACATTAGTGAGAAAAACAAGGTTAAAGCATTTGCATCCAAATTCAGGCAAAAGTGACAAGTGGGTGATCCATCTCAGCCTCCCCACATCAGCCTTCAGCCAAATCAATTTGCCCCACCATCAAGAAATGGTTAAAGCACTGTACGCTGATGATATTTTGGCAATAGTACTGAATACTTGTGCTCCAGAACTAGCCATGTTCTATCGCATGGGTTCCAGCCACAACAGTAGTATTAAACTGGGCAATGTGGAAAATTGTTCAGGTGCAGTCTTTCAAAAAGCAGACAAATCCAACCCAACCAATTACTGCCCTATTAATCTACTCCTGCTCGTCAACAAAATGATGGAAGAAATCATCAATAGTGTTTTCAAGAGGCACTTGCTCAGCAATAACCTGCTCAGTGACACCTAGTTTGGGTTCAGCCAGGGCCATTCAGCTCCTGACCTCATTGAAGCCTTGGTCTACATAAGGACAATAGAATTGAATTCCAGAGGTAAGGTGAGAGTGATTATGTTTGACCTCAAGATCCCTAGGAAAACTGGAATCAGGCTCCTCACCGAGCTGGAGTCATGACTAGAATAAAGGAAGATGCCTATGGCTGCTGGAAGACAGTCATCTCAGCTACAGGACATCACTTTGGGAGTTCTTTAGGGTATCACTGAATGCTGAAACATCCTTAGCTGCTTCACCAATGAATTTCCATCCATCATTAGATCAAACAAAGGGATGTTCACTGATAGTTACACAATGTTCATTGCCACTCACCATTCCCCATGTACGGTAGCAGCCCATGTATATTTGCAACAATACCTGAATATCATCCAGGCTGGACCGATAAGTAGCAAATGATATTTGCACTAAACAAGTGTCAGAAATTACAGTGCCCAACAAGATAGAATCAAACCATTTCTTCTTGATGCTCAATGACAGTACCATCATGAATTCCCCAGTTATCAACATCCTGGGGATTAATCTGGTGGACTTTCATTGTATTCTCTCTGTGGCAAAAGATGCAAGGAGACCAAAACACCCACAATACTCCAGGTAAGTTGTCACCAAGGCTGTCAACTTCAGCACAAGATCTTCACTGCTGTTCTGAAACCGTTTTGCAATGAAAGCTAAAGTGCTTTTTGCCCTCCTACTTAGTCCCTGCACCTACTGTTCACATTTAATGAGTGATAAACAAGGACACTGAGATAGTTTCACACCCGCACTTTCTGACCTGTCACCATTTAAGAGGTACTCTACCTTTCTGTTTTTTAATCAAAGTGAATAACTTTACACTTGTTCACAAAATATTCCATTATCTTACACCATCATGAGATGTGACGGGGATTTGTCTTACAACAGGGAGGATGAAGAGGCATCATGTTAAACTGTGTAACAGTGCGAAGAGTATGGACATTCGGAGGTTCATCTATTGTCAAAGCATGTTTCCAGAATCTATTGCCAGCTGTATGGTTGGTGTTTACTCTTTTCAGCTGAGTCTGCTTCATTGGTTTCTGACCGGGACAGAGATTACATCAAAATGAAGATCGATATCTTTACGGGGAACACTTGGTTCATGTGACCTCCTGAACAAATCACGACGGTCTCAGTGACCCATAGAGGAATTGTATAGAATTATCTATTCCTCTTTTTAACCCTTTTTTTTCTGAAGTGTTTCTGTGTTGGCCTATTTCAGAAAGGTGACAAGGCAGAGGTGTAGGGATGGGAGATTTTGTTTAGTCATGATACTCTTACCGTCAAGGGTATAGGCCAGTTTTGTGGGAACAGCTGGTCTCCTGTCCATCATGTTAGTCATTCAAAGGCATCACAGCTGCACCAGAGTTTGTTTGTATCTGATCTGGTAGATTCCAAAAGAGGGTTGAGGATATTCAGAATCAGGAATTAGCAATCACAGATTTGACATATCCCCTTGCTCCCAGGGGCACTGAAACTATTGGATTACCTTGATGAGTATGCTTGCTAATTCAAATTCGGCATCAAATCTGGAACATGATTCTGACTCAGTGCAATACAAGCGAGTTACTTAATCAGTTTAAACTTCAAACTGGAACATTCACTGATACAACAATGCAGTCAATCTGTCTGTAACTGGGGACAGATAATAGCCACAGTATGTAGCCTGCATGGATCAAGCTTGGACCAACTGTTAACTCAGAGCAAAAATAACTCAGTATTAAATTGCAGATATTCCAAAGCAAAGCCTTAAAATAATCTACATGTAAAGACTATGGCATGAGTTAGGTGTATCTGTGCAACTGAACAATGGAGAGTGGCAGCGCTCAACATCAAGGCAGCATTTCACCAGGTTTGGCATCAAGGATCCCAGCAAAAAATAATGTTAATGGGAACTGAGAGAACAAGTCTCCACTGGTCAGACTATATCTATCAAAAAGGATGATTTTATATGTCAATATATAAATTAGGAACAGAAGGTTGCTATTTGGCCCCTCAAGCCTACTCCACCATTCAATAAGATCATGGTTGATCTGTTTGTATTTCAATTTCCACATTATCATCTACTCCCAATGGCCTTTGATTCCTTTGCCTAACAGAAATATATCTACCGATGCCTTAAAAATCCCTCATTATCAACATCCTGGGGGTTACCACTGAAATGAAACTGAACTGGCTTATATATATGGCTGCACAGCAGGTCCGAGGCTAGGAATACTGCAGCGGGCAACTCGCCTTCTGATTCCCCAAACCCTGTCCACCATCTACAGGGGACAAATCAGGAGTGATGGAATATTCCCCACATGCCTGAATGAGTACAGCTCCAACAACACTAAGTTGGACTCCATCAGCAACAAAGCAGCCCTACTGTGTGACACGACAATGACAAACATTCACCCCGTCCATCAATGTTCATTAATAGCAGTGTAAACTATCTAGAAGATGCACTGTAGAAATTCACCAAACATCCTAAGGTAGTACCTTCTCAACGGATGACCACGACCATCTGGAAGGACAAGGGCAGTAAATACAGGGTAACACCATAACCTTCAAGTTCCCCTTGGAGCCATTCATAATCCTGACTTGGAAATATATAACCATTCCTTCAGTGTTGCTCGGTCAAAATCCTGGAACTCCCTCCCTTAATGACATTGTGTGCCTACCTTCAGCAGTTCAAGAGAGCAGCTCATCAAGGGCAACTAGGGATTGGCAATAAATATCGGCTCAGTTAGTAATAGCCATATACCACAAATGACTGAAAACAAAAACAGTGACCCCACCTTCACCACCTTTTAAAGTTGAATTCCAAAGTCATACATCCCTCCGAGGGGAAATATTTCTCTTCATCTTTGCCTAAAGCATCAACTCTTAATCTTAAAACAGTGACCCCAATTCTGGAGACACTGCAAGAGGAAACATCCATTTCCATGCCCACCTTGTCAAAACCATTAAGAACTTCAGGATCTTATATCTCTCAATCAAATCCCTTTTCATTCTTTTAAACTCCAATGAAAACAAGCCAGATCTGTCCAACATTTTCTCATAAGGCAGCCTGTTAATTGAAGGTATTAATTTATGATCTATCCTGTGAATGTTCTCCAATACATTTACATTCTTCTTGAAATAAAGTGGCCTAAACTACACACAGCATTCAAGACATGGTCTCACCAATCCCTGTGTAACTGAATGTATCATTCTCTGGTGTCTATTTCAGATTTCTAATATTCGCAGTACTCTTGCATTTACCCTTCTTTTCATATACTGTTCCGCATGAAATAAAGGATAGCATTCCATGAGACTTCCGAACCTCTTTCAGTACCTATATACTAACCTTTTATGTTGGCTCAGTGGTTCGCACTGCTGCCTCACTGCGCCAGGGTCCCAGGTTCGATTCCAGCCTCGGGCGACTGCCTGTGTGGAGTTTGCACATTCTCCCCATGTCTGCATGGGTTTCCTCCGGGTGCTCCGGTTTCCTCCCACATTCCAAAGATGTGCAGATCAGGTGAATTGGCCATGCTAAATTGTCCATAGTTGTTAGAAGCATTAGTTGGGGGGGGGGGGTTACTCTTCGCAGGGTCGGTGTGGACGCTTTGGGCCGAAGGACCTGTTTCTACATTGTAGGGAATCTAATCTAATCTAATCTTTTGTGACACTTCCATGAGATCATGTGCATCCCTTTGCACCTTGGAATTCTGTAGTCGTTCTCCATTTAGGCTGATCTGATAATCCCAAACTCTACTTTCCTGTCTTAACCTCATAACTCTTGATTCCCTAAAAATCTGTTCATCTCAATCTTGGGTGTACTTAACAACTCAATCTCAACAGTCTTCTATGGAAAGAGTTCCACAGACAACGCATAAATCAGGAAATAATGGACTTGCATAAGAAGGGTAATACAATTATCATGGGTGATTTTAACCTACATATTGACAGAAAAACCAGATGATCATGGATAACAGGGAAGAATAATTTATACAGTGTATCAGTCATTGTTTCTTAGAGCAGCATGCTGTAAACCTGTGGAACGGTCTATTTTAGATCTAGTAATGGATAATGACATAGGATTAATAAGAGTTACAGGTAGTTGGGTAGATACCTGGCATATCTGGCTAAGAAGAAGAGTGCCCCCCCCAGTCTGTTACATCCATCAGAGAGTGTGCTGGTACTCTTACTTGCGATTCCAAAAAGATTAATGTGGCATTTAGGAAATTCTTTTCTGAGTTGTACCGGTCAGAGGACTGTGAGGACAGGTTGGCAAAGATGGAGTTCTTTTTCAAGAACTTGGACTTCCCAGGTGTAACTGTGGAGCAGGCATCCCTTTTGAATGCCCCTCTGACAATCCAAGAGATACAGGAGGCAGCAAGGCAGCTCCAAAGTGGTAAAGCACCTGGCCCAGATGGATTTCAGAGCGAGTTCATAAACATGTTGGTTGGGCCAATGTTAGAGAAGTACAATTATTCGTGCAGTCAGGACTGCCTCCCGTCCTCTCTGAGAGAAGCTAATATCTCCCCTATTCTCAAGAGAGGGAAAGCCCCAGAGGACTATGCTTCGTACAGGCCCATATCGTTGTTAAACGTGGATTTTAAAATTCTGTCAAATGCTGGTGTTGAGGTTGGAGAAGATCTTGCCCTGTATTATAAAGGAGGACCAGATAGGTTTTATTTAGGGTCACAAGTCCTCTAATAATATTAGAAGAGTGCTGAACACAGTGCACGTGTGCCAGCAGAGGCTGATTCCAGGCTTGGTAGTCTTCCTAGATGCAGAGAAAGTGTTTGACTGGGTGGAGCGGCTGTATCTTTTTTATATCCTGGAACAGTTTGGTCTTGTGGGGTGGGTGGGGGAGGGGGGTTTTGCCAGGTCAGTGGCAATATTATATAACGATCCTGATGCAGCGGTTCTCACTAAAAGCCTAAGGTCTGACAATTTTAGTATTGGTAGAGATAGCCGACAAGGGGGAGGTGGTGAGAGTGGACTTGGCAGATTTCACGAAATATCAATTAAGTTCCCTGTTATCCGATGTTAAGGATTGGGCTTGCCAGGGCCCAAGGCCAATTTGGCTGGACATCGAGGCCTCCCACGCAAAACACCCCCTTATTAATTTGTTGTTCATCAACAAAATGAGGACTATCATGGAGCATTGCAGAAACCCAATTGACCTTAACACGGTTAAACCATGGAGAATAATGCGACAAAGCGAGGGCAATTTATATAAAACTTCATTTTTTACTCCCATAGTAGGAATGCCAGGATTTCGGCAATGATCTTTGGATTCTGGCTTTAGGTTCTGGGAGTCTGAGAGGAGTCACCTGAGACCTATTTGAGGGGGGGGAAGAGTCATGATGTCTTTCGATCAGCTGAGCCGGAAATATGAATTGTCCAGTAGGGAACTCTGTCATTATTTTCAGATTACGGATTTTATACAGAAAAAGACTACATTACTGGTTAATCCCTGTAAGTCTGATGTGGAGAGGAGAGTACTCTCACGATCAGTACCCTCTACCACTTACTAGGAGGTAGTGTCTTGAAGGACATTGAATGGCCGTGTGGGATCTGGACTCAGGAATTGGGGGGTGGAGATCTCATCAGAAGAACGGGAGGATATTTGGGAGAATGTGAGGAAGATTTCAATTTGTAATAGAATACAGACTATGAAACTGAAGGTTCTCCATAGGGTCTATATTTAGCTCTGGAATGGCTTGTGAAATTAAAAAAAGGAACCGCTCCAATATGTCCCAAATATAAACAGATATTGGCACTCTTACTCATTGCTTGTGGTTATGCCACAAGCTTCGTAGTTATTGGGGTGCTACAACAAGTTTCTTGGGAGGGACCTTGGGAACTGAGGTCAAGGTAGATCTGGTGTCCCTCCTCTTGGGTCTGACGAATTAGCCCTCTTTAGATGCGCATGGGAAGAAACTGTTTAATATTCTTCATATTGTGCAAGGAAGAACATTCTGATGAGCTGGATATCGGAAAGCCCCCCCAGGATTTGTGGGATGGCGTAGGTTAGTTATGGAACATATCCCCCTAGACTTCCTCACAAGCATGGTGCACCAGCAAACAGAACTTTTTTATAGGACACGGTAGCCTTTTTTGAATTATATAGATGAAGACTTGTTGGCCATATTGGTTAGGGCCTTTGTATAGCGGGGCCGGGGGTCCCTGAGTAGAAGAATCCTGAATAAATACAGGTGTGCCAACTGAAGCCCACGGTATTGGGGAGCATAGGTGGGGTTGCGCTGAGTGCTGAAATTTAACTTAGTTCAATCTAATTTAATTTAGTTTGTTTTGTTTGATTATTTATTGAATTCTAGTATGAGTAGATGTTTTTTGCTCTAACTTGTTTGTGAAGTAGATTAGTAGTTCATTTATTGTTATGGTTGTTATACTATAAAATTGTCATATTACAGTAATTTTATAATTTTGTAAAAAATTCAAAATCTTCTTCAATAAAAAAATGTAAGGTTTACAGACAATGATTGTCTCGGGGTTAGCAATCACAACATGGCAGAATTTGAGTAAGAGTAACTTAGGTCTCAATCCAACATCCCCAACTTAAATAAGAGCAATTGCAGAGGTATGAAGAGAAAATTGTCGAAAGTAGGCTGGGAAATAGATCAAAGGGGAAGTCAGTAGATAAGCAATGTCAGATATTTAAGCAGATAGTCAATAATATTCAGCAAAAAATTATTCTGGTCAAGCAAAAAGGACTTGATGAGGAGGAGGAACCATTCGTGGTAAACAAAGGTAGTTGAGGAGATTATCCAAAGAAAAACTAAGGCATACAAGTGATAGGGCCAGATGATTTGGAATTTTTTTAGGCGTCAACAGAAGATAACTAAAAGTTAATAAAAAGGGAGACCATTAGTTATGAAAGTAAATTGACAAGAAATATAAAAACAAACAGCAAGAGCTTATTTGGTTAAATAAAAAAAAGAGATCAGCTATAGTGAATGTGGGAACTTTGGAGGATGCAACTGGGGAACAGGGAAATGATAGTTCATTTCACCCAATATTTTCCATCAGTCTCCATGGTGGAGGATCTCAAAGGTATCAGATAAGCAGGGTGTTAATGGGAGGAAAAGACTCCATCATGACGGACAAAATACTTGACAAATTAATGGAACTGAAGGCAGTCACATTGCTGGGGTCTGAAGGCCTGTCTCCAAGAGGTTTAAAGGAAGTGCAGAGATGGTGGAACCATTGATTGAAATATTTTTGAATTCACTTGATACCAGAAGGATTCCAGCAGATAAGAAAATCATTAATATAACACCCTTATTCAAGAAGACAGGGAGACAGAAAGTGGAAACTATAGGTTAGTTAACCTAACATTGTTGAGAAAATACTAGAGTCCATTATTAAGGAAGAAATAGCAGGACATTTCTAAAATGTATAATGATCAAATAGAGTCAACATGGTTTTGTGAAAGCAAAGTCATATGTGACAAATTTGCTAAAGTTCTTTGATGATGTAACAAATATAATAAGTATATAACAAGTAAGAGGTGAGGAAGTGGAATTGGCAGATCTAGTGTATTTGATTTTCTAGAAGACATTCAATAAGTTACCATATAGTTATTGCATAAGATAGAAGCTCAGCGTACTGGACTTAACTATTAACATAGATGGAGGATTGTTTAGCACACAAAAGACAGAGATTTGGGATTAATGGGTCATTGTCAGGTTGGAAAGATTAAACTAATGAAATGCCACAAGGATCAGACCTAGGGCCTCAATTATTTACTAGCTGCATTAATGTATTAGAGAGGGGACAGAGTGTAATTTTACCAAATTTGCTGAAGATACGAAAATAGATAGGAAGGCATGGTGTGATAAAGACATAAGGAATAGGTAAAGGAATATAGGTTGGTTGAGTGAGTTTGAAAACGATTTGGCAGATGGAGTTTAATGTAGGAAAATGTGAGGTTATGCACTTTGGTAGGAAGAAACAAAAGGCAGATTACGGTTTATAATTGAAGTAGGAGGAGCAGCAAATGCTGAGTACTTTTTAAAAAATGGATTAAACTGGTTATATCTTAAACCCAGATCCCATGTTATCAAGAAAGAAAATCTGGTGATGGATTAGAAAAGACCATTTGGTCTATCTAACCAGTAATAGATTTACAAACAGAATGCACAGTTCACTGTGTATCATTCCAATTGATATTTTTACAACAAACACCTCCATGAAGCCTTCTTAAAATTATTGGTTATTGATCATTCAGGACAAACCATGCCAAACACTTTCAGTTGAAGTACAGACTGTAGTTATGCTGCTTCTATCGGTTTCAGCTAAGCATTTGTTGAGTGACAATACTGAGTCTGCAAACCAGAGTTATGTTGGAAGCTGTACTTTCCATATATTCAGAGAAGTTCAGCATTTGTTGAGCATCCCAAGGTTAGCGTGAGATGCCATTAGTGGGCCTTCTCTTGGGAGCCATTGGTGTTCATGTGGTGACAGCATTCCTAGCGTAGTCACAAGTGGAGAGCTTTTTGTTTATTCATTCATGAAACATGCACACCATAGGCCAGGCCAGCACTTATTACCCAGAGAGCAATTAAGAATCAACCATATCGACTGTGGATCTGGAGTCTCATGTGGGCTAGACCAAGTAAGGATGGTAGATTTCCTTCTCTAAAGAACTTCAATGAACTAGATGAGTTTTTCTGACAATTGACAACAGTTTCATGGTCACCATTACACACTTTATTCCAGATTTTTTACTGCCATGGCAGGATTTCAACCTGTGTTCCCAGAACATTAGCTCCAGATTAATGATACAACCAGGCCACAATTAATAGAGAGAATATTAATTTTGTGTTGCTAAAGGAACAATTCTCAGTTATCCTGCTCTACAGCTTAGGAGGAAACTTGCAGCTGATGTTTTTCCCACAACATTGAGGTTTTTCACCTCTACTGTGAAGGGATAGAGATTTTTTAAAAATTGTGGACGCTACTGGAGTTAATATACAGAGTTACTCTAATGCATCTTTTAAAGGAAAGACTCCTAATTTGGCTTTACAGCCAATGGAGAACTCTTTGAAGTGCAGCCAGTCCTAAAGTGAGAGACAGGCCAGTTGACTAGTGCACAACAAATTCCCATAAAGAAGAATGCCATAGTAAAATAGTCTTTTTTGATGTTGAACAAATGATAAATATTGATCTCAGTAGACTGCAATGTCTCTGTATTTCATTAAAATTAAAGCTATGGGATATTTTACATCCATCTGAGGGGCAGGCTGGGAATCTGTTTACTATCGCATCCAAACAGCAGTGGGTAAAACGTTTGCCTTCAAAATTGTGGATTCAAATTCCAGCTTCAAACTTGAGCATAAGAAACAAAGTGAGCAACCCAATGCAGCAGTGAGGGAGTGCTTCACTCTGGATGAGAGGAGATGTTAAACAAAGACCCTTCTGCTCCCTCCGTGGATGTAAAAATCTCACAGTACTAATAAAGAGAAGTAGGTGTGTTTGCCTCAGTAAGCGGTACAATATTTATGCATTAATCAAATTAAGGGATTATTTGGTCATTATTATGATGTAAGCTTGAGGCTTATGGTGGCTTGGCGGCTCAGCTTGGTATGTTTGCTCAGTAGTTAGCCCTGCTGCCTCACAGTGCCAGGAACCCAGGCTCGATTCCAGCCTGGGGCTGTGTGGAGTTTGCGCATTCTCCCCATATCTGCATGGGTTTGCTCTGGTTTCCTCCCACAATCCAAAAGATGTGCAGGTTAGGGGGAATTGGCCATGCTAAATTGCCCATAGTGTTCAGGGATGTGTAGGTTAGGTGCATGAGTCAGTGGTAAATATAGGAATACAGTGTAAGGGAATGAGTTTGGGTGGGTTACTCTTCGAAGGGTCGATGTGGACTTGTTGGGTCAAAGGGCCTGTTCCCACACTGTAGGGATTCTATGATTCTATGAATTAACTGCTGGGTTTCCCGCATTATGATAGTGATTACACTTTGGTACTTCATTAACTGTCCTTTGGAATGTCCTATGATTGTGAAAGGTCTTTCCATTTTTGCTGGCAGTGCAACATTAGGAGTACTGGCATATATTTTATTTTCACGTTCAATCCCACAACTATTTAAGGGCACATGAAAGAGAACAGGTTATCATTTATGTTGATGATTGACTAAATTCAAAGCTTGCCACACAACACATTGTCCAGATGCTCAGGTGATTAAGGATTCAGTTGACAGCAGTACACATGTTGTTTAAAACACAGTTCTCCTTCAGTTCTGCTACATACTGCAACCACATTGTGCTGCTGGTGGAGCATGTGCGGAGTTCTCTTCACAGGCTGCTAATTGTTAATGTGAACAGAGCCAAGGTTAGCCTTTTACTCACATTAATAACATTGAAGGGGCCCACAGCTCTCCTGGCAAACAACTGCATTCACAGCAGATGGAGCTGTACTACAGATGGTGTTAACTCCCCACTTCTCACCCCTCCCCCTTAACAAGCACCCAAATCCCTTCCCCATACCCCACCGACATCAGAATACCATAAGACTATTGGACATCATTTTCCACTTGTTGTACGCTCAAAGCGTATAACTCCCTGCCCTCTATGTACCTACACCCCCATCTCTTGCCTTCCCCAAAGGGTAGCTGCAAATGTGTTGCTGGTCAAAGCACAGCAGGTTAGGCAGCATCTCAGGAATAGAGAGTTCGACGTTTCGAGCATAAGCCCTTCATCAGGAATAAGAGAGAGAGCCAAGCAGGCTGAGATAAAAGGTAGGGAGGAGGGACTAGGGGGAGGGGCGATGGAGGTGGGATAGGTGGAAGGAGGTCAAGGTGAGGGTGATAGGCCGGAGTGGGGTGGGGGCGGAGAGGTCAGGAAGAGGATTGCAGGTTAGGAGGGCGGTGCTGAGTGGAGGGAACCGACTGAGACAAGGTGGGGGGAGGGGAAATGAGGAAGCTGGAGAAATCTGAATTCATACCTTGTGGTTGGAGGGTTCCCAGGCGGAAGATGAGGCGCTCCTCCTCCAGCCGTCGTGTAGTTGTGTTCTGCCGGTGGAGGAGTCCAAGGACCTGCATGTCCTCGGTGGAGTGGGAGGGGGAGTTAAAGTGTTGAGCCACGGGGTGATTGGGTTGGTTGGTTCGGGCGGCCCAGAGGTGTTCTCTGAAGCGTTCCGCAAGTAAGCGGCCTGTCTCACCAATATAGAGGAGGCCACATCGGGTGCAGCGGATGCAATAGATGATGTGTGTGGAGGTACAGGTGAACTTGTGGCGGATATGGAAGGATCCCTTGGGGCCTTGGAGGGAAGTGAGTGTGGAGGTGTGGGCGCAAGTTTTACATTTCCTGCGGTTGCAGGGGAAGGTGCCGGGGGTGGAGGTTGGGTTGGTGGGGGGTGTGGATCTGACAAGGGAGTCACGAAGGGAGTGGTCCTTGCGGAACGCTGATAGGGGAGGGGAGGGAAATATATCCTTGGTGGTGGGGTCCGTTTGGAGGTGGCGGAAATGGCGGCGGATAATACGTTGTATGCGCAGGTTGGTGGGGTGGTAGGTGAGAACCAGTGGGGTTCTGTCTTGGTGGCGGTTGGAGGAGCGGGGCTCAAGGGCGGAGGAGCGGGAAGTGGAGGAGATGCGGTGGAGGGCATCGTCGATCACGTCTGGGGGGAATCTGCGGTCCTTGAAGAAGGAGGCCATCTGGGCTGTGCGGTGTTGGAATTGGTCCTCCTGGGAGCAGATGCGGCGGAGACGAAGGAATTGGGAATATGGGATGGCGTTTTTACAGGGGGCAGGGTGGGAGGAGGTGTAGTCCAGGTAGCTGTGGGAGTCAGTCGGTTTATAATAGATGTCTGTGTTGAGTCGGTCGCCCGAGATAGAAATGGAAAGGTCTAGGAAGGGGAGGGAGGAGTCTGAGACAGTCCAGGTGAATTTCAGGTCGGGATGGAAGGTGTTAGTAAAGTTGATGAACTGTTCAACCTCCTCGTGGGAGCACGAGGCAGCGCCGATACAGTCATCGATGTAGCGGAGGAAAAGGTGGGGGGTGGTGCCAGTGTAGTTGCGGAAGATGGACTGTTCCACATATCCTACGAAGAGGCAGGCATAGCTGGGGCCCATGCGGGTGCCCATGGCAACTCCTTTAGTTTGGAGGAAGTGGGAGGATTGAAAAGATACCCAAAGGGTATCAGTCTTTCTGAAGATGAAGCTTTGTAGCAAGTTTTCACCTTTAGATTCAGTGTCGCTTCAGTAAAATACAGGTATCTGATTGTTGATTGTTATATTTTTAAGCAGGGAGTTGCTGGCGAGTTTAATCAAAATTAATGTAATTACTGGACAATCTAATTTCTTTGTGTTTCGCCTGGGACCATGTTACACCCGAAACTGGTGGTGTAACCACAAGTGAATAAAGACCAGATGACTACTTTGTCCGTGGTTTTCAATTTGTGGATTATAAAGTCACTAGCCCAGCTATGAACTCAACATTGTGCAGCAGATCATGTTGATTCTGGAGCAGACAAAAGCAGATGTTTCCTCTTGGTTTACGAATGGCTCCCAGAGGAAGTGTTTTACTCCACTCTGATAACTGAGCAGGCTGCATGTTAGGACATAATGTGCATCATAGTCTCAATATTGCAGTTCTTGTTTTTATGACATAATACCAGACATTCCCTAGAACTAGCTCAGAAGTTCCCCAGAAATACCCCAAGGTATGTCCCAGGAATGCATTAGCAATACTTTAGCTACACAGCAGGAGTATTCTGGCTATACACCCGAAATACTCTTGTTATACCCTTACGTACAAACGTAGTAAGTTAGGAGCAGTTATAGACCATTCGGCCCTTCTAGCATGTTCCACCATTCATTAAAATCATAGCTGCTCTGCTTATGTTTCAAATTCCATATTTATACCTATCCCTGATAACCCTTGATTCCCCTGCCTACCAAGAATCTGTCTAACTCTGTCTTACCAGTATTTGATGACCCCACCTCCACCGCCTTCTTAGACAGACAGTCCAACCCTCAGAGAAAAGAATTCTTGTTATCTCGGTCCAAAAGAGTGACCCCTAATTTTAATGCAGTGCCCCTGGTTCAGGACTCACCCACAACAGAGATCACATTTTCCATATCCACTTTGTCAAGACCATTCAAAGTCTTATACACTTCAATTAAACCATCCCTATTTTTCTGAACTCACACATAAACAAGCCCTACCTGTCAAATCTATCCTCACTCATTCCATAAACTTCTTCTGAACTGCTTCCAGTGGATTTTCATCCTTCCTTAAATAAGAAACCAACACTGCAAACTATATTTGAGATGTGGTTTCACTTTGCCTTGTATAACCAAAGTAGAACACGCTTACTTTTATGTTCAATTCCTCTTGTAATAAAGGGCACAATCCCAGTAGCCTTCTGGATTACATGCAGGACTTGCACACTAATCTTTTTAGATCAGTAAGCCAGAACATCTAAATCTCTCTCAGCCTCTGAATTCTGCAATCTTTCCCTGTTTAAGTAATACTCTGTTTTCTTTTTGTTCTTACCAAAGTGAATAACATCACACTTATACACATAATACTCCATCTGCACATTCATTCAACCTATCGATATCCATTTACAACTTCCTATATCTTCTTCAAAGCATACCTTCATACCAATCTCAATGTTGCCTGTGAATTTAGCTACTGTGTCTTCACTCCATCTAAGTCATTGATGTAAATTGTAGAATGTTAAGGAGCCACCATGGACCCCTGTGGGACTTCACTTGTCATATCCTGCCAAGCAGATAAAGACCCATTTATGCACCCACTCTATTTACTGCCAGGCAGCTAATCTTCTATCAATGCAAATATGTTTCCCCACACACAATGAACTTTAATTTTCTGCAATAATCTCGAAAGTGGCACCCTATCAAATGCATTATGTAAATCTAAGTATGGTACATCTCTCCATGGTCAGTTCTGTCTCTGTGGCAGTCTGGCTCAATGCCCAGTCAGAGGATAATGATTTTATTGTTGCTGTGTGAACTGTCAAATTAAGGCAAATTTCTTAACTTGGCAGAATCAATTATGCTGCCTTGTTATCCTCATGTGAGTATAAGTTGTGGGTAAAAGTGAACGAAATTTGTTATTAGCCGGCTTTTGTGCTACAGTGGTAGTGTCCCTACCTCTGAGCCAGCAGGCACAGGTTCAATTCTCAACTGCAAGAGGTGTGTCTTAATATCTGTTAACAGGTTAATTAGAAAATATTCAGTACATCTCTAGGCTTCTCTTTCTCCACAGCACATGCGACTCTGCTATGCTGACTCTTCCAACTACCCTTGAGTTTTTCCAAGTTCACAGCCACAGTCTCTTTAATAATTGATTCTAACACTTACCCCGTGATAGATATCAGGCTACCTTGCTATAGTTTCATTCCTTCCTTCTTGAACGCAGAGGAATTATATTTGCAACTTTCCAGTCATATTTCCCTGGCCTGAATACAAGGAAGTTTGGAAAATTAATCCACTACTGCATTTTTAAGGCCCTAGAGTCATAGAGTCATAGAGAGGTACAGCATGGAAACGGACCCTTCAGTCCAACCTGTCCATGCCGACCAGATATCCCAACCCAATCTAGTCCCATCTGCCAGCACCCAGCCCATATCTGTCCTAACCCTTCCTATTCATATACCCATCCAAATGCCTCTTAAATGTTGCAATTGTACCGGCCTCCATCACATTCTCTGGCAGCTCATTCCATACATGTACCACCCTCTGCGTGAAAAAGTTGCCCCTTAGGTCTCTTTTATATATTTCCCCTCTCACCCTAAACCTATGCCCTCTAAGTCTGGACTCCCCGACTCCAGAGAAAAGACTTTGTCTATTTATCCTATCCATGCCCCTCATAAGTCTTTTGCCCTAGGATGACTTCCTAGGAAAGCACTAGCAAGAGCCGAGATGTTTCCCCATGTGGTACCTTTATTCTACAAGTCTATCACAGAATTGCTATAACTTTGCTGCTGAAGGACCTTAGACCTTTGATGTCACACATTACGAAAAGAAAATCCCACCATAGTTGTGTGTATGTGCAGTTATAATCATAGAATCATGCAGTACAGAAGAGGCCCCCAGTCAACCAAGTCCATACTGTCAAAAATATACTACTACCTTCACCAGTTCCACTTTCCTGCAGTCATAGAAAATATGTCTTTTTTTCAGAAATAATCAACTGCTGCACGACCAATCAATTATTTATTCATTAGGTAAATTTAAATTCAGATTGCTACAGAGGTGGGATTTGAATTCACAACTGCAAAACATTAGAGCAGTTACTAATCCAGGAATATCACTACCATGCTACTATGCCCCGAAGGTAGGTTGGCTATGCCAGATACCACCTCATGGTTCATACATACTGGCACTACACTTGCACTGCTTGTCCTTATTGCTCAGTGCATTGAGTATAGGAATTGGCAGGTCATGTTGTGGCTGTACAGGACGTTGGTTCAGCCACTTTTGGAGTATTGCATGCAATTCTGGTCTCCCTGATATAGGAAAAGTGCTGTGGAAACTGAAAGGGTTGAGAAAAGACTTATGAGGATGCTGCCAGGTTGGAGGATTTGAGCTAAAGGGAGAGGCTGAATAGGCTGGGGATGTTTTCTCTGGACTGTCAGAGGCTGAGGGGTGACCTTATAGAGATTGACAAAATCATGAGGGGCATGGACAGGGTAAATAGACAAAGTAGGGTTTAGGTTTCAGGTGAGAGGGGCAAGATATAAAAGGGACTAAGGGGCAACTTTTTCGCGCAGTCAGCGATACGTGTATGGAGTGAGCTGCCAGAGGAAGTGGTGGAGAATGGTAAGATTATAACATTTAAAAGGAATCTGAATGGATATATGAATAGGAAGGATTTAGAGGGATATGGATCAAGTGTTGGCAAATGGGACTAGATTTGATTAGGATATCTGGTCAGCATGAACAAGTTGGACCGAAGGGTCTGTATCTGAGCTGTACATCTCTATGACTCGATGACTATGTCAAGGCCTTGGAGAGGGCATAAAGGAGGTTTATCAGCACAATATCAGAAATGAGGGGCCTAAGTGGTGGAGTGGAATTGTTCTCCTTAAAGCAAAGGGGAGTCCCAGGAGATGTATTCAAAATTAGATGGGTTTTGATAGATCAATTAGGAAGAAATTGTTTCCTCTGGGATGAGTCGGTAACTATAGGGCACAAACATAAAATAATTAGCAAAAGAAGCAGACAGGAAAGTAGGAGAAAGTTCTCCGCACAGAGAGGAATATAGGAACAGAGGAATGTAGGAAAAGGAGTAGACCATTCAGCCCTTCAAGCCTGCTCCACCATTCAATAAGTTCATGGCTATCTGTAGCCAAGCTCCATATACCTGCCTTTGCCCCTTTTCCTTAAAACCTCTGCTTAACAAAAATGTATCTATCTCAGATTTAAAATTGACAACTAATCAGACATCCACTTTTACTTATGGAAGAGAATTCCAAACATCTAACTCCCTTTGTGTGTGTTTAGAAGTCCTTCCTAACATCTCTCATGAATGGCCTGGCCCTATTTCTCAGACTATGCCCCTAGCTCGAGAATCCTCAACCAGTAGAAATAGTTATCTTTATCTAGCCTGTCTTTTCCTGTTAATACCTTGAAGACTTCGATCAGACTACCTCTTAATCTTCTAAAATGTAGGGAAATCAGGTAATCTCTCCTCATGGTTTAAACCCTGAAGTCCAGTTATCATATTTGTACATTTACATTGCAGTCCCTCCAAGTCAATGTACCCTTGCTAAGATATGTTGCCAGATCTGCTCACACCACTCCAACAGGGTCTAACCAGGGTTTTGACTAACTGCAACATAACCTCTACATTCTTGTACTTCAGTCCTTTAGTCTTAAAGGTCAATATTCCATTAGTTTTCTTGATTATTTTCTGCACCTGTCCATGACATTTTAAAAATCTATGTACCCAAACCCCCCACGTCTCTTTGGATATCCATTGTATTTAACTTCATCTAGAATACAACCTGATCTATCCTTTGTTGGTCCAAAATTGATAACCTCACACTTGGTTATACTGAAATCCATCTGCCATAGTTTTGTCTACTCATATAGTCTATCAATATCCATTCGTAATTTTACACTATCTTGTATGCTATCTAATGTCACCCAACTTTATATCATTACAAAATTTGGTTACATGACTTTCCATGTCAGTACTCAATGAGTGAATAAATTGAGATCCTAATAAAGACCCTTGTAGGACACCACTTGTCACATCTTGCTAATTTGAGTACCCACCCATCATCCCCATTTTCTGTCACCAGGCACCAACCAATTTCCCAGACAAGTCAGTAATGTGCCCTCAAATCCATGGGCTTTTGTCTGAGTTAACAATCGCTTATGTGGGACTTCAGCAAATACCTTCTGAAAGTCCACATAAACAATATCCATCAACATTCCCATGTCAACTATCGTCGTCACCTCTTCAAAAAATTCAATCAACTTTGTCGGTCATGACCTACCTGTCTTGAATCCATGCTGACGCTCCTTGATTAACTGAAAATTTTCAATGTGTTCAGATACCCCGTCTTTGATTACAGAGTCCATCAATTTCTCCACCACAGATGATGGCAAAGTGGACTTTAATTCCCTGGTTTTCCATTTTTGCCCTTCTTAAATAGTTAGAGCTCTACAATATGCTGCCCTACTGTCTTTCACATCCTTGGATGGAAATCATCTGGACCTGTGGATTTGTCATTCTTTAATACCAGTAATTCCTTCATTACCCCATGTTTAACTTGCATTGTTTGTAACTTATTTAAATTATTTTGAGGAGAACCATCAGTGAGCTTGTGGATGACACAAAATTTGGAGGAACTAAGGATTTTGAGGAGGAATGCCAAAGGATACAGTAGGATATGGATAGGTTGGAGATTTAGGTGGAGAAATGACAGGTGGAGTTTATTCTGGACAAATTCAGGGTGATGCATTTTGGAAGAGCTATTGTAGGAGGAAAGTATACAGTAATTAAGTAGCATCAGCATTAGAGAATTCCTACAGTGTGGAAGCAGGCCATTCGGCCTATCAAGTCACACCGACCCTCAAAAGAGCATCCCGCCAAGACCCACACCTCTACACTATCCCTATAATCTGCATTTCCCATGGCTAATCCATCTAGCTTGCACATCCCTGGGCAATTTGGCATGGTCAATCTATCTAACCTGCACATCTTTGGACTGTGGGAGAAAACTGGAAAACCCAGAGGAGATGGGAAGAGTATGCAAACTCCACACAGACAGTTGCCCAATGGTGGAATTGAACCCGGGACCCTGGTACTGTGAGGTTGCAGTACTAACCACTGAGCTACCATACCACCCTAAGCACCATTCAGGCCCCCAATTCCCTGAAAGTGGCAACACAAATGGATAAGATGGTCGAGAAGGCAAATAGCATACTTTTCTTCATTGGTCAGGGCATAGAGTATAAACATTGGCAAGTCATGTTGCAGCTGTATAAAACTTTTGTTAGGCTGCATTTAGACCAAACTGTACACTAAACATATGCTATGTGTATAGTTTGGTTGCCACACTACCAGAAGGATGTGGAGCTTTGGAAAGTGTACAGAAATAGTTTACCAGGATGTGGTCTGGTTTGGAAGGTATTAGCTATGAGGACAAATGTGGTTTGTTTTCACTTGAACATCAAAGGATGAGGGGCAACCTGACAGAAGTTTACAAAATTATGAGAGGTATGAATAAATGGACAGTCCAGGGTAGAAATATCAACTACTAGGGGTTTCAGGTAAAAGGGGCAAGTTTAGAGGAGATGTGAAAGGCAAGTGTTCTATGCAAAGGGAGGTCACTGCCTGGAATATGCAGCCAGAGAAGATGGTAGAAGCAGATACGATAGCAATGCTTAAGATGCATTTGACAGAAAAAATGATTAGGCAGGGAATAGAAGGATATGGACTATGTAGAGGCAAAAGCCTTTTAGTTTAGAAAGGCATCATGTGTTGGCACAATCTTGGTGGGCTAAAGGGCTGTTCCTCTGCTGTACTCTTCTTTTGTTTAATTTTATTCAGTCCTGTTCTCAACCCATTATTTATTTCCTTCTGACTTCCAAGGGCTATCCTCCTTTTCTACTTTAAATACTGAGGCAATACAATTACTCAATATGTCTGCCATTTCCCAACAGTCACTGACAATATCCCCACTTTCAGTCTTTGGTAGGTTAACATGGCTCCTGACCAGCTACTTTCCCTTTATGTTATTATATCTTTTTTTCTTCTTGATTTTGATGTCCCTGGCGAGTGTTTTTTTCATAATTCCTTTTAGCAGCTCTTACAGGTTGTTTTGTGGCCTTTTTCTGGTTTTTGTATCTTTTCCATTCAGCAAGACATGTGCTTTTTCTTCCTTGCATTTTTGTAAGCCCCTTTCTTTTAGTTTTATTTCTGTTTAGCTGTCCTATATCTCTTTAGTTGTCCAAGGGTGTTGTGTTCTATAAAGTGCAGCTTTTTCTTGCAAGACTATGAACCGATTTTGTATTGTGTTAAATATTTTTTTAAACTTCCCCTGCTGTTCTTCAGTTGGGTTTCATCCATTTGCAGATGTTCCCAGTTCACTGTGGACAGTCTCTGTCCCATCTTGTTAAAGTCAGCCTTACCTAAGTCAAAAAATCTAGTAATTGAATCATGCTTCTTAATTTCAAATGCTGCATTGAACTCGATCATGTTATGCTCGTGATTTGATTAATATTCACACATAATTAGGTTACTGATTAAATCTGACTCATTCCTCATTGCTTGTTCCCTTGTTGCATCCAAGTGCAACAGGTGCAGGTGCTTGTCTATCTCTCCCACTTTAAGTTAAAATCCTCATTAATACTATGCTTTGCTGCACACCTGCCTAATTTCTGCTTTTATACAATTTAGAGCTTCAGAGTTCCTATCAAGGGGTCTGTACACAACACCTAATGACAGTTTTATGTCCTTTACTGCTACTTATTTCCTAGGAGAAAGTGAAGACTGCAGATGCACCTCCACAAATTCACCTGCACCTCCACACACATCACTTACTCCATCCACTGCACCTTCTGTGGCCTCCTCTACATTGGAGAGACAGGCCGCCTACTTGCAGAACATTTCAGAGAACACTTCTGGGTCACCTGCACCAACCAACCCAACTGCCCCGTGGCTGAACACTTTAATTCCCCCTCCCACTCCACCAAGAACATGCAGGTCCTTGGCCTCCTCCTTCGTCAGACCATGGCACCATGACACCTGGAGGAAGAGCGCCTCATCTTCCGCCTAGGAACCCTCCAACCACAAGAGATGAATGCAGATTTCTCCAGCTTCCTCATTTCCCCTCCCCCCACCTTATCTCAGTCCCAACCCTTGGACTCAGCATCGCCTTCTTGACCTGCAATCTTCTTCCCGACCTCTCCGCGCCCACCCCCACTCTCCGGCCTATCACCTTCACCTTAACCTCCTTCCACCTATCACATTCCCAACGCCCCTCCCCTTAGTCCCTCCTCCCTACCTTTTATCTTTGCCTGCTTGGCACACCTTCCTCATTCCTGAAGAAGTGCTTATGCCCTAAACGTTGATTCTCCTGCTCCTTGGATGCTGTCTGATCTGCTGCGCTTTTCCAGCAACACATTTTTCAGCTCTGTTACTTATTTCCACCCATATAGTCTCCGTTGAATGCTTTCCCTCATTATATTTTCCCTCATCATTAATTTTGTTTGAATCAATAGGATTATTCCATCTACTCTGTCATTTTCCTGGAAACCTTTTGTTATAATCTAGAACACGATACCTGAAAAAGATGGTTTAATCAGATTCACCAGGAACTTTCCAGAAGACAACCGATTTGGAGAATTATCAAGTGAAAGCTGGATATGGGACTAAATTGGATAGCCCTTTCAAAACGCCAACACAAACATAATGGACCAATTGGCTTCCTATGGCATAAAGTTTGATCAGACTATAAAATCCTATAGTGATCAATAGTATCTGGATTTAAGTTGCTCATTGAGCTGGAAGGTTCATTTTCAGACGTTTCATCACCAAACTAGCTAACATCATTAGTGAGCCTATGGTGAAGCGCTGGTGTTATGCCCTGCTTTCTATTTCTGTGTTTAGGTTTCCTTGGGTTGGTGATGTCATTTCCTACAGAAACCTACAGGCAAACCAACGGAATATCCATGGGATCTCCAACATCAAGGTTCTTAGCAGAAGCAGTAATGCAGAGACTCAAACAAACAGCCGTGCCAACCACAAATCCAAACTCTGGGGCCAGTACGTGGATGACACCATTATCATCACTAAACAAAACAAATTAGAGGAAACCTTCAAGACCATCAACGATATCCATACATGCATAAAATTCACCAAATAGGGAGAAACACAACAAACTGCCATTCCTAGATGTCACAGTAAAACAATCAATTGGAACTTCAAACCAGTATCTACAGGAAAACAACACATGCAGACCAAATACAGAATTACAAAAGCAATCATCCCAACACCCACAAACGAAGCTGCATTACAACATTACTTCAATAAACCACCACATACTGCAGCACGGAGGAGCAATGAAAAGCAGAGGGAAATCATCTATACAGCGTATTCAAAAAGAATGGGTACCCAATGAACACAGTCTGTCGATTTCTCAGCCACAAACCCAAGCAACAAACAAACAAGCATCAAAACGCACCCAGAAACCCTACAACTCTCCCCTATATCAATGACATCTTGGAAATGACTGCCAGGTTACTCAGACCTCTTAGCATCATGGTAGCCCACAAACCCACCAACACACTAAAACAGCAGCTAGTGAACTTAAAGGATCCTATACAGATGACGAGCAAAACTAACGTCATCTAGAAAGTACCTTGTAAGAACTATAACAAACACTACATTGGACAAACAGGCAGAAAACTAGCCACTAGGATACATGAATATCAACTAGCCACAAAAAGACATGACCCATTATCACTCATATCCTTAAATACAGATGAGGAAGGACACTACTTTCCCTGGGACAACACATCCATATTAGGACAAGCCAAACAGAGACATGCACGAGAATTCCTAGAAGCATCGCATTCTAACCGGAACTCTATCAACAAGCATATCGATTTGGACCCCATCCACCACCCTCTGAGAAAAATCATGAAGGGTATAGAAGAGTGGATAGAGACAAGCTTTTTCCCAGGGTGAAGGATTCAATAACGAGAGGTCATACTTTCAAGGTGAGAGGTGGAAAGTTTAAGGGGGATACGTGCGGCAAGTACTTCACACAGAGGCTGGTGGGCATTTGGAAGGCGTTGCCAGCAGTGGTGACAGAGGCAGGCACGGTAGCTTCATTTAAGATACGTCTGGACAGATGCATGAGTAGGTGGGGAGCAGAGGGATACAAATGCTTAGGAATTGACTGACAGGTTCGGTCAGTACATTTGGATCAGCTCAGGCTTGGAGGGCTGAAGGGCCTGTTTCTGGGCTGTAAATTTTCTTTGTTCTTTCTTGAAATGACATCACCAACTCAAGGAAACCTAAACACATAAATAGAAAGCAGGTTTGGGAGTTGCACTTATTCTCAAACTCCACTACCCTTGCAGCCACCAGATTAATCACAGTATGTTGTGCGAAGTTTCTAATTTACCTGTCTGATAGATTCAAGGAAACAGAAAACACTGACCTGGTTTTTCTCTCACTAACACCACCACCCTCCTCAACAGTCAATCACTCCACTTCACCACAGTGTCTTCTACTGAGAGACTATTACAGACCTAGAAGAATTGCTGCTTTTGAAGAACAAAATAGGGTAATTAAACTGGATAAAAATCAGCTATTTGGCTCGACAACAACTTGAAATTACATGTTAGCTAGTATGGTGACAAAACGTCTGAAAACAAACCTTCTAGCTCAGAGACCAAACTTACAGCCAGAACCTCAATCTGAGCTACAAATCTTCTCAAACTTCACTGATGAATAGTACATTTTGATTAAAGTGACACAAAATGCCACCCAAAATTATCACATTCAAGCATGCATGTTTTACTAGCGAAATGTAATTTTAACTTTCCACACATTGGACCTTACTCACCATTCTAGACCTTTTCATCTTTAAATGGCCTTCAAATGTGAAGTTATTGCTTATAAGACAATCTTCCAAAACTGCCCTTTCCTTTTCCCACAGGTCCTACAAAATTCATATAGAGGAAGCTGGATTCTCACTACAGATTCCTAATACAACGGTCACTTGTCACATCACATGAATTCTCCATCTATGGCATATTGGATAGTCAGATTTTGTTATCACAAACACTAGTGCTTCTCATTAACCCAGTGTTCCAACTCTCCCCTTAGTTTTCGCACTGCATCTCCAAATCCTTTTCTCCCATGCTCCATGTACCCTCCATTAAAGGAATGGTACACATAGTTCATTTCACTACTACCCACCCAGAGACTTTGCATGGGGGGGGGCTTTCCGGTGGCAATTTAATATTTGGACATCTGTTCCAGTGTGGCACACTGTCTGGGGAATCTGTAACTTATTTGGGCAAGGTAAACAACGGATTGGCTCTTCAATCGCTCTACTTGGAGAAACCCCACTGAAAATCCTTTTGTCCTGCAATGTTGCATGAAGAAATTTGACTGAAAACTGGAATGTGTCTGAAGAATATTGTTGCAGCATATCAAAAATGAGCTGGAGGAAAGGGATTTTTTTTCACAACCTCCACAGTGGCTAGAATAATTAGTCAGAAACAACTGCTAAAATGCTCCATTCATCACCCCACCCCCAATCTAAAACTGCTTCCAAGTACCACAAATTAGTTTATTTTACTTTTCTTTTTATACTTACACATTTAGATTCCCATGTTCCAGCTAATTATAGTTTCCGTGTAATTTCAAGTTGTTGTCGAGCCAAATAGTTGATTTTTATCTAGTTTATTGCCCTATTTTGTTCTTCAAAAGCAGTAAATATTCTAGGCCTCTAGTAGTCTCTCAGTAGAAGACTGGTGAAGTGGAGTGATTGATTGTTGAGACGGGTGGTGGTATGAGTGAGAGAAAAACCAGGTTTTCCATTATTCCATCAGACAGTTAAATTGGAAACTTCGCATAACATACTGTGATTAACCTTTGTGGTGACTGCAGGGGGAGTGGGGTTTGAGAATAAGTGCACTTTCCCAAATGGGTCATAACAAAGTGAAAAAAAGATTCATACTGCACTGCTTCGATGGCTCATGTTTTTGAAAGATACAACTCCGCTGCCTATTGAAATCTGAAAATTAAGATTTCCTGAAATGGACCCAGAACCCCAGTTCCCCTACATCCCCAAGACTGCCTACTTCCAGTGTCATAAGGTCACCTGTCCTTGCCCCTATCCCGGTTCCTGAGCTGCTAAAATCGATCCTGCAGGATTTTGTCAACCACCCTCCACCCTACCCAGGGCTCAACCAATGCAATGCTCCCCTTGCTGCCACCTTAACTTGCACTCTACATAAATGGCCAATAGTGGGCAAGTGAAAACAAAAGTAATCAGCGATATACAAAGTCAGATTTGGAGGAGTGCAGGGATCTTGGAGGGTTGCAGTGCTGCAGTAGGTTGTAGAAATGGGAAAGGGCAGAATGATGGAGGTGTTTGGAAAAAAGGCTGAGAGTTTGGAATCGGAGGTATCAGTTGCTAGATTGAGAGCCAACAAAGGTTACTGAGCAGAATTGGATGTTCTGTGATAGATATATGCAGCTAGTGTTTAGATAAAATCACATGAAGCACTCCATCATCTTGGGTGAATATTTCCTCTGCTTGAGTTCATACCGAGATCAAACCAGCGTCTTTTGTTTAACTTAATTAAATGTCCTCCAAAGACTTGATAATCAAGAAGAAATATCTCTGTATCTGTATCAGTCATCATTCACCTTAGCTCGCAGCCAAAAAAACACTTCACTTAAACTGAGCAACCAGCACAGTGGTACAATAAGCCAGGTTTTGAGACATAGTACAAAGATTTGAAAACAAAATCTAAAAGAGTGTAGTACTGCTGGAGTATTAGTGCTGAGGGGGTGCTGCAGCAAGCTAGTCAGTAATCGGCTGTGTTTTACTGTCAGAGGGTCAGTACTGAGGGATTATTGCACCTTCACAAGGTCACTACTGAGGAACTACCACACTATCCCTAATCAGTACTGAGGGAGTGCCACACTGTCACAGGGTCAGTACTGAGGGAGTGCCACACTGTCACAGGGTCAGTACTGAGGGAGTGCCACACTGTCACAGGATCTGTACTGAGGGAGTGTTGCACTGTCACAGGGTCTGTACTAAGGGAGTGCCGTACTGTCACAGGGTTAGTGTTGAGGGAGTGTCGCACTGTCACAGGGTCAGTACTGAGAGAGTGTCGCACTGTCGCAGGGTCAGTATTGAGAGAGTGCCACACTGTCACAGGGTCAATACTGAGGGAGTGTCACCCTGTCACAGGGTCAATACTGAGGGAGTGTCACCCTGTCACAGGGACAATACTGAGGGAGTAAGAACAATGCAGTTTTTTAATTGGACTGGTCAATATTCATCCCGCAACACAAGCACTAAAACAAATTATCTGGTCATTGAGACATTGCTGGTTGGTGCACTCGCTCCGTGCAAAAATATGTAAAACCGTCTTCAGTTCAAAAGCACTCTTTATTTAACTATAAAACATAAGACATAGTAACAAAAGTAGTGAAAATGTGTTGCTGGAAAAGCGCAGCAGGTCAGGCAGCATCCAAGGAGCAGGAGATTCGACGTTTCGGGCATAAGCCCTTCTTCAGATTCCTGAAGAAGGGCTTATGCCCGAAACGTCGAATCTCCTGCTCCTTGGATGTGCCTGACCTGCTGTGCTTTTCCAGCAACACATTTTCAGCTCTGATCTCCAGTATCTGCAGTCCTCACTTTCTCCTCATAGTAACAAAAGTAGTCCATTTGGCCCAGTGAGTCTGCTCTACCATTCAATTAAATCATGGCTCTTAATTAATCCTCAACTCCACTTTTTCGCCACATGTCCCTTAATTCTTTGACGAGTTAAAAATCTTTCTATCTTGCCTTTCAATATTCCTAATGGCACAGTCTCAACAGGCATTTGCAGTAAAGAATTTCATAGATTTGTTATCCTCTGAGTGATGAAATCTCTGTCTCAAATGGGCAACCTTTATTCCGAGGGTGGATTTGACTAGAATGGCTGAAGAAAGGAATTTACCAGAAAGATGAACATTCAGTAAGGAAAAAGGCTAGTAGGAAGGGGATAACACATGCTTACGCAATATGAATACAACATGATAATCTGGAGGACTGTGAAAATTTTAAAAACCAACAAAAGATAACCCAAAAGAAGTCAAAAACCTCTTAGAGGCTAAAAAAGTTATTAAATTACACTAAAAGTTATTTGAGGAGGCGAATAGATAAAGGGAAAACCAATAAATGTTTGGATTTCCAAAAGATATTCGCTTATTTTAATTTATTTTGATTTTGATTTTACTGTCCTGTGTATTTTATAGTAAGAATACAATAAATACAGTGAAAAGCTTTCATTTGTCGCTATGATATGGCGCCATTTTGAATAATTTAAGAGTAAGGGAAAAAAAATTATAGTTTAAAGAGTGTCCATTGGTCATCGATAAGGTACTGCATTTAAAGCTCTTAATAAGAGTCCAGGGTGTTAGGAGTTTTATCTTAGCATAGGTAGAGCATTGGCTAAATAATAAAAGACAGAATTAGGAGGTCATTTCTATTTTTACTTTTGTTACTATGGCTGCTCTTACTCCTTTGTTATTCCTCTTTTTCAGTTTAGCACAGTTGTTTCTGATCCAGTTTTCACAATGTCAAACTGAATGTTAAATTCTATTATGTTATGCTCACAATATGTTATAGTTTCCTATAGGATCTTTTACTCCAGGATCATGGAATTCCTGCAGTGTGGAAAGATGCCACTCAACCCATCACTGACCCTCTGAATAGCATCCCACCCAGACCCAGACCCATAATCTATCTCTGTAATCCCACAATTGCAATGGCTAACCTATCTTGTGTTCACATCCCTGGACAATTTAGCATGGTCAATCCACCTAACAAGCACACCTTTGGACAGTGGAAGGAAACCAGAGCGCCTGGTGGAAACCCAGGCAGACAAGCGGAGAATTTGCAAACTCCACATAGACAGTCACCCAAGGCTGGAAATCGAATCCAAGTCCCTGGTGCTGTAAGGTAGCAGTGTTAACCACTGTGCAATCATACCAGCTCGTTTGTTTTATTCTTATTTATTAAACCTGCCTCATTACAGTTTCACAGATTCCAAATTGCATGAGCTCTGGTTTGGAACCACAGTATATTGCTCTAAGAAGCTGTTCCAATAACATGTTATAAAATCTCCCTTATGGTTACCTCTGCCAATTTGATTTTCACAGCCTAAGTCAAGGTTAACATAATCCATGATTAATGTACTGCCTTTTTTATATGCCATAGACACACAGAAACGTGGAAAAGATTGGAGACATGAGCAAAACACTTTTCACTGTATCTTCCTAGATATATGTGACAATAAAATCATTTATCATTCATTCATTCATTCAGCTGGAGTAGGCCATTTGACTCCTCAAACCTGCCCCAGCATTCAATGTGATCATGGCTGATCATTGACCTCAAACCATAACCTTGCCATCCACCCATACTCCTTGATCCCTTTAGCCACAAGAGCTAATATAGCTTCTTCTTGAAAACACACAATATTTTGATCTCAACCACCTTTTGTGGTAGTGAATTCCATAGGGTCACCACTCTCTGCATGATTATATTTCTCCTCATTTCAGTCCTAAAAGGTTACCTTCATCCCTAAATTATGACTCCTGTTCTGGACTCCACCACATCAGTCACATCCTTGCTATACTAACCTGTTTAGTCCTGTTAGAATTTTACATATTCATTCTTTTGAACTCCTGTCCAATCCATAACTGACTCAATTACTCCTCATACATCAGTCCTACCATCCCAGAAGTCAATTTTGTTGCACTCCCTCTGTAGCAAGAACATCCTTCTTCAGATAACAAGACCAAAACTGCACACAATATTCCAGGTATGACCTCACCAGTGTCCTGTATAATTGCAGTAAGAACATCCTTGTTCCTGTACTCAAATCTCACTATGAATGTCAACATGTAGTTTGCCTTCTTGAATGCATGCTGCACCCTCTTGCTTACTTTCAGTGATTGGAGCATAAGCACGTGCAAATCTTATTGAACATTCCCATCTCTCAATTTGTAGCCATTGAAATAACAATCTGCCTTCCTACCATAGTGGATAACCTTACAGCAACCCACATTATACTGCATCTGCCCACTCATTCAACCTGTCCAAATTACAATGCAAAAATAGCAATTGACCTAGTCATCATTATGGAGACCAGTTTTTGATTCCAGATTTATTAACTCAAATTCAAATTCCATGAGCTGCCGTGGTGGGATTTAAACCTGAATCCCCAGAGCATTAGTCAGGGACCTCTGGTTTTCTAGTGCAGTGATTTTACTACTACACTACTATTTTATTCCCTCATTAGCTTCTGACTTATTCTCCACCCTACAGTGTAGCCATACTGTTAGGAACCTATAGACCACTTCCATCAGTGTCTTATTTCCCTTATTATTTCTTATCTCCAACCATACGAATTCGACATCTTTCAATTCAAGATCACTGTAAAGCACTTTGGTATATCCTGTGATCATGGCAGAGATGCTATAGAAATACAAGCCTTTCCTTAATTGATAAATGCTCCTTGAAAACAATTTAAGATTTAATTATTCATCAGAGTTGAGAGCGAGTCATCTTCTGCTCCTCACCTGTCTAGTGCTGTACTGGTGGGCATGCTTCTTGCAAATCCTCGAATTCCTGTCTTCTGGAAGTACGGAATGCAACAGATATTTGCTGCTATCACGGCAACGGAGTCTGAAGGATTGACGAAGAACCCATTTCGGCCAAGAATCATGTTACGGTCCTGTTAAGAAGAGAATGATCTCCTTTAATTTCTGTGATTTATCCTGGTCTTTAGTTCTGTCATTTGGCTTCTCAAGCCTGCAACATACTCTTCCATGGAAACAATTTTATTGAATCTCAACACCCCACAACCCCCCCCCCACCCCACCCCCCCACACCCCCACCCCCAGCTCACCAATGTTCATTGTTTTACTTGCATTCTGGGAAAAGGAGACAATTAACTAACTTAAAGAGGAAGACATGAGATGAAAGGTTTAATTTTTAGATCTATTTTGAGATAAATACTGTACTGCAGATATTTTATGAATCAATCCCTTTAGCAGTATGATTGCTAATATTTTGAAGTTTCAGTTAAGAAAGCTAACTGCAAACTAAGAATTATGATTGTTTAAGTGATTAAGTGATTGTTTTGCTGTTTCTTTGAAAATGTGGAAATATTATATCATACAATGAACCCCCTTTGCCTCTCCCATGTCTTTACATTCTCAGCTTTGGCACCACAGAAATTATTTTGGGAAGAATAACATTGGTTTTAAAGGTTCTCTCAAGTTCAGAAGAAAAATCATGAATGGCAGCCAAATACTCATGATTTAGATTTTATAACTGTCACAACTGCTCCTGTAAACCATTGGTAACAAGCACTCTGTAAGCCCATTTTGGAATCAATAGATTTCTCACAATATAGTTGCATTAGGAGCTCCATGGCTATGAATGCTTAGTAGAGGTTTGTTCAGATAAGCATTGCCCTCTACTTGAAAAAGGTATGATAGAAATGTCAGGATCAGAAAAGGTTAACGTACAGGAAAGTAGTTAGAAGCTACAATCAACCAGGACTACTAATATGGGGAAATATAGCAAATTTATTATTTTGTATTGCTACACAAAGACTAGTTATACTGATTATGTTAAGCACATCAAACAGTAGCTGTTACTTTGTAGATTGATTCGCCATCTGTGAAATTAAACTGCTTTCTTATCCATGTGTGTATTTTAATTGATGTAATTGACTTGATCAGCTTTCAAAAGATTGAAACAACACACACCGCAGACATATGTACAAGACACAGACAAATCATGAGGGGCTCTTACAGCTAGGCCCCAGTTTATTGCTGTGGATCAATTAGACATGAAGGACTTTTGCCCGAAACATCGATTTTCCTGCTCCTCGGATGCTGCCTGACCTGCTGTGCTTTTCCAGCATCATTCTAATCTAGACTCTGATCTCCAGCATCTGCAGTCCTCACTTTTGCCTATTGAGCAGTTCAAGCAGAGCCCTCAAACTTAAAAAAATATTTAGAATACTGATGGGAGCTTCCCTGTGAGTCAGGATTAACTCAGAAAAGCTTTAATTAACGAAATGATCTATCTGCAAGAACAAGAATAAATTGAAGTAATATTGTACCCCGTCTCCATCAAAAGCTGCTCCAAACCCATATTCTCCTCCTTTCATAGCCTCGAGTAGAGAAGTGGCATATGTGAGATTTGGGTCTGGGTGCTGTCCACCAAAATCCTCCAGTGGCACACAATTAACAGCAGAGTTTGCAGGAGCTCCGAGCTCATCACAGAGTATCCGCCTGACATAAGGGCCCATAACTGGAAAAATCAGAAAAACCATAAATCATCATTGTCCAGCAAATGCTTTGATTAACATAAGAAATAGGAAATACAGAATGTCCCATTGCCAGTCGGGGGTGCTTGGCAGTTCAGTAAGATCATGGCTGACCTTCTACATCAGCTCTAACTTCCCCTCTGATCCCCATTCTCATTAATTCCTTTACAGTACAAAATCTACTGCTTTCAACCCAGAATATACTCATCTACCACCCTCTGGGATAGAGAATCCAAACATTCATTACCCGTGGCATGAAGAAACATCTCCTCATCTCAGTACTAAATGGCCAATCTTGTATCCCATGATGATGCCCCTAGTTCTAGTCTCTATTCAGGGGAAACAGCCTCCAGCTATTCAGCGAGTCAAGACATCTCAGAATTTGTGTTTTTCATAGATATGTATGTGTTCTGAATTGTCAAGCTAATGACAATCTTTGCAAAAATGTCAATACCTAACATAGCTTTACTTAATCTATTATTTGGATACCAATAATTAAAATATTCTCCTATGAAATCTTCCTAATTATTCTCCCTAATCCAGTGGAAAGACTTTTACTGGCCTTGATTATCCTTGACACAACTCACAACAGAGTTATAATTGAACAAATAAAGAGAAATTATGATCACGGAATGCTCCTCCAACATCATGGAAATACCAGAAGATACCAGGAATCGCACGCTCCTTCCTGAAGCTGGCACTGCCGATATCCATAGGGTTGAAGTTAGGAGCAATCCATCATTTGTTGCATCCACAGTTCCCAGGAACAGCGAACATTTAAATGTATAGCCAGCAAACTATGTTTGAGAGTTCAGGTAAAAAGGACTACAGGAGGTTAGTAGAGGTAAGAAACCATTTGAGATTGTGAAAAATAGATTTGCTTGTACATAAGAAGAGCATAAACTCATTGCTTTACTCTTTCATGGGATTTGGGCTTGCTGGCTAGGCCAACACTTGTTTCCTATTCCATATTGTCCTGAAGGCAGTGGTGAGCTGCATTTGTGATCTATAGTCATTGAAATGTAGGGACACCCACAATGCAGTTTGGGAGGAAGCTTGAGAACATTGAACTAGCAGTAAAGAGGGAGTGGTGATCCAGCTCCAAGTCAGGATGATATGTGACTTGGAAGAGAACTTGAAATTGGTGGCACTTCCATGCATCTGCTGACTTTGTCCTTTTTAGTGGATAGAGATTGGGAGCTTGGAATGTACTATCATAAGAGCCTTGGTGAGATATTACGGCGCATCTTGTAGATAGTGCATACTATTGCCATTCTGTATTGTTAGTGGAAGGAATGAAAATTTAAGGTTTTTCGTGGGTCTCAATTGAACAGACTGCTTTGCACTGGATGGTGTCGATATTCTTGAGTGTTGATGGAGTTGTTACATCACACTTCTGAATTGTGCCTTTGCAGATGGTGAGAAAGGAGGTGAGCCACCCACTGCAGAATTTCAAGCCTCTTGTAGCTAAAATAGTTATATTGCTGGTCCAGTTCAGTTTGTGGTTAATGTTCATTTCCAGGGTGGTGTTAATGGAGGATTCAATGATGGTAATGTCATTGAATGTCAGGAGGAGATGGTTAGATTCTCTTTTGTTGGAGATGGTAATTGCCTGGCCCAAGTATGACATTAATGTTATTTGCCACCTATCAGCTTGAGCCTGAATGTTGTGAGGTCTTGCTGCATATGATTACACTGCTTCAGTATCTGAGGGGTCATGAATGATGCTGAACATTGTGCAGTTATCAATCAACAACCCCACTTCTGCCCTAATGAAGGAGGGAAGGTCATTGATGAAACAACTTAAGGTGGTTGGGTAAGGAGGATGAGAAGAATGTCACAAACACTTTATCCATCTAACACTAATGATAATGGACTGAATGAATTCATTGCATTGTGTCAGTAACAAAAGCCATTTAACCAAAATCTCTTCTTAAAAATAACATCTTTCAGGTTGATGTTCATTTGATATCATCAGATGCTGAACTATTACTTTAAAGAATCATTGAATTATACAACACAGAAGGAGGCTATTCAGCCAATTAAGTCTGTGTTGGCTCTTTTGAAGGGCAATCCAGTTCACCCCCATCCCTGCTCTTTCTCACAGCCCTGTAGTTATTTCTCCTTCAAATATTCATCAATTTCCATTTTGAAAGCTACAATCAAATCTGTTTCCACCACTGTTGATGAAAATGCTTTTGAGATTCGAATCACTCGCGTAAATATGTTTTGCCTCATGCTACCTCTTTTTTGTTTTGTGAATCATCTAAAATCTGTCCCCTCCAGCTAGAGGAACAGTTTGCTCTATTTAAACATTTTGACCACCTCTATCAAATCTGCTCTTTGTTTTCTTTGGCCTAAGGAGAAAAAAGCCTCCTTCTCCACTCTGCCATATTAACTGCAGTCACTCACCACAGATACCTTTCTAGCAAATCTACTCAGCACATTCTCTGAGTCTTTAAGATCACAGTACCAGAAGTGGGATCCCCAGATGTTCCAGTTGAGACTGGAACATGTCAAGATAGATGCCTGCCACAGGGTGCCAAATGGATGATATTAGATTGACCGCCTGACATTCACTTCCATTGTAATCAGGGGAAATGCCAGAGTTCAATTCCATTTTGTCATCTTCAGAGGCTATTGAATAACATTCTTTTTTATTATAGATTTTATATATATATTAGCTTCCACATGTGTAACTGAAAGGGGCAACAACAAAGGAAAAAGCAAAACATAAAACAACTGCTAATCCTTAAGAAGTATACTTGCCTCCATGCATAGCATCAATCCTTATTTTCAGTTGGTTGGGTCCAGTTAGTAATCCCTTTATGGCAGTGAAGTCAAAGATGGTTCTCAGCATGTTGAGGTAGACCTCTACTGTGTCCACAATTTCAACTAAAGTGGTGGGAAACAATGAAGAGCTGATTAAAATTAGCACCACGGGAGTAGCCTCCTCTTGCAGCTCATTAATAGATATTTGACATTCCTAAACTGTGACTGCGATGTAGGGATGGCAATATTTCTTCGACAACCTATAAAAATTGCACCATCAGAAAATTCTTCAAAGTCTTCATGCTAAACATTCATGAAAATAACTATACAGGATCCTAGTAAGACCACGACTGGAGAATTGCTGTTTTGATCCAAGTGCAGCAGAGGTTCAGGAGCCTGATACTGGGAAATGACACCACTGTCTCATGAAGAGAGATTGGTTTGACTGGAGCTGTAGTCAGTAGAGTTTGGAAGGATGAGAGGAGGTCTGATTGAAATGTATACAATCCCAAACAGGCTGAGTAGCCTTGATGCTTTCCCTGGTTGGGGAGTCCACAACCAGGACGTCAAAGTCTCAAGATATGGGGTAGGACTGAGGAAAAATGTCTTCACCCAAAAGGCTCATGGATATCTGTGGAATTCTCTATCACAGAAGGTTGTAGAGTCTAAGTCACTGAAAATATTCAAGAAATAACGTTTTAGTTTTTAAAAGCATCAAGGGGGTATGGGGAGAAAATGGGAATATAGAGAATCAGCTCTGATCATATTGAGGGTGAAACAAGCAGGAGGGACCAATTAGCCTACTCCCTCCCAGTTTCTACATTTCTAGAATGATCTCACTCACTGCTGACCAACAGATGAGATCTCAGGGCAGATGCAAGGTATGAAAGAATAGGACTTGTAGCACTGTGTCAATCCTACCTTTGGCCAGAAAGAAGCAGAGCAAGGGAAAAAAGCTTTGAAAGATTGGGTTATGAGGATAAATAATTTGCAGCAGTAGATTTCAGTAGCACTTTGTAATAATTACAGAATTATGTTATCATCTTACTGTGAGATCCTCTTTACTGTGTTGAAACCATTCACTCCTCATCCATCCAATTTAGCAAACATAGTGTCAGTAAGCAATGTGTTGAAGTAACAATAATATAATAATTACATGGAAGACTATAAAAGATCAACATTTGCTGTGCTTTCACTTTTTCAAAGGAATGAACAACATTTTCTGGGCAGATAATCTCATTGAAATGTTTTTTTTTAAAAATAGGGTTCACTTTTTTTTGATAGATGCAGATAATTGCATTTTGGGATTTGCAATCATTCTTTAAATTTCTCTCTTAGCTTCACTCTCCTGACCTTTGTCAGCATAGCTGAGAAGGTCAGTGACTCCTGATACTTTTTCTCTAAACTAGCCACCCTCCAATGTACAAAAGCGATTGGCTATGCTTCTTTTTTGAGTTTAATTCTCCTCTAGTTCTGGTCTCTTGAACATTTTAAACATAACAGAACTAGAAGCTGTCTCTTCAGGTGTGAGGGTACAAAGCTTTGGAATTCCTGCTGTAAACCCCTCCAGATCTCTAGTTTCCCTCTTCCTTTAAGACACCAATTAAAGATGACCTCTCTGACCAACCTTTTGCATATCCATCCGATGTATGATGTAGTTCAGCATTAAAATTTCCTTCATAGTAACACACACAAAACACACATGGCACAGCTACTCATGTTTCATTTCAGCACTTTACAGGCTTCCGAATGCAACCTTGTGTCCAACAACTCCTCATCGTAAAATCTGACTCCACTTTCCAGACAACAGTTACTGGTAATGGCATTGCTGTTGTAAGATTCAACTCCTTTCAACCCATCTTTTGTTTCTATACTTGCCCTGTTGTCATCTGTTTTTGAACCACACACCCCCTTTTTTGTCATTTACTTTCTCCTGCCTTCCACCCTGGAACAGACCCTTCCCCTTTTCCCTGCTTCAGTATTTGCTTAAAGCCTGTTACACCTCTAACTTGCTGTTGTGTGATTTTTAACTTAGTCCACCCCAGTCCAATATCGGTACCTCCAAGTCACCTCTAACTTTGCCAGTTCTAATGAAAGATCATCAACCTGAAATACTAATTCTGTTTCTGTCTGCACAAACGCTGCCAACTAGATGAATATATTCAGCATTTTCTGTCTTTATTAGTGGATGTTATGATTACGTAATGGAACACTTTTCCATTTCGGATTTTCAGTATCAGAATCAAGCATTTGACTAAAGCGTAATAAAGCCAAATGCGGCTTTGCCTTAATCCTGCCTTCATTAAGTATTTCACACTCCTGTGTCACTGCGACTTTTTCCACATCAGTCATCTGAACTAAATTAGCAATTTGTTATTAAATATTGAGTAACTTTATGTTTTGAATGTAGTGCCAACTCCAGCCTCAATTAAAACTGGAATTAATTTCATGCATGATATCACCTACAGGAAGATTACACCATACTAGCATATTAAAAACTGATAGTGTTGTTCAGTGATGGACAAATGATGTATATCCATTTGTGGATGAATTATTGATCTTTCATGCTTGTTACATCAATTGTATCTGCCAAACTGATGCAAAAATACTGAAATTCTGAGATGGAGGGAATAGGACAAGACTTCCATAGAATATAAACACTAATATGGAATTAGTAGTTTGTTCCTGTGCTTTATACTCTATAAAAGATTGTGCAAAGAAAGATATATTCAAAAGGACAGTTGATAATATTAAAGCTTTTTTCGATCAGTTCCAGATACCCTACTTTTGCCTAAATTGCTAATTTTTGTCAGGCTTTATTCAATAGATGATGGCTGAAACATTTATTTCAAAAACAGCTGAAGTCAACACCTGTGCAACCTCAATCATACTGTCCCGAGTTTCCAGGTCACAGGTCACTCAAAGTTTCTAGTCAGTTATTTGCACAATTATTTATTTCTTTAGCAAAGTTGCTGTTGTCGGTTTTACAAGTAGGACACCCTTTTCAACTGCTTTTGTGTTTAAAACACACTTGAGGTTTACTAACATCCGTACCACAGGACTCTTCTATCTACTGCTAGGCCAGAAGGTCTGGGTCCAAGGCCCACCTACTCCAGGTATGCGTGGTATTCCTGAAACAACCTTCCCAACAATATTGTGGGTGTATCACACTACGTGGTTCAAGAATGCAGCCCACCACCAACTAATCCAGAGAATTAAAGATGTGTAATCATGCTAACCCATACAGTGAAGCTGACATTCTGTGAATGAATTTTTAAAATTATCTGACAATGATGATGAGGCAAGGTAGACAATAGCTATTAAGTCATATACTACACTACAAAACGAAGGGCATGGTGTTGCAGTTCCATTCCAGCAACTTGAACACCAAATCGAGACAAACGTGCCAAGTGTGATAGGCTTAGGGTTAAACATACCCCAGTCCCGAGGGAATGTTGCACTGTCAGAGATCTGCCTTTCATTTGAGTTGTTCAGATGGCACTCTGTCCTCCATCTCATGTGGACATAAAAGATCCAATAGACTTTTCAAACGTGTGCAATTGAATAAAACCTGACAGCATGCTGCTCAAGGAAATATTAGGAAAGGCAACTAATCACTTAATGAAAGAGTTGGACATATGGATGAATAGTGGAGGCAGAAAGAGACAACAGGGGAATTCTAGATCTTGCCTGTCATGGCAGCTGAAAGCATGGCTACTAATGGTGGGATGGCAGAAATTATGCAGATGAGAGACGAGAATCAGAGGAGGACAGACCTCACAGAATGATTCAAACCACATTCCCTCTAATGACATTGTCTGCTGGACAGACATTTGAAGTCCACCCATGGCAGCAGCTTCTGCAGGTGGAGTTCAATCTGTTGGCATTCCAATCTACTTACATGGAACATCTGAACATTAGTTCCAGAGTTTGGGAAGGTTTCTAGTGTCTGGATGTCAGACTGAGGTAGGTCAGTTCTGTTGATTCATATTGCCGAACATCAGCAGTGGCCATTTGCTCTTTTCCAATATCACTGTAAACTTGCAGCAATACTTTCACTGGACATGCTAGATTAGATTCCCTACAGTGCGGAACAGACCCTTCGGCCCAACCAGTCCATACCGACCCATTTCCTTCTGACTAATGCACCTAGCACTTGGCAATTTAGCATGGCCAATTCACCTAACCTGCACAGGTTTGGATTGTGGGAGGAAACTCAACACCGACACGGGGAGAATGTGTAAACTCCACAAAGACAGTCGCCCGAGGCTGGAATCGAGCCTGGTGCTGTGAGGCAGCAGTGCTAACCACTGAGCCACCGTGCTGCTAGTGCAAGTCCTCAGGCCAAATTCATGAAAGAAAAATATTTAACAAACATAAGAAATAAAGACATGGGGAATAAAAGAGATGGAATGGAAATTGTAGAAAATAAGAGAAAAATGAAAAAGACAGAGCAGATAGAATATATTTTACGTTTAGAAAATATTCTACAGGCCCAAATCTTGAAATCCACAAGATTGTGTCTCAGAAATGACTTTCAGTTCAAGTTGGGTAGCTGTCAACAGTTTATAATTTCTCAAATCCTTAAATGTTTTCTGAAGTTGTTCTTGTATAACGTAATGGTCCTGAGAGAGTTAATGTTGATGTTGCATTAGCTCCACCTAATCTGATGATACTACACACCCAGTCGAATTTTCCCATTTGCAGTGAATGAACATTGGTCTGCCGTGGTGGAGGCAAATTTTCACCCGCAATCTTCCACATTTCACCTCATTAATTATGCAACTGAGCTACTGGTTGCATTTCTCTGGGAGTTGTTTGCCAAGCACACAGCAGAGTTTCTAACCACCAGAATACCTTCCTGCTTCCAAGCCTTTGGTGCCATCTGTAAAGCCCAGCTGCATGTCACTTCAGATGTTGCAGGCCAAGAACTCTCTCTGAAACTGTGCAGCTTGATCCTGAAATGTCTCAAAGGAAGGGCAAGCCAGCTACCCACTTCCAGGACAGAGATCTGGAGGTGCTGGTGAATGGAACAGCAGCCATTTTCTATGTTGGCCACAAAACAAGACTTTGTCAGCTGGGATAGAAATTGCACTGCAAGTTAGTGCTGTGTCCCAAGTTAAAAGGGATACTCTGCATTACTGCAAGAAAGGTCAGAGATCTGCACCCTTTAAAGCTAAATGACACAAGCATCTATCCCCTACTTCACCCAGGCAGATGGACTGAACCCTCAGTATCAAGTGCACCTTCAAGTTTGAACGGGTCAAAACAATGGTTAGGGGCAGCATGGTGGCTCAGTGGTTAGCACTGTTGCCTCACAGCGCCAAGGACCGGGTTCGATTCCCACCTTGGGCAACTGCCTGTATGGAGCTTGCACATTCTCTCTGTGTCTGTGTGCGTTTCCTCCCACAATCCAAAGATGTGCAGGCCAGGTGAATTGGCCATGCTAAATTGCTAATTTAGTCAGGGGTAAATAGAGGACTGGGTCTGGGTGGATTACTCTTCAGAAGGTTGGCATGGGCTGAAGGACCTGTTTCTATAGCGTAGGGAATCTAATTTCATCTAACTATTCTAAACCCATTTTCCAGCTGTTGGCCCAGTATATGTCAGCATCACAAGTACACATCTAAATACGTTTTAAATGTTCTCAGGGTTTCTGCCTCTGCCACTTTTACAGGCAGAGAGTTCCAGATTCCCACCATCATCTGGAAGAAAAACACTTTTCCTCCCAATTCCTCTAAAATCCCTGCCCCTGAAATCTATGCCCCCTGGTCATTGATGCCCAGAAGAAGGGGAAACGTTCCTTATGATCATGTCCTTTTAAGGACTCTCACCCACAACCTCCTCCCATACCTGAGTTTTACCTGACCTCTGTTCAACCATTCACTCAAGAGGGGTCCCTCATCATCTCTCCCATTCATGGATGACCAATAACTGCTATGCATTCATTTGCATTATACTCAATCTCTCCTTTAGCCTCACTGGAGGAAGAACTGGACCACCCTTCCAGGCTGATGTCTCCACAGCACTGATGTACCTGTAACTCCTAACTGTTTGCATTTGACCTGCTGGACTGATTCCACCAATCCTGCCACAGTCTAATTCGACAAGAGTTTTTCCTGCCTGTGACAGTATCCCCTGACTGACTGCATCTCCCCTTCATCCAGTTAAGGACTGTTCCCCTTTGCCATTCACAGATTGCCATTCGCTACAGTGTTGAGTGTGATGTTGGAGGAAAATACAACCAAGCTATTGGGTGCATTTCTCCGGTGTTGAGGTAACAAATGGACATATTCATCCACTGTCAGATTGAAGGGTTTGTTTGTCAGTGCTCCCCAGTATCATGAGCAGACTGCCTTTCCCTCTGGGCTACAAAGTAATTTAAACCGTAAGGCAGCCTGCGACTAAGCAGCCAGGCAGAGGCTGGCAGACTGTAAGTTCGTACTGAAGTCAGAGAGCACTAAGGAAGTAAGCTATGTGCTGCTTGTGGCGATGTCAGCACACAGGCAGAGTGTGGAGATGCATGGCCTTTCCTGTGCACGGTGACCTTACAGAATCCTGCACCTCAGCTCCAATGTAAAGGCCTGAAGTGTTGGCTGCGCTGGTCCAAAGGCAGATGTTATGATACAGGATCAAATTACTGCAGACGCTGGAATCTGTACTGAAAACAACAAATACTAGAGATCACGGTAGGTCAGACAGCATCCATGGAGAGAGAGAAAGCTAACTTTTCAAGTCTAGATCAGAGCACCATCGAGGCACATAGTGACCATGGACCATGGTAGCACATTGTGCAGGAGACGTAGTGGCGTGATGGGCAAGGACTGGTTTCCAGCGAACTGCAACCCGCCAGGTATCGACTCTGTTTCACTTGTCGGGAAGTTGCACTGTACAGTTTCTGAGTGGAGGAGAGCAGAATCAGAAGTGGGATGTTAAAAATTCTAAGTTTTGACTTTAACGTGATTCAAATATATGGAAATAAGGAAGTTGCCACTCATGGGTGAGGTGCTGAAGTCACAATCTAAGACTTGAGGAGAAATTGGGAAAAGTTTTCTCAACAGCGAGAATCTGATCTTTTCATTACCGCCCCCAGTTTGTCAGCACATTTGCCCATCTCCTGGTCATACCAGTGAGGGCAAATTGTGTGGCTGGAGGCAGTTAGCTCTACATTAGTCTTTGCAATGAGCAGGTATATTTTGTACAGTTCTGAGAATTCTAATAATTATCCCTGACTTGTCGCTGTACTTATTGCTCCCATGCAATAAGCTGTCATGCTAACTAAGAACGGGGCATCTACCATTGATGGTTACAGACCTTAGACAAAGTATAGACAAAAGAAGATTGACAGCAGTGAACTACCTCAAACAATTCTTACTCTGAACCATATACTGGCAAAGGTAACATATACTGCAAGTTGCCATTAGTGGCAGTTGGGATAATACAACAATTAAAGCTTCAAATGGCCTGGGCAGCCAGTTTGGCACAAGAGGAAAGGCAAGTCTTTAAGATTAGCCTGTCACAGGTTTCAGTATCTTTGCTTCACAGGATGCAGTGCTGACCTCCAGTGAAAGAAGGTATTTCAGGAATTGTGTTATGACGCAGATTAATTCCCATGATTGCATTGGGTTGATCCTCCATGCCTCGTGTAGAAGCACCATCATTGGTTGCAATCAGCGGCAGGATTTGATTGAAATCTGTCACTGACGGGACACGTCAGCGGCCAGTTCAATGCAGCTGTCTCATGTCACGTCCACTCAGCACTGCCTTGAGGAAGAATGAGCCAAGTGGGAGTCAGAGGTATGTGACCCTTCAACTTGCAGGAGCCAGTCAAAAATTCTGCCAGTGTAACAGCTGGGTGAAAATTGCAGAAACTTATCTTTGCTCCACTCAACCTGACACGCACATACAAACGCAGGAATGTATTTTCATCCCCTTCAGAGAAGTAATGACCCCAGTATGACGCTGTTGGTCTCACTGTTCAGTTAATGCCAATGATTAGTCTGCTGCCATTTTGAAAAGGTCCTACTCATAGATGCCTAAAGCACTGTCCCTTTTAGCAAGTGGCCCCTTTTATTTGGAAAATTAGTGGTCCTTTTCTGTAAATGGTATACCTGGGATATTTTAATTTGAAAAAGATAACAGCTTTTACTGTGATAATTTAGACTAGCTCCATGGGTGAGGAGTAAAGGCCTTTTCATAGAAACGATAGACCTTTTCCAACATGTTCCACCATTTAATTTTATCTATTCATATCTCTGTCTATCCATCTGTGCTCCTTACCCTTCATACTCCATTGCTAACTAAAAAGCTATCAATCTCAGCTTTTAAATGTTCAGTGGACCCTGGACTTAACTATTCTTGGGGACAATGGTTTCTTGACTGGATGGATGGCTTTAGATTTTAAGGTTTTACCTCTTTGGACTCATCTACATCAAAGGAAATGCTGTTGCTGTCTCTATGCTATCATCATTTTAAATCATCTTAAATAATACATTTAAATCACTCCTCAATATTTTATCCTTGAGGGAACAGAAGTCTCCAATTGCAGCTTGTCTATATAATTTGACCTTTTTATCCTTGCCAGTCATAGATTGTTTTAATTGACCATAGGAGAATAAGGGAGCTCAAACATAATCTTGTCCACAGACTCACTGGGACACGCCTCCAGCACGTTTACAACACACCCAGTTATCCACCAACCACAATCCCACCAAAAAAACAATTCTCCTTACCAGCGGAATCTCTTGTCTCAATTGTCAGTGGTTGATTTGCCATAATATGCAATTTGGCAAGCTCTGCAAGTTCACTTAACAAAAGGAGCTAAGGGACTAAAATCTCAAGGTCACAGTTCAGTAGCGGAAGGGGGAAATGGTAATAAAGGAAGAACTGGCATTACTATAGCACCTTCTGTGACCTCTAGATCTCCCAAAGTGCTTCACATCCAATTAAGTACTTTTTGAAGTATGGCCATTGTTATGATATAGGAAATGTTACAGACTACCTGTGCACAGCAAGATCCCACAAACAACAACACAACAATGACTAGATATTGTGCTTTTACTGAGGTCTGAATGAGAACTATTGGTCAGGATGTCGGAAGAGCGCACCTGCTCTTTATCAAACTGCAAATACAATGTCTGAAATTCAGCTATCCAAAATCCAGATATGTCAGCAGACTAGGCATTTTTGTAAGTGACCTCACACATGAATTTTGATTCTTAGTTAATAAGTAGCATGTACTAGTCTGCTTTCCGGATGCAGCATAGTGATTCTAGCCAACAGTCAGGTTCCAAAACCCAGAACCCAATCTTGTGCAGCTGGGGACTCTTGTTGCAGGTGTGTTTGTCTGGGGCACATGATGCATCTTGGACCTCTCATGCACCACAGAATGTATGTTCCATGTAGCTTCACTACACTGTCATACCTTCCCTTTAAGACTATCATAAGTAAAATACAGAAAACAGCTTCTGACCAACCGGGTCCTTCTCCTACACTGGAATACTGACCAGGTACTTAAAGATGATAAAAGTAGAGAAAAGGAACACAGTATCCTTACATCACCAAACTCTCCACTCACCAAACTCATAACTGTGTGCTCTTCTTTCAATGATTACTCCTGACTCAGAGGGTGTGAATGTAAGAAACAGCTGGCAGTAACAGATTTCAAAGTTCAATACTCTATGTCCACATCTTGACAACATCTTGAACAATGTTACTAACAAACTCTGAAGATTACAGAGGTAAGGTAAATCAATCAAATATATTATTATCAAAGAAAATTGTGAAAGGAACCGTGGTAAAAAAATTGCCTATAGCATGTTTTGAATTTATGATTGAGTGCTGGTCAGATGAATCAACTCCAGGGATACACAGGGTTGTGGATTTTAAAATGAAATAAGATCGCAGCTAGCTCAAACTTCAGGAACTTCCTCCCCAGCGACACAGTGGGTGTACCTACACCACACACAATGCAGCAGAAAGCTGTTTAACATCACCCTCAAAGGCAGTTAAGAATTGACAATAAATGCAGGCTGAGCCAGCAATACTCACATTCCATGAGTCCATCATAAAAGTGTAAAACTTGCAGCTTGAAGGCAAGACTAATGTATGTAGATTGACTGCTCCCTGTACAACTACCCAATTTTCAACTCATGCTGAAAATTGAGCCACATCAGATCTTCAGCATGAACATTTCCCAAAATGATCACCAATTCAAATGCTATGACAATTACAATAAAATAGAAGGAAAATACAATGGATGCAGGAAATTTGTAAATAAAATAGAAAAAGCTGAAATTATTTATCAGAATGCTGATGTTCCACCAACAATTTGGGTAATGTTTCTAATCTACTGTGTTGTGGGCAACTATTATGAAACTCTCTGAAATTTCAGCTTTTTACGCGCTTTCCCATAGGGTTCCTGTTGCAAGAGATTTGCTCATTGACATCATCAATTTCTTGATCAGTTCCTGTGGAGTTATGTTTTGGGCATTCTTATGCTCTTGATGTCCACCTCCAACCTATGCTGTGGAAACAAATTTCTGGGCAATTATCTCGTCATCATTGCCTTGTTGACTGTGATGTCTTGCTTTGCACAATTTTCTACTTTACAATACTGACCACACTGAAAATGTACATCATTGACTTTACAGCTATTTTGTTATTGCCTGTGGGGCATATTCTTAAGGTGAGAGGAGAAAGATTTTAAAAGGACACAGGGGGCATTTTTTTTACACTGAGAGTGGTTTGTGTATGGAATGAACTTCCAGAGGATGTGGTGGATGCAAGTACAGTTACAATGTTTAAAAGACATTCAGATAAGCACATGATTAAGAAATGTTTGGAGGGATATGGACCAAGTGCAGGTGGGTGGAACTAGTTTGGTTTGGGATTATGGTCAGCATAAACTGGTTAGACCAAAAGATCTGTTTCTGTGTTGTATGACTCTATGACAATGACTCTATAACTGGTGCTATAGAAAAGCGATATTTCCTTTCTGTTGCTTGAATTAGAAGCAATTGTACACCCTGAAATGGGATGGGAATACGATGAAAACAACATGTTTAAACAGAAAGCATCATGTTAAAAAAGTAGCAAATACCACAGTTCAAGGTCTTGCTAAAATTGGAGTTCATACTGATAACATTCTCCAAGCAGCTTTTGGCACAATCACTGCCTCTGAGCTAAAATTCTGGGTTCAAGGCCCACTCTAGACTTGATTGCCAAGGAAGGTGCATTCATAACATGCTTAAACAGGGTTGATTATCATCTGTAAATCCTTTACCATGCTTATGGGAAGCAATAAGAATGGGAGAGTTTTCTTGGTCAATCATACTTAATGCAGAATGACATCTCTTGTTGTTTTATTGTCTCAATTCCAAACCAAATAGGCAGTATATCTCTAAGACAGATTTGTGAATAATGACGTGTGGCATACTAGTATAAACATACCCATTTTGCATTCACTGAGTGCAATAGTCAGTGCAATGTATTCAGTCAGCCATTTCTGTGTATATACTACACCACAACATCCGTAAACATGACTATTTTTAAGTCTTTGATATTATAGCAGTGTAAATAGTTAGTGTTAATTCAAGGCATCTGTCTCAACAAGAACCCAGTCTTTGTGATATATGTTTTCAGTATATGTTTTCAAGAAGGAGATAGATATAGTTCTTAGGCTAAAGGGATCAAATGGTATAGGGCAAATGTGGGAACAGGGTACTGAGTTGGATGAACAGCCATGATCAAGTTGAATGATAGAGCAGGGCTGAAGAGCCAAATGGCCTCCTCTTGTTCCTTTTTATCTGTTTCTATATTAATATGAGCTAATGTATAGGGCAGGACATAAAGCATATCATGCCGGTGGTGGTGTTTAACACAATAAACCAGAAAGCTACAGAAACAGATGTAAACACATGCTTTATCTGCCTCACAACACAGCAGGTCTTTTACTCCCTGATGGCTGGAAGATGTCAATAGTTGCATTACAGCATGTGGAGAGGATTTTGGAAGACAACATTCTTCTACATATTTCTTCACTTTCATGCTGTCAAAGATGGCTGTCTCCTAAGTAAGGAGACAAATCAAATTGCAACTACTTATATTTTATAGCCAATGAAACATGACATGAAAGACAATCACTGTTAGGACATGTGTCAGAAAATACATATACAGAAAGCTCTCACAAATAGCAGGGCAATTGATAATCAATAACCTGTTAGATGAATATTGGCCATGGCATCTTCAAGGAACACTACTTTTTATGTCCTCCTGAGTGGGTAGATAAAGCCTCAGATTACCATTTCATCAGTGTATGATAGGGTAGCACTTCCTAACTGGGGACATAGTCGAGATATTGACTTTCAGTTACAGTCTTGGACATGAAACCTACAGTCTTCAGACTCAAAGAATGAAACCAACTTTTAAAAAAAATTCATTTGTGCGACATGACTGTCTCTTGCCCATTCATAGTGCCTATTATAAAAGAAAACTTAACTAAGAATGGTGACATACAAATCCTTTATAAAGCTGGTACCTCTCAAATGTTCCAGAAAAAATTCAGATAATCTTTGTTGACAATCTACTTTTCCTGTTTCCCATCTTTGACTTTCATAGTACACTCATTTCCATGTGAGGGTCTCTGACTAGGTCGATGTTATTTTGTTAGACCATTGCAACATTTCTATGAAGGAATTATTTAAAAATTTAACGTTGGAAGAGCAAAGTCCATTCACCTGGAATCCAAGAGCTGCTTCAGTCCCCTTGTGAAATGACACCAATTAGGAACACGAGGTGAAATATCTCTCAAAAATTGAAACTCAGCTCAAATTTAGAATTGCAATAAAAGCAGGAAATTCTAGAAATACTCATCAGTTCAGCTTTCAAAATATTTTGCTCTTGAGTTAGAATTTAAGCTTGTTGTAAAGATGTACACAAATCATATGAAATACCTCTGAAGGGTTTGAACTTGTTCTCCAGATCAAATTCTTGCCTGCCCAATCGGGAAAGGTTTATTCGCAGATCAGGACAGATGGCAAACTCTTCTATTGTCTTACTAATCTGGTAGATCTTTTCTGTCACTGATTCAGATGCTGGACCTACGAGAGCAAAGCAGAGAGTACACTTTATTTCAAAATAATTACGAAACTTAAACATACACATTTGAAATGGTGGAACAAAACATCCTTGATTTATTTCTAAACATTTGTCACTGAATCTGTAGAACGAGATTGAAAATTTAACTTTGCATTATAATGAACATTATTGCTCACTTTCAGACTAGAGGTCCTGGACTTTTAAAGAATCATTTTTATTTCAATGAGCTTTAGTTGATTGCCCTCAGAAATCTCTGCCTTCCTCAAATTCTGATTCTTTCATACCACTGATTTTAATAGGCATTCAGCTCTGGAATTTCCCTCTACTAAGCACCTTGGCCTCCCTAATGTCCGTTTTACCTTGAGGTGTTCCTTAAAATCTATAGCTTCAGCAAATTTGACCTATTAGTTCCATATGTGGTTTAATGTCTCATCTGAAAGATGGCAGTGTAGAATTCCCTCCTGGACATACAACAAAACTTGCTTTCATATAGCTGACCAAAACCCCATAGACTTAGATTTTAAGAAACATCTTAAGGAGGAAAGAAAGGCAGAGAGGCAGATATGTTTAGGAAGGGAATTCCAGAGCTTAGGACCTATGCAGCTGAAGGCACAGCCAAAGTTAGTGAAGTGACAGGAATCCACAAAAGCCCAAATTGGAGAAGTGCAGTGAGCTCGGAGGGTAATAGGGTTGGAGGTTACAGAGGTAAGGAGGGCTGAGGCCATAAATGAATTTGAAAACAAGGATGACATTTCTTCAATTGAGGAGTTGTTGGATAAGAAGACAATTGGCCCTTTCATATCTATCCCAGATGTCTGCAAGAGCTTGTCACACACCCTACCTTTACCCCATAGACCAACTGCTCTTTTCCCTTCTGATAATGATCCAGTTCTCTTTTGAAAGCCACAAGTGATTCTACTTTCATCACACTCTCCCACAGATTCCAAATCTTATTCACTTCTTGCGTAAAAATAGGTCCTCCTCATATTTTCTTTGGTTCTTTACCAACCATCTTCAATTTAAATCCTCTGCCTCCTGTAGCTTCAGCAAAAGGGAACAGTTTCTCCCTAACTACTCTGACTGAAGCCCCCAGGATTTTGAATCCTTCTATCAAGTGTCTGCATCTAGCCATCCCTTCTTCAATCAAGGGTAACAGCTTTCCCAATCTATCTTCAGTACCAAAGTTCCTCATCCCTGAAACCATTCTCATTAATGTTTTTTCTGCATCTTTTCTAATGCCATCCCATCTTTCCTGAAGTATAGTGCCCAGCATGGACACAAGACTCCAGCTGAGGCCAAACAGTATTTTATAAAAGTTCACATAATTTCTGTGCTGGTTAACTCTATACTTCTTTTTATAATTGCCAGATCCCATATGTCCTGAGTATTTCATCAACTTGTGCACAATAACCTCAGATTTCTCTGTTGCTAATGTCACCATATTATTTTCTATTACCTCTACTTGAATTTTTACTAAAACATATCACTTCAAACTTTACTGCCTTAATCTACATCTGCCACTTGTCCTACTTCAATAGCTTCCATTCTCTTCTACATTCTCTTGAAATTAATCATCATCCTCTGCATGATTCGCATTACCTGCAAGTTTTATGCCATCTACAAAATTTGAAATTGTGTCCAAGTTTAAGTCATTAATGTAGATCCAAACAAAACAGTGGTCCTGGTTCTGACTCTGAGGGAACTCCGCTATGTAGTTCCCTCCTGCCCTGAAAGTCAACAGTTCACTCTTTAAAAAAAGGCTTCCTGTAACTCAACCAACTTTGCAGAGATGTTGTCATTGTTCCTTTTATTCCACAAGCTTGACATAATTCACATTAGGATATGGGCACTGGAGTTTGGATGAGCTGAAGTGCTAATGTTGTTACAAAAGTAAAATGCTGTGGATGCTTGAAATCTGTAATAAGAACAGAAAATGCTAAAAATACTCCAAGGTCTGGCACCATCTGTGGAGAGGGAAACCGAGTTCGTGTTTCATGTTGCTGACCTCTTGCAAGAATTGGGAGCAGTTCAAAATATAATGTATTGTGCTGTGATATTATTGGTCTTTCAGTTAAACTCGAAATACCTTATCTTGTCTATCAGTTCCTCACAACGCAATACATTCCCAACAAGGTCTCCATGCTGAGGGATAACATCGAATAACATTACATAATAGGACTAAATTCATTACTGTTTTTCATTTATTATAAGACCACACTTGGGAAATTATGAAAGGTAGAAATTTATCATCTGGCATACCATTCACTTGATGGTAACATCAGGGAGCCCCTTGAAGGGCTTCATTCCTGGTGAATCTATTATCCATCACTGTGTGTGAAAAGACCTTCCTGTAAAGACAGTCCACACACTCAGGAAATCCTGCAGTTGCATATTTAACAGGACAGGATGACGCTCAAATTTCTTGTCTGGGGAATTATTCCATGATCCACGGACTTTCAGCAGGGCTGCTGTGCTTCCTTGTAGTGAAAAGCTGAGCCAAAAATGAGTTTGAAATTTTGCAGTCCCTGTACCACTTGTGAACATAGCTCTCTCAGGAAATGTGGGATCATGGAAATATCCCAAGAGCGTTTACTGATTTAAAAACTCATAGCTGTTTCTCAGCCATTCTTTATGATTTATAGTAATGTAAATCAATTCAGAAAAGAATTTAGGAGCAGAGGAACATTGGAACTGGAGGCAACAATATAACTCCATAATTTTTATCTAAGAACACTTGAGACAGTTATTATATTAATTTTAAGAAGAAACCCTAATTTTAAAATACATGTTTTAGAGGATGTTTGATCATATTTTATTCTAGTGTGTAACTACATCAACCTCATATTACCATCTCCTGAATGAACAACTGTATCTGCTGAGACTCACCTCCATTTGCTACATTAAACTTCACTCCAAAGTCACCAGCAGGTCCTCCAGGGTTATGACTTGCTGTAAGGATAATTCCTCCAATGGCCTTTATCTTTCTGATGATGCAGGACACTGCTGGTGTGGACAGGATCCCATGCTGGCCAATCACCAATCGCCCAATCTGAACAACATAAAGATTGCATTTAAAACAGTGTAAGAGAATTTGCTCTTAAACTCTTCTTTGAATGGTAAGCTTAGCAAATGACACATTAAAGAATCAATTTTTGCGACACAAAAGTTAGAAGTAGTTAGAGCACAGTAATAGGCCAGTCAGCTTTGCTGGTCTATGATTGTAGGCAGAAGTGGGTATGCAGATGCTGGAGATTAGAATGGTGCTGGAAAAGCACAGCAGATCAGACAGCATCTGAGGAGCAGGAAAATTGATGTTTCAGGTAAAAGCCCTTCATCAGGAATTCAACTTTCCTACTCCTTGGATGCTGTCTGACCTGTTGTGCTTTTCCAGCACCGTTCTGGTCTGTGATTGTGTCTATCTCACCCCTACTTCAACCCACCTTGACCAACATCTCCTATAATCTTACTTCGCTCACGCACTTTCTATTTTTCCTTGAAATCATCCACATAATTAACCTTAACCACTTCCTGAGATGGCAGGTTGCATGTTCTTTACTGCTTTGCACAAACAGATTCCTTCAATTTCCTATTAAACTTTAAGCGATTCTTTTATACTTTTGCTTTGGGTCTCCATCACAAATGGAAGCATCATTTCTGTGTCAACCTTATCAGACAACTCTGTCATGTCAATGTTAATGTGAGATTTGTGGTTGGAAGGATCTGTTACCATTCCTGTTTCCTTTGACTGGGACTAAGGGCCTATTTGATTCACAGTGATACACGGTCATTCACTATTGAGTCCTTACAAAGAGAAGCTCTTGTTTATCAAAGTGTAGTTTATTGCATGATAGCAGTTAGGTACAAGTTTGGCTTCTTGAGGTGTAGGTGGTTGCACCCTACCTGTGATTGAGGCGATATGAGTTCAAATCCGGAGGTGTGTCACAACATGTCAGAACAGGTTAATTATATTAGCCAATTAGACAATGAGGGTCAGACTATGAGGTGGATGTAGGTCTGCTTGAAATCCTCAGAGGTTCTGCCTGATCCCTAGCCAAGCCCATATGGCATTATCAAACCAGACAGAGCTTAATGCAGTGTCTAATATTAACCCTTTTAGAACTATTGCCTTTTACAGCAGACCTCCATTAGGTCACCAACTTAAAGTGAAAAACATCCCATCTCATCAGTTATATACCCCATCATTAGGTTGGAAGTGGAGACATTTACTGATGATTGCACAATGTTAAGCATCATTTGCAACTCCTCAAATATTAAAACTGTCCATGTCCACATGGTGCAAGACCTGGAAAACATTCAGCCTTTGGTTGCTAAATGGGAAGTAATGTTCACGCGAATCTAGTGACCATCTCCAACAACAGATAATCTAACCATCACCCCTCAACATTCAATGACATTCCCACGAGTGCCAAAAACAAGCTTAACACCATCCAGGCCAAAGCAACATAGTTGAATATTCACCATCCCCAGCCTAAAGTAGAAACAACGTGCGATAAAAACAAGGTACACTGTATCCCTCAGCAAGGCTCCAGCAACAACACCTTCTACACCCGCAACAGACACATGAGAGATCTACAACTTGCAGGTTCCTCCCCAAGCCACACACTGTAAAGACTTGGAAATGTATCAGACATTCCTATATTGTTCCTGAGTCAAAATCTTGAAACTCCTCTCCTAATAACAGCATGGCTGTCACTACACCTGACAGACTGCAGTGACTCAAGAAGACAGCTCACCACCATCTTCTCCAATCATCTCCTGCCATGATTTCGGATTTTCAAGCATTCATTCCCTAGATTTACTGCTCATTGAGACAGTTTATCCATCTGGTCATCTGCGAGCAGGAAAACTGTTTATAAACATTTAAAAGACAATTTGTTTTTAATTTCAATCGGACATCTATGAAACACACACTTCTGGGTTTGCCAATGAACGTTCAGATGCACCATCCTCCTTTGCCCTCTTTCATCAGTCAGCGCCTAGCCCTGAGTTGAGGTTACTGCACATCAATTCTTAGCACCACAATTTCAGAAGGATGCGAATGTCTGGGACAAGATAGTGTGGAGATTTATAAATTTGTACCATTGCTGAAGGATTACAGTCATGAGTAGAGCTTAGAGAGGTTTGGACTATAGCAGAGAAACCTCAGGAGAGATTTAATAGAGGCCTTCAAAGTCACAAAGGGTATTGATAGACTGAATGGGGAGAAGTCATTTTTAATAAGTTGGTACAGTTAACAAACAGTTAACAGTTATCAGAGGACAAAGATTTAAAGTGATTGGCAAACAATCCAGGAAGCAGATGTGGAGCAGTTTCTTTTTACCCAGAGAGCTATTGTGATCTGTAAGAGTGGTCAAAGCAGATTCAACAATAATATTGAGTAAAGGATTTTGATTGGTACCTGAAGGGACAAAATAATTATGTATAATTGTACAGGTCTTCCAAAGGGCTAGCACAGGCATGATGGTTCAAATGGCCTCCTTCTGTCTGTCAATAATAACACTATGTGAACTCAGAACAAAGCGAGCAATATCCTTGACCTTTCTCAAACCCCTCCAAGCAAGAGACACTTTCTTGAACATATAAAGATGTTATTGTGCTAACAAGGGTCACCAGGTTCACTTACTGTCAAAGCTGCTGCGTTGTCCAAAACAACTGACCCCTCCCCCAGCACTGAAGCAGAAAAACACTCTGGATTTCCTGAGTTCGGAAGTCATAAAACAAAAAGACAAATAAAATTTCTCCTCCTTCACTGTTATTTTGTGTCGCAGCAGTGAGACAGTGAGCATATTTATTTTTCTAAGTAATTGATGTCCTGTCATGGAGGATGAGTTGTTTTTGTAGCAATAAAGCATCAGTGTTTTTCAGAGCACAACCCTTGAATTAAGGATCACTTGGCATTGCTGAAGTCAGCTGGCACAGACTTAGGTTTCACTCTTCTCTGCAATTCAATATTATGTGTCCATCTTCACTAAACAATCTGCTGAGATGAGATAATAAGATGAACTAGCTGGTAGCCTTTAGCAGCGATCAGCATCAATATTATAGACTTGAGCTCCGAACTGAAGGTAAACTTTCAATGCCTTGTTATGAACCAGATAAAACCCCTCAAAATAAAGGAAGATGAAAGCCTAGACCCTAGCTTCTTCTTATTTTAAAGGTAAGTGTAAAGCACTGCATTCCAGATGCAATTCAATTGGTCAAACTACTTGACTTTAAGCAAAATACACTTTATTTTTACATTACATTAAAACACAAACAACATAAACATAAAATAATTGCCTTAACTATAACTCTATTGAAATCTTAACAAAATAATATATTTACTACTAATTAACTGTTTCAATATAGTAACATCCCATAAACACACCCTTGGCAAGACAAATTCAGTAAAGTTGATTATCTCACAGGCAATTCCAGCAGCAAGAAGAGAACCACAGCTTTTAGCTCTAACAGAGAGAGGAAGATAAGAGCTTCCACATCCAACTTCAAGACCCCACCAGCTGCTGAAAGTTAAAACTAAAAATCCTGGGTCTGTGGGAGCCATTAAGGCTGCTTCTACAGTTCCAACTTAAAAAAAACCAAGGCCTCACTGTATTGTTTACTGTATTGGCTTTGAGCAGATCGCTCACTACCTCTGTCTCAATCTTTCTTCATTAAAAAAAACACCAGGACAAAATACACCTCTCAAAGCCATAGTATTGCCACACTTGTGTTAACTTCTGACCTGACTCCTCTTACTTTTGTTATTCATAGTCACTTCAACAAATCATGTGCTTATCTCTATGTGAATAAAAACATAAGGAGGAGGTCTCTCGGCACATTGAGGCTGCTCTGTCATTCAATATGATCTTGTCATGGCTCTATTTCTGACTCTTGTTAATTTGTCAATCCTCTATACAGACTACTATATTAGTTAAAACACGATAAGCCTTTACTTTGTGTAGTAACCTTTAACGTGTCAGCCTCTCGAATGCCTTTTGGAAATCCAAATACACCACACCTTTACCCATACTCCTTGCTACACTTTCAAAGGACTCTAATCGTTTGTTCATTTGCTGAAAAAGCCAAATTTTGTCAAAGCTTTTCCATCTTGTTCTCATCAGGACAATTCACAAGAGCACCACTTAAGGGGAAAACCAATATTTAAACTGCATGAAAGGAGGGTATTGATTGGTGGGTAAATGAACTCTGATTGATAGAGGCATTACCATGTAGAATACACCCATTAATGCTGATTGACAGTTAACTGCCAGGCATTATTTCCTGCAAACCTGACTGACAATCCTAAATTGGTTGTCACTGTAATTCTTCTCACACTCAAAAGTATCCAGCCAATGTTGCCCAATTCCAAAATCACATCTGACATTGACAACAGTGTTGCAAGTTTTGCAAGTGTGGGCTGATTGGGCACATTCAGTATCTGGATTGTTGTTAACAGCCAAAAGGACATACTGTATGATATGATCCACCAACTTCTGTGAAATACATCCAACATGCCTAGCATCGCACTGATATTCCTTCCACCTTGCAATAAGTCCAGTAAGATTGATCAAAGGCCTTGAATTGGTATTCTTGAGAATTTTGTCCTGATGAGTGCAGATGAAAAACTATTTTAAAAAGTTTTTTTTTGCAATACTTAAGTTCTGCAGTACCAAATGATTTAAATGTGATTTCCCTTTGACAAAAACCATGTTGATTCTGCCTGATTGTATTGTGATTTTCTGAATGTTTTGCTACTGCCTCCATGTTAGACTCAAAAGTAGAGTTCTTGTCATAAATTTATACAAGAGCCTGGTTAGGCTGCACTGAGAGTGTAGTGTACAGTCCTGGTCTCCAAACTTTAAAAGTTTATACAGACACTAGGGAACATGCAAAAAAGATGTCATGAAATTGGTACAGTGCTTTAGTGATAGAAGTTTCAGGATGGACTAAACTGGTTGGGGTTCTTTCCTTTAGAACAGATAAGTCTTAGAGGTTTTAAAAAAAAGTGCTAAAGAAACTATAGCAACCTTTGTCAAGAGAGAGAGAGAGGGAGAGAAATAGATTTGGTGTTTTGAGTTCAATATAGCCCTCTTTCAGAACTCTGAATGTTGTTAAAGTTTGCATGCTCTAACATCTCATTTCGTACCAATATGCCTTGGAATCTTTCCCTCTGACCTCATCCCTTCTTCTGATCCTGTCTCTTATTCTGTATTAGCTATACCCTCTGACTTTGTACTTCCTGTTGCTGGACTGCACTCATTGTGGTTTAAAAAAGAAATTTAGATTCTCTTGCATCTGTGGCATTTTTTTAGTGATAACTTAGAGGTGATTTCGTAGAGCTTTTTAAACTCTGAATGGATTGGAGAGATAGGTTGGGAGAGAATATATTAAATGATGAAGAATCTAAACTAGAGCAGTAAACACAAGATGCCTGATAACAAATCCAAAAGGGAAACAAGGGGACATTTCTTTACTCAAAGTGATTAGAATTCGCTGCTACTGAAAGTGGTTTAAGGAAATAGTTTAATTGCTATTAGAGGAAACTAGAGGAATACATGAGTAGGGGATAGAAAGATATGGTGAAAGACTCAGGTGAGTAGATAAAATGTGGAGAATATAAACACCAACAACTTTGGGCCACGTGACCATTTTCTGTGTCATATGTACTATATCATTCTGTCACTAACTTTTGTTTGTGGATGAAATTTAAGTATATTGTGTTTTTTTGGCATTTAAGTTAATATTCGTCAGAAGTTTCACGAAGTCTATTTTCAACACGTTTGATACAATCAGAATGAAGCTTTGACAGGAGCAGTGAGTGCTGACTCTCTGTACATCTTCAAGGATGAGTTAAACAGCTTTCCATCCAGCATAGAAATTAAATGGGATACAGAGGGTTAAGGGAATCTATTGTGAACACAAAGTGGGACAATTAGTTATACATTATAAAACAGGACCTGATCATATTGAATGGGAGCAGATGTAAGGAGCCACATAGTCTATTCTTGCTCTAGCTTCTTGCTTTTATACAAGAAGCTAGGTGGCAAGAGAGGTGGCAAGAGAAGAATTTATTTTAATCAGTGAATTGTTGCATTATGGAATGTGTTGCCTGAAAGGAACATAGAAGCTAATTCAAGAGTAATTTCCAAAAAGGAACTGAATAATTACTTGAAAAGGGAAACATTGTGGGGCCATGGGGAAAAAGCAGGGGGTGTGGATCTAATTGAATACACTTCCAATGAGCTAGCATGGCCATGCTGGATTAAATGGCCTTTTCCTGTACTCTACAATTTGGTCAATGTGATCTCCTTTGGGTTTAGATCACCTGAAGAGGTTATAAAAGTAGTTATTTTCTTGTTTACCTTTATTTTTCCTCCTTTTGCTAGATAAAGGGTTGCAGTCAGAAGGAAGGGATGTAAAGATAACATCTAGTCACAAAGTTAAATTCATCCTCGGGTGTGGAACAAGTTTGGTGGAACGACTGGTCAAATCCACAATGTTAATTTTGCATTTTTTTGTAGATCATAAAGGGTCATATTTATTACGAATAATGCCAGGGTTAAATTATTCTGCTGTTTGCACTGGGTGAGTTCCAGTGAATTAACTGCAAACATGCAAATATGCAGCTGTGCTTCAAGAGGCTTTCAAACCAATTTTCCCCTTGATATTCTCAACTGGATATTCAGGGTCAGAAACAGACAAGCAGGAACATAACAGCAATATAAAAACAGATGTGTCAAAGTACATTATCCAACTCTTACCGATTTCTAGCATCTTCCTGATCCTTGTATGCTCTCTGCCTTTGCTTTAGTTGTGTCAGCAGTGCAGACTAGTATTCATTTACTGCCAACCTTTATATGGGTGAACTGCAAGCTAAGCCAGACATGATCTGCTGAGATGGTGGCCCTGACAACGCAAGTGTTTAAACACAAATAATTCAAAAATGGGTCTGGAGGATTTCAAGTAATAAGGCTGCGACTACTTTCTTTGGCAGCTTCTCCAGCGTGGGATTGTCCTTGGGAAGGAAGATAGTTGATACATTGATTTGAAACAAATACTCCTTGTGGTTTGTGTGAATTACTACCTCATGTTGTATCAATGGCAGAGAGCACCAGGTACTTGTTCTTCATAATCTCAGTCAAAGAATTCAAAATTTCTTAGTTCTGGATTTTACATGAAAATAAAGCTGTATTAATAACAAACTTGCCCATTGGTGAGCAAATCATCCAACATGCTCAGGGGACGAAGAGACCTGTAGTGAAATGTTAATCTCCAGAATTTGCCAGTTAATTTACCCCACTCCTTCGACTGATTCAAAGAAACAGCATCTCACCCTCATACGCCTTGCTATTTTTAAAAAGTTACTAGATTTGCACATTATTGCCTATTAAATTAATGATAAATTAAAGGATAGAAGGAGTAGTAGACAGAACCCCGTGAGCATGCTCTGGCATGTAACATAACCATGGCTCATCTTCAGCTTCAACTCCACTTTTTCACTTGTCCCTTTAATCCTCATTTCATAAGAATCCAAAGCTCTGGTGACTTCTGTGTTGAATATCGTGAATGAACGACCATCGATCTCTGGGGTGGTTCAGTCTAAAGATCCAAAGCCTGATGAGAGGAGAACTTTCTCCTCATTTTATTCTGAAATAAATGACTTCTTATCCTGAACTATGACTTTATGTTCTAGTCTCTCCAGACAGAAGAAACAGAGCTTTTTTCACATTTGTACATGGGATGTGGGAACTGCTTTCTAGGCCAGCATCTACTCCCTCAGCCTGATTGACCCTGTGCAAAGTTGTGGGGAGCCCACCTTCTTGAATAAGGTGGTGTCTGTGGTGCATAGCTCTGTGAGGTATGGGCCCCATACCTCGGGAATTATGTATTAGCCATGGAGGAAGTCCAGAGGAGGTTCACGAGAATGATCCCAGGAATGCAAAGCTTTACATATGAGGAATGTTTGAGTACTCTGCGACTATATGCAATGGAGTTTAGAAGGATGAGGGGGAATCTGATTGAAACTTACAGAATACTGAGTGGTCTGGACAGAGTGGACATTGAGAAAATGTTTCTATTGGTAGGACAGACTAGGACCCGAGGGCACAGCCTAAGAGTAAAGGGAAGATCCTTTAGAACGGAGATAAGGAGAAACTTCTTTAGCCAGAGAATGAGGAATCTGTGGAATTCTTTGCCACAGAAGGCCATGGAGGCCAGGTCATTGAGTATGATTAAAACAGAGATAAAAAGTTCTTGATTGCCAAGGACATCAAAAGCTACAGGGAGAAAGCGGGAGAATGGGGTTGTAAAACCTGATGAAGGGCTTATGCTCGAAACGTCGAATTCTCTATTCCTGAGATGCTGCCTAACCTGCTGTGCTTTGACCAGCAACACATTTGCAGCTGTGATCTCCAGCATCTGCAGACCTCATTTTTTACTTGTAAAACCTGTCAGCCATGATTGAATGGCAGAACAGACTCAATGGGCCGAATGGCCTAGTTTCTGCTACTATGTCTTATGGTCTAATCACAATGCTGTAAGGAAAGGAGTTTCAGGATTCAATGACAGTAAAAGCATCATTGATATAGTTCCAACTCAGAATGGTGGCTTTTCTTCTTTATTTCTTCATCGGATGTGGGTGTTGCTGACAAAGCCAGCATTTCTTATCATCCCTAATTGCCCTTAAACTTAATGGCTTACTCATCATTTCAGAAGGTAGTTAAGAGTCAAGCACACTGCTTTGAATTTTGCGTCAAATGGAGTTTAGGTTACCTCAACATTTTCCACAGGCACCTTCTGGTAGAGGGACTTTAGAGACCCACCCCCCCCGCAACCAATCAGATGGCATTCTGTGACCTTGCTATTCTTGCTGCTTGTTCCAAATGCTGTTCAATACAGAGGAGGAATGATTCATTAGCTGAAGAAGACTGGTATGTAGTATTCAACAGGAAGTTTCATTGTCCATATTTGACCTGATACCATGAAAATTCATAGGATCTAGAGTCAATATCAAATAGTCCCAGGACAACACCAATCTGACTACATATCACTGTAGCACAACTGCTGAATTCCATTTGGCAATGGGACATATCCAGGAAGCACAATGGAAAAGTCTGCTACATGCATTGGAAGATGTGTCTTATTGAGTACGTGACTAGATTGACTATGTGATTCTTGACTTGTTTATGAGCCAGCTCTCCTAATTTTGGAACAGCTCCCTAGTTGAGGAGGGGGTTTGCTGTTTCAACTGGATATGGTGTGACTTTGTCTTTTCTGGCATAGAGGTCGATGTCAGATAATTTCTTCAGTTTTATACTTATTCACCACTACTATAACAGTTCAATACAACTGTGTGCCCGGTATCTCTCAGCATTAATTGTGTGCCTTCTCATAATCAGATATTTCAACACATTCTCCTTTAATCCTCTGAATTTCAGAGAACATTGGTCCCTTTCCTAAATCTCACCTCATTGGACAACTGTAGGACAACCTTCCCACCACTGGAATAAATCTAGTGCACACTTGGTGGAAAGTTAGGGGAAATTACTCCCTGTGTAAATATCCTGTTAAGGAGATCTTGAGGTGCAGTGGGTAGCATTTCTACCTCCAAGCCAGCAATTCCAGCTGTGTACCCCAATGCAAGGGATTTTCATAATGTAGCTAAACAAACTGATTTTCAGAAATCCTCCCTCACCTATTCTTCCTTGGAATAGGGTGACAGAATCCTTCACATGCATCTCAGAAGGCATTCAGGGCCTTGACTTAGTATATTAACTGAAAAACAACATTCTGATAGTGCGGTGCTGACCCTTCAACAATGCCGTACTCCCTTCGTTCTAACAGTACTGATTCTGCGTCAATGCAGCACTCCCTCAGTACTGACCCCCTGATAGTGTACTCCTCCATCAGTACTGACTCTCTGACAATGCAGCCCTCCCTCAGTACTGACCCTCTGACAGTGCAACCCTTCCTTTGTATTGACCTTCCAACAGTGCAGCCCTCTGTCAGTACTGACCCCCGAGAGTGCAGCATTCCCTCAGTACTGACCTCCTGAAAGTGCAGCACTCCTTCAATACTGACCCTGCAACAGTGCAGCCCTCTCTCAGTACTGACCCTCCAATAGTGCAACCCTCTCTCAGTACTGACTCTCCAACAGTATGGCACTCCCTCAATACTGACCCTCTGACAGTACTGTTCTCCCCTAGTATTGACCTTTCAACATTGCAGTCCTCCTTCACTACTGACCCTCTGACAGTGCAATTCTCCCTCAGTACTGACTCACTGACAGTACAACCCTGTCTTTCAGTGCTGACTTACTGACAGTACAGCCGTCTCTCTCTCTCTCTCAGTAATGACTCTCTGAAAGTACAGGTCATCCTCAGAACTGACCCACCTTCAGGAGGACTCTCACTGAGCACATGTTCCTCTGACAGTACAACAACATCTCAGTATACTCAGCTGCCCTCTGTGCAACCCTCGCTCAGCAGTGAGCCCCATCCCCTACAGTGCAAATCTCCCTCAGTACTGAAGGATAAAGACCGAGGAATTTTATTTTCATTTTAGCTATTTTGGTTTAGTTGAGGGTACCAGGAATAACAGCCCTCTTCTTCTTTGAAGCAATGGCTTTTGGAGTTTGTACATCCACTCGACAGGACCTTGATTTAAGATCTTAACAGAAAATTGGAGAAAAATAACTGGAAAAAATAACGTAAATCAGATATGTCTAAAGATGACTGCTTCTGACATTAATGGACAAATGCGTCACACTATTGTACTTTAACTGAGGTGATAATCTATTTCAAATAGTTTATCTAATGCCTGCATTAAAATAGCAGAGAGAAAGGAATGCTGTGGATATTCAGAGTCACAACAGCATCACCATCAGAAATATCCAGCCTTCGCTAGACAGCCAAATACAAATAAAAATCACATAAGGGAGACTACTATAGCATTGTAACTGAACTAATCATTTCAGAGGCTGCATCTTATGCTTTGGAGTCACAAGTTCAAATCCCACCATTTCACTTGGGGGATTTAAGTTCAGCAAAATAAATAAATACAGAATGAAAAGCTAGTAGCAGTAAAGATGACTGGATTATCCTAAAAACTCAACAAACGTATTAATCTCCTTAGGGGGAGAAAATCTTTACCTGACCTGATCGATACATGGCTCCAAACTAACCCAGAGTTGGTGCTTATCTGCCCTCTGAAATCACTTGGTTGTATTTCGGTAGTTCAGCAGCACCTTTTGAAGGGTGAATTAGAATAGGCAATAAATTTTATCCTTGTCAGCAACACCCACATCCTGCAAGTGAATTTTAAAGAAGTGGTACATGAAGAGCCATTCATACACTGGAAAAATTTGGAGCACGGGTGAACTAAGATGAATTCTTAACCCATGCAATATAAGCTGCTGCAGTTTTGTAAATGAGGTGAAACATTAAACAAATGTTACTGGATAACGCAGAGAAAATTCAGGCCTGAGGTTAGGAAATTCCTCTGGACACACAGACGTTTGATTATTCCGTAGGAGAGACTTCCGGCTTGGTAAGAACAAGAATGAACAAAGGCATTGGAATAATTTTAAAAGCAGATGGATGCTGTAACAAGGGAATTTGTTCTTGCGAGACGTGTTGAAATGGTCAACATCTACTCCTTATCATGATCTTTCAATGAGAATCCATGACAATAAGACGAATTCCTGACTGTCTCACATTCTGCAGTTCAGAGATAACCCCACTTGGAACAAGATACCACATCCAAAAAACACAATAATAGAACATAAATCTTTAAGCTACATAAATTCCAGCAACAAGGAGCCATGGCCTGATTTTAAAGAGCACAGCAGCCTTGAACCATCCTATAGCAGGGATATTTCAGACACCTGCCTAAAACAGATCATTTGTCAACCTTTTGTGTCTGACTTGTGTGTCTGTTGCATTGCCGAACTGCAAACACAGAGTATCCAATTTCCAGTGCTAGCGTCAGAAAACATATCTTCACTTACGAAATGAGAAATGGAAGTCACTGTTTGGGGAGGTTGGGGGAGGTGGGGAGGGGGTGGTGGTGAAGTGGAGGTGCCAGTTCAAAATAGTCGAGGTCACCTTATCGTCTGGAATTTGCTATCTAAAAGGACAGTGGAGACAAACTCAGGAAGAACTTTAAAACTAGAATTGGATAAATGTTTGTGTTTACAGGTTATGGTTAAAGATTGAGAAGTGAACCGATATGGATATCTCTCTCAAAGAGCTGGCAGAGGTAAAATGGGCCAAATGGCACTCTTCTGTGCTGCATGATCCTGTGAGTCTTGGGGCTGAATGATACTGCAGACGTCACTCTGTTTTCAGTCTCCTGCTAAAACAGAACACTTGAGCTGATTCCTCTCTCCTCAGTTCCAGCTCTTGCCCTTCCTCCTCGCTGACTGTTAGATTCACATAGTGTACTTGTTGTGGGAGCCTCAAGTCATTTTCACGGATGGACATCAAATTCCTCAGCCCAGTTCTTTTTGTAACAGGAATGTTGTACTCTGCATCTCATGTGTAAGTTAAAAACCCTCCCCTGTTGTCCCCCAACACTCATTTGCTCAAAATATCTTACAGCTTTTTTTGCTGTAACTATGTGTTAATATTGACGCAATAGGAGCAAAGGGTCATCTAAGGGACCTCATTCTTCTCTTTAATCAATGAGATTTAAGGATGAAAAGGAAACAGAGCAACAACAGAGAAGAAAATGGGGTGAATTAGAGTCAAAACATATACAGAATGTGAAACAGAGAGAAGAAAAGAAATGTTGGTTTAAGAGAGAGAAAAGATGGAAATCTGAAATGACCTGGAATGGAGTGAGACACTGAAATTGCATGATCAGCTATGATCATATTGAATGGTGATGTGGACTCAAGGATTTTATCGCTCCACCTTGGAGGCTCCCTGCCTTCATTCCAGATGAAGGGTTTTTGCCCGAAACTTTGATTTTCCTGCTCCTCAGTTGCTGCCTGACCTGCTGTGCTTTTCCAGCACCACTCTAATCAAGAATTGAATGGCCTACCCCTGCATTTATTTTCTACATTTCTATGAAATAAAATCAGAGAACTCTGGAAATACTCAGCATGTCAGGCGGTATCTAAGGAGAGTGATTATCTGATTAAAGGTCATTAACTTGGAACATTAACTCTGTTTTTCTCTCCCCACAGATGCTGCCTGATGCGTTGAGTATTTCCAGTATTTTTCTGTTTGTATTACAAATTTAATAAAGTCATGCTGACATGGTGCAATGCATCAGTCAAAAAAAAATCTTGATTGCTTTGCCCAGTTTTCTGCACTGGGCCAATTCTACTGATATTGCTAAGAGCGGCCAGGAGATAGTTCCTAATGCCTAAAGTCTCTGTTTGCGGGAAAGACTGGAGAATCATTCATTTTTTAGCCTCAAAAGGGGCAGAGTGGTAGGGGCGATATCTGTGCAGCAATATGTTAACTAACAAAGGCAAAATAAAAATAAATTATTATGGTAACAATATTCAAATGCTTCCTTTAATGTAAAATAAACATCATAAAAGCTAGGGAAGTGATTGCTGGTCCCTTGCTGAGATATTTGTATCATCAATAGTCACAGGTGAGGTGCCGAAAGATTAGAGATTGGCTAACGTGTTACCACTATTTAAGAAAGATGGTAAGGAAAAGCCAGGAAACTACAGACCGGTGAGCCTGACATCAGTGGTGGGCAAGTTGTTGGAGGAAATCCTGAGGGACAGGAATTACATGTATTTGGAAAGGCGTGATCTGATCAGGTATAGTCAACATGGCTTTGTGTGTGGGAAGTCATGTCTCACAAACTAAATTGAGTTTTTGAAGAAGTAACAAAGAGGATTGATGAAGGCAGAATGGTGGATATGATCTATATGGACTTCTGTAAGGTGTTTGACAAGGTTCCATATGGTAGACTGATTTGCAAGGTCAGATCTCATGGAATACAGGGAGAATTAAACATTTGTTACTGGCTCAAAGGTAGAAGACAGAGGATGGTGGTGGATGGTTGCTTTTCAGACAGGAGGCCTGTGACCAGTGGAGTGTCACAGTGCTGGATCCACTGCTTTTTGTCATCTATACAAATGACTTGGATGTGAACATAGGAGGAATGGTTCATAAGTTTGAGGATGATACCAGAATTGGAGGTGTAATGAACAGTAAACAAGATTGCCTCATTGCAACAGGACCTTGATCAGATGGGCCAATGGGCTGAGGAGTGGCAGATTAAATGTGAGGTGCTGCATTTTGGAAAGGCAAATCAGGGCAAGATTTATACACATAATGGTAAGATTCTGGGGAGTATTGCTGAACAAGGAGACCTGCGAGTGCAGGTTCATAATTCTTTGAAAGTGGAGGCACAGGTACATAGGATAGTGAAGAAGGTATTTGTTATACTTGCCTTTATTGGTCAGTACATTGAGTATAGAAGTTGGGAAGTCATGTTGCAGCTGCACAGGACATTGGTTTGGCCACTTTTTGAATACTGTGTGCAATTCTAGTCTCCCTGCAATAGGAAGGATGTTGTGAAACTTGAAAGGATTCAGAAAAGATTTACAAGGATGTTCCCAGGGTTGGAGGGTTTGAGCTATAAGGAGAGGCTGAATAGTCTGGATCTATTTTATCTGGAGGATCGGGGGCTGAGGGATGACCTTATAGAGGTTTAAAAAATCATGTGGGCATGGATAGAATGAATTGCTAAGGTCTTTTCCTGGGATAGGGGAGTGCAAAACTAGAGGGCATAGGTTTAAGGAGAGAGGGGAAAGATTTAAAAGGGAACTAAGGGGCAACTTTTTCACACAGAGAGTGATGTGTATGGAATAAACTGCTAGAGGAAGTGGTGGAGGCTGGTACAATTACAATATTTAAAAGGCATCTGGATGATGCTAATTTTGATAGATCAAGGGAGCACAGATTCAAACTAACGGAAGACAACTTGTGAATAACATACAGGATAGACTTCCAATAGAGACGTGAAGGCAACAACCACAGGTCGTTCTGCTATAATGCACATTTCATTAACACAAATTTGCCGTAATGTGATTGACAACTTGGGGGGCACTAATTTTAAAGCGTGAACTTTTAAAATGTGTGTTGGTTGAAATGCGATTACATCACCAACACGTTAAGTGTGATTTTTCTATAATGTGGAGTTGCACAAGAACGTAGCTATAGTGACTGCACACTTAACTGCTCTGAAGAATGTAAAGAGGGTCCATTCATCCTCTGCAGCCTGCTTCCCAATTCAATTTGTTCATGATCAATTGTATCTTAACTCTGTCTCAGAAGCTAGGAATACTTTGACAAGGAACTCACCTTCTAACTCCCCAATGCCTGTCCACTATCTACAAGGTACAAGTCCATTGTGAGATGGAATACTTTCCAGTTGCCTGGATGGGTGCAGTTCCAACAACATTCAAGATGATGGACATCATCCAGGATAAAGTAGCTCATTTGATTGGTACCACATCCACAAGAATCTATGGTCTCCATCATTGATGCTCAGTAGCAGCAGTCCACAAGATGCACCACAGAAATTCATCAAAGATCTTCAGTCACAACACCTTGCAAATCCACATCCACTTCCATCTAGAAGGAAATGGGCAGCAGATACACGGGAACACCATCACCTACAAGTTCCCCTCCAAGTCATTCACCATCTTCCATGGAAATATATCACAGTTACTTCACAGTCACTGTGAAAATCTTGGAATTTCCCCCCAAGGGCATTGTGGATCTACCTAAAGCACATCGACTACGGCAGTTCAAGATGGCAGCTCACCACCACTTTCTCAAGAGCAACTAGGGATGGGCAATAACTGCTGGCCAAGCAGCATCCACAAATGATTAAAATAAAATCTATCCATCATCAGAAAGCAATACTTCATATTCTTTGCTGACAAAAAAATCTACAGGTGAGAATTTAGTTGTGTAAAACATACCCATTTGCACAGAATTAACATCAGCAGCCACCAAAAACAACTTCAAAATATTAAATTAACGTCCGATCTCAACATCTTTTGTGGAATTAGTGTTCTGGTTTCTACCTTCCTTTGCATGAAGAGGTCCTTTCTGCCATCACTTGCGAATGACCTGCCTCCAGTGTTAAAGTAACACTGGAACAAATCCCAGCAGGGCAAATAGTTTCTATATATCCCCTCTATCATCTTCTTCAATCATCTTAAATATTTCAATTACAACACCTCATAAGTGGGACAATTAACTCTTTCTAAATGAGGTGATGCACATTACTGGCTTGCTCACATTACTTCGTAATCTATATTTTTAAAGAGATTGGATAGATAACTGTGTTATTGAAGTTTTTTTTTAAAATTAGTTGTAGCTGACACACAATCTGTACAGTGTGAAAGCAGGCCATTCAGCCCATCAAGTCTACACGACCCTCCACCCTATTGCTGTAACATTGCATTTCCCATGGGTAATCCACCGAGTCTGTACATCGCTAAACACTATGGGCAATTTAGCATGGCCACTCCACCTAACCTGCACATCTTTGAGCTGTGGGAAGAAACCGGAGCACCTGGCAAAAACCCACGCAGACACAGGGAGAACATGCAAACTAGAATCGAACACAGGTCCCTGATGCTGTGAAGCAGCAGTGCTAACCACTGAGTCACTGTGCCAACCTACATGTTATAAGACTTAGATACTTTGGTGATGGACCATTTGGAACCACATACAATGCTAGGGTGTACTACCAATATGTTGAACTAAATTTTCCTGGCACCATGATGATAGGAGTGGTGGTGGGATTGCTAGGAAAAAAACGGGTGGGTGTTGCTTACAGCTGCTCTGGTGCATTTCCAACTCAAGTCCTCAACATTCCAGGACCATCCTGGAGGTTTGCAACTCCAGACTGAATGTTTACCTATGAAGACAAAACAGTTGCTTGTTTCTTGGCTGTGGAGTGAATTTTAACTTGATATGTCAGAATGGTAAATTGGTTCAGTTCACAGCACTCTCACTGTTAGGTCAGAAGGCTGTGTGTCCAATAGCCACAGCAGGGGATTGAGGTCATATTGCAGTTTGACAGTACTAATAGAGTGTTGCATTACCACAAGTGCTTTAGGTGAAGAGAGTTACATCAAATTGACAGCACAGAAATAGGCTCTTTGGACTGCCAGATCTATACTGGTGTTTATTTTTCATAAATGTCTTTGCATCAGCCTTCATTTCACCCCAACAACTTTTCCTTTCTCTATCCTGCTTTTATGTATTTGCTCCTTAAATGCATCCATACAATTCTCACCAACCATTCCCCGTGGCAGCAATTGCATGTTCTCAACACTCTGGATAAAAATAAGTTATCCCTGAATCCTCTTTTGGATTTAATTAGTAGCTATCTTATGCTAATGGCAAACAGGATTAATGTTTCAATTTCAATTTGAAGAAGCATCATATTGGACGTGAAACTGTCTCCACAAAAGCTTCCAGACCTGCTGAGCTTTTCCTGCAGTTTCCATTTGTATTCCTGATCTCCAGTACTATGCTTTTATGTTTATGGTCCCCTAGCTTTGGTTCGCACCCCACCCCCAAGTGGAAATGTCTTCTCTTTTACACTGTGAACATGCTCTGGTAGTCCTTCGGAGGTCACATGTTCTATAACACAATAAACAGCAATGAAGAATTCACCAGAATCCCGGCTGACATGCTTTTCTAGCCATATCTCCATTACTCATTAATTTCATTGCTGTTTGTGGAATTGTACTATTTGAAAAGTATTCTCCCTTCTAATAGCAGCTACTGCATATCAAACAGTGATGCATTTTACGTGACATGCTTTGAAATGTAATGAGCAAGTGACACATTTCTTACTTTCTGCAGCTCATTCTTTTATGTTACTTCATGCCTTCTGTCTAAACAGCTCCCTGTACAAAAAGGGCTGCATATATAGCAACACAATTCCTGGCCAGATGAAGGTGATCAAGTAACTCCTCCATAAATCATGCTTGGAGACCTGAAATGTCCTAAATGAGTGGGGTTGATTTTATGCACATAATTTGTATCATGAAACTACCTTCTACTGATTGCACTTTGTGGAAAAATAACATCATGTATTTTGAGGGAAAACTTTGTCATCAGTTATCATCTCTGTTGTTGTAATTTGTATAGACTTGTTTTAAATAATTCCTGTTGATGATTAAATGCAGGGCAATATTTAGATGGATTCAGTAGAATGGTTGCAGCAGGGAGCTTTTTAAAGAGACTGCAAATTATTGTACTGTAATGATTAAATAGATTTTGCCAATTAGATAGACTCTGTCAACTGTTTATGGTTTATTACATTGTATTATTTAAATAAACTCAGTAGACTGCTGACTATAATGCACTATTTAGGCAGACTCAGTAGACTGATGGCTATGGTGTGCTGTTTAAATGGACTTAGTAGACTGATGGCTCTAATACATTGTTTAAGTTGACACAGTAGACTGTTGGCTGTAATATATTGTATAAATAGATTCAGTAGATTGCTTACTATTGTGACAATGCTGCAACTTTAAGAAGCTCTGTTGTCCTGATTGTTTTTTTGAAGAGAGGTTGGAAGGCAGAAGCACTGAGCAATCTACCAGAACCCAAGCAGCTTGGGAAGCTTGGGGTTTTTTTTAAAAACTGCCTGAATGGGTGGGGCCTGCTTTCATTGATCAGGATTTCTGGGCTTTTAGGTTTAGCTTTCCACAAAAGCTATTGGGGTCTCAATAAATTTAGGAGCTTTAGAGAATGTCTCCTGGCTGCTACTCTCTCTGAATGTTCTCTTGATATTCTTTCCTGCCAGATTAGAGAACTGCATTGAGAATCTGTTGTCTGAATTCTCCTTTTTGCCAAGGGGTGTGTTTGAAACAGTAATATTTACTGTATCTATTATTCAGTTAAGTTTTCCAACAGAATTAAGTTATTCTAAATTCCTTTTTCTTTGGTTGCATTTTAACTACAGTATTTAATAAATTGTATTTTGCTTAACGTCATGTAGTTTGACCCAGTCACATTGCATTTGGAACAGGAACTTCACATTTGCCCTTAAAATAAGAAAAAGTTAGGCTACCTTCTTAAAATATTCTGAGAGGGTCTTGTCTGGTCCATAGTACTGTGGTGGCTTGTTTAAATAGATTCAGTAGAATGCTGGCTAGAAAGTACTGTTTAAATAGACACCGTAGACTGCTGGATGTAATGCATTGTTTAAATAGACTCAGTAGACCACTGGGTGTAATGCACAGTTTATCTAGACTTGGACCACTGGGTATAATGCATTGTTTGAATACACTCAGTAGTGTTGAGTGTAAAGCGCTGTTTAAGTAGCATGAGCAAATTGCTGGCTATAGTGTGTTGTTTAATCAGTCTCAGTAGACTGCTGATTCTGGTGCATTGTTGGTGGTAGTGTGCTGTTTAAACAGACTATACTCATGCAGTAAGGAAGCCTCATTGAGTGCAAAAAAGGCAGTTTGCAATGAGTACTGCCAATGCTCGCCCCTACTGATTGACTGACAAAACAATGCAAATAGACACTCTGCACAAAAGGAATAGTCACACAAATTAATCAATTTTCCATGAAAATTATCACCCACCTTCCAAGGTCTAGAACCTTAGTTTAAGAACTCCAGCATTACACTATTAATTTATTGAAGAAGAACCATTCCTCCGGACCTTACAACTAAGGCAAATATTTTAACGTGTGAAGAGAATACAACAAGCACAGTGAATTTTAGAACAAGACACTGGATAGAAGTAATTATGTCACTTTCACAGTTTGCACCCCAGCTTTCTGAGGAAATTACTATTACAAATTGTTCATGATTTCTATGCATAAGCCCATTTATTTTGCTCACAATTTGTCTCTGCTGAAATTGATAGTTTACTCTACGATACTTGTGAGGTCCCTAGTTTCTGTCCTTTCTTCAACTTTCTTCATATTTCTTCATTCTCATAGGAGTGAATCATAGACTCATTCAGTCTATTGTACTGTCCACCTCTTTGGGCTCTTGCAGCACAGAGATAGTGTCCATCTGAACCAGGAGACCTGGCCTCAAGTCCCACCTTCTTCAGAAATGTGTAACAACATCTCTGAATAGTTTGATCAGAAATATCTACCAACATTGGTTAGAAGAAAGAAAGCAAACTATGTCACCTTTTTGAAAGAACCATCTAAATAAGCCCAATGACCTGCACTTTCAACAAAATCCTCCAAATGTTTCCTTTAAAAATACATTTCCAATTCTTTCTCGTTGTTATTGTTGAATCTGCATTCCAGATGATACAGCTCATTAATAAACTGATTTTTCTTCATACCTTCCCTAGCTTTTCTTTGCCAAATATTTTAAATCTGTAACCACTGGTTACCAAAATGGTGTCACATAAATATATCTTTTTCTTCTTCATTATCCATTTCTAAAAATCATTTGACTGATGATTCTACTCACCAAACCCCTTCAGGTTACACAGTCTCTATAATCGTTGTGACTATTGTTTCCAGAAAGGCCAATCTTCTTATTTTAAATGACATATATTTATTTCTTCATGTCCATTGTCTTCTAATTTATATGACTCTGAGCCTCTTGTGAGTTTAACCAAGAGCAGCAATCTTTTACCTTTAATGGTTCCACTCAAAATCTCTTTATTCATTAACACTCCTCAAATTCACTCTTCTTATTCTCTGCAAAACCCAATGCCCCTCCACCTCATCACCAAAGTTTCCTCCATTAGATTTGTTTCCATTTTCATGGCAAACACTGACTTTCTCTTCAACAATGCTCAACTCCCTGAAAAAGTACAGGTCAGCCAAAATGTTACATTCAAGTCTGAGATTACAAGGGACGACTACATAAAGTAGATTTGGATTCCCTGAAATATAGAAGGTTGAGAAAGGAACCTTTTAGAATTTGAAAGAAATTGACACAGAGATAACTTTTGTTATTCACTGATGGTATAGGGATGTGGAAGAAAGCCTACAACAATAGTGACAGTCTCAAAATGGAGCCAGGCTATTCTAGGTTGAAGTCAGAAAACACTTCTTCACAAGGAAGGTGGTGGAAGTGTGGAGCTCTCACACACAAAAATGCAGTAGATGTTTGCTCAATTAATTATTACTCACATCGATAGATATTTGTCACACAAAATTATTAAAAAATATGGGATCAAGATGAAATTATTGTAAAAATCAGCCATGGTCTGAAGGAGTGGTGAAACTGAATGGCTTCTTCCTCTTATGTGAGGATCTTTGTTCGCAACAGAGTTCACCTGTAAAGACTGAATGTGCTGCCTGTATACAATGTTATGACACTGTCTGCCAATGCAGACATAAAAATCAGTTCCTTTACTGCAGAGCTTGCTTCATAACTTAATGATGTGCTTCACTGTCTTAAGTAAACTAACCCACTGTGTTAATCAACCATTAACATGACATGGTAAACAGTGGTGGAAAGCATTGTCCTGATGAAGCTTATTGTGCTTGAAGTGTTCTCAAACAAGTTAATCTACATGTGAAGCACATGGTTGATAGTTTTATATTGTACTAAAGTGCATGAGACAATACCAAATGCGTTTGTTCTTCGAAGCATTGGGAGAGTGATTGAAACCCAGGTGCTGGTTAGTCTGTTATGGATTTTGAAGGTGCATATGGGATTTAGTTTTTTTGGTATTTATAATTTGTTAATGTTTTTTGCTGTTTTAAATAAGCTGACCCACAAAGTTAAGCAGTACATAAGACAATAAGAACATAAGATGTAGATGCAAAAGTAAGCCATTGACACATTGAGTCCACTCTACTATACAACAAGATCATAGATGATCTGATAAACCTCAACTACTTTCCTGCCTTTTCTCTACATCTAGTGATTCCCCTACTGATTAAACATCTGTCTATTCAGTCTTGAACTTACTGAATGATCCAGCCTTGATAGCCCTCTGTGGTAAAGACTCACTGTGCTCTAAGAGAACAAAAATCCTCCTCATTTCTGTTTTAAATTAGCAATCCCTTAGACTGAGATTGTGCCCTTTAGTCCTAGACTCTTTCACAAGGGGAAACAACTTATCCACATCTATGCTGTCAAGAACACTATGAACCTTGTATGTTTCAATAAGGTTGTCTCTCATTCTTCTGAACTCCAAAGAGTACAGATCCAACATACTTAACCCCTCCTTGTAAGAAAATTGCTTCAAACACAAGATCAACCTAGTTAATTTTCTCTGCACTGTCGCTAATGCCAGTATATCCTTCCTTAGATAATGGGTCCAAGGCTATTCACGGTATTCCAGCTGTGGTTTGACCAGTGCCTTTTGAATATTTTTAGCAAGCCCTCACAATTTTATATTCCGTTTCCTTTGAAATAAAAGCCAATAAATAATTTGTCTTCCCTATTACCTGCTGAACTTGGATGCTAGCATTTTATAATTCATAGAAAGGCTGGATAGGCTTGGACTTTTTTCACTGAGCAGAGGAGGTTGAGAAGGGTCCTGATAGAAGTTCATTAAATACTGAGAGGTATAGGTAGAGTTAATGGTAGTTGCCTTTTCCCTGGAATGGGGGACTTCAAGATTAGGGGCACATTTTAAAGTGGGAGGACAGAGATTTCAAAAAAGACTTGAAGGACAAATATTTTACACAAAGGGTGGTTCATGTGTGGAATGAATTTCCTGAGGAAGTGATGGATGTGAGTGCAATTATAACCTTTAAAAGATATTTGGATAGGTACATTCATAGGAAAGATTACAGGAATATGGGCCAGGAGCACGCAAGTGAGACTAGTTTAGTTTGGAATTATGGTGGCTTGGACTGGTTGGACCGAAGGGTCTGTTTCCATGCTGTATGAGTCTGTGACTCTATGTACTAAGATCCCAAATCATTCTGCCCTTAAGCTTTTTGCGGTCTTTCCCATTTTAAATAACAGTAAGCTCTTCTATTCTATTCTCTTCCTCTGAAAGAGCAAACCTTCATTTGCTCATGTTAAGTTCCATCTGCCATGTTTCTGCCCACTCATTTAACTTATCTACATACTGACTACAGACTCCTTGCATTACCCTCATTGCTTGCCATCCCACCTACAAGCATCCTGGATGAACAGTTAATGATTAGACCATTTTCATTAATATGACTTCTTGTTCCAAATTCCTATGATCAAGGCTATAATATCACTTTCAAATCTAATGACTGTTTTGTATCAGTTCCTGCACATACTTGCAAAGGACAAGTGCACTCACTAACAAGTAGGGGATGTCATTAAAGATGATGTCACAACACAGGCACACATTGCACAAAAGTAGTAGCTGAGCTTTATGTTAGAAATAGCATACAGAATTAAACAAATTCATGCCTTTAGCTCAATTACTCAGACACACATGGTCAAGACCTAGTGGAATAGGCAGCAGTAATTTTGTAGAAATCAGGGCAGCCAAGGTAGAGTTGACACAAACAATCAAGAGCCACCTGCAAGAACGAAGAACTTTCATAAAAAATATGATTGATTTAGGTTACCATCGATAGGTCCAGGAAAGTGTTTGGAAATTAAAGTCACCTACTGCCTGCTCTTCTTCAATTATTACATTTGCATTTGGGTGTATGTGAACCGAGAGAATATGGTGTATGCTGACTCTTGTAGCAAACAGTGGGCACCATGAAAAACTGAGATATGTTAACTCCTCTGGGATTGCTATTTTAATTTGATTTGATAAGAATTCTATAAAGTTTTGTGGGTTTGTTACTTTTGTTTTTATTATTAATACTGCTTCCTTCAAAGCATGACACTAATTACCATTTCAAATTGACAAAAGCCTCTGACTATAAAAGTGGTACACTTAGAGTGCCAATCCACCAATATAACAAGAACTGCAACTATCTCTCTAACCTTGAAATGTCCTTCAGTCCTTCTGCGACACCAACGTTCTTCTAATTCAGGCCTCTTGCCCACCATCCATTGTTCAACCAGCCAATGTCATGCTTTTAGTTGTCTGGACCATTCACTCCAGAACTTCCTCTCTCAACCTTCCATTTCTCTTTCACTTTTAAGATGAATCCTTCTGTGTAGCACTTTGTATGCTTAATCAGATTAAAAATTTCCAAATAAAAACAATTTGTGTTGCTGAACTCATTTGTAAGAAACCAAATTTTGTGGAATTTTATGTATTCTAAGTGAGGAGGTGGAATTGGTCTAATTGGATGACAAGGAAATGTGGCATGGTATATAAAACAGGCTGCAACTTCACCATGAGCTTGATTATCTGCACAGGCAAAGATTAATTTTATCACCTCAATATAGGACAGGATAGTGTTCATGACAGAGGGCTACCAGGAATTATGATTTTCTCATGAAAAACATACAATCATAGAACCACAACAAAATTGAATCTTACAGCACAGAAAGAAAGCCTTCAGCCCTGGCTGACACAAAAGGATGAATGTCAGGGATACTGAGTCACCGAATGCCTGACTCAGTGAGATGCAGTGCTATTGTCAAAGGCTTATGAATTTGTAAATATAGGGTGATTAGTGATGGGATACCTACCTCAGAAGAGTTATTGCAGTGGTGATGAGAGTAAAGCGCAATCCTGATGAAGAATGTACAGTCGTTGAATAACATAATTGAATCTGACAGCACAGAAAGAGACCCTTCAGCCCATCGTGGCTTTGCTGGCTTGTTGAAAGAGCTATCCAACTACTACCACTGCCCCACTCTTTACATAGTCTTGCAAATTCCGGCTTGTCAATTATTTATCCAATTGTCTTTTGAGAGTCACTATTGAATCTGCTTCCAGGGCCCTTTAAGGCAGCACATTCCAGATCACAACAAATCCCTGTATAATTAAAGTTCCTATTTATTTTCTGGAAATTTTGCCAATTGTTTTAAACCTGTTTCCTTGTTTCTGAGCCTTCTGTGGGTTGAAATTGCCTTTGGATATTCACTCTATCTCAATCCTGTCATTATTAAAAGCTTTTCAGAATTCTTGTTGAGCTGAGCTTGTGTTATTGGAAAGAAAAAAACTGAAAAGAAACATTTTTCAGATTTTATAAGTTACAAGCACAGACAACATAAAACTTTCATTGCAGGTTTGTAAAACTTAAAACTTAACATGCCGAACAAAACTTAAACTGGAATGATCAGTTCCTACAAAAATTTGCAGTGGTGAAGTAGACAAATGAATAAAAGCAGAAAAGTTCTTTATATGGAAATTACATGTACATTTGGTTAATAGTAAGATTGAAGGTTAGAAGAATAAGAATAGACAAGATGATTGAATGATTTTGGAATATAACAGTCACTGTTGTTGTGACCTTGAAAAATGTCGTCTTTGGAATGCAACTGGTCAGGGTTGAATAATCTTGGTTGTGATGTCAGACATATTCTAGTGTTACGCTCAACTGTCTCAGAGCATATTATTAAAGCTTCAATTCTCAACTTTTTAAAATTTTCTGTGTTTACCTCCATTGGGATTATAACCCTTAGACTGCTCGCAGCCTGTATATATTTCTGGCATCTTGCCAGGTCATTTAAAAGAAAGCATTTTTGATACACATCTTGAATTCAATGGAATAAATAAACTAGGGTGGTTTGTGAGTGTTACTAACACCCAGTTTCCATTCCTACCTGATATCAACTTCATTTGCTAATCTTGCAATAATGAAACTGCTTATCTCTGGATCAGTTTCACCATTTCAGCTTTGACCTTATTATAGACTGATACAATGCAGAAAGAGGTCAGTTGCCCTATTGTGCCTGTGCTGCCTGTTAAACCAAACTATCCAATTAGTCCCATTCCCCCTATGGTTTTCCCAGAGCCCTGCAAATCTCCTTACCCTTCAAGTATTTATTCACTTTCTTTTTGAAAGTTATTATTAAATTTGTTTCTTTCAGGGACAGCAGTCCAGGTTATAACTTGACAGATGATATTGTCTTAAACTTGCAGTTTTTTTCTGCCAGTTATCTGAAATCTGTGTTCTCTCGTTACAGACCCTGCAGCCACTTAAAAGTCACTCCTTATCAAAGTCCTAAATGATTATGAATGCCTGCATCAAACCTCCCTTGGCTCCCTCTTCTCTAAGGAGAACGATGCTGTGTAATCTAATAATTTCAAATTTGGTATCAGGGTCAACACATGTGGCGTAAAAGGTCAGGATTCACAGGCATCCCTGACAGCTCCATTAAACAGCAGGTTTGCATTAAATTGTCAAAACAAAATCAGCATATTTAAAATCTCCATTTACTTTGTTCTTTTGTATCGTGTCCAAATTAGGAATGATACATAGCCTCAGAAACTACATTGAATTGCAGCAACCGAAAAGCATTTTGAACTGTGTAAGAAAAAAACATGAGTTTTGAGTGTGGTGCTGGAAAAGCACAGCAGGTCAGGCAGCATCCGAGGAGCAGGAGAATCGACGTTTTGGGCTGGAGCCCTTCATCAAGAAGATTTCTCATGAAGGGCTAATGTCTGACACGTCTATTCTCCTGCTCTTCGAACGCTGCCTGACCTGCTGTGCATTTACAGCACCACACTCTCAACTCTTCTCACTGTCTCAAAGGAAAAACATTACAAAAGCAGAATTACAATGCATTGTACAATGTTCGAAGCAAATACTTTGGCATCCAATTTATAAAAATAATATCATATAAATTATATGTATTCCTAAATATTTGATAACAAATTTCTGAGCTTAATTGAAATGCGATCATTTAGCAAACTCTGTGATTTGCTTCTTAAATAACAAATTTCCCGTTAATAAGACTGAAATTCACTCTTTATGGTAATTGCAATAAGGTTTCCTGAAAATAAATGTCACTGTACCTGGGCAGCAGTGAATCTAATTGCATTAATGAGCTACTCACAGCAACAGAACACAGATGTCCCATACTGCTATTGTAAATTTTTCTTTAATTCTGTTTTTCTGATCAGATCTGCAGTTACTCCAGAAACATGTGTAATTTCTGTGTTCAGAAATTTAAAACAAGGCATATGCAAACAAAATGGGGGCAATTTGCCGGGCTGGAGAGACCATAGAAAATGAAGGTCCAAGTCTGAGATAACAATTAATGGTAATTTAGCACTGAAATGAAAAGAAATTTCTTTACTTAGATGGTTGAGAATGTTGGAACTGTCTACCCAGAAAGCTGTCTGCCTGGCCACTCATGTCTAATCTGCATTTTTAAAAATTCATTAACAGATAATCATTGGATTTTAGGCCAGGTTCAGCTACTTATGGCTGGTATAATTTTGGGATCAATAATTTTTATCCATCTGTTTTAGCCAGGGTGCCATTCAGTACTGATCAGCAAATATAATAGAGTCAGAGAGATGTACAGCACAGAAACAGATCCTCCGGTCCAACGTGTCCATGCCGACCAGATATCCCAACCTAATCTAGTCCCACCTGCCAGCGCCCGGCCCATATCCCTCCAAACCCTCCCTATTCATATACCCATCCAAATGCCTCTTAAATGTTGCAATTGTACCAGCCTCTACCACATCCTCTGGCAGCTCATTCCATACATGTACTACCCTCTGCGTGAAAAAGTTGCCCCTTAGGTCTCTTTTATATCTTTCCCCTCTCACCCTCTAGTTCTGGACTCCCCGACTCCAGGGAAAAGACTTTGGTCTATTTATTCTATCCATGCCCTTCATAATTTTGTAAACCTCTATAAAGTCACCCCTCAGCCTCCGACGCTCCAGGAAAAAAAAGCCCCAGCCTGTTCAGCCTCTCCCTTTAGCCCAGATCCTCCAACCCTGGCAACATCCTTGTAAATCTTTTCTGGACTCTTTCAAGTTTCACAACATCTTTCTGATAGGAAGGAGACCAGAATTGCACGCAATATTCCAACAGTGGCCTAACCAATGTCCTGTACAGCTGCAACACGACCTCCCAACTCCAGTACACAATACTCTGACCAATAAAGAAAAGCATACCAAACTATCTTCACTATCCTATCTACCTGCAATGTCACTTTCAAGGAGCTATGAGCCTGCACTCCAAGGTCTCTTTGTTCAGCAACACTCCCTAGGACCTTACCATTAAGTGTATAAGTCCCGCTAAGGTTTGCTTTCCCAAAATGCAGCACCTCGCATTTGTCGGAATTAAACTCCATCTGTCACTTCTCAGCCCATTGGCCCATCTGGTCCAGATCCTGTTGTAATCTGAGGTAACCCTCTTCGCTGTCCACTACACCTCCAATTTTGGTGTGATCTGCAAACTTACTAATTGTACCTCTTATGCTCACATCCAATGTCTTGAGCCTCCTAGTTCCAACATTGCAAATTCATTTTGGAAAGAACACTTCCTAAATGTTAAAATTATTTCATTTTCAAATTACAGTATTTCTAGACTAATTCTGAACAACTGCTGAGTCACTGAAGTCAACTGCGAACCAAAATGCAAGACAACATGAGAATTCTGAACAGCTCTAAATGCCCACCTCATGAAAATACTGTTGCAAATGTCTAGTTAATGGTTCATGTTGTAATAAGTAATGGTTTTGAAGAGGTTAATGCTATAGATTCAATAAGCTCAAATGATTGCATAAAGCCTTGGGTGAAGAATCACGTAGTCTAACATAAAGTCGCAACAGAGGTAGATGTGTCACCCTGGCTCCTGATGGTCTTAAGTAATTACACCAAAGCGGTCAATATAATTTGTACCTATCACTATTATACAATGAACTGCCTATAGTTATGTAAGACAGATGCTTCTTCTTCTCATGGCTTCACCAATGGTCTGTGCTCTACAACTGATAATGAGAAATGCTCTTAAATATAGCATTGAAAAGAGAACTAGCAGAAGCACTACACCTTAACCACCAAGAGCCCAATAAGGCATCAGCAGTTGGCATGACTGTTTAAATCTCTCAGGTAACAATAGTGGAGAGAATCCATTTGACTCTGGAGAAAACGATACTGAAAAAAGTTTGTTTACCGCTTTAAGAAGATGGATGTATAATAATGTTTCTGACCAGGTTAATTTGAGAAGATCTCATGGAGGCAGGAACATAGTGAAAGCAGCACTCCAGGAAAAATCCTTCACTTCAAAGGTGGTGAGAGGTACAGAAAAAAAAATATGGTTTAAGAAGAGAGTAAAAGCAAATCACACTGGGATAAAATCTCAGAGAAGAAGGCTCTGTGGGAATGATTTGGGAGTAAGATTTGAGATTTATAATAGCATGAGAGAAAGAAAAATTACTACAACAGTGCAAAAAGACAGGCTGGGATGATCAGAAATGAAAAGGAGTCCTTGTCCTTCAAAACAAACACCACTCATGATTCGGCCCCATGGAACAGAACCTCAATAGGGACAGAATGGCAAATAAAACGTGTAGACAATTGCTACTACTTGGGAAACTCATTTAAAGTTTCAAGGAGTGGCAATAAGTCAAAGGTGTGCTCAGACAATGTATTATTGTGTTAGAATCTCTCCCTAAAGTCAATATATCCATATCAAACAATACCTGGAAATATACACAAGGCATTCCCAGGGAAAACTGGGGTTTAAAACAACTCCAGTTTCACAGAACTTGTTTATGTCAATGGATATCCCATCATGTCTAAACCATAAATGGGTGCGCTTGTATTCTTCTATCAGACTAAATACCATGGCTTTAGAAACAGAGGTTAAAGCATATACCAATGATTATACATGGTGCAAGTAGAATAACTCTTAAGAACACGGGCATGTTACAAGTAGCCCAGCAGCACAAGGAGAATAAGGGATTTGAAATTGTTTACGTAATTTGCAATCAATACTTCTTACTTTTGAGCTTATACGTGTCTTGACCTGAACATCCTTGGATAGCAGAAGTTTGATTAGGTCCAAACTAGGTTCACAAAAGAAACTATTGTTGACTAACCAGTCAAAAGCTGCAACTGATTTGTGTCCCCTCCATCTCATGATAGAACTCAAACAGGAGAAAGAACCTATCCAAATTATCTATCAAGGAAGAAGAGAATTCTTTCATACTGTCATCAGGGAGCTCTTTACAGGACTTATTCCTATCATCATTGCAGAAGATCTCAATCTGTTGGGTCTCAAAGAAAAGCTGTCACTATCAGTGGTGAAAATTGTGCAGAGTTACCAGCAATCCTGCAGGAATGCGACTGAGGATGTTAATACATTTAGTTCATCAAGAAGCCATGTACACTGGATGACTGGAGATGGAAATCTAATCAACAAGTTGAAGTAAAAAGCTTATACATGTCAGCACAGATTTATTGACAGGTAGAGTGTAAAAGCTTGTTCCACCGGACATGAGATGCATGTGACTTTATGGAAACCATTTCAAGGTCTACAGATTCAGGACACAGTCAACAAGAGGCAGTTGCCTTGTCTGAACAACCTGAATACTGCAAAAAGAGGAATACTTATTGAATTGGCACAATGGCAAAGGATGACATTGGTATTCAGTGAAAATCTGGAATAAAATGCTGGCCAAATAACCATTGTCAGTTGGTGAAAAAAGACATCTGGTTCGCTAAGGTCCTTTGCGAAGTAAATCTGTCACCCTTTTCCCATCTGGTCTAGCCAATGACTCCAGATTCACACCAATGTGGTTAACCTTTAAGAGCCCTCTGGGGAATTAGGGATAAGTATGAATGCTAGCCTAGCCTATGACACCCATATGCATGAATGGATAAAAAGAAGTCAAAAAACAATTATCTGGTCCACAAGTCCAAGATCCTGCAAAAAAGATAATATTTGTTTCAACAGAGCAGTTATCTGCCATGATGAAAATTCATGACTAAAGTGTCCTCCAGCTGGAATTATGGGGCAACTACCTGTGTTAACAGCAGGAAAGAGTCCCTCTGTGAAGAAAACACAGGAGGTTGAGAGTTCTCTCAATACGGTAATGGAGCAACTACTAGGTTTAGCAGTAATAACACCTTCCACAAAGGAAGGCCAAAAGATAAAGGATCCTCCGGTAGGGAAATGGCTCACAGATCAAAGTCAGGATCTGAATAAAGGTCAACAGTTCTCCTGCCAAAAATCTACCCATCTTCCAAGTCAGGAGGGAATGCTTTCTGGAAGACTTATGCAAAAGCCAGACCCTTGATATCCAGAGTTGGTTTGTTCAGTTGGCTGGTTTGCAATGCACCAGTGTGATGCTAACAATGTGGGTTCAATTCCCGGACTATGAACAATTTTCCTCAACCTCTCCCTTGCCTAAGATGTGGTGACCCTCAGGTTAAACCACCACAAGTCATTTCTCTATAATGAGACAGCATCCCTGTGATCCAGTAGGACTGTGGGAGCTTTACCTATTAGTGAGGTGGTGCATTTTGGAAGGCCAAGTACAGGTGGAAATTGTACAGTGAATGACAGAACCCTTGGGAGTATTAATATGCAGAGGGATCTGGGTGCATATGTCCACAGATGACTGAGGACGTATGGGAGATAAGGTGGTAAAAAAGGCCTATGGCATGCTTGCCTTCATTGGAAGGGGCATTCAGTATAAAGATAGACAAGTTATGCTGCAGCTTTAAAGAACTTTAGTTAGGCCATACTTGGAATATGTGTACAGTTCTGGTCATCACACTACTAGAAAGATGTAGATGCTTTAGAGGGGGTACAGGGAAGACTTACCAGGATATTGCCTGGTATGGGGGAGTTTTAGCTATGAATAAAGATTGGATAGACTGGGTTTGTTTTCACCAGAACGCAGGAGGTTGAGGGTCAACTTTGTAGAGGTTTATAAGATTGTGATTGGTATTGATTGAGTGGATTGGCATGGAACTTTTTCCCAGGATGGAAGGGTCAATTACTAGGGGACACAGGTTCAAGGTGTGAGGGGAAAGTTTAAAAGAGATGTGCGAGGCAAGTTTTTCACACAAAGGGTGGTGAGTACGTAGAACGAGTTGCCAGAGGAGGTGGTGGAAGCAGACAAAACAGCAACATTCAAGTAGTACCTGGACGAACACCTGAATAGGAAGGGAATAGAGGGACACGATCCTGTTAGTGAAGACAGTTTTCGTATGGAAGGGCAAAAAGTGTCAGCGCAGGCTTGGAGGGTCAAAGGGCCTGTTCCTTTGGTGTATTGTTCTTTGTTCTTTGAATTCAAAGATATAGGGTAAATGGAGTAGTGGAAAATGTAAAGATGTTAGAACATGAACATATAAATATTTATATGGAATACAAGTTGGGGGAGATATAAGGTAATGATTCTGAAAGAGTTAATTTAGAAATTACATTAAGTTCCATTCAATTTGATGACTGCTCACAGAGAATCATGTCTCTCGTAAAAAGTTCTGTTTGAGCCTAATGTGTCATTTCTCACTGCTGATACTCTCAAGTAATTCTGATTCACTTGTACCTATAGCTATTATGCAATAAACTGTTTCTTATTATGTAAAACAAGTGCCTCTTTTGTTGATGCTCACTAGTGGTCTATCCTCTACCAATAATAATTAGACAGACCTTAGATTCCACATTGTCTTAAAGTAATCTCAGCCAGGTGGACCTCATAGAATATAAATTCCCTGTTAATCTGGTCCAGTCAGAGACCCTTGGCTGACATAAAAGGATAAATGTTAGCGATATTCAAGCACTGAATGTCTGACTCAGTGAGAGGTAGTGCAATTGTCATCGGCTTATGCATTTGTACATATAATTGGTGATGGGATAGACTCAGATGTACAGCACGGAAACAGACCCTTCGGTTCAACTTGTTCATGCCGACCAGATATCCCAACCCAATCTATCCCACCTGCTAGCACCTGGTCCATATCCCTCCAAACCCTTCCTATTCATATACCCATCCAGATGCCTTTTAAATGTTGCAATTGTACCAGCCTCCACCACTTCCTCTGGCGGCTCATTCTATACATGTACCACCCGCTGAGTGAAAAAATTGTCCCTGAGGTTTCTTATATATTTCCCCTCTCACTCTAAACCTATGCCTTTGAGTTCTGGACTCCCTCACCTCAGGGAAAAGATTTTGTCTATTTACCCTATCCATGTCCCTCATGATTTTGTAAACCTCTATAAGGTCACCCCTCAGCCTCCGATGCTGCAGGGAAAATAGCCCCAGCCTGTTCAACCTCTCCTTATAGCTCAAATCCTCCAACCCTGGCAACATCCTTGTAAATCTTTTCTGAACCCTTTCAAGTTTCACAACATCTTTCCAATAGGAAGGAGACCAGAATTGCATGCAATATTCCAATAGTGGCCAAACCAATATCCTCTACAGCTGCACCATGACGTCCCAACTCCTGTACTCAATATTCTGACCGATAAAGGAAAGCATACCAAACGCTTTCTTCACTATCCTACTACCTGCGACTTCACTTTCAAGGAGCTATGAACTTGCACTCCAAGGTCTCTTTGTTCAGCAGCACTCCCTAGGACCTTACCCTTAAGTGGATAAGTCATGCTTAGATTTGTTTTCCCAAAGTGCAGCACCTCACGTTTATCTAAATAAAGCTCCATCTGTCACATCTCAGCCCATTGGCCCATCTGATTAAGATCCCGTTGTAATCTGAGGTAACCTTCTTCGCCTCCAATTTTGGTGTCATCAGCAAACACTAATTTATACCTCTTATGCTCACATCCAAACCTATTTATATAAATGACGAAAAGCAGTGGACAGAGCACTGGCACTTGTGGCACTCCACTGGTCACAGGCCTCCAGTCTGATAAATAACCATCCACCACCATCCTCTGTCTTCTACCTTTGAGCCAGTTCTGTATCCAAATGGCTAGTTCTCCCTGTATTCCATGAGATCTAACCTTGCTAACCAGTCTCCCATTGGGAATCTTGTTGAATGCCTTACTGAAGTCCATATAGATCACATTTATCACTCTGCCCTCAAGAATCCTTGATTCTTGATTCTTCAAAAAACTCAATCAAGTTTGTGAGAAATGATTTCCCACACACAAAGCCATGTTGACTATCCCTAATCAGTCCTTGCCTTTCCAAATACATGTACATTCTGTCTCTCAGGATTCCCTCCAACAATTTGCCCACCACTGACGCCAGGCTCACTAGTCTATAGTTCCGTGGCTTGTCCTTACCAGCTTTCTTAAACAGTGGCACCACGTTAGCCAACCTCCAGTCTTCTGGCACCTCACCTGTGATTATCAATGATACAAATATCTCAGCAAGAGGCCTAGCAATCACTTCTCTAGCTTCCCACAAAGTTCTAGGGTACATCCGATCAAGTCCTGGGGATTTATCCACCATTATCATTTCAAGACATCCAGCACTTCATCCTCTGTATTATAGACATCTTTCAAGATGCAGAGTTATTTCAGTGACAACAAGAGTAAAGCACAATCCTTGAGAAACTCACTTGCAGCAGTCATTTTGAAATCAGAAGTAAGCATTTTCTTACATCATGCATCAGTTTAGGAAGCTCGACCCGTTTCACCCTGCTGTCGATGACTGGGCCCAATACATGGAAAGAATTCTGGGCAAACATCATTTATACCAGCGAAATAGAACAAGTAATTTTCCTGACAGCCTGTGGAGCTTCAGCATTTTTTTGTCATTAGTAACCTAACTTTTCCTGACACTAAATCTTTTGAGAATTAATTGACATACTTAAGGAATATGACAAACCTAAGTCTTCTTTAATTCTGATTTGCTATTGCTTTAACTCAGCAATTCAAGAACCAGAGGAACCGCATCAGGGTTTTTGACTCGGTCAATATGACTGGCAGAAGCCTGTGAATCTGGTATAGCCTTAAATGAGAGGCTTAGGGACTATCTAGTTTGTGGGATTAATAATGTGACTGTGCACAAACGCCCAGTGGATGAAGCATAGCTGGACTTCAAATAGCTGCTACAATTGACTTGGGATAGAATAGAATCCGTACAGTGTGGAAACAGGCCCCTTCAGTCCAACAAGTCCACACCGACCCCCCCGAAGAGTATTCCACCCAAACTCATTCCCCTACCCTATTACTCTACATTTACCCCTGCCTAATGCACCTAATCTACACATCCCTGAACACTATGGGCAATTTAGCACAGCCAATTCATCTGAGCTGCACATCTTTTGATTGTGGGAGGAAACAAGAGCACCCAGAGGAAACCCACACAGACATGGGGAGAATGTGCAAACTCCACACAAACAGTTGACTGAGACTGGAATCAAACCTGGGTCCCTGGCGTTGTGAGGCAGCAGTGCTAACCACTGAGCCACCGTGCCAGCTTTATGATTGAAAAATGCAGCAAGTGGAGTACATGAGTTGCAAGGTATTCTAACGGAAGTGGGCATCCTTGCCAGTCTGCCTGAGCTTGGGAATACCATTTGAATGCAAGCAACTGCACAGCCTCACTCAGAAAAATCCTGATAAGAATAACTCTCGGTTGGCCCACAGCAAAACCTCATGACAAAGTAAAGTCTTTGCCAAACAGTTATAATTTTCTTCAGGATCCTGCCCACTAGGTCATTGTAATTGTTGTTGATGTGCCAATTCGGGACAACAACAGAGTCCTGTTAGACTTAAATGGAGTAAGATAATTCATAGGCCAGTATTCAGGAGGGTGTCCAGGAGAACTCATAACCTGGAAACGTCACCTTAGCAAAACCCAGATCAGAACCATTCTTGATAAATGCCTGATTAAGTGGTCATCCAGTTCAAATGGAGGTTGATACTGCTGCAGCTGTACCTGTGATCACAGAACTAGTTTTCAATAAAATTTACTCTGGACTCCAGCCCTTACCTTTGCACGAGACCTCGGCTAAATGGCAAACCATACCAGGGAACCTTTGCAGATTAAGGGTACAATATCTGTTCTGGTCTCTTATGAAAAGCAGCTGGTTCGGTTGCCAGTGATTTTAGTAAAAGTTTCCCGACCTGGGTGGGGTGAAATTAGTTGTGACAGATACACCAAAATCGGGTCAATGTTTTTTTTCAATTAAAAATAGGTTGCCTAAGTGAAGTCCTAATTAAATACCCAAAAACGTTCCAGTTTAGGGACTCTCCGAGGAACCAAAACAACTTTGTATGTTCACCAGCAAGCTATTTGGGAAGGCTCACTCCAGTGCCATTTGGCTTATGGGCAAAAGTAGAACAGAACTCAGAAGACCAAAAAGTGAAGCAATCATCAAACCACTCCAATTCACAGGATGGGCCAAGTTTGAAGCCCAATAGGGTTAGCTTGTCTTTGTGGGGTTTTAAAACAAACAATAAATTGTTCTTCACAATTGGATAAATATCCACTACCTTGGATAGAGGATTTGTACGCAAAGCTAGCAGGAGATTTGTCCTTCACAAAACTGGACATGAGCCATGTTTACTTGCAATTGTGTTTAACCCAGGATTCTCAGAAGTATGCTAAAATTAATACCATAAGCCTTTGTACCAATATACAAGTCTAACGTTCAGTGTATTGTTAGCCTGTTCAAATATTCAGCAGGTGATGGAGAACATTTTGCAAGGTCTACTTCAGGTTGTCATTTACCTGGATGATGACCTGACAACAGGAAAACTAATAAGGAACACTTAGAGAACTTGACCAAAATCCTAAGGTGCTTTAGGTGCATATGCCTTAGAAGAGAAATATGTGTATTCCTGGCACCCAAAGTGACCTACTTGGGCTATAGAGTCGACAAGAGCAGGCTACACCCATTGAAAGATAAAGTGAGGGTGATCACATCTGTCCAGGAGCTTAGGTAAATTATTATGGCAAGTTCATATTCAACCTGGCATTCATCCTGGCATCATTGCATCAAATCTTAAAACAAAGGTCAGGTTTGGAAATGGCCTCATAGACAGGCCCTAGTTTCGATGAGTTAAAGAATCAACTATCATTCTCAAACATGTATGCACACTATGATCCCAAGAAAGATCTGTTATTGATGTGCAATGCCTCCCAGTATAGCATTGGCATGATATTTGCTCATAAGTGGCCCATTACAGAGAAATGGCCAACAGCTTACATATCTTGAGCTTTTGTTAATGCAGACCATAAATGCATCCAGATAGAGAAAGGAGGATTGTGGGCATATTTGGAGTCAGGAACTTCCACCAATACCTTTATGGGCGAAAATTCATGATAATCAGACTACAAACTCCTATTTAGTTTGTTTAAAGACAAGGCAGTGCCACCAATAACTTTGGGCTGCATTCAGCAGTGGCCTCTTAATTGTGCTGAGAATTAAAAGTTGAAAGGACATCACAAATGCCATTGGGGAGAAAAGAATTGCATAAGGAGTGGAGTCAGGGCTGCAAAGTGAGAAAATGAACTGCAAAGGGGGAAGAGAGCAAAACAGAACATTGAGGCTACCAAGAGGTGCGAGGGCTTGTAAAGAGGAAATAGGATTTGCAAATGGGAGAAAGCAGTTGTTACACAGTATGAATAAATTACAGTGCAGGCCACAGAAAACATGTTTAGAATGACGGTCTTTTGTATATACAGTGTGTCAATTTTTTTTAAAAAAGCATATACATAATTCTGATTCTTGTCTTTAATTGTTGTGTGTTTAGGAAATTTAAGTGGTCTCTATAAGCTTATTTTTATTCTGTTTCAGTATGAATCCAACTAATTCAAATGATCACACACAATATATTTTTACAAAGTGACTGCTTCATTTAATGAAGAAATGAATGAGACTGAAGAAGCCCAAAGATGTGCAGGTTAGATGGATTGGCATGCTACATTGTCCATAGGGATGTGTACATTAGGTGCATTAGGCATGGTTACAGGGATAGGGTAATGGGGTGAGTCTGGGTGGCATGCTCTTTGGAGAGTCAGCATGAACTTGTTGGGCTGAATGGCTTGTTTCCACACTGTAGGGATTCTATGAAAGTCCCAGAAAACCAAAATCCCAGAAATCAAAAATAGTCCTCCGGAAATTGCAAGAGGAGCCCTAACAAAATATTGAGCCCCGATCAGTATAATTTCAGTTAATCTTCACTGCACACTAAAGCATTTTGTCCTTCTGAAAGCACTCGGTGGGGAATTTAACACAATATTCCAGCAAGTACCTAAACACGGATTTTATAAAGACGTGGCATAATTTCCTTGCTTTTTGTGTTCTGTATATACTTACGAAGAGGCAAGCACAGTTTCTCCTATCCATGTGGGCGTATGATTCCCCAAATGTCTAAGCACACTTCAAAATTGTAACACCTGTTTGATGTTGTCTCCCTTCATTCTTCCTTTCACAATATTTTTAAAACCTGGACTGTAAAAATTAGGTTCTACCAATGACATATGTGGAATCAGTAGTGCTAGAAAAACCGCAGTAAGAATTTGGAATCTATATTTAAAGAGATATTTTCTTCAATTTCTCTCTACACAGTTTAAACTTTTAAGAATTTTTTGGAGGGCACTGGGGCAGGAATGTCATTAGTCGTGGTATTCCTATCAGTATTCTACAAGCAATGGAGTGCACAAGCAGAATGTATAGCATATGGCATCAGGAATACTCATTACTTCCACTGCACTCTAGTACTGGGTACATCTTATAGCAGTGAATGCCTATCAAGGCTGGGGTCCAGCAGGAAGTGTTGGAGACAACAGTGCTATCGAAATCTAAAATCAAAAGCAGTGCTTTCTCCTCAAGAGAGATAACTGTAAAATACATACTATTCCTTCTGGTCTAACAGAGACCATCAAAATCAATTTGTAAGAAAATTCTTTATGCAGAGAATGGTGAGGATGTGGAAACTGCTGCTATGCAGAGTGATTGGGGAAAATAATATAGATATGTTGAAGGGAAAAGTAGATAAAACTCATTAGGGATAATGGAATAGAAAGAGATTCTAAAAGTTGGATGAAAGAGGATGGGGGAGGTTTAAGTGGAGCATGAATGAACTGATAAGGCCAACTGGTCTGGTTACTATATAGTATTGAAAGTGGTGTAAAACACACAGGCACTTAATTCCCATCCAAGCTAGAACAGGAAACATTTCCGAAGACATGTTAGATTACTCTCTGCAGATGCAGTATATTGCAGACCAGGGCCAATAACTTCAATTGCACCAAGTACTGCCACATGTTCTAAGGAAGAATCTTCTCAGACTCAAAATGTTCATTTTGTATGTAGGCCACGAGCACCAACAGCAATAATACGTTTGACAGAATGATTGTGTTTCACAAAATGTCGCTCTCTTGCTTAGGAGACAGATGATTGTGGGTTCATTTCTGTCCTTCATTGGTCTTGTGAAATGCCTTTCTTTTTGACAACTCCAAAGAGTCTACATAAATGTAAGTTGTTACTATTATAGTCTACGATTGCCACTGATTGTGAAATGATTTTTCTGATGCAACAGAATAATCCTCATTGTAACATTTTATTTATTGTCTGCAAACTCTGCCTCTGTTTTCTTGATGCATGGGCGTTATGAGACATGGATACATGTATTTCCTTTGCTGTAGCCTTCTGTTCTTTCTTCCATTCTTAGAAAGAGCATCACAAACACGGTCTAAACAAAGCAAGTACTGAATATGCTTACCTAATGGTCACACACTGGGGGAAATGAATGTCTTTTTGTTATGTTGCACATGTTCAGAAATGTATAAAGTAGCCCAAATGACAAACTTGCTACAGTTGAAGATTGGTTCATATACTCTTGAGGTAATAAACCTGCAATTAAGTAACACTTTTCAAACTCAGGGCTTTCCAAAACATGTTACTAGTACAGAAGTTATGCCATATACACATGTATGAATCAGGAACAGGAGTAGCCCATGCATATCCTCAAGCACTCTCACCATTCAATAAGAGCATGGCCATCTAAATCTTCATTCCACATTCTCACTGATCCCTGATAACTTTTTAGCACATGGCTTGACAAGAATCTATCTACTTTGCCTGAAAAATATTCAAGGACTCTGCTTCTGCCACCACTTGGTTAGGCTACAGTGAATACAGTGAATCACTCTATATCACAAATAGAAGATTGGTATTTGAATAGATTTAATGCCTTAATACCAATATAGAGAAGTTATGCCTTTCAGAGAAAAATAAACAGACTGGGACTTCTATCTCCAGAAAAGAGAAAGCTGAGAGAACCCGATAGAAATGTTTGAAATGATAGAAGGGCTTGAAAGGTTAGAACTAGTGACCAATTAGTAAGATATTCACTAATAAATTCAAGAAGAAACTCAGGAGAAATCTAGCTACCAAGAGAGTGTTGACAGGATGGAACTCACCAGCAAAGACAAAACGAGGTGATAGAATAGATGTCTTTCGGGGTAAGCTAGATCAATGCAGAAAGGAGAAAGAATTGTAAGTCACATTGATAGTTTTAGATAAGGAAGTTTGGGTAGAGGCTTGTGTGAAGCATAGAAATGTTGGGCTAAACAGCATGTTTCTATGCTATAAATAATTAATTCTTCTAACTTGCAAAAGCCCTTTCCTGCCTATAAATTCCTCCAGTAAAAAAACCCTCCAACCACAAGGTATGAATTCAGATTTCTCCAGTTTCCTCATTTCCCCTCCCCCCACCTTGTCTCAGTCGGTTCCCTCAACTCAGCACCGCCCTCCTAACCTGCAGTCCTCTTCCTGACCTCTCCGCCCCCACCCCACTCCAGCCTATCACCCTCACCTTGACCTCCTTCCACCTATCCCACCTCCATCGCCCCTCCCCCTAGTCCCTCCTCCCTACCCTTTATCTTAGCCTGCTTGGCTCTCTCTCTTATTCCTGATGAAGGGCTTATGCTCGAAACGTCAAATTCTCTATTCCTGAGATGCTGCCTGGCCTGCTGTGCTTTGACCAGCAACACATTTGCCGCTATAAATTCCTCCATCCTATATTCACGTTGTTGAAATCAAGATCCGTTAGTATCCAATTCCTCACCCTTGCCTCCAGGACCAACCAATTCCTCTTGTCCACATAGTTAATTTCTCTAGTTATCACTTTCAAAGTCTAGGTCCAGCATAATTTAATTACAACTGATGTATCCATATCACTCTTTTAAATTTGAAGATTAAGGTCCTGAATGGGGATGGCACAGGTTCTCCGGTTTCTTTCCACAGTCTAAAGATGTGCAGGTTAGGTGGGTTGGCCATGCTAAATTACTCATGGTGTCCAGGGATGTGTAGGTTAGGTGGATTAACCATGGGTGGGATGCTCTTTGGAGGGTCAGTGTAGATTCACTGGGCTGAATGGCCTGCTTCCACACTCCAGGGATTCTATAAATTACAAGTTGCAGCACCTCTGATTAAATTTCAAAATGCCACCCAAATTTGCTCAAGATTCAAGATGATATATCTAAGTCAGTGGCAAACATATCCATCTATTTGCTTTTGTTTCAATATTCATAAAAAAGTGAGGGATAAGGAGGAGGTCAGTTATTATTTGGAAGACGCAAGTCTAGATGGAATAGAGAAACAAAAGGATCTCAGAATACACATGTATCAATCACTAAAAGTTGTGCAACAGGTTTGCAAGGACAGAATAGAAGCAGGGTAGCGCTGAAAAGTAGAGAGGTCACATCCGTGTCTGATGGGAAAGAGAAACGCTCTCTTTGGATTCTCTCCATTAACTTGAGCCACTGACATAATGTAGTCACCATGAAATCCAACAAGGAATTAAGCAAAATCTCCACAATGGGTGATGTAAATAAGGAATTAGCTACCTCTAAGGTGACTGAATAGAATAATATAAACACGTTGAAGGAGAACTAGATACATACGTGATGGAGAAGGAAGAGTGTTATGATAATAGATTTAGATGAGGTAAAGTAGAAGGAGGCTTGAGTTGAATATCAACAGCAACATGCATGGATTAGTTCAAATAGCATGTTTCGATGTCATATATCCTATGAAATATTTCTCTTTTGCCCTGACTCTCCAAATTCAATATCTGCCAAGAACTCTGCACTTCTCCGATTCTGGCCATTTGCTTCCAAGCATTTTACATCTCTGTTAGCTCAACTGGCGATGCAGAGTGATGCCAATAGCACGGCTTTAATTCCTGCACTAGCTGGGGTTACCATTAAGGCCCTGCATTCTCAACCGTACCTCTCACCCTAACTGTGTTGACTCTCAGGTCAAACTCATCAACTTTCCCACTCTTTAATGAGTCAGTAGCCATCTAGAGCTATGGTGATTTTATCTTACTTTTATTGGTGACTGTATCTTAAGCTGCTAAAGTACCAGCTTCGCAATTAACTCTATCCTCTTCTTTAGGGATTCCTTAAAATCTACATCTCCTCAACTGTTCTAACATCTCCTTTTATGCTTTGGTATCACATTTTCACACTCCTGTCAAACAGCTTGGGACTGTTTAATGTGTTAAAGGTGCTTTATAAATGCAAATAGTTGAGATGCTAATTTCCAAATTATGGAGATACTCCCCTGAGGTGCTGAACATTAAGCTCAATATCAATTACTGTCAAGTACAAAACTCCCCTCTTCAGAAATATCCAAAGTTTATATTTAGTTTTGTGGAATTAATATACCAGAAAAGATCAAATAGTCTAGGAATCAGAAAGTGCAAAGTCCTTACAAATCAAACCTTCATAAAAATGTTAGATCGCTTTTTAAATAAGAAAATCTCCAAAGAAAGGAGAACAAAATCATAAAATGCTACATCTGGCCAACATTGCCACAGGGATGTAAATTTGGAATATATGCAAGATCACGGAAGATAAATTAAAGGCAGCCGAGATGTGCTTTCTGAGACATATGATGAAGATTAGTTGGACAACACATGGGAGCAATGAAAACATTTTGAGGAAAAGCAGGCACACAAGAAGAAATGTTACAAATGATCACTGAGAGACAACGATAATTCCTTGGACATGCCCTTAAGGAGAGAAACGGAAACATCTGGTTGCGACTGGTAAAAACTGGAGACTACAGAGCAAGAGGGAGACGAAAAGAGGACATTGCAAAACACGACACCTGAAAAATTTACCAAATTCAACTTTTTCTAAGAGGTGCTGCCATAGTGATAGCAATGTTACATCATCAAATGTGGCATAAGATACAGATCCATGTAAAACTTCAAAACATACCAACTGGTTATGCTTACTGAAACCTTCCATGCATCTATATATTAAACACCCCTAGCTGAAATAAATTGATATTTAATTCCTTTCCTTAAGTTTGGGTCTGCTTAAAAAGTGATTCTAAATAAAAAAAATGGAAAAATCAACCATTTATATCCAGACTGGTGATTAATTGATTCATATGTTTTTCTTCCCATATCCCAATATATTTCTGTGAAGAAATCTTACGTGTGCCCTCTACTCAATGTACGTGTTGGATTGAAGGTACGACTTTTCCAACACAGTGCCACCACATTTTATGTTATAACCCTATCTGCCATAAACTTACAGGAATAAAACAGTGAACGGCTAGTGCTGGGAAGCGGAAACAAAAACAGAAATTGCTGGAGAAACTCGGCAGGTTTGGCAGCACCTGTGGAGAGAAAGCAGAGCTAACGTTTCGGATTCAGTGACCCTTCTTCAAAACTGGGGAAACACCCGTTAGTTGGGATGTGAAATTTCAAAAGTTACTTGCAAAAGTTAAAGGTGGGGGGGGGGGGGTGGAAACCCAAAGATTGATATTCCTACAGAAATCTATGAAAAAATATTTTGCTAATGCGATATCCCCCGAGTTCAAATGGCATTAGAATAATTTTGGGCATTTATGCTTTTTGGAAAGCTTTATGTCCCTTACCCCGTTGGCAGCTGCCATTTGGACAATGGTCTCTATAGCGGTCCTGCTGAAGTATCTCCCATCACTTCCTACCACCATGGTACAGCCTTGCCGGTCTCTCAGGTCTATTGAAGACAGCACACTCTGAGTAAAGTTCTGCAGATAGTTCCTCTTGCTCTCGAACACGGAGGTTTTCTTCCTCAAGCCGCTGGTCCCGGGTCTCTGGTCGTCGTAAGGGACGGTCTGAACTGTAACTACGGGGATGGGGGCGTTTTCCATACTGCCTGAGCTCGCTTCGCACTCGCTGAGCTTCAGTTGCCGTTATATCCTTAGCTCGAAGTCTATCTGGGAGTTGCCAACAAAACACACACACACACACACACACACAACAATGAGCAGAGGAGGAGAGAGGGCTGAACACTTTGAAATGAACTACAGCAGCGAACCAAAAATAGCCCCTGGAAAGAACACTAGAGAATTATCGACTTGCGCCAGTGTTGTAACTGGATGCTGTGTGTGCTGCAAGCAACACTTGTTAGAGGGAATCACTCGCTGTCAGCCCCGAGCACAGCTCCATCCAAACACCTCCTAATGGGGTCAGGGCTGCTCCAGATCTGTCTCCGCCTTTCCCAACAATAGCAACTTAAACCACTCTGCAAACACACAGACCTCTGTGGAACTTGACATCAGCATATTCGTTAGTTTTTTCAGGGTTTTACAACTATTCATAAGCACAATTCTGTACTTCTTTAAAAATTGATTTGACGAGATGTGCCCGTTTATTGCCCATTTCCAGAAGCTCTAGAAAAGGAGCGGCTCTCTGGAACCCCTGTAATCGATGTAGTATAGCGATACTAATAATAATGTCATGAAGAGGATTCCAGCATTTTCACCTATCCATAGTGAAGGAACGGAGATGTAGGCCCGTATCAGGATATTATGGGATGAAGGGAAGAATTATCGGTGGTATTTGCATATATCTGTTGTCCTTGTCTTTCTAGGTGGTAGATGAAGCAGGCTTGGAAAGTGCTGCTAACGGAGCCTTGGTAAGTTGTTGCAGTGCATCGTGTAGTTAGCACACACTGCTACCACGATACACAATGTTAAAGGTAGCAGATTTTGAAAGTGTAGATAGAGTGTCAGTCGAACAGGCTGATTTACCCTGAATGCTGTTGAAATACCTGAATGATGTCAGGCTGCACCATTTAGGCAATTTGCCATTCTGTTTTTCCCTCGTAATGATGCTTCTTGCTGCCAAGCTATGGCTCAGTAGGTACTAAGAGCATCTGTTGAGGAAAAGGGAGGACTGCAGATGGTGGAAACCAGAGTTTAGATCAGAGTGGTGATGGAATTCCTGATGAAGGGCTTTTGCCTGAAATGTCGATTTTCCTGCTCCTCGGATGCTGCGCTTTTCCAGCAAGACTCTGATCCGATCATCGATGGTATGAATGGCAATGGGTTCAAATCCCACTTGAGAATAGAGTGCAGTACAAAGGAAGTATTGCATTATTAGGGAGTGCATTTTCAGGGAAGCAGCTAACCAGAGACCCAGTCCACTCACTTTGGTCAATAGTAAAGATCTTACAATACGGTAAATCAGTGAACTATAGAGGTCCTCCCCATTTTCCTAGCCAATATCCCATAATGACATACTGATGATTTGATTATTACATTGCTGCTGTATTCCATGTGACTTGAACAAATTATTCATTTTAAGCCACATCCAAAGAACAAATGGCGCGACAGAAATGCAATTTTTTTTTAAATTAGTAGCATTCCCATTAACACATTAACGTTTGTAGATATATATAGATATCAAGTAAGCAAGCATTAAGTCAAAGTATTTGGGAATGTTATGTCCGGAGTAATATATAGCATTAGGTAGAAGTTGGTTATCTTGGTACATCAATTACTCCGGACATAACATTCCCAAATACTTTGACTTAATGCTTGCTTACTTGATGTAACCCAATAATGAACGTGCTCTCACCCGTACATGCTTTTTTTATCTGGTTTCATTTTCAGTAATTTCATAAAAATAGGATACTATCACATATGTTGGAGAAGAGCACAACTACTGGCCATATTTGAAATTACAAGATTTCAGACAGTATACAACCTAATTCACTAAACATGGAAGACCCAACGTTATGACTATGTAGCTGAACATGTTCAGGTAGTATTTACATTGTTTGAACAAGCTGTGGTACACAATGCGAGTATGCATTGTGCTTAAATAAAGAGATGTTCGTATTGATGATATTTTTGCCCCACAAATCTCAGACTCCTTAAAACTTATTTCTTTGACCAAACTTTTGGTCATCTATTCAAACAACTAGTTATGGTGATTCTGTCAGAAAGTGACTGCTAACACTGGTGAAATTAACTTTTTTTAAAAAAAAACTTGAGGCACTTTCATAAATCAAATGTAACTTGCTTTTATGAATAAACAAAGCCTTCAAGCCTAATTGCTCCATATGAACCTTCTTGTTTCTATTACCAATAATGGTGCTCTAACAGAGTTAAATATAGCATTTTGAACCTGATGCTGCTGATATGCACATTGGAATATATTATAACATTTTCTTGCAGACAATATAATCCCAAATAGCATAGAACATCACTCACAACCAAAGCAGGAGGATTTAGGGTGAAGCTCTGACAAAATAAGTGTTTTTAGTTAAACTGGAGTCACCCAATGCAGGATCCCAAAGCAAATTCAGTTTTGAACACTTGCCTTTTCAAACAAGCCTCCAATAATTTTCTCAGGCAATTATTGAGTATTTAATATATATGGCACTAGTGATTTTTAAATCTTTCATTTAGATCTCACATCTCTAACCTGCTCCAGCATGCAACCCTGAGATCACTCCACTGCAATTTTGATTTTTACATATCTCCTTTGTAACATACTTCAGTGGTAGAGTAACTTTACAAAGTTATGTAGAGTACTCAAAGTGGAAGACAGGAAGCTTGAATTTGTTTGTAGCAAAAAGATAAAGGAGCCACAAATTCGACTCCCTCTAAGAGGGAGAGAACTTTTCTAAGCTTGGAGATTTACACAGAAAATGGTGTCAGTAGGCAGCTGAAAATGTACAGACAGTTCTAATATTTAAACATGTATCAATTACCTGTGCTTGGAAAGCTTAGGCTTGTTTTGATGTTTTGGCAACAAGCTAGAAATCAGCCAAAGAATTTAAACCAAGCATTTGCAAACTGAAAACCAATCAAATTTAAAATCGGATGGGTTCGACAACCTCAAACCAATGCTATATCAATTTTCTTGCAATGTCCTCATGGGTATAAAAGACAGAGGACAGAGAGGTGCTAGCCAATTGCCATCTGAAGAGGCAGCAAACCTGCCATCTGAGGAATAAATACCTAGCTCTCACAAAATCACTAAGCTCCTTTAAAAAAAACAAAAAAGGTACCACAGCATTTCTAGCTAAGAGGCCCCATGGAAGAAATTACAGACAAAACATCTGACAGCAGGATCAGTAGAAGAAAGGCTGGAGAAACAGCAAAGGCATAGCATTCCAGAAGACACATTCTACATGAACCTTGAGAGACTACATTTTAATTTATTGTTTTATTACTTGGATTTATATAAGTGGGACCTACGTTTACTGGAACACCATACCTGTAGAATTTAGTTCAGTTAGAGAATAGTTAGATTGGAGGGAATTGTTCAGTTTGTTAATTGTTAGGGTTAAATAAATTGCTCCTTATAAAAGTATCAGGAATTCCTTTCATTTAACCATTCTTTTAATAGATTACATTAGGGCAAGGTGAGCTTCTCTGGGTGTTTGGTTTAATTATTAGAAAGGAACCTCTACTCCCACCAAAACAGATTGGCGCTGGTGTTTCAGTTTAATTATCAGAGGGGTTTGACCTTTTCCCCTTCGTAAAGAGTAGTTATTCCTTTAGATGTCTGCACTCTGGCTTTCTCTCCCTAGTGTTGTCTACGTCTTTGTTCCTCCAAAATGCTCCTTAAAATATAATTCTTTGACCAAACTGTTCATCATGAATAACAATTTCACCTTTTTTTTCTAACACTCCAGTGAAGTGTTTTGAATTTAAGTTTTACTAGTTTAAAGATACTAGAAAATAAACACGGTTGGTGTTCAACAAGGCCTCTCTGCAAAGCCTTCCCTTTTCTATGAGGACACATGCAATGTAATTCATATCAAATGACTTCTGATGCATTCTGGGAAATAGTACCCAGTGTCAGCAGCATTTGAATTACACAAACGGCCAGAAGACAACAACATTCAGTTCATCAGACTGATGCAAGAATGATCCTTTCTCTATGCTGCTCAAGCACTCCTGTAAAATCAGGCTTGGAAGAACCATCGACATCCATAATAAAGTACAATACAGATACTTTTCATATCAACAGCACCCTCTGGTGTAAGTCTGTGGTGTTAACTAACAAAAAGACTGTCTTGCCTCATGTTCTCTTGGGGAAAAAAAAGGGTTGGAAAGAATCCGTTGCATTGTGGGAGATGAGGTGGGTCAATCAGGGGTAATGTCACACAAACAAAAAAATTGGAATTTGGAATACTCCCCAAAAGAATTTAAATTAAAATTTTGGCATTTTCATAGATTTTTGGTAAACATGAACACTTAAGATTAGAGAACCATGATGAGAAAAGAATGGCTAATCTACATTTTATATTTCTGTTACAACATAGGCTCAACAGGCTGAATGTCCACTACCTGCTCCTCTGTACCAATCACCTTGTATCCTCCAAGACATTCAATGATAAATAAGAGAAAGTCTGTTGTGATGACAGGTTAGCAGAAACAAGGATTAGGAATGATCCAAACATTTTATAACTTATTGTTGCCTTCATTTTATTACCAGATCTTTTTTGACAAAAATATGTCTGCCAGTAATACTTTATTCACATTGATGTAGACTGATCTTTGACCAACCAGCATTAAAACTGATAAGGAATAACTCAAGAATGCACAAAAGTTTAGAGTATTTAAAATCTTTGAGTTGATTCCCTAAGTAACATCATGGTTGATTTCCCAATTCAACTCTATCTCTATAAGCCTTAAATTTCAAAAGCCTGCACTTAATTTATATACACCATGACTAATCAACAGCTCGGTAAACCCTCAAAATAAAGATATTTTCTCAACTCCATCTGAAATAGTTGATAGAATATCCTGATATAATATTCTAGCTTTGAATCTGTGGGAAAGTTCACTAGATTAGTTCCTGGGCTGAGGAAACTGTCCGAACTTTTGGTTGTAAATCAAAACCGGATATTTTTAAAATCAATTTGTTCAAATATGTTATGATGCACCTCTCTAACAGGTGGGACTTAATCTAGATCTTTTGGCTCAGACGTAGTGACACTACACTGCACCACAAGATCCCTAAAAGATGCTAAATAAAACAAGTCTATACTTGGAGTTTAAGAACAAAAAACTGACCTCATTGAAACACAAGTCTCTGAAGGGTCTCAACAGCCTCCTGCCTCCATCCCTACTCCACTGGCTGGGAAATCCATAACACAGCCACAATCTCAGGATGAAAGATTTATGATTTAGGACCATGAAGTGAAGTGTCTTCAAATATACGCCCCCACCTCAAATAGCTGCGGGATGCTCCACTGTTAAACATATTTAATGACCAAAATAGATTTGCAGTTCCAGGCACTCAGGGGATATCAAGGAGTGGGGAAAGGTGAGGTGAATCTGAAGATCAATTATGGTTTTATTGAATAGTGCAACATGCGAAAGGCTGATTTGGTCTAGCTCTGCTCCTATTTCTTAAGTTCTTCTCTTGTGAAACAAGCCCCTGAAAATGTGTTATATTACAATTAGATGACCTCTCATTCCTCTGAGCTCTAGAACATAATCAGGATACTAAGGAGATAGCTAAAGTGTTACAACTGGAATGCACTGAGTGTAAAGGAAAGAGTTCAACTAAGACTTTCAAAAAGCAATTGGGTAATTACTTGTAAAGGTAAAATGTTTGCAAGGTCAATAGAGTACCATTAGATAAATTGTGCTTTCAGACAGCCAACCGACACCAGCTGAATGGCCACCTCCTGTGTTGATTATTCTATGGTTCTCTGATTCTAGCTAATATGCCATAAACTAGATAAGTTAGCTTATTCTGTGGGTAACCTGATTTTTATTTCCACATTCAAACACAAGTTAAATCTGAACTGAAGGTAATCCAGAATAATGAACCGTAAAACAGGGAAGCATTTTACTGTCAGTCTTTGAAGGGACCTTTTATTGCAACTCAAAAAAAAAATGTAAATTTAGTGACAAGGCATACCCAAATAACAAAATCTCCAAATCAATATATATATACCTTCCTTGTCAATTATTTCTAAACAACACAGGTCATAAATGCCCATGATTAATGGGGGCACATTCTAAAAACAGGACGATTTTGCACTGAACACATGGACACATACACAAGTTCAGTAACTTTAAAATATCAACAAATCAATACTGAGAGGAAGGCAGTGATGCCATTATACTCAACTATGGAGTGGAAAACAGTGAATTTAATCCATTAAAGAACATGGAATGTTCCATTTTGCACTTCCTGATAAATACCACTTTATCACTGCTGCACAAAGGTAACGGCCAAATAGAGTTTTCTGATGCTTATTTCTCATTTTCAATTAATGATCAGCAAATCGAGTAGAAAATTTGCTTCAAAATCATTTACTGGTCAAATCATGGTCCCCATAATAAAACAGGCCTGTGGCAGATGACCGTGTATCCATTATCTAGCTGCTGCTAATGTACAATCTGCTTTTGCTTGCTGAACCATTACCTTTGATCACAAAAGGTGCCTTTGCTAAGTCCATATGTTCTTTGATTTGGCTACCACTTACCTCTCAATGCAAAAGTCCCTATGAGAAATGCTGACAAGGACATTTAACACAATTAACAAAAGCAAAAAAGGAAGCTATTGAAAATGTCACATTCCACAATGATGTGGAAATGCTGATGTTGGGTAGCTACCTGACAAAGAAGCAGCACTCTGAAAGCTTGTACTTCCAAACAAACCTGTTGGACTATAACCTGGTGTTGTCAGATTTTTAACTTTTCACAATGGAATTGAACTTTGAATTGAAGAGCGTCTACAGCTCAGAATAAAGCCATTCAACCCACTGAGTCTGCACTGACACACGAAACAGCATTCCACCCAGACCCCAAACATATCCCCATAACTCATTTATCACGGTTAATCCCTAGTCACTATGGACAATTTAACATGACCAATCCACCTAACTTGCACAACTTTGGACTACAGGAGGAAACCAGAGCACACGGAGGAAACCCATGCAGACACCAGGAGAATGTGCAAACCCCACACAGGAAAAGGAGGCCATTCAACCCTTGAGCTTCTTTAGACATTCAACTAGATTATTGCTGATCTCTACTTATATCCACCCAACTGCATTGGCTGCATAAATCTTAATAAAATTCTTGATTAATAGAAAATACTAATTTACTTGCACATGTTCAACTGAAATTGCAGACAACTACTTTTTAGGGGTGTCTTCCAGATTTCCATTACAATTTGTGTGAAGACTTGTTTTCACATAACTCATGATGAAATAGGAATAGCAGAGGAGACTCAATAAGCCAAATGGTCCAGCTCAAAGTTCTCCTTCCTGTTCTGGACCACTTTTTTTAAAAGAATGTTCAGGAGGGAAAGCTAAAATGAAAATTGACCAGCGTTTTTAAGTTATGTTGCACAGTTTTTGGCAAATATCTGCAGCTATATAAATGAGAAGTAGATTTATTAACCTGTACTGTTACTAATGTGACTGCATAAGCTTAGGGGAAAACTCCACAGGTGCAATACTATTGTGAAAACAGTTAGCAACCCAGTCTGGGACGTAGATCCATAACAAGAACCAAACAAACTTTAATATTAAAATACTTTGGCATAGCTTATTTATAGACTTATTGCATTATGGTCAATTGTACAGACTAAAAAGAAGAAATAGGTTACGTGTATGTACATGTGGCATAATGGTGGATTGAGGGGTCAGGGATCAAGTCTCACCTGCTCCAGAGATGTATAACAACATCTCTGAACAGGCTGATTAGAAAAGGTGTACACACAAGTTATTACAGCACAGCATGAGAAAGTACAACCTATTAAACTTCAACTTAAAAGCATATTGCATTAAAAACATTGAAGATTGATGTTGCAATTAAGGCAGCATTTTAAAAGAAAACAGCAGCGTCAACTGTGATATTTCAGTTTTATTCCCTTAGAAATAAGTGACAAAATAGTGTAAAAAAAATAACCCAACAAGCCCAGCAGTAGCTTCACTTAGCAGTGAGATGATCTAGTTAGAGAGAGAGAGAGAGAGAGTGAGTTTCCATAGATTAGAATTGGACAGATTGTGCTGTTTTTTTCATTGTACCTTGTTCCAAATTAAGTTGACCATTCATTTCCTAAGCCTCTGTTTACCTTTTCAAAAAAAAAGGGTTAACAAGTTGCATGTTGTAAATCATGTATCCATCATTTTGCATTACGAGCCTTTAAGCCATAATTATTAGGGTAGAGGTAGGGGATATCAAAATAAAAACTTGGCACTCGAATAGCCTCCACATTAATCATTACTTGGAATGTTTTTTATGATTATTAGCTGAAGATGTTGACTATCGGTCATAAATATTACCAAGTCGTAGTGTTTAACTTCCTTGAGTTCCCTATTTCACCACCAAAAGTATCGCAAAATTATTTCAATATAAGGTTGTAATATGCAAAATGCTGCATATTTCAAATATCCCATGACAGTGGATCTTCAGTTTCTGGAATGCCCCATCTAACCAGTCCCTGTTCTGGCATACGAGGCAGCTACGAGACACATGTTTTGGTTCAGCAACTGAGTTTTGATGAATTTTTTGAGTATAAAAATACAAAAAAGTCAAACCATTCAAGTGTAGTGAAGCATTTTTAAAAAAAAAAAGTCCCCACTGAACAGAAGGCCATGGTTTTACTTGTTAAATGCTCTTTGACTGTAATTGCTGTTTGTACATTCCTGCTAATGATTTGGCTGCACTGTAGATCATCTGCCTTCGAGACATGCCTGTAAACACGACGTGCCAATCAGTCCGGTTGACTCGAGGTAAACTCCTTTCCAACACTTCACCGACAGTCACCATCAGGCCGGACCATCTCAAATTGTAATCAACTGGCGTGAGGTTCCTTGCCTGATTAAAAAAGAAAACATATCCAATCCTGTTTTAAGCAAACGCATCAGAAGATCCAAGACATACATTGCCTCTCACGTAAATGGAATGGCAAGGAACATAAAAAGGCACACACAATTAGAAAAATCTTTACTCATTAAAAACCAAAATTGCCTTACAGTTGCTCCAATGTAATTGCAGCAAACTTCAAACATAATGGGCTTGTTCATCAGATCCCCTTAATCCCAAGAACAGGTTTTCTTGTGTGGATTAAAAGTAGAAAAGAAACCAGAAAGAATATTCACCAAATTGTACTTCTCAAAACATGGAAATAATCTTGGGATTTTGAACAAAATCTAAGAACACACCCCAGCAGAGGTGGGTCAGGGAAGATTTAAGAGACTTTCAAAACTAAGGAGTTTAAAAGTAAAATGAGGAGGAGCTGTTTTCACTGAGAGGAGGGTTGGTAACCAGAGGCCACAAATTTAAGATAACTGTCAAACAAAGTGAAAGAGGTTTTTTGGGGTTCTGGTCTGGAATATACAAACAAAAGTTTAACACAACTGAGAAACAGAAGGGGAGTGGGACTAATTGGACAGCTCTTTCAAAGAACCGATGCAAGAACAATGGACTGGATGTTGATTTGTATAATTCTATGATTCCAATCTTTACGATTTAAATCACAGCAGGTTCCAACACCTGATTATTTTTGTTTATTAACATTACTCGTGTCAATCCAAATAAGCATATGGATCACAAACCAAGAATGCCTGAGAACTGGGCCCAAGGACAAACTTTAAGGGTCAAAAAGAAATGTGACATTTCATTACACTGAATTGGCAAAAATAATGTACTCATTTTATAAAAACTAAACTAAGTTTAACAGAAATAATTAATATAAGATCGATGTTAAACCATCATTCAAGATTAAAGGTGATGAACTTCAATGACTTTGCATTAGTGTGGAAATATTAGTTCTCCAAAGATAACCTAGATCATAAAGTTACTGAAAAGGCATCTGTTTATTTTTCTCCTCTTCACCACACCCGAAGACCCTTCTCTACACTTTTGATCAAGACACAAGAGATTTGAAGGAAGTAAATAAGTATTAGAGTTAAGAGAAAGGTGTTTGCTGAGCCATATTGGCTCCCAATTAAACAACCCTCTCAATTGTTTTCAAGTCCCTTTATGACCTTGCCATTCCCTCTCTCCATCACACCTCCAAGCTCTAAGTTACAAGTTACACCTTCAGATGCCTACACATCAAGCACTGACATTTCTTAGCCTCTCTCCTCCCTCAAGATGCTCCTTAGAAACACTTGGACCAAGATTTTGGTTATCTGCTCTAATATAATCTAATTTTCCTTTTTAATGTTTATCATATTAAAGGTTGCCACATCAATTCAAATTACTATTGAAGTCAAATAAATGACAAACTATCTAAATCCCATTTCAAAGTAAATTTGAAGTTGCACTGCAGGAAAATAAGTGTTCAAGGCATCTATTGATTCTTTGGTTGCTATTTTGATAGAAGCATGGGTGGCATAATGGCACAGTGGTTAGCACTGCTGCCTCACAGCACCAGAGACCAGGTTCAATTCCCGCTTCAGACAACTGCTGTGTGGAGTTTGCACATTCCCCCTGTGTCTATGTGGGTTTCCTCCGGGTGCTCCGGTTTCCTCCCACAGTCCAAAATGTGCAAGTTAGGTGAATTGGCCATGCTAAATTGCCTGTAGAATCAAGTGAAGGGATAAAGTAGGGGAATGGGTCTGGGTGGGTTGCTCTTCGGAGGGTCGGTGTCGACTTGTTGGGCCGAAGGGCCTGTTTCCACACTAAGTTATCTAATCTAAAAAAAAGACAAAGTAGGAAATATTTTAATGCCTGCACAATCAGAGCAGAGAGTTGAATTTGAATATGTACAAAAGGTATGTATAGGAAAGGACCACCTGGCCCATGGTCCCTCTCCTACATTTGAAAAAAAACATAATAGTTTGTAACTGGATACGAAAGTCACTCATAAAGGTCATAAGATTCCCGAGCAGAATTAGGCCATTTGGCCCATCAAGTCTGCTCTACTAATGTTGCTCAAAACCATTCTTCTGTCTTCTCCCCACCTCAAAACAGTTTATGCACATTTATAGAATTTATGACACCATATCAGGTCATTTTGATCTACTGATTTATATTAGGTTCTGAGCTGCTCCCACCTTACTCCTAGCTTAGCATAACTTTATAGATCTTTTTCCCTCTTGTACAAGTCTGGTCATCTGCTTTATCTTAAGCACATGCACACTACTTACTTCAACCACTCCCTGCAGTATGGTAAGCTCTGCATTTTTACCATTTTTTGGATAAAGAATTTTCACTAATTTCTAACTGGATCTCGCATTATACATAAAATAGTTTCTGAAGAGAATATTTTCACACAGCATGAAATTACCTGGAGAATACCATTAAAAAAACCTGATTTTTGAATTAACATTATTGAAACATTTAAAAGACTAACATTAAAGAACAAATTAAAACACAAATTTTCTACCAGTCATTATGGTTATACAATGTCGCATGCCCAGAGCCAATATACAGGAATTATATTTGCAACAAAGCTAGACAGTAAATCTAGCCAGTTTGATGCAAAGCTGAGTGACCACTTTCATAATTGAAGCTATTCCATTATTCACTGCTAAGGTCAACATGACATATATTAAACTGAACTACAGAGTCAGATTTATAAAGCAAATGACTTTTATGGAAACATCAGAGTGCAGTATTAGCAACACACTGACCTGTTGCACATATTCTAAAGGCACTGGTGTTGCTTGTGTGAAATTTTCCAAATGAATACCATGAACTGGATCTTCAAGAATCAAACAACCAATGTCAAACCACCTGGAAAGTTAAGTGAAGTCAGATACTTATATCCGGTAATGCCAGGACACAAGTTAATACAAAAATGGCTTTTTAATATAAACATGGACAACAAATTATGGACAGCACATATCTGATAAAAATGGGGAATCTGCACAAAGGAAATTGCACTGCGATGGTTTTAAATATATGCAGTACACCATCTATTTTGCAACGTTCTACAGCTATTTCAGTGGTTTTTCCTTACACCACTGATGTGTTTCTGCCTCACTTGCACAGGAGCTGTATAAGCACTAGCCAAGATTTACTGTTCCAATCCCTGGTGTTAATAGCAAGCATGATGGGCTGATCACAATTTTCCCACTATGCTAGCTAGTGTAAGGAGCAATGTTAAATCATTTAAAATTCATTACTATTAGTCATCGTGGAATGGCTGTTAGGCAGAACTTACAGATGCAAGAAATGTTCTTATTTCCACTTGGCAAAATAAGAACTGGTCAGTATTTTGTCCCTCAAATGAAACGTATGAACAATCCAGAACTTAATTTGTTCTTCACTTTGATGTTAAAACATTATATTTGATTATCTTTACAAATTTGTTGTTAAAAATATTCTGGCTTTGTATTTAGTTATATTATTTGTACACCTCTTCCACTTTGAAGGATTCCTACTTCTCCTCGCAAGCCTTATCTTTTTGCTCAATAGTGATTCAAACATTCTGGATTCTGCTTGCCAGATTGGATGTATGACCAGAAGCACACATCAGAATGCTCTGGAACTCTTAACATGAAGAACCAACATTGGTACTGCACTGGAATTTAAAGATCTAATAGGTAATTTCCCTCCACCCTGGAATCATTTGCAAATATACCCCCAACTCTGAGATAGAGCTGGACAGTTCCCTGTGACTTAGCTGAAAAATTAGCCAGGGAATGTCAGACCTGGATACTACCAAAAATGACAGCGAGTCTCCATCATTAACCATCTCCAATCTTGAAAACCCTCAGGTCAGACTAGCACCCACCTGCCCATTCATGCACTCAGGCATTCCATAATATGCATGCATCCATTAACATTCAGAATTGACTTTCACACTTGCCAGATGACGGTCAGTGGCATGCAAAGGGGACATGCCCTGCCTACTTCATAAAAGAGGAAACGTTGTTCACCTGTCTGGGAGCAATTCTGCAATGAAGCTCTCAATGGAAACAGTCACTTGTTTCTCATGAATCACTCCTGACCTCCTCAGACTATCTATCCTCTCTTGAGCTCCCTGGAAAACAAAATGACAATAAAACAATTGGGCATTAAACATAAATTCTTCATCTACTTTTCATTTTTGAAAGCACTGTAGATTATTTTGCAGCGAAGCAAATGATGCGTATTGATAAGACTAGAAAAGATCAGAAAAAGACTAGAAAAGAATTTTCAGAAATGGTCAGTTATCTGGGGTATCAGCCTAAGTTGATCCATAATTGCATGGTTAAAAACCTGATTACAAGCTTCAAGGATCATTAAATTCAACTGCTAAGGCAACAAATACATTATGGTAGATTAGCTGCCATTTCCCTTTCAACTCATTTCATAGGTGCTTATTTTATTTTGGTCACCTGTGCCCTCGTGTGGCAAAATTGTAAAACAGACTCTAGCATCATAAAGTTACCAGCTTACATATACAGAGCACCTTTAACCAAGTCAGAGTTGCACAGCACAGAAACAGACCCTTCAGTCCAACTCGTCCATGCCAAATGGATATCCTAAATTAATCTAGTTCCATTTGCCAGCACTTGGCTCATCCCTCTAAACCCTTCCTATTCATGTACCAATCCATAACAGAACATGGTAAAATTTCCCAAGACTCTTTACATTCCATTTGTATTTATCTTTGAACTATCATGGAAAGTTTTAAGCCCATCAATTCCTCAAATAAGCTCTAGCTTCCATCATCACATCGTTCATTGCATTTTAAGGATTCTGGGCTTTTCCTCTTCAGTTGTCTCATTACCAATGCCATGACATGGTCACCCTGTGACTTGTCCCACACTGGCCTCAAATAGGTTCTAATTTGTAAATGATCCCAGTTCCTTTGATCTACCCTTATATAATTTCTTGCGTTAACCTTTTTCCAGCTTTTGCTGAACTTCAGGCCTTCTGCGAGAGAACCACCATGTGATCTCTGAGCTCCTCGCAGTGCTTGAATGCCTCATGTTCAGTACCATAGAGTTATACAAGACTTTACAGCATAGAAACAAGCCAACTGATCCAAGTAGTCTGTGCTGGCATTTAAGTTCATCACAAGCCTCCTCTCACCACTCCTCATTTCACTCCCTTGTCCTTTCTGCACCTATGCTATTAACTTCCACCTATGCTTTGTTCTTTTTTGTTGAACCATAGCTTGACATCCCCATGAGTCAAATCAGATCTTCTGCACATCTATTTTACTGACACCATTTTCATAGTGTTTAAAGACATCTGTTGGGTCACCTAGAGAAAGAAAGTCTCAGCCTGTTTGTCTTTCCTAGTATTACCAAAAGCTTAAAGTGGCAAAGGTCGGGATAAATTTCGGAACCAAGTGAGGAATCACTTGAATAGTGGAAGAAGTGCTAAACAAGTGAATGCATTGAGACAAATTTTGAATTTGTTCCAGCAGCCTGCAATCAGAAACAGGATGCAATAAATGAAATTCTCAAAGATTACACACAAAAAGGAATGCACTGGAAAGAACAGGATCAATTTTTGTGAGGTGGTAATTAGGAGCATTGATGAAAATGATGCATTTGACGTCAATGACGGATTTTGTTTTGTTCTACAAAGGTTTTGATAGGTTGTTAAGGCCCCTCATGACAAACTACTCAAAAATGTAAGAGCACATGTTGAACACAAATTGGCAGAGCAGAAGGTTTCAGCAATTGGAACTCTGCTTTATGTGGGGTTCTAGAGGACTCGGTGCAGGGACCCTTTCGGTGTACATTATGATTTGGACTTTAATGGAGGGGATAAAAGTTTGTGGATGACATGAAAATTGTTCGGGTGGTAAAGATTGAGGAGAAAAGCCATGAAATTGCAAGAGGATAACAACAGACTGGATGCTACAACCTCCAGAAATGAGGGCCAGAAGTGGGATAACGGGATTACGTTAGTTTTATCTTTGGTTTACTGACACAGACAAGTTGGATCAAATGGCATTGTTTTGTGTTGTAAACATCATTATGAATCTGTATAAAATGAACTGAACATAAGAAAACAGACATGTAAAATGTTGCACATGAGAAGAGGTGTCAAAACCAGTCCTGCAGACAGGATGACAACATAGCTAAAAGTAGCAACAAGGGACCAAGGACAAAATATCAGCATTTCCAATCATTCAAAAGATGCAGCAAAATGGAACAGGTAAATAACTGAAAAACATTTACCAAGTCAGAGGAAGTTTCTAATCAAATTGCATAATATGCTCATCAAACAACATTTGCAGAAGTTCTGTGCACAGTTCTAGTTTCTATTTTACAGTAAAAAAAGTATACTTCCAATGAGGCTTGTTTGCACAAGGAATTGCCAGCATATCTATGTAAATGTGTGGGGATGACATTACTCCATTCGGGGTCTGATCAGTAATTCAGAAAGGTTCTTACATCTTCCTTGTTTTTGTACTGTAGTCTTGTTTCTGTTTATAACTCAATGTGGTCTCTGAACTTTGAAGGGATTGAACTAAATACTGCTGACAAACAAGAAGTGTTTGCTGAGTGGACAGATCCTGAGACAATTCAACAAATGCATCTAACTGTAGATTAATAAGTATTATAAATCCAAGACTGCAAGTGGAACACAGTCTGTTCACTTAGAGAAGATTTCTTGGCTGACGGGATCTAATCTCACATTCTAATGAAGAACACTGATTCTGAAAAGTCAACAAAAAGGCACAACTGAAAGCTGATTTAAGCATTTCATTAATATATTTACTTCTCAATAATGCATACATTGATATTAATTCCAGGATTATTTTTAATTTGTAAATAACCATACTCTACAAAACAGTTCTGTGCAGTGGATAAATTCAATATCATTTGAAGTGAATGCTGAAATTTAATGCTCATATCACTGGTCAATCACATATGACACTGGGCATAAAGTCAAGGCTGCCAGTACTTTTCTGAGTGAAGAGGGCTATAGGGCAATATCACAATCTACTTGGGAAAGCACATTGATATGAGCATCGATACTCATTGAATCATGACAAAGTTAAAGATTTTATCAAAGTACTTAAAGTTCCTATTTTTCCTGTTTGATGAATTGAGGTTAACAAAAAAAAACTGAACAAGTTTGTAACTAATGAGAAACTTTTCTAAAATAAAATAAACAAATCAGTTCAAACACAGGCAAAGTTGATATGAATGATCAACTTCTGCTCTAAGTTAGAGTCTACTTAAATTCCTGTACATGCTAATGACAGAAAAAAGAAATTGATGTTAGAGAAAGAAAATTAGAGGAACTCAGTTCAGTAGCAGCAGCCCACTGATTCGAGAAGGTATCCTTTTGCTTCTTCAGTCCTTCCAAATTCTGAACATCTTTCTAAGTCACTTCAGTTCTTTCCTGAGGATACATCGCAGTTAGCACACTAATTGGTCAATTGCTTGGTTGTTCATTAGAGGCATCAGCTTATGGCACAAAGAGGGGAGAGCGAGAGTAGCTATCTTCCAATTCTTTGTTACTTCTCTACAAGTACAGAGAATGCTGTTTTGCTGTTGTATTGCACTGACACAGGTGTCAGAAAGCCAAAGAGTTGCTGACATACCAACTCTCCCCACTGGTTTTGATCAAAAAGACAAATTAAACAGACAGGCTCTGGACAAAATGATCTTGAACACAGACCCACTATGCTGATGAGTTAAGCAATCCTCTCTACTTCTTGAAGGTGGCAACAACGCAAGAACAGCTCTCGAATTCCAGTGACTAGTATTAAAATTGCAACATCTCCTTCAACAGTCTCCTTAGTTTACAGCAGTTTTCTTTTCTTATCCTTTTGCCCACAATCCAGAAATTTTTTTAAAAAAAGCAGTCTTTACAGACAGGAAATGTTCCTGGGACCACATTGCGCACAAACTGGTTGTGGCATTTTCTACACTACAATATTGGCTACAATTCAAAGTGATGTTTGAATGGCTGTAAAACAAACCGCGCAGACTTTCCGAACAGCAAACATTTTATTAATTGGCACCTTTGGAACCAGGACTGTGCCAGCTGATCAAGTGGTCCACATAAACAATGCAAAAATACACACTAATGCAGAGCAATAGAAACATAATGCAGAGTGTACACACATCACTGTTATAACTTTATTTACAGCACAAATCACGTAATAATGTAACTTACCAGAGAGGCTTCCCACTCACTCTAAACTGACTACTTGGACATCGTGGTAAATTGTAGTATTTGAGTAGTAAGTGACTCAAAATTAAATCAACTGTTGGTATTTCATATGGCCATTCAACTGAACAATTGTATTTACATGGAGGTAAGTAAATTAGAAAATTATAATGATTGGACATAATAATACATAAACTTCATGGTATTTGAGCTACATAATTCTTTTTCTCATCTATCAAGAGTGCCAGTTCACAATATGCCAGTTAGAGTTATAGAGTCAGAGAGAGATATATATATATCATGAAAACAGACCCTTTGGTCCAACTCATCCAGGCTGACCAGATATCAGAAATTAATCTAGACCTATTTGCCATGCACTTGTCCCACATCCCTCTAAGCCCTTCCTATTCATATACCCATTGAGACGCCTTTTAAATGTTGTAATTGTAACAGCCTCCACCACTTCCTCTGTCAGCTCATTCCATTTACCCTCAGCATGAAAACGTCACCCTTCAGGTTACTTTTATATCTTTCCCCTCTCACCCTAAACCTATGCATCTAGTTTTGGATTCCCCCACCCCAGAGAAAAGACCTTGTCTATTTACCCTATCCATGTTCCTCATGATTTTATATGCCTCTTAAGGGCACCCCTCAATTTCTGATGCACCAGGGAGACAGACCCAGCATATTCAGCTTCTCCTTGTAGCTCAAATCCTCAAACCCTGGCAATATCTTTGAAAAATTCTTTCTGAACCCTTTAAAGTTTCACAACATTCTTCTGAAAGCAGGGAGACTAGAATTGCACACAATATTCCAAAAGTGGCCTAACCAACGTCCTGTACAGCCACAACATGACCTCCCAACTCCTATACTCTCAATGCTCTGTCCAATAAAGGAAAGCATACCAAATACCTTTTGCACTATCATATCTACCTGCACCCCAAGGTCTTTGTTCAGCAATACTCCCCAGGACCTTAAGTATATAGGGAGAACCACCCCAATCAATTCATATCACTCCCTATAGCTCAAATCCTCCACAACCCTGGCACATCCTTTTAAATCTTTTCTGAATCCTTTCAGGTTTCACAGCATCCTTCTGATAGGAAGGAGACCAGAATTGCATGCAATATTCCAAAACTGGCCTAACCAAATGTCCAGTACTGCTGCAACATGACCTCCCAATTCCTATATTCAATGCTGACTAATGAAAGGGAAGCACACCAAATGCTTTCTTCACTATCCTATCTATCTGCGACTCCACTTTCAAGGAATGTGCACTCCAAGGTCTCTTTGTCCAGCAACACTCCCTAGGACCTTATCAGTAAGTGTATAAGTGCTGCTCTGATGTGCCTTTCCAAAATGCAGCACCTCACATCTATCTAAATTAAACTCCATCTGCTACTCCTCAGCCCATTGGCCCATCTGATCAAGATCCCATTGTACAGGTACATTACTATCCATTGCACTTCCAATTTTAGTGTCATCTGCAAACTTATAACTATACCTATGTTCACATCCAAATCATTTATATAAATGACGAAAAGCAGTGAACTCAACACGGATCATTGTAGCACTCCACTGGTCATAGGCCTCCAAACAACCCTCCAACACCACCCTCCGTCTCTACTTTCAAGCCAGTTCTGTATCCAAATGGCTAGTTCTCCCTGTATTCCATGTGATCAAACCTTGCTAACCGTCCATCATTAGGAACCTTGTCAAATGTCTTACTAAAGTCCATGTAGATCATGTCCACTGCTCTTCCCTAATCAATCCTCTTCATTACTTCTTCAAAAAAAAAACTCAATCAAGTTGATGAGACATGATTTCCCATGCATAATGCCATGCTGACTATCCCTAATCAGTCCTTGCCTTTCCAAATACATGTAAATCCTGTCCCTCAGGATTCCCTCCAACAATTTGTCCATCAGCAATGTCAGGCTCACTGGTCTATTGTTCCCTGGCTTGTCCTTATCACCTTTCTTAAATAGTGGCACCAGGTTAGCCAACTTCCAGTTTTCCAGCACCTCACCTGTGACTATTGATGATACAAATATCTTAGTAAGGGGCCCAGCAATCATTTTCCAGAGTTCTAGGGTAGACCTAATGAGGTCCTGGGGATTTATCCACCTTAATGCATTTTCAGACATCCAACACCACCACCTCAGGACATTTTTCAAGGTGATACCACCTAGTTTCCCATGTTCTCTATCTTCCATGTCCTTCTCCACAGTAAACAGCGATGCAAAATACTCATTTAGTATCTTCGCCATCTCCTGCTACTCCACACATTGGTAGCCTTGCAGATCTTTTCAAGGCCTGATTCTCTCCCTGGTTACCCTTGGTCCTTAATGTATTTATAAAATCCCTTTGAGTTCTCCTTAACAGTATTTGCCAAAGCCATCTCATGTCCCATTTTTGCCCTTCTGATTTCCCCCTTAAGAATACTCCTACTGCCTTTATACTCTTAAGGTTTCATTCAATTTCTTCTATCTATACCCGACATATGCTTCCTTCTTTTTCTTAACCAAAACCTCAATTACTCTGGTCATTAAACATTCCCTACAACTATCAGCCTTGATTATCACTAACAGGAACACGTTGTCTCTGGACACACACACTCATTTTTGAATGCCATTGCTTTACCGGTGAACATTTGCCCCAAGTCAACTTTTGAAAGTTCTTGTCCAATACTGTCAAAATTGGCCTTCCTCCAATTTAGAACTTCAACCTTTAGGTCCAGTCTATCCTTTTCCATCACTACTTTACAAATAAAAGAATTATGGTCACTGGCCCCAATGTACTCCCACACTGACACAGCAGTCACCTGTCCTGCCTTATTTCCCAAGAGTAGGTCAAGTTTTGCACCTTCTCTAGTAGTAGGCACATCCACATACTGATTCAGAAAATTGTCTTGTACACACTTAAATTCCTCTCCATTTAAACCCTTAACACTATGGCAGTCCTAGTCTACACTTGGAAAGTTAAAATCCCCTACCATAGCCACCTAACTATTCTTACAGGTAACGGAGTTCTCTTTATAAACTTGCGCCTCAATTTCCCGCTGACCATTGGGGGGGGGGGGGGGGGGGGGGGGGGCGAAAGTACAACGCCAATAAAGTGATCCTTCCTTTCTCATTTCCACCCAATTTCTCAGGGAGAATATTCCTGGGAATACATCCAAAGTACAGCAGTAATGTTGTCCCTAATCAAAAACACCACTCCCCCTCTTCTCTTGCTCCCCTTTCCATCCTTCCTATAGCATTTTTCCTATAGCATTTGTATCTTGGAACATTAAGCTACCAGTCCTGTACACCCCTGCTTCAAGTCACTATCATTTTATGATATCCCAGTCCCATGTTCTTGCACTGAAATAAATGCAGTTTAATTTAATCAGTCCTACCTCATTCTCTGCATTGTTCCTGCCTGCCCTGACTTTGACTTGCTCCTTTTCCCACTATACCAGTCTCAGACTGATCTCTTTACTCACTACCTCCCTGGGTCCCACACCCCCCCCCTTACTAATTTGAATCCTCCTGAGCAGCTCTAGCATATCTCCCTAGCCAAATTAGTAGTCACTTCTCCCCAGAAGAGATTTCAATAATCCAAAAACATGAACCCTTCTCCCCAGTACCAGCTCCTCAGCCATGCATTCACCTGTTCTACCGTCCTATTCCGACCTTCACTAGTCATAGCACCAGGAGTAATCCAGATATTACTACCCTCGAGGGCCTCCTTTTTAAATTCCCGCCTAACTTCCTATTTTCTCCATTCAGAATCTCACCCTTTTCCCCATCTATATTGTTAGTTCCAATGACCTCCTGCTGGTTCCTCCCCTCGGAGAACATTCTGCACTCTCTTCCCCCCCCCCCCCCCCAGAAATCCTGGATCCTGGCATCAGGGAGGCAACATACCATGCTGATTTCTAACTGTTGGCCACAGAAAGATCGGTCTGTGCCTCTGCCTGGAGAGAGTCCCCTATCACAATCGACCGCTTGGAATCAGACATATCCCTCATCACATTACAGCCATTCTCAGTACCAGAAACTTGGCTGTTCGTGCTACATTCTCCTGACAGTCCATCACCCCTACATTTTCCAAAACAGCATACTTGTTTGGGATGGAGATAGTTCAGGAGTCTCTTGTGACTGTCTGCCTCCCTCTCCTACCCTTTCCTAGAGGTAACCCATTTACCTAACTCTCTTCTTGTAACTGCCATCACATCCCCTAGCTCCTGTAAATTCCTTATTGCCTCTAACTGCGACACCAACCCATCCATGTGATCTGATTGGATTCACAATCAAACACTTGCTGCAGACATAACATCAGTAACAATGGAAACTCTCCCTAATCTCCCATATCCGACAGGAAGAGCATATCACTCTACTAAAGGCCATCTTTGCACCTTAACCTACGGACACAGAAAATAGCAGTCTCACCACTCTAAAAAACTAGACTAACTTAGTAGCTATGTTTTTAAATTTTTAAAATTTAATCAAGAGACAGCTCAATAAAACAATAAAAAAAAATTCTACTCACTATTGGAGATTTTTAAAAAACACAGCAAGGTTACACTTAAAAACTATGCTCTCAGGCTGTGAACTCTCCCACACATGTCCCAAAGTCAGCTGTGAATTTCCCTGTTTACTATTTTTCCTTAGACACACTCTAGAGACACTTGAACTCAAACAGCCAAGACAGTAGCTGTGCAGATCCACTGTGTCAGACAGCAATTTAGGTTTTTTTCTCATTTGATTCACTGACCATATGGTTGCTACCTTTGTCTCTTTTCCTCCTTTTTAAAGTGCCATTGTTTTGATCTTTATCCACCCTCAAACTTCCAAAACAATGCAACTGCTTAGAAAACAGTAATTACAATTCCAGGAATTTGAATGGATAGGAAATTGGTTGAACAGAGATACTCAGTGGTGGACAAGAGTGCTAAAAAGGTTGGCCCATGAATGGGTGTTGAGCTCTCAATTTTTGAAGTTGCTTTAGTGACCATAAATTGTAAGCCAAACATGATCTTTAAGACACAGTAATTTAGGGAGAGAAGGTCTCTCTGCAGGACTGAGATTGAGGAGCTGGAAGATGCCAATTTAAGGCATGGGACAAGTTTGCATGTGAAATAACAAGTGCCAGTAATAGTATCTCATAGCATTCTCACTACATCAAAAGGCCACATGTTCAAGGTCTAGTCCAGAAACTACAACACATTATCTTGCTGACATTTGGAATGCAGCACTTTCATTGTTTCAAACGTTACGATAACCTATACAGATAGACAAGACACCAGCGTAATCAGATGGGGAAAACTCCACAACAATCAAGAGGATTAGGATGCTCAGACGTTAGGCCAACACTTAACAGTTAACCAACACTTAAATCTTATCCAACACTACTAAGAACAGACTCTGATCATCCATGCTATTGCAGTTTTGAGAATTTACTGAGTTAATTGGCTCTTTCATTTGCCTACAAAAACAATAATTATATCTGCATTGCTGGAAAAAGACTTTATCAAAGTTTCCTTATGAAGGGCTTTTGCCCGAAACATTGATTTTCCTGCTCCTTGGATGCCTCCTGACCTGTTCCGCTGTTCCAGCACCACTAATCTAGACCCTGATGACTGCTAGTTAACTGTTAAGTTTTGTTTAACTTTAAAGCAAGTAGGTTCACTTTGATCAAGATATTGCCAAGGCATTACCTGTTCGTGTTGAGTTGAAAGGGGTATAATGTGTGGACATATTTTGTCTTCAAAGAATAAATTGTGCATTAATAGATGTAGCTTCCAGTACAAGCAAGTGCACCAGATTAAGTCTCACCAATAATACCAAACTGACTAAAAGGTTTAAAAAAAAAGTCTTTCAGCAATACCCAAATTCTGTACTACCAGATGACTTTTACATGTTCAGGAGACATGTGGAGATAAAGAGTTAACTGTATTTTGAATGAGAGAATCTGGTCACTGCATTTTGTCCTTTAACACTGCTTTCTGAAATGCAGGATGGGACTTAAGTAAAAGATCAGCAGCTCCATGATTATCATATCCAGTCTGAATGGGACATATGGTACACTGATACCTCCTGGGAGGTCTTAGTGATTTCAAAGGTGGTACACAATACAAATAAGAGGGGGAAGGGAAAGAAATTTCAACAGTGTAGCTGGTCTTGCTACAAACAAATGAAATCAACAGAGAGAAAAAAAAAACTTACCTTTAATGCTGCTGCATAACCAACAGGTTGTGGGGCAATGTTTGATTGGCCAGCCTCCCCAGTAACAGTGGCCAATCCAAACATTTCCTGGAATGCATCCCGAATAGCTGCCACTTTAACTTCCTTGATGGAAGTTACCAAAATATCCAGATCACCACCTGATTCTAGAGGGAGAAGCAAAAATAAAATGACAAGTAACTCAGAGAAGGCTCTGCCCTCCAGGAAATATCCAAATCATTATAAATGTACACGCTCAATCATGCCACAAACAAAAAAAACTTATTTGGACTAACTCAATCATTACCATAGAAACATATGGTTAGCAGCGAGAGTAGGCAATTCAGCGCTTTGAGCCCACGCCGCCGTTAACATGACCGTGTCCGATCTTATCCTGCTTTTTTGAAAAGCGGAATAAAGGGCTACGGGGACCAGTTGTGAGAAACAAATCTGTTGATGGATTCTGCCTGCACTGCACTTGGGGCAATGAGTTCCAAAAATTCACAACCCTCTAAGTAGTAGTTTCGCCTCATCCCAGTTTTGAACCTACATCCCTCACACTGAATGTTTATTCGAGACTGCCCCACAAGGGAGATTACCTATTCAACATTCAGCTGATTAATTCCTTTTAGCATTTTCCAGTCAGTTCTACTATAATTCGGTAGTTCTGTTCTTGTGCAATCCCATGTTAAGAGAATCGTGTAACAGCTGCACCAATTAAACTAATGGGGCTGAATCGCATTATAACCAATATACACTTTAAAACTTGGCGCTTTAGAAACAGTGGCCCCAACGCATCAATTGCATTATAGCAAATTCATGTTAACAAAACACACATTATAGCAGAACAACCGGTTTGTACCTCAACCAGATCTGGTTCACCAACCTGGTGAACCTTCTCTGAACAGCCTCCAGTGCCACCAAGTTCTTCAAGTAAGGAGACCAAAACAAGACACAATACTTCAGGTGTGGTCTGACCAATGCCTTATATAGTTGTAACAACACTTCTCTACTTTTATAATCCAACCCTTTTGCAATAAATGCCAAGATTCCATTTCCTTTCTTATTATATGCTGCATCTGCACATCCACTTCCTGTGATCTGTGCACAAAGGCACCCAGATCCCTTTGCACTGACACACTTTGAATCTGCTACCCCAAATAAATGGACAACCTCGCACTTATCCACATTAAACACCATCTGCCAGATTCTGGTCCATTCTCCTACTCTATCAATATCCACCCGTAAATTCTCTCTCATCACAACCTGCTTTCTCATCTATTTTAGCAACATCCATGCATTTTATTATGTTACACTGTTCCTGCTTGCAGACCATTTAAATGGACTGTAAATAGCAGAGGTCAGAACTGAAACCTGCAGTACCCACTAGATACAGTTTATCATCCAGAAAAGGATGCACTTGATCTTCTGCTTTCTGTCAGCCAGCGAATCCTCTAGCAAAGCTAATACATTTCTGAGATCTAACCTTCTGGATCAGTGTTTTATGTGGCACCTTGTCAAATATTTTCCTGAAGTCTAGATATGCCATCACAATCCCATTATCCACCTTGCTAGTTACATCCTCAAAGAACTCCAGCAAATTTGTCAAGCATGATTTGCCCTTCATGAAATCATACTGATACTGGTGAACTGAGCTTTGTTTTTCCAGTGCTCAGTTATCTCTTCCTTTAATGACTGACTCAATCAACTTCCTCAATAGAGGTCAAACAAACTGATCTGTAGTTTTCCACTTTTTGAATAAGGGTGCCACATTAGCATGCTTCCAATCCACTGGTACCATTCCAGAATCCAAGGAAATTTGGAATACCATAACTAATGCATCTGATATATCTGCTGCCACCTGCTTTAATACCTCAGGATGCACGTCATCAGGTCCCAGGGACTTAGCTACCTTTAATCTCATCAGTTTACTGATGGGATTAGTTTCTTTCTAGTAATAGTAATTTCAATAAGTTCCTCTGTAGTAATTGCAGTTTCTGGGAGAAACTACCTTCCACTGTGAAACAGAGACGGAATATTGGTTTAGTGTCTCTGCCGTTATTATTTCCCATTATTTCACCCTCCAAATCCTGCACAGCAACGTAGATTGTAAATTGTTACTATTGCCAGATTAACATCAATGTTGAGAATTCCAACTGAGATGTGCAAATTTAATAGCAGGACTCTGAAAGAGACAGGCAAATGAATAGTTGACAGATTCCATCATGAACGAACATCTGCCCTCCAGATGCTGACTAACAAATATTTTAGTTGGTGCACCACAAGCCTTTGTCACCACAAATCCTGAAACACTAACTCCAGTTTTCCTCAATAGGTGCTGCTTGAACTGGTGAGTATTTGTAACATTCTGTTGCATTGATGGCTTTCATTACCTGTAATACATAACTATTTTGGCTTTATGCCTTCTCGACACATTCTTTGCAAATTCAGATACCACCCACCTTGACCTTAATAGACACAGTCACAGAACTCCATGGGACAGTGCCTCTGATGTCAAGCCATTGAGAAACAATCAACTCTTATATTTGTATTTTTGTTAACCAATGTGTAATGTGATACCTCTCGCAAATCTCATATTCCTTCATTTCTATGCTAGCCCCATGTGGCAACTTACTGAAGCCTATATGGAAGCCAAGGTACACCACACCCACTGCACTGATGTCACCTCAAAGTTATGTTTCCCAAACATGATATCCCTTTCTGAAATGCATGTTGGCCATGACAATTTTTTCCAATCTACATATTTAACTATTTTGACTATCAAGATTAGTCATCCCTCCCTTTTGAAAATGGTTACTGCAATGGCATTTTCATGATTTCCCATCCATAGTCAAGAGATTTCTAAAAGAGTATCAGTCCACTTCCATTTCTCCTGTCAATTTCTGCAAAAAGCATAGATGCAGGCCATCAGCTTCCAGTATTTTGTTCTAGCAAAATGCAAGCAGGTGGTGGTCACTCAGCCACTCAAACCTGTTTCAATTTACATTCTCTTCTCAACTCAACAGGCGCTGCTTGATGTTCCGTATTTTCAGCGTTTTTGTCTATGTTTCAGTCATAACTTGGTATTGAACATCTTCTGTTACTTTGTTTATTGTCATACATCCTTGGTTAAAAGCCAACATTAAAATCGACCAGCCAGTGCAGTTACCTGGATGGCTGTCAGTAAAACAGGAACAGGAGTAGGTCATTCAGCCAGTTGAGCCTACCGCAGTCAATATCATCATGGCAGACCAAGCATTTCAGTGCCTTGTAGCTACCTCATCCCCATATCTGTATGTCTCTACCTTGAGCTTACCCAAGGACTTCCATAGCTCTGTGTGACATAGTATTCCAAAGAGTCACAACTTCTTGAGAAAAAAAAAGTAATCTCAGAAATAAATGGCATCCTCAAACTTTCCAAAAGTGGAAACATCTTGCCTGTATCTACCCTGTCCATCCCTTGAAAATATTTTCTGTTTGAACTAGCTCACTCATTCTTCAAAATGTCAGAGAATACAGGAGCTGTTTGCTCAATCTGTCTTCCGAGGACAGTCCAGCCAGACCAGGACAAATCTGGTGAACTTTGTTTCATTAGCTTGATTGTAATAGTATCTTTCGTCATGGAACAGGACCAAAACTGCACACAGTACTCGACTGCGGTCTAACCAAACTCTTCTAATATAATTAGAGCAAAACTTCACTACTCCTGTATTCAAAACCTCCTACAATAAAGACCAACATTCCATTAGCCTTAATAATAGCTTGCCGCACCTGCCCGGAGTGACAAAGACACCTAGGTTCCTTTCACATAACCACACTTTCCAGCCTCATACCATTTAAGAAGCATTCTGCACAAAGTAGATCACCTCACTTTTCCAAATTATATTCCACTTGTCATGTTCTTGTCCATTCACTAAACCTCTCAAAATCGGTATCAAGCCATAATTACACCTTCCTCATAACATACATTCCCAGTTAGCTTTGTAACATTTGCAATTTTGGAAATACTAAAAGTGATCCTCAATTTCAAATCGTTGCTATATATTGCGATGCCAATTGAACGGATTCAATTCCCGTACCAGCTGGAATTACCATTACCTTCGCAATCTCGTCACTCGTCTGGCACATGGTGACCTGCAGTTGAACTCACTATCCTTTGTGTTTTTCTCTCTCTCTCTATTGAGACAGCAATATGGTTACCTTCACTTCATGCACCTTAACCAATTACACACAGTCTATAAGTAGGAGAACAATGGGAAAGAATCATCCAATATTTCTGACAGAGTATTAGTTTCAGAAACTGATTTTAAATAGGTATTTACGTAGTTCTCTTCAGTGCACATCACTGGAGGAAACAAACTTTGGCACAAAAGTCACTTAAGGAGATTTTAGGGGTGGTGACCATAACACACAGCAAGAATTGGAGTACACTAACCTCAGATAGATAAAGGAATAATTTTGAAATAGACCAAGGCCACAAATGGGCCAGTGGCCACAATTTGTGAAGAAATTAAAATCAACCTCTCTTTATATTCTAACAGTGACTACACTTCAGAAGTATTAAATTGATTGGAGCCTTTTAGATGTCCTGAAGTCATAAAAGGCAAACAAAACCAACATTCCATTGCCCCTTAATGATAACAGGCAATATAAACTTCCAAATTGATCAACTACAAAGAAAATAGAGTATTGCAATAATGCACATTGCTAACACACTGCTTTATCAGTGGCTTCACATACATTTTGCAAACATTAATGAGCCAGAGAAAACCAGACTAATAAAGAACCTAGAGAGCAGATAAGAACACATCAGAAAATTGACCCACTTCAACAGAAACTCAAGAGCTTTAGCAGATCACAACCCAAAACCTATACAGCTACCAAGAATGTGAATTACTGCCATCTATAAAGCTCTTCAGCTAATATACTTTACAAATCAAAAACTTGTTTTATTCTTTGCTTTCTGCCTTTGCTCAAATACAACACAAAAGCCCAGAATTTAAGCAAGGAAACAGATTTTTTGTTAATATCCAGAAGTTGTTAACAGTCATTTGCTACTGAAAATGGCATGTTGGGGGTCTAATACTGAAGGTTAGAGAAAAATAATGGGAAGAAAGCAAGTGGATTTAAAAATGAAAATAAATTTGCTGTGATCTGGGAAATCACTGTAAAAGTGATGGACAACGAGCAGGCAACAGAAATTCAAATGAGCTGAGGTTTACAAAGAGTGGAAAGCTATCGAAGACAACCAGACAGTTCTGGAGGTGAGAAAGGCACAAAAGATTACAACTACAGATGGGCTAAGTTAGGATGGAATTGGATTATAGTAAGGAAATGGAATATCAAAAACTCCAAAGTATTTTTTTCTGATTTACTTAATATTTTAAATCATTAAAGCAAAATAAATTGGATTTTTTAAGGCATTATACTTACTGATATAGGGAGCCATGCCTGGATCCAAGGTGGTGATCATGGACTCCACAGAATGCTTTGTTTTATCCAAAACTGATTTCACAACTGGGTTTCCTGCCACACCCTGCATAACAAATGAAACCTCAAACTTAAAACATTCAATGTTTTATTTTACCATAAACACAATCAGCAACAAAGAGTGTTCACAGTGGTCAAAGGTTACCAAAGCAGTAAAGTGGTGAATCCCTTGACTTAATTGGTCAAAGATGTTCACGAATCCACTCCATATTATCTCACCCTATCAGCTTTCTATTCCACTTCTTTTTCCCCAAGTTCACTATTTCAGCTCCCCTTAAAAACATCTATTCTACTCAGTTTAAACAGTGCACATGCCATTCTCCAAGTGAAGTGGTGTTTCTTGAATTCCTTTTGGATTTATGGGATGGGTGGAAGGGGACAATAACAAAGATCATAAATGAAACCAGCATCTCTGCACTTATTTCAAACTTACAATATTTTCAAGACATCTATTAAGTGACCTCTTAGTCTTGCCTTTCTAGAGAAAGGCAACAAATGCCATGGCCTCTTCAGATTTCTTTCAATAGATGTAACCTCATAACTATGATACAATTCCAATATCAAAGTGATGAAAACAAGCAACCATTGTTTCCATTACCATAAAGATAACCAATTCTTGAGGGCAGCAGAAAGTTACATTCTAAGCTCTTTCATAGACATGAGCCCACCTCATGATCAACGCAGACAAGTATTACACAGATTTAGTACAGAAACATTATCCCATCTCTATCAAAGCAACAAGTAAACTGACCTAGGAGTGCTTATGATGCCACTGGGCGTCAAGAAGAACAGGAAATATTCAACTCCCTCAAACAGACTTCCTTCTGACTAAAGGATGAACAGAAAAATAGTGACAGAAGATTGTCATCAATCATTCATTGTGATCAAGGCTGATCTGTATCTTAACTTCATACACTTGCCTGAACCCCAAATCCATTAATGCAACTGCCCAATGAAAAGCCATCAATCCTTGATTAAAACAGATAATTGAGTTAACATCTGTGAATTTTAGTAAGAGGGTAATTATTTTCATAATTGTCACAAACTTTACATGAGGAGGAATTGCATACTTTCTCAGATGTTAAGGTTAGGTCCTTGTGTCTTAGGCTCCAGTCACCAATTTCTCTCTCTACCCAATTCATTCCTCAAATCCTAAAAGCTTCAACATTAAATCACACCTTAATCTATATTCTGAATATAAATCCAGTACACATGGTCTCTTCTCATTGTCTAACCATGATAACACTAGCAACCGGTAAATTTACATTGTATTTTGTTCAAATGGCTAATAAATCATCTCTCACATGGTGTACAGAACTGTATATGGTACTTCAGATGTAATTAGCAAGGATTTTTCTATTACTTATAGAAAATTCTCATAGTCTAGAGGTAGAAATGAAGTCTTTTAGATGAGTTTGTAACTAACCACTGTATATTTTAGTAGTATTATGTGGACCCTTAAATAGTACATCAATTTAAACTCCGTTTCTAACAGAGGAATGAAAGGAAGACAAGTGCAAGAATCTGGTATCGATATTAACAGTGTAGATACTAACAGCCACCAACATACATCAATTTAATGGAGTAAAATAAACAGCAACCTTTGGAGTACACAACATTTCAATTCAAATTCTGGAAATTAGCCACAAGATATCCTGCTCCTTCATAAATTTGCGCTTTGCAATCTTCACCAGTGTTGGCCTTGATAACATTCTAACATTCCAGTGGAAACTCAGAGAGATGCAAAGCACTTGGACTGCATTAAATTAACAGTTTGATAAATAATTATCATGGGGTGGGGGGTGGAATTGTGTTTCCTGACTGTTAAGTATCATTGCCTCATTGGCAAACTGAGGTAGAGAATTTAATTTAAAAAGTTTAAAGTTTCCTGTATTTGCATCTAATTCTCAACATTTCTTCTTTTCTAATCATGATTTAATTATGATTTATAACTCATGATTTCTACTTTACATGTCCCAAGTTGAATTCTTCAATGTCACTGATGTTGCTGTTACTTTTCCTATTCACTAACATCATTGTATGGCACTTTGTGTGGCATCTATCAAATACTGCATTAAAGTCATCACTTAAAAATCTGTTTAAATTTGGCTGCTAGGTATCAGCAACTTGAATAGCAAATGCCACTTCGACCCAAATCACAAAATACATTTCAAGAATTACATTCAAGATTTACCTTAAAGAAGCCCCATAGTCCTCCACCAGAGGCGCTTTGATCATAATGTGCAGACATTCTGGGATCTTCAGTCTCTTCTGGGAAAGTAATGGAAGAGCCACCTCTAGTGGGAGCAGAGGTCTGAGGCATTGTGTTTGGCGCAACTCCTGTCAATATGTTAATAACTTTAGGAACCAGGTTTATGATGCTCATGTTTAGCAGGACTTATTTTGGAATGAGAATGTTAATTAAAAGATAGTCTAACATTAAACAATTGGTGTTTTGAAAAGAAAGTGTCAGCCGAATTCTTGTTCCTTACTGCTAAACAATGACCCCATCTATAAGTCGAGCAAGTCAACTTCAGTTTAATGCTGAAATTACATTTAACAGAACATCCTTTCATTAAATTGCTTTCTTAATGTTAGGTAAACCAGCTTACCACCCCTCAAACATGCTGGTACCAACAGTATCATAGTGAGGAGCACTAGAGTCATAGAGATGTACAACATGGAAACAGACCCTTCAGTCCAACCCGCCCAGATATCCCAACCCAATCTACTATTGGAAAAACTAGTTCTCCTTGAAGTAGCTTGTTACAGTGGAGTCACAGGGATCAGACAGTATCCCATGATACAGACCAGGTAGCATAAACAAGGGAATGAAGCAAAACAGGAGGGTGAATAAAGAGAAATATGATTAGTCTTTCCTTTTCAAGAACTAAAAACATAAAATTATGTCCCATCCCTATTAATTAAACGATTACAATGTTGATATTCCCTGTGATAATAGTTATTATTAAAAGATATAGTGATATTAGGAGGACTGAAGAAAAGATTTTAACTGTGTCAGCTAGTGTTAAAAAGATTCACATTACATAATACTGACAATATTAGACACCCTTGTACAATTCCTAAGTTAAGCAAGTACAAACTATTCTATGAACAAAGATGGAACATTAAAATTAAACTACCACCTGCAACAGATGAAGAAAATGTTGGCATCAGTGGGGTTTGAGGGGTTCGACCAGCGTGACCTCGGGTGATGTCGTAATTGGCAGTCATGGAGAAACCAGTGATTGGTGGACCTATGGGAGGTGCAGAAAAGACAGGACCAGCAGGAGAACCCACAGGAGGAGCTGAAGGAGGAAAGTTTATGGGACTGCTATAAGCTGCAGTCCCAGAATGAGCAACAGCTGGATGAATGGTGGAAGCGACAGTAGAAGGTCCCATAGCCAGGGGTGTGGAAGACCTAGCAGGAGGCATGTGGGTTTGAGGTGGTGGTGGTGTAGAAAAGGTTGAGGGAGGTAATGGAGAGAAAGAGCTGGTGATAGGATTAGATAAAGGACTGGGTAGAACTGCAGACAGATAAGCCAAAAGAGAAACAAAACAAACATGAGAAGGTTTAGAAGCATATAATCAACATAAACATTATTCTTGTTTAAATAAAAAAGGACATTGACCTACCCACCCCAAATTAGCTCCATAATTTGATAAAGGCATGGCTAATTTTTCACCTTAACTTTCCCACCAATCTCAGACACCTTTCTTTGACTCTGAACTGAATGAAGAACGTTCTCATTGCAGTACGGATTGGCCAGCCCCTTCTCCTGAGACTACCTTCTAGTTCTAGATATTCATAGCATAGAATCCTGACAGTGTGGAAACAGGCCATTTAGCCCAACTAGTCCACACTGACCCTCTGAAGAGTATCCCACCCAGAACCATTCCCCTACCCCATTACTCTACATTTCCGCCGACTAATGCACATAGCCTACACATCCCTGAATACTATGGACAATTTAGCATGGCCAATTCACCTAACCTGCACATCTTTGAACTGTGGGAGAAAACCACAACACCCAGAGGAAACCCACCCAGACACGGGGAGAATGTGCAAACTCACACAGACAGTCGCCAGAGGCTGGAATTGAATCCGGGTCCCTGGCACTGAGAGGCAGCAGGGCTAACCACTGAGGCACCATGCAGCAAGTGAAAACAGCCTTTCCACATCCATCTTATCAAGTCTTTCAAGAACCTCATATTGAGGCCAATCTTTTGATACATCTAAACACCAGGAATAAATGCCCATTCAAATAATCTCTTCCCAAGTATCAACATTCTCATCTCAGGAACCAATTTATGAACCTTCATTGTACCCTCAGCCAAAAATATCCTACCTTCAATGTGGAAAGCAAGACAACTACACCATCTCACCAAATCCCTATACAACTGCAGCAATATCTACTCTTACCTTTGTTTAAAAAGGTCAAAATGTCATTTACTTTCTAGTTACTTGATGCATGTGCATGATAAATATGTGTTTTTGCACAAAGAGACCCAAATCCCTCTGAATACCATCAAACATGCAATCAAGTAATTTTCAGCATTTCTAAATTTTCTTTGAGTGATAAATCACATTTCTTTCCATATTATACTCCACCTATTACCTCTTATCCATTCACTGAACATAATTTATATTCCTTTGCAACCATTGTGGATTCCACACAGCTTTCCTAACTTGCTGCCTGTCACCAAATTCCTTACTACTTCTAATTTCCTGTCTATTAACCAAACCTTTTTGTGAATATCATACCCCCATTCCTTAAGCCCTTAATCTGTTCAACCACCTTTGGTAACAACTTTTCAAAGCAAAATATACCACTTCCTTTAATAAAACCATGCCAACCCCGCCTTTAAATATTTTTGATTTTCTAAGTGCAGTGTTATCACCACATTCATAATGGCTCTCAGCATTTACATGCCAACTGATGTCAATCTCTCATTTCTAAGCTCCATAATAACAGTACAGCCTTGTACACCTACAAGGCAGGCAAACTCAAAGGAATCAATATGGAAAAAAAAACACTTAAATAGTAACCTAGCTGTGCTCAAAGCATTTAAGTTAGACAACTCTACTGTACAAAACACATTCCCATTCATTAAAATGTAGCATTTCAACCACAGAATCACTTATGACATATCCCATTTCAAAAAACCAGAACCTGTTGAATACAACTTTCTTACTTCAATCTCGGTTTGGGTTTTTTTGTGGGGATGATGATAGGTGGATGCGCTCAGATATTAGCTAATGAAAAATTTAGCCTCATAACAGATTTTAGACTTAAAATGTTGCAAGATTGAACCCATGGTAAAAAAAATTGTAGTTGAACACTATAAAGCTTGCTCATAAAAACTGAAAAATGAAACTTTTACATTTCAAGAGATTAAGTTTTTGATTGAAAATAGCTGATAAAATGTATCAAATTGCATCCTAGTATCCAACTAAAATGTCAACTACAATTGCAATATCTTGAGGCAAGGAAATGATCGCACAGAGTTGGTTCATTGGTACAGCTTTATTAATACTTCAAACCAATGCCACGGTCTGTTCTCCATTAATATCCCATGTGCATTTAGATTCAGTATTTTCAAATACAGAAATTCCATTCTAGTGATATTGTAGTTTTTGTCTCCACAGGCATCTGTGATAAAACACTTCATAATCAAACAAGAAAATCTTAAAACTTCAGTATAGTTTTACAGATAATGGAATTCTAACTATCAAGGGATTTTACAATCCAGAAAAAAAGGCCATTCAGCCCCTCTTGCCCATGCTATGTTAATTCTCTACATGACCTTAATCCCACTCAATCTTCATCTCACTATCACTATAAAACGTGTCCAAGTGTTTCACCCCACTCACTTCCTGTGATAGTGAATCTGACATTCTCATGATTCTCTAGAAGCCGATCTAGAAATCGTAATTAGTTGCTTAATGGGAAACTATTTAATGGTTTTTACTTCTTTTCCATGCTAATGTTCTTGTTACTGATCTAAAAATATAATCTTTCACCATTTACCCTTTTAACTGCTTTCATAACTTTTAAATCTTTTGGAGATATTTTCATGCAATAAGACACAATCTGCAAAAAAGTTTTCTGAAGTCCTTCACATTCAGAGAAGATACTTAAAATGTATATGATGTTAAAAGTTAAGTCAGTTGTACAGAAGATCTCATAAACCAAATAAGCATCATAGCATAGAACTGTTTTGTTCCAAATATCAGAAAAAAATTAAAATGCATATTTACTTGCATGTTTGTCAAGTTATTCTTTGTTATTTAATTAATTAGTACTAATTTACTCACTGACATTCTTGTCTATGAATAGAAATTGCCTAAAATTTAATACAGCACTACCTGTAGGGGCAGGGGCACTGCTTGCAATCACTGTGTTGTTAGGTGGTGGGGTACCGGGGGGAGTCGTCTCAATCCCACTTTCCTCCATCATTTTTTTCTTCAATCACAATTTGCTGCAAGCATACAAAAACAAAGACATACAACAATTATGTTTCTTAATTCAAAATTCAGGATCACTTAGAAAGAAGTACCCACATTTGCTCTGATTAGAAAAGTGGCTAGCTACATTTATTCATTCATTCAAATGTTGATAGCAGAGAGTCACCATGCTATTAAATTCAAACAGTCAATACAGGGACATCAGTACAAAAAAAACTCAATCAGTAGGCTGAGGCAATAGGGCTGGAAAATGTTCGTATAGAACAAGTAAAAGCTATTTCCACTGGTGAGATGGTTGGATAGTAACAGGTCACAATTTTATATTAGTCTCCTGATAAGATGTGGGGAAAATGGACAGGAGACACGTGAATTTTTCTTTGGTTCGGCCAACAATTTCACAATTGCTCCAACAGCCTTCTCTGCTATAAAAATTCTATCTCTAGTCAGCTCAGCAATTGTTGCCCACTGCAAATGCCCTTCAAGGTGGCAGTGAGCCACTGTCTTGAAATGCAGGAATCTGTACGGTGTAGGTACATTCACTGCAGTATTAGCAAATGGGCTCCATGAGATACATGGTAATTGACAAAAAAAACGTGGGAATTAAGAAGAAATAATTAGGCAGAGAGTTATGATTTGGATTTCATTGCCTTATAAAGGACAGTGGAAGCAAATCCATTTACAACTCTAAAAAGGGGAGGTTTTTATTATGAATTAATTTCTAAGGTATTAGCATTTTTCATAAAGCTAAAATATACTGTCCATCTTTAGTGATCCTTGTAAGCGTGGAGGATGCTTTTAGCTGCTGCAGTCCACATGAAGAATTATCCAGAGTGCTGTGCTGTTGGCAAAGCAGTGTCAGGATTTTCATGCAGTAACCATGGAGGAACACAATAAATTTTCACTAAGGTGCAACATGGAGGTGGTGTTGTAGCTGGTGGTATGTACCTGCTACCTTTGTTCTCCTGTGATACAGGTTGAGCTTGAATCATGCTGAACATTTGAAGAGTTAAAGCAGAGCATTGTGCAGATTGTAAACATTGCTGCCATTCTCCACAAGTGGTGGAGATAGTGATAAAAAAGCACAAGTATAAATGGCTAAATGGCTCTTTTGGCACTCTGTGGTAGAATGAATACTCTCAACATCCTGTGCGGATTCTATTCCACAGAAATCATGCAACTCCACTTTATCATCAGCTCATAATGGCCTCACCTTCATTGGCACCATGCACAAGAGCAATTAAAAAACTTGGCCAGACTGGAACAGAAGAGTCTGTCAGACTTAGTCTTGTGTTAATGGCAACATTTCCTTCATGAATCACTTCCATGATAACTTCAACATCACAACTAATTTTGTACTTTTTAGCTGAGAGTTCCAAGCGTACCAATGTTGCTAGAACATTGGAGTCAAATTGTTTAATTTGCAGACTAAAATACCTCCAACTGGCAAACTAAGTTTAATTTTGGTTCAGCTTCAGAAATAATATGGTACTTAGAAAGGCCTTTAATGGTAAATTAACTGAGGCCATTCTAATGGCTGAATGAGACCATTTCCATCAGCAATAATGAAGAAAAAAACACCTGGCATGGACTTTTGAGAAATCAAGAAAACTCAAAGCTATTGTTTGATTGCATTTGTGAACCAAGTAGATAGTCGGAACTACAATAATTGTCAAAGGCTTGCTGAATGCACACACAGATGCAATATCACAAAAGATGGTTAACACGAAGCATATTTTCCTAAAATTAAAAAAAAGATGTGATGAGTAATGTAGATTTAGGAAGACATGAAACAGAACCTCAGAAGGATTCTTATAACCACCAAAACATCAGAAACAGTTAAAACTTCATCAGGCTTAAAATAACTGCAAAGCAAAAGAATGGAGTTTAAAACATTTGGATCAGTATTGTAATTGGACTGCCACTGTATACTTGGCAAATTCCAGTAACTTTACAGTTTGAAAGCTTTAGAAATTTGTGCAATGGTAGTTTCTAAAAAGACTTGTTACATGGAATCTACTAAAAGCTGAGCTTTAAAAAGTGATGTCCCAGCAAGTTATCAAGTCAATGCGGTTCAAGTTTTTGCTACTGCCACTCATAACCCACAATGATATGCAGTTTTACTTTTTACTTTGAATTGCAAATCGGACAATTTACTGCATGGCATGCTGCTTCCACTCTGATGGTGGCAGTGTAGAAGAATTGATTTCCACAGGTACGTAGACGTCAATGGTCAAATGACCAGATTGCATAAACAAAAAAATTGAATGTTGGAAAATACTAAAGAGAAATAAGATGTGAATTCACCTTAAAATACCACAGCAACATTCTCATTTGCATGTTTTTATACATCTCTAAACAGGAAAATCGCCTCCATCAGCAGGTAACATATTGCAAACCAGTGATCAGATATGGAACCTCCTTGCCCCTTGATTCGCATCACACCATGCAATGTACACAAACAAGAAAACAAATACAAAGGCTGGTCAGTTGGAAGTGTGCTGTAATCCTTCTATCACTAGTTAGGCAAGCATTTGTAGCCCGGTGCAAATGCTGTTACTTCATACAAAACCTCCTCACCACTCTTACACTGTAGCTTTAGGATACATGAGATACAAGATCCACTGCAGCAACTTCTAGTCAAAAACATTTTGCAGCCCTACAAATTTTACATCCAAGATTCAGAATGATAAGGTTCCAGGGATATCAGTATTTGAGCTATACAGGTCAGCTCATTTATTGACAATCATAGAATCCTTACAATGCAAAAAGAGACCACTTGGCATATTGAATCTGTACCAGTACTCTGAACAGCATCCCTCACAGACCCCTAGCCTACTCCCATAATCCACATTAACCATGGCCAATCCACCTCGCCTGCACATCCCTAGTCACGACTGTGGGATCATGTTCAAATAACAACCAAAACCAGTGAGTGGTGAAAATAGCTTCTTCATTCAGCGACTGCAGTAGCTCAAGTTTGAGGCGGTAATAGAATCCCGAAATACAGTTCTTACAATAGCCTCTTTATATGCAGTTCTTATACATATTAAAATTCCATTACTTTGGTGTTACATTGTTTTATCAATAGTACATAATGTATTAATGGGCTTCTGTGCTGGAGAGACAGGAGATGGCTGTTACTACGGATGGGATTAAGACTGTCCGGTCTACTTGCACAATTAAGAGGTGTTAGTCCTTTTGTCTTAAGTTTGTAAATGTTAGTAAAAATAATAAGCCTTTGTGCTCTAAATAAGCTAGAAATTATAGCTGTATTAAATAAAAGAACAAAGGATATTAAACGGATTTCCGCCACTGGATTGAGAGATTTGCTTAATATTTGCTAGTGAGAGCTTCATTCATTCATGCAATTTCACATAAATGCAGTTTTGACAGTTTCTTAAAGTGATAGCAGCCCAGTTAAAAGATACATATTAATTGGAAAAACAGTGTGGTGCTCTATAATCTATGCAGGTCAGAGTGACGGTCGATAAGGGCTGATTAATATTATAACGTTTTGTGGAGACTTGATGGGGACGGTATGGATTATGATACTATTCTGAGGTAGCTTTTGACGAAGAAAGCCTGATAAGAGTCAAAGATGCAAAGAGGCAGTAATGGGCTTGGAAGTAATGTTTTCATTTTAAACTATCTTGTAACAGTAAAATATACCACAAAACGATGGTGTTATGAAAGAATGAATGAAACCGTATTATAGTAAAGAGTTATGAATGAATGAAACAAACAAAGTGTTGACTTGTGAGTGGGTTAGTGAAGGGGTTATGAATGAGTACATGTAAAGTGCTTGAGAGTGAATTAGCAAAGTGACCTATAACACAAAATGTCACAGTACAAACAATTTTGCATGGCTAATTCACCAATCTGCACATCTTTAGACTGTGGGAAGAAACAGATGCAGACATGGAGAGAAGGTGCAAAATATATGCAGGCTGTCACCCAAGGGTGGAATTGACCCAGAGTCCCTGGTGCTGTGAAACAGCAGTGCTAACCAGAGCTACTATGGTGCCCTCAGTAAAACATCTTACTGAGCACATTCACAGTTTACAGTAATAGGGTAAAATATTGCCCACAAAGGTTGCAGGGAACCACCTATTCTTCTAAAAGCTCAACTTTAAACCAATACTTTGTGACTATATATGTTGATGCTCACAGATATTTTAAAGATAAAAGTAAAGACATAACTTGGACAGAAAGTGTATAGACCAGCAGACAATAGTTGGATAGGTATAGACTTGCATTTACACAGCAAACGTTACACACGCAGGATATCCCAAAGCACTTCACAACCAAATACTGTTTTGCATGTACAATATTCAGTGCTGTAATGTAAGAAACAACAGCCAATTTGTGCAGATCAAGTTCCAAGAACAGCATTTTAATCTTTCCTAAGAACTTGTTTTAAAAATTTCAGTTGAGGAACAAACATTGAATAGAACACAAGAATTAACACCTCTCCGAAATATCAAGATTTTTAAAAATCCACCTCAAGTGGTGTAGGAGCCTGGTGTTTCTCTCATTTGCAAAAGTCAGCACTCCAAAAACTCTGTGATTCCTTCCATAACCGTCTCCACCGCTCTCTAAGGCATTGCTTAACACCCAAATCAAGCTGCTGGTTGTCAGTTCGAACATTCTCTAATGGAGCGTCTGATCAAAATTTGTCTGATAATCCATGTGCCATAGCTTGGGGATGCTTTACATCATAGAGAGTGAGAGTATGTGTTTGGGAAGGCGGGGGGGGGGGTTAAGCAGCAGTACCTTGGAACCTGGAAATGAGAGCTGAAAATATGTTGCTGGAAAAGCGCAGCAGGTCAGGCAGCATCCAAGGAAAAGGAGATTCGACGTTTCGGGCATAAGCCCTTCATCAGGAATGATCCCTAGCATCTGCAGACCTCACTTTCACCTGGAAACGAGAGTCTTCAAGGTGGTGGTGGGGTGGGTTAAAGGGAAAGCCAAGAGCCTGCAGGTACCACACGCTCTGATTGACCAGGAATCTCTTGCAGCCTTTTCGTCTGCCATTGGCATGTGTGACAAGTTGATAACTCAACTTTGTTTTGGCTCCAACATGATGGGCATACCTCCCAAGGCCATCAGACCCTGAAGCGGGGCTTGACCCCCGCAAGTTGTGGAGGCCGGGGAGCTGCTTCTCACCCCCAAAACGGCACGGGTTTAGCAGTTTGACGTTCCTTTGCTCAGCAGCAGCAGCAGCAGCAGTGACCTTTCGGAAACCCCTTTGAGGAGCTACCCTGGCACTGCCGGGCGAGCTTCACAAACCAACAGGCCCGCCTGAAAACTCGGGCACTCGGCCCCGAGGACAGGGACAACAGGCACGGGAAGATCCCAGGAAGGTTCCCCCTCCCCAGTATATATGTACACTTACCTCTCTCTCGGTCTGCCGCCGGCCCGCCGCCTCTGCTCAAGATGGCTCCGTCGCCACGGTAACGTCAGCGGCCACGTCAGCGGCGCGAGCATCATCAGCTGCCACGTCCCAGGGAAGCCTCTTAAATGGGCAACACGCTCACCCACGACAGGTGGACCCCACAATGACACTGATCCACCTTGACCTCTCTCTCTCGCCCCCCCCCCAACGTACTCACTGACACTGATTAACCCTCTCACACTCACTGACGCCCCCCTCAATTCTTACTGACATGCACACCCACGACCTCACTGACAGATTGTTTCCCCCCCCCCCCCACGCACACTCATTCACACCTGTTGACATCCCCCACCCTTACTAACATCCCCCCACTCTCACTGACGCCATAGGACATGGACAGGTCATACCTGGACAATTTTCCACATTGTTTAGTACATGTCAGCATTACAACTGTCCTGGAACAGTTTGCCTAAGATCATTGTCTGAAGGCAATGAGATATACAGTTGACACAGCTGGTTGCATTTGTGTGTAAATGCTTCATCCTTGTTAATGTCCCGGACTCCATATTCACTCAGGATGGGAATGTTTATGGAGGCAACTCCTTTCATTAATAGCATAATTGTCCATAACCTTTCCAACAGGATGTGACAAGGCTGCAAATCTTTGATCTGATCCATCGATTCTAAGATATTGTAGCTATGTATTGTAGCTAAGATATTGTAGCATGTTTGATATGGGTAATGTAATTTCTGCAGTTTCACACACTCTCTCTCACACAGGAGTCACACATTCTCACACACACACTTACACACACACACTCTCTTATACACACACACCACACACACACTCACACACGTACACACACACTCTCTACACACACTCACATACACACACATTCACACCACACATACACATCTACACACACACATACACACACACATACTCTCTCACACACACATACACACACTACACACATATACACACACACATACACTCTCTCACACACACATACACACACACACATCACACATACACACACTCACACCACACATACACACACACACTCACACCCACTCACACCACACACACACACACACACACATCACACACATTCTTTTGGTATGGGTAAGGTAATTTCTGTATTAAAACTGAGGTTTAATAAGTAAAAGCTAATTATGAGCAACTAGGCCATATGAGAACATGAACCAGAAGTCACCTCTGTTATGTCAGGAACATGGTAACCTTGGGCAAGATACCAAGGAATGCTTTAGCGAGACACAGAGGGCAAAATACAATAGAAGCCCTTTATGACATGCAGATAAATGCTTTAACCAGCAGAATTGTTAAAAACAATATAATATTTAATTAAAGAATTGGCAGAGAAAAGCGTGAAATGTTTTAACCAATGGAATTGTACTAATGTTTTCGAATGTAAGAATAATGTATAAATATTACTGCTGTAAACCGTTCTGCGCGATTCTTCCGAAGCCCCTTTGGAAGATGCCCAAACTTGCAAGTTTGAAATAAACATCCGTTGCTCATTTGTGTGTCTCGCAGTATTTTGATTTGCCACGGGAAAAGCGGTAGCCGGAGGGGATGAGGGCTGGTGCTGACAGCTTGGAGTTCGCCTCCTAGGACGGGACCTTGTGGACAGTCTCCCTTGAAGTCAAGGGTTGAAGGACAGTCCGCGGTCGGCAGAGTGTGGAGGCAGAACCCGGTTGATCTGAACCATAGCCCTAGTGTAGAATAGTTAGCCAAGTGTCAGGGACTATTTTCCGGAGATTTAGAATACCTAGACAGAATTCACTTATAACATGTTGCTTGTATTGGCAGGTGTATAGTCCTGTGTTGTGGTTTCACTAGGTTGGAGCATCATTTTTGAGTTTGCGCTGCACCTAACATACTATCTCAAATTCCTTATTGAACAGGAGTTGTTCCAGTAGTTTAATAGCTGAAAATGTGTTGCTGGTTAAAGCACAGCAGGTTAGGCAGCATCTCAGGAATAGGGAATTCGACGTTTCGAGCATAAGCCCTTCATCAGGAATGAGAGAGAGTAGCCAAGCAGGCTAAGATAAAAGGTAGGGAGGAGGGACTTGGGGGAGGGGCGATGGAGGTGGGATAGGTGGAAGGAGGTCAAGGTGAGGGTGATAGGCCGGAGTGGGGTGGGGGCAGAGAGGTCAGTAAGGAGATTGCAGGTTAGGAGGGCGGTGCTGAGTTGAGGGAACCGACGGAGACAAGGTGGGGGGAGGGGAAATGAGGAAACTGGAGAAATCTGAATTCATACCTTGTGGTTGGAGGGTTCCCAGGCGGAAGATGAGGCGCTCCTCCTCCAGCCGTCGTGTTGTTATGTTCTGCCGGTGGAGGAGTCCAAGGACCTGCATGTCCTCGGTGGAGTGGGAGGGAGAGTTAAAGTGTTGAGCCACGGGGTGGTTGGGTTGGTTGGTCCGGGCGGCCCAGAGGTGTTCTCTGAAGCGTTCCGCAAGTAAGCGGCCTGTCTCCCCAATATAGAGGAGGCCACATCGGGTGCAGCGGATGCAATAGATGATGTGTGTGGAGGTACAGGTGAACTTGTGGCGGATATGGAAGGATCCCTTGGGGCCTTGGAGGGAAGTGAGTGTGGAGGTGTGGGCGCAAGTTTTACATTTCCTGCGGTTGCAGGGGAAGGTGCCGGGGGTGGAGGTTGGGTTGGTGGGGGGTGTGAATCTGACGAGGGAGTCACGAAGGGAGTGGTCCTTGCGGAACGCTGATAGGGGAGGGGAGTGTGGAGTTTGCACACTCTCCCCATGTCTGTTTGGGTTTCCTCTAGGTGCCCTGGTTTCCGCCCACAATTCAAAGATGTGCAGGTTGGATGGTTTGGCCATGTAGGGAATGCATAGGATAGGTGGATTAACCATGAGAGGCGCAGCGTTGTTGGGATAGAGTGGGGGGGCTAGGTCTGGGTGGGATGCTCTTCAGAGGGTCAGTGTCGGCTTATTGGCCCTCTGAAGAACAGTGGCTTGTTTTCACATTGTAGGGATTCTATGATTCTACGACCCATATCCCACTATTCCTTCTCATTCGTCCAGGTGATTCTTGAATGCTGCTATTGTGTCTGCTTCCTCTGGCAACCCAGGCACTCACCATCCTTTGTGTGAAAAACATGCTTCGCACATTCCTTTAAATTTCCCCCATGCACCTTGAACCTGTGTCCCCCTGTAATTGACCTGCCCACCCTGAGAAAAAGCCTCATACTTTCCATTCTATCCATGCCAATCACAATCTTATAAACTTCTATCAGCTCGCCACCTCGACCTCCGGCGTCCCAATTAAAGCAAACCCAGTCTATACCTAAAATCTCCCATTGACCTTCATTCCTGAAGAAGGGCTCATGCCTGAAATGTCGATTCTCTTGCTCCTTGGATGCTGCCTGACATGCTGTGCTTTTCCAGCAACACATTTTCAGCTCTGATCTCCAGCATCTGCAGTCCTCACTTTCTCCTAAAATCTCCCATACCAAGCAACATCCCAGTAAACCTTTTCTGTGCCCTTCTGAAGCATCCACATCCTTCTGGTAGTGTAGTGACCAGAACTGTACACAATATTCCAAGCGTGGCCTAACTAAAGCTCTATAAAACTGCAGCATAACTTGTTTATCGTTATACTCAATTTCCCTTCCAAAGAAGGCAAGCATTTTGCCTTTTCCCTCGATTTTCTAAACCACTGCTGTCTTGTTCTGGAAAATCTTATTTGCAGGACTTGATCATTAATGGAGCTACCGAGCCACCTCTTGGTAAGGGGCATTGATGCCCCCATCTGATAGATATTCTGTACCCTTGCTGTACTTGGTGCTGCTTCCAAGTGTTGTTCAATGTGGACGATTACAGAGGCAAGGCAGTAGGTAGTAGTCAACTGGAGGTATCCTTATTCATATTAGACCTCATGCTTTATATCGGGATTGCAGACTTGAAGTTATTAGTTGGCAGTGATGATTCTGTTTCTATAGAACTTCTTTGCTTCATGTGAAACATAGAACATAGAACAGTACAGCACAGGATAAGACTTTCGGATCTTGATGTTATGTTGACCTTTTATCCTACTCTAAGTTCAAACTAATCTACATACCCTTCAATTTACTATCATCACGTGCCTGTTCAAGAGTTGCTTAAATGTCCCTCATGTATCGAATTCTACTACCACCACTGGCAATGCTTTCCACACACCCACCACCCTCTGCGTAAAGAACCGACCTTTGACATCTCCTCTGAATCTCCCTCCAATCACTTTAAAATTATGTCCCCTTGTAATAGCCATTTCTGCCTTTGCAAAAAAGGATCTGACTATTCATTCTATCTATGCCTCTCATCAGCTTGTACACCTCTACCAATTCACCTCTCACCCCTTTTCACTCCAATGAGAAAAGCCCTAGTTCCCTCAACCTTTCTTCATAAGACATGCCCTCCAGTCCAGGCACCATCCTGGTAAATCTTCTCTCCACCCTCTCTAAAGCTTAAAATCCTTCTTTTAACGATGCGACCAGAACTGAATACAATATTTCAAGTGTGGTCCAACCAGAGCTCTATAGAGCTGCAGCATAACCTCACAGATCTTAAACTCAATCTCCCTGCTAATGAAAGTCAACACACCATACAACCCTATCAACTTAGGTGACAACTTTGAGGGATCTATGAAACATCATCTCATGAAAACAGAATTCAACACTTATACCTATCAGGATGAGTGAACAGGCTGAAAAATATAAGGTTAAGAGATGCTCTAACAGGAAGATCTTTAAAATAATGAAAGATTTTCATGAGAATGTATACAGAGAGAATGTTTTACTTGTGGGGAAGAGCAAAACTAGGGACCCACAATTTAAGACAATCGCCAAGGAATCCAATAGAGAATTCAGGCATTTTGAGAGACTGGCGACCAATACCACATGGAGAGATGAGATGCATAATCTGGATGTGGGGGGATCCTTGATAAACAGATCTTGGAAAAAAGAATACAAGATTTATGCTATAGTACAGAAAGTACTGGAGAAACTCAGCAGGTCTAGCAACATCTGTGGAGACAGAAACAAGGACATACTTTGAGTCAGATATGACTTTTCTTCATGTTTATCTTGAAACATGAATTCCATTTCTCTCTCCACAGATGCTGCCAGACTTGCTGAGTTTCTCCAACACTTTCTGTTTCCAGTAGTTGCTGTGCTTGGCTTTTATTTGAAGATTTATGCTGATGATGAAGGATGAGAGAAGGCTTGAGTACACGATGAAGATCAGTAATGACAGATTGACTGAATGTCCTATTCCTGGGAGGTATATTCTGAGTTAGTCATGCAATTTATTGAAAAGTGATAGATATACTAAGAATCTACCAACCATCACAATGATTATGCTACTGTGTAGCAACAACACCTGAATCATAAAGTCATACAGCACAGAAACAGACCCTTCGGTCTAAGCAAACCATGCCAAACATAATTCCAAACTAGACTAGACCCTCCTGCCTGCTCCTGGCCCAAATACCTCCAATCGGTTCCTACTTGTGTACTTCTTAGAATTTCTACAATGTGGAAACAGGTCCTTCGACTCAACAACTCCACACTGACCCTCTGAAGAACAATCCACACAGACTCATTCCCCCACTACTCCACATCCACCCCAAACCAATGCACCCAACTTACACATCCCTGAACATTATGGGCAATTTAGCACAGCCAGTTCACCTAACCTGTACATCCTAGGACTGTGGGAAGAAACCAGAGCAACCAGAGAAAACCCATCCTAACACAGGGAGAACATGCAAATTCCACACACATAGTTGCTCAAGACAGGAATTGAACCCGGTACCCTGGCACTGTGAGGTAGCAGTGCTAACCACTGACCCACTGTGCTGCCCAAGGTTAGGTTAATTGGCCAGGCTTAATTGCCCATAGTGTTCAGGGATGTGTAGGTTAGGTGCATTAGTTTGGGTAAATGTAGAGTAATAGGGTAGAGGAATGGGGATGGGTGGGTTACTGTTCGGAGGGACAGTGTGGACTTGTTGGGCCAAAGGACCTGTTTCCACATTCTAGGGATTCTATGATTCTATGATACTTATCTCAATGTCTAAATGTAACTGTGTCCACACCCATCACTTCCTCAGGAAGTTTATTCCACATGTAAAAACTTTGCCCCTCAGCTTTTTTAAATCTCCCTCTCTTGTGGCTCATCTTAAAAATGTGTCCCCTGAACTTGAAATCCCCCATCCTATGGAAAAGACACCAACCATTAACCCTATCTATACTCTACAGATCACCTCTCAACCTCTAACACTCCAGGGAAAAATCCAGCCTTTTTTATAACTCAAACCATCCTAGCAACATCCTGGTAAAATTCTTCTGAATCCCCTCTAGCTAAACAATATCCTTCCTATAACTGGGCAACCAGAATTGGACACAGTACTCCAAAACAGGCCTCACCAACTTCCTGAACAACCTCAACATGACAACCTAATTCCTATATGAGTAAAGCAGCATGATAAAACACTCAACACTTTCCATTGCATTTCAATTTTGAATGGGAAGACAGAGGACTGAATCTTATGTCTTTCTTCTGGCTAAATCTGAGTTGTGTTGAGTATTTTTTGAGGGATTTTTTTGCTGCAAGGCCTGTTGAATTTTTTTGTCTTTCCAAACCAGTTGCTTTTAACTAACTGCCTAGTGCCATAAGCGTCCATCATGTCTGTTTCTGGCCCCATCTTACAACTTGCCAATCAGCAGATATCTGCTGAAAGACTGTCTTCCCTTGGGCCCACATCACCTTTGAATGGCTGCCCTGCTCAGTCACAGACAAATTCCGAACATGCCAGAGAAGGGGAGGATGGCACCACAAATATCTGAAAGGATGCGGAGAGATTCCTGCTTGAGGGGATTTCTGAGGAGGGCCGTCTTCTTGCCAGATCCTCTTCTGCAAGGCCCAAGGTTGCAAACGAGCCATCTCGAAATTGTGGAGGGACAGCCCGCAGTGTTGTAAAAGGGTCAAGATCCTCCCCCATGGCACCAGGGTTACGTGCCTCACTCTTCTCTCTGTTTTCATTCAATCTTTGCTACTGCACCCACAAGGTTCATGCCCTACCACTCTCACTTGCAACAACTTCTCTCACATGCTCCCACCTGCAATTACTGCCCCCAAATTCCCAATCCCTTTATGACCACTATGCTGCCTCCTCACTACCTCGGGATATCAATCCATCTTTTGCTCAGCTGCATCAGGTCTAACAGCTGTGCTACCTACTTTTATCTCACTCAATCCCTCATTACATGAGAAGACAGCCCCTAACAGGGCAGAGAGAGGCCGTAGAAGGATGCCTGACATTAAAGGTTTCACCCCCAAGGAGAAAAGAATCCTGGTCCTTACAGGAAAATACTGGGACAACTCCTGCAGGGATGCTGAGATATCCATGTCCTGCCAACCACGTCAGCTCATTGCATTGCTACTCTCACATTAATCCCTGTCAGTGTAATTCATTGCATACAACCCCTTCTAACCAATGGCCATGAAGACTTTACTCTCTTCTGTATTGCAGTTACTGTCAACAGCCCTAATGAGATGGCTGACTCCTCCAGAAGCTAGCTCTGAGGATAAAAGGTTGGAGACCACAGAGTAAACACCAGTAAGTCTGCCTCCTGCACTGCCAACCAGTTCAGATACTGATACATCAATGGGAATGTTATGCTTAGAGAATATGGGAGGGCAATCTGCTGAGCACCTCACTGTGCAGCTCTACAGCTGGCAAGGAAGAAATGGCTCAGGCCACTGGCACCTGGAGGACTTCTAGACTGGGCACTTGCACAGCCCCAGGCAGGAGAGGACCCTATGGTGTCAGCAATCAAGAACTTCATCCATATGAGCAGGGGTGAATTAGGAGTCGTATTCAGTCATATGTGACACAATGGCTATCATTATCTGCAGCAGCACAGTAAGTATTGTCACTGTCTGCCTCCTTCCATGAACAGGAAAGCAGCTTCCATGGAGAGCTAGACCCGATCCCCTCAATGGCTGCCAGAGAGGCACGCACACATACCTACACACCATTAGGCCGTAGGACCAGAAAGGCATAGTGGCAGGGAATGGTGACTCAGATGTGAGTAGCAGTTGGTCCCTCCTCACCAGGAGACAGGGCAGTGCCAGGAGATACCAGGAAGAAGAACCACATGCAACAACCTCAGAATGTTCCTCTCAGGTACCTGAGTCCTCCACTTGCTGCCTGCCTGTGCCCTTCTGACCTTCGGAGGTTCATGCTGAGGAGGATCAACTTTACTCTTCCCTCAGCATATTTGGGGCTCTATTACCAAGCAGGCTTACTCCACTTTAGCTGAAGAATGAGGGAGTACACAAAGAAGTAAAGAGAGAGGAGGTAGATGTATATACAGCATTTTGATAGTGCATTGTCACCATATATATCATTTTGCTCTTTTTAAATAAGTGTCACTGATCTCATTTTACATCTAGTTGTTTGTCTCTAGTTGTTTAATCATTATTACATTATGAGATATCACTTCATGGCCACAGGTGAACTTCCATGAATAGAGGTCTGTGTTGAAAACCTGTTGCACATTCTGGACCCCAGAGGAGCAAGGCCCCTACAGAGCTTCTTACATCCTTCTCTTCCATGTACAATCACCCAACTGTGTCCAAAAGTGTCAGCCAGTGATATATGCAGCAGGCAGGTACAAAAAACAGGGGGCATGGATGAGGATGGCTAGGGAACAAGGACTGCGAAAGTGCATGTTCTGTTCTATATGTGGTTCTGTTTCCATTGTCAGTTCCCTTTAAAAAACCCACACATCAGTGTTCCCTGCGCCTCCCCACACAAGTCAAAATATTTACCCTGCCCATTCCAAATGGGGACACAGCCACTTTTTTCTCCATTTTGCTCTTTCAATGTCTTGCGTAATGGAGGGCCCTAGTGAAGGCTCCTCAGCCCGTGACTTGCAATGTCCAGCTGAACATGCCACTCGGTACCAAACATCCACGGCCCCTTCCATGAATACCTATCCAGTCCCCATCCACAGTCCCCATCCAATCCATCTACATGACACTACACCTGCCAACCTTACCCTTCCAGCCCCTGGTATTTGAAGTGACCATGCCAGTTGTGGTAATAGTCTCACTGTGCTCCCACCCCCAATCTCAAAACCAAGGTGCTTCTCACCATGCACAAACCACCCTCCCCCATGACCCCCTTCCCATCCACACCTTATCTCTTCCCCCACCTCCTGCAGACATGATAGCCCCCTTCACAAAACCCTTTGAAATACTGTGTTAGGACCTCCTGAACTGACTAGTGCTTCCCTGGATTTTCGCAAAGATTAGTCAATAGGCTTTGATTTGGAGATGTACACAACCACCTGATGAGGAGCAGTGTTCCGAAAGCTAGTGCTTCCAATTAAACCTGTTAGACTATAACCTGGTGTCGTATGATTTTTAATTCAATAAGCTTTGAAATGAATGAACATCTGACTTTGAGATAAAAGTGAAGCTCACTGTTCAGTAGCTGACAATGCACTGTATTGGAGCTTAGGTGTTATTAAGTCCAAAATCAGACCATGTGGAGCCTTAAGCCTGTTCCACCATCTTATTATAAAATATACAGGTCATTTGTGATTTAAAAATAAGTGAAATGGATAAGATTATTGTACTTACAGATTGAGTACTCTTTCAAGAGTAAGTTTTATTGGAAAGCTGATGGCAGACACACTATACATAAAAAGTAGCAGATGTAACACTTAAAGAGCAGAGGATGGATGAAAAAGATTTAGTGCTAGTTTTTGTTTGGGATAAGTGAATAAGAGTATAATACTTCAATTTTATTTATGATATAAACTGGTTGAGAAAAAAACATAAATAACGTACCAAAAATGTTATCAGTCAGGTAAAGGCAATCGTCTTTTGTGGGATAGTACATTTAATGTCACAACGCAATATATGGCTACAGTGCAACAGCACTTAAAAGTTAATGTTTACTAATGGAGCAGGATATTCCACTGTACAGTTTAAGTCCATTAAACAAGTTACCACTTGTCAGTTGGTTTAACCTGGTTTTACATCTATGTACAACTTATTATACATTAACCAGACTAATAATACTGGCTCAGGAAGCTGAGGCAAGTTCATAACAACAAACAAAATGTAATATTCTTAATTAACAATGAAATCAATATACAGAAATATTAATCTGAACACAGAATTAAATGTAAAAATAAGAGCAAAGATCATGAGAAACATGTATTGAAAACACAGGCAGCTACTGAAAGAGCAAACTCACAGCTATCTTTACAAACTTATTTCTGATGCACAAAAGACCAGCTTAAGCACAGCATTGGCTTATTTTACAAATAGCGCGCAGATAGGAACAGTGAATGGCTGCGGCTGCACAGATTCAAAGACATATGGGTCAGGCTACAATGCAATGGAAATCTCCCTTTCATTAATACAAGAAAAATGCGTGTTTTAATTTCTGAATTCAAGGATTCAGCAATTAATTGCGCCTTGCTTAAGATCATGCAGTGTCATTTGATTGTTTTCTTCAAGTTTTCCTCAGTTGAGCCAAGTTCCAGGAAAAATATAAAGAACTAAAATATTTCTAAATGACCTATTTGAAGAAATTATCCGTAATATGTTACATTAAATGTTAGTAATGCATACATGGAATGATTTGTTTCAAAAGAAATACTTGTAGCAATTAAGGAATGAGATGGATCTTCTTTCTAGAAAACGTTGGACAAAAAATGTTTTCACTGACATTTTATTTTCACTATGTGAGTACCAGGGTATAACTCTTAGCCTCAAATGCCCAAATAATTCTACATGTCTGTAAAGCAGACACCAATTTAATCTCAGTCCTCAAAAAATCTCAGACACCTCAAAATTATGAAAAGTAAGAAAGACATTTTAAAAAGCGGGGGAGTCCTTTTTTGTGGTCTAGCAGTCTCCAATGTTTCCCTGCTCACCATTTGCACTTCAGCTGAGCTCTGGAGTTAAATCATCATCTAAACACGAGCCAGAAGAGGTGGCAAGACATTGATCAGTATTCTTCTGATAACCCCCGACAGAGGTGTGTAACCTCGACAATTTGCCAACAGTAAATTGAAGCCATTTCACTCATTCATTGTCATCTGTGTTCTGTGACGGTGAAGGACTATTTCGGACCGGAAGCAAGTCATAATGACATGGAATGTGGCTGTTCTTGGGTAGATCGTAGGGATCCTGACCTAAAGGTGCGTTGTTGCAGTATGTTCCTTGGACGACACTTACTGTTGGTTCTACAATACAAGAATATCATAGTTAATCACCATTTATATTCAACCTTATCCTCAGCATACATGATACATTGTAGAAATTCACACCATCCTCCTCAGAACAGACGTCAGGAAGCGATTTAGTAACAGTATTGGAAATCAGGTTGTGTTTCGATAAAGAGAAGTTGTTTCCAATGTTCAACGGGTTGATAATTAAAAACACAGATTTAAAGTAATTGACAAAATACGTGACTTGAGGAAAAATTTTTTCATGCACAGTGGTTAAGATTTGGAATGCACTGCATGGAAATGTGATAGTTACAAACTAGATGGCGGATTTCAAAAGGGAATTACATAAGTACTTGGCAAGACAACAAAATACAAGGAGATAGGGAAGTGAGACTAACTGACTTATCTTTGAAAGATCTGTCACAGAATCATTAGTCTTCTGCATTTGTGAGTCTCCAACTTTACAAGAATCTGAATGTAGAATTAGAGAATCAAACATCACAGAAAACCACCATCTTAAGAATAAATCTGAATTTGGTTGCTCATTATAGGTGCCCATAAGTCCTAAGCTCTGGAATTCCCTGCCCACATGTATCCCCCGTCTCTCTTTTTATGATGCTTTTGGAATCTTACCTTTTCTGATTAAACATTTGGTCATCTGTCCTAATATCTACATATGGATTTGGGGTCACAGTTTGTTTGATAATGCTTCTTTGAACTACCTTTGGGTATTTTAATGTGTTGTACAATGTTGAAGAATCTTTATGTTGTTTTTGCCATTGCAAAGCACCTGATCATTTCCTTTTATGCTTTTACATTTTCCCAGAGCGATACAGCTCTCAGTACCTGTCTGTCTCCTTTCAGCAGATGTGATGTGGTTTTGCAGTTCTGGGTTTTGGCATCCCACCCAACAAAATGAACATGCACATATTTTTACATTACCAGTTGGAAGGCAGAACAGCTAAGGAGGGTAGAATTGGTTTCAGTGGTATGTTTACAGATCTTATGCTTTAACAGTGATGACCACGATTATTATTATTGGTGGAGGATGAACCTGCAGACGTAGGGAAATGATAGTGACCAGAAAGCACCTCTAATGCTTGTGCATGTTCGCCAATCAGTTTGCTGACGGTCTTAAAATGTCCAACAGAGGTAAACTCAGCAATCACCAGAAGCTTGTTTTAAATAGTTTGGAATAAAAAGTTTCACTCATATAGGACATTCATATATTCAAGGAGAGAGGATGTGAATAGGCATTGTTCACAATTGCCAGGCAGTTCTTTACTTATGATTGTTGACAAATAGGACAGTGTGTTGCTCTCTCTCTCTCTGCAGTCTTAAGATTAATGCTTATTTTAAAACAACAATAAATGTACTTAATTGTTAGACATATTAACGAAGTTGTTACTAAAATAATGATGATTACCCCAAACCTACCAACTTCATAGACGTTTTTATTGGCTGAAGTGGAATTGCCAATCTCGGCATATGGTGAGTCCCTGCGAGCTGGGGACTTCATCTCAACGTAACCACACTCTGAGTTTTTAGATGTAAAAACTGGAGGGTCTTTGATGGTGGCATATGGGTTTTCAGTGCTGTTGAGTGAGCAGGTGCTGACACTACAGCCCGAATTCTTCACCAGATCTGAAAAATGTTCAAAAATTAATCATTCATCACAATCAAAAAGCTGGCTGACATTAAGAATATATCACATCAGATGAAACAACATGCATAGAGGGAAACTGAGTTAGTATTCCGGGTCATTGACTAGATGATAAGGGTCATCTCCACCCGAAATGTTAACTCTTTTTTTCCCACAGATGCTGTTTGATTTGCTGAGCATGTCCAGCATTTTGTTTATATTTCAGATTTTCAACATGTGCAGTCATTTGCTTTTGTGCTAAGATTTCATCTAATGGCCATAATTAAATTTGAATGTTCACAAAAGGAATGCAAACTCCTTCTCTTAAACTCCTACATCCTCTACAGCCTACCCTCCCTTATATTCCACCATCTCTTAAATTCCTCCCTTTGATCTCTCCACCTCCCAAATCCATCTCCTCCTCATGCTTCTATCTCTTCTTTATTTTTCCTTCCTTTATCCCCCTCCTCCTCTTTAATACCTCCTTTCATCTGTAACTTGACTATACCTTGTCTCACACAAAGAATATTAACTTTGACAGATTCACATAACAGCTTAGTATTGAAAGCTTGTGCCCTAGCCCAGGCTGTTTAGTGCAGCTACCACACAGGTATCTACCCAGCAATGTGCAAAATTTCCCAGGTATGTCCTGGCTGCAAAAAGCAGAAGAATTCCAACTAGACCAATAACTGCCACTTTGGTCTGTATTCAATTGGCAGCAAAGTGATGGAAGGTGAGTCAACAGTGCTATCAAGCAGCATGTGCTCAGCAATAACCTGCTCAGTGAAGTTCAGTTTGAGCTCTGCCAGGACTGCTTAAATCCTGACCTCAATATAGCCTTGATTCAAATATGTTCAAAAGAGCTGAAACAGCAAGGTGAGGTGAGAGTGACTGCCCTTGACATTAAGGTAGCACGTTAAGGATCCACAGAAAAAAACATTGAGCTACTGGAAATAGAGGGAAATTCTCCACAAATTGAAGTCATAGCTAGCACAAAGGAAGCTGGTTGTGATTGTTCGAAGTCACCATAGATGCTTCTCAGGATAACATTCTAGCTCCATCCACCTTCATTCATTGACCTTCCATCCATCATAAGGTCAGAAGTGGGGATATGAGTGACAGTAAATGGCAAGTAGCTTTCAGGCCAGGAAAGGGTCATCTTCAACAACAACAAAAATCTAGCCATCTCCCGTTGATTTTCTCCAGTATAATCATCACTGAATCCCCACCATCGACATCCTGGAGGTTATCATTGAACATAAACTGAACCAAACCAGGCATATAAATACTGTAGCTACAAGAGCAGGTCAGAGGTCATGGATTATGTAGCAAGTCACTCAGCTCTTATCTCCCCAATGCCCAGTCACCACCTCTGGTGGTGTTCTCTCTCCCATGCTCAGGAGAATTTCCCAAAACTGTATTGAAAGGAGGTGAAAAGTTTGAGAAGAGAAAAATGATTTTGAGAAGAAATGATACCTTTAAGTGATTTTCCAACATAACCTCGGTCAACACCAAAAGCACCACCTATAAGTAAATAAAAGCACAGTAAGCTTCTGACTAATTATAGTTTAGCAACTGAGAAAGACAAATATGGATCATCTGGTGTAACTGTGTTTAGTTCTGGGCATTGCATCAAAGAGGGGTTTAGAGCGATATGGGCCAAATGCATGCAGATGGGACTAGGTCAGATTGGGATATCTGGCTGATGTGAATGAGTTGGACTGAAATGTGTGTTTCATGCTGTATATGAAAGGAAAAACTTAAAAGGACAGGTTACTCAGGCTAGGCTTGCACGCCATTGAGTATAAACAATTAAAAGGTGATCCAGCTGAGGTGTTTAACATGATTAAAGAAGTTGTTAGTGTAGATAAAGAGAAATTACATTCCTAGTGCTCAGAGTTCAGACCAAAGGGCAGCATGTTAAACTTACATCCAGGCCATTAAGGGATGTACTCAGGAAACAGGAGGTGCAGGCGGCTTTGGGGAAAAGGTAAGTTCCTTACAGCATTGTCTGTGGGCTAAGAGGAGCAGACGTGCTACTCTCTGGATTCCCAAGCTTTAAGACTCCCATACAACCCCTGTGGTCAGGGATTGGATCCAACCTCCCACCTTAATCTTCTGGGGTCAGGGGTTGGAGTCACCTGGTCTTGACAACACCCAGCTCTGTGTCTTCCCACCCAATGAAGTCAAACCTGTTGGAGTGACATTTGGGTAGAGCAACTGTTTAAGCCAAAGGCTACCCACAGCAGGTGGGGAAAGTCAGATATCACCACTTGCGTAACTTGATCCCATTAATAAACTCCACACATACACACACACACACACACACAGTTAGAGAATGGAATACCTAAATCATTCGGGTAGCCACCTTGCTTCCAATCTGCAGGCAGTGTTGCTGTGTAGTCCAAAATGGAACCGTGCTTTCCTGAACCCTTGAGATTTTTGAAGTTTACGAAAAGTTGATTGTTTTTTGCCTGTTAATTTGGAAATAAGTAATTATAGTAGGCCTCCAGAAGAACTTATTTTTATAGTGTTCACTGCTAAGTTACAGTTTCAAAAGCCACACAGACCACATGTCTATTTGCCACTTTTGTTGAGCTTGTGGTTTTATGTGAATAGGTCATTTGATGTTGGATTCAAATGGAAAGATCCCTTATACCCAGGCAATTAGTTGCAACTAGCATCCCACCATACACAGATTCTTTGAAGATATTGGGAGCTTGTTAGCATTTATTAAAAGAAAGAAGTGAAAAACGTAAATTGATACTGTGCTTTTCAGTATATCCCAGCGTGCTTGACCATCAATAAGGTACTTTTGAAGCTTGATTACTCTTATGGGAAATGCAGCAGGCAAGTTGTGCACAGAAGGCTCCAACAACAGCAATATAATGATGACCAGATTATGTGTTTTAAGTGACGTTAATAAAGGATAAATATTGACCCAGATCTGCAGAAAAATCCTCTGCTTTGCTTCAAAATACGCTGTGGTATCTTTTAAGATCATACTGTTTTCAGAATTTTGCACAGACCACTCATATATTAGAGTTGATCTTTCTCTTTAATTGTAACTCCATACTCTGCATTCTGTTCTATCACCCTTTGTAGTTATGTAAGGTATGATTTGCCCAGACAGCACGCAAAACATGTGACAATAATAAATCAAATCAAAATCAAAGAAGACTCAGTTTTGACAAGGTATCCTAATGCTGGTTCCTCCAACAGTACAGCACTCCCGTGCACTGCACTGGGACTGTCAGCCTGGAGTTCTGTGCTCTGGTCTCTGAAGTGATTCCTGAACTCACAACCAGGGGAGAGACTATAACTCACTGAGACACAGCTGACACCAAGGTTAAGGTGCTAGCATTTCAAAACCATCTCACTGCATTGAGAATTACTTTAAATGCAGTAAGTGAGGTGTGTTTTCTGTTGGCATCAATTGAGATTTATGAACCGGAAGATACTTCCAAAACAAAGTAATTACAGTTAAAAATTATTTTGGAACTTTTATTTCCTGCTGATCTTTATTGATCTGGATATTTTCCCTGTTCACCAAGGTAATCATGTGTTGATTCCCAGATTAGACACTTTCAGTAGAAGCAGCAGTGTTGGTCAGAAAATGTTGGATCCACAGATCTTGATTTTCCACCAATTGAATATGAACTATACTGGACAGATAACAAACAACTGGTCTGTTCAGCGTCTTCTACACAATTGAGATATGTCATGTTTCCCAATAATACACTCTCCATCACACCTAAAAACTATAATACCTCTTGAGTGAGGAAGAACAAATTTAGATTTTTTTAAAAATGTAGACAAATTTCAAGGAAAACAATAACTTGATGGACTTATTCACACAATTACAAAAAATATTTGTTTCCAAGTTAGTTTATCAACAATCTGTTCTCCCAATGACAATTCAACAATGGAACAACCTACCAAAAATGGTCACAGCCCAATTATTTGGGGTCTTCAAGACCTAATTTTAGATTCTCCCCATTTGCAATTTTTTAATGATAAGGATTACAAATTTGTAAGTCATATCTGGTTCTGCTGGGGATAGGGTTACATAAATGTTCACAGAATATGGAAAATAGATCAATATAACCAAAGCAAATATAACTTGCCTGATGAATGGAAAAAAACTCAAAGACTTGGGGCTCGTGGTTTTCCAACCAGAGCTCTCATTGACTGCCAAAGTTCCCCACTGTGCAATCAGCTTCAGGTTTATGGGAAAGCTTCGCTATAAATTTATGACATAAACTTCCTAAATTTCTGTTGGCTGCAGCCACCGTAAATGTCTTCACATTTCTGCCATTGATCAATTCTGACATTGTTCACAGCAAATCAGGGGTCCCACACCTACTTTATGATAACAGGAGTATCTTACATTGGTAAGATTAACAGCAGGAACCATTAATATGAATAAAGAATGTAGGAGAAATGTCTTTACCTAGAATGTGATTAGAATGTGGAAACCACTACCACTCTGAGGTGTTGAACTGAATGTCCATAAATATATTCAAGGAAACGTGGATTAGCACATGAGAGAATAAGGACTAGGAAGTTATCCTGATAGGATGTGATGAAGGGAAGTAGGAGGAGGTTCATATGGTGTATAGATACTAACATAGACCAGTTGGGGTGGCTGGCCTGCTTGTGCTGTAATTCATGGAATGATAAGGACAGATAGAGGCCACTTAGTCTCTCATGCTTGTGCTGGTTCTTTGGTCGAACTAACAATTAATTCCTGGACTCTTCCCATATAAATCCTATGTAATTCGGTGTAGCATGCAATCTGTTGTTCTATTATTAAAGCTCCTTTGAGGCCGCAAAGCCTAAATTGATCTAATTTCTGAGGCTAATTGTTGTTGACGTGTGACAACTGCTAGTAACTGTCACCCATTTTTGACAAAAACTGCAATTATTATAAATTAGGTCATTTGTCAATATATCTTACCTTTCCAGACCCATTCCGTTGACAGTTGTTGACGTGAGGGGGGCTCCCACATTGTGCTAAGGTATGGTAGCTTGGGTTGGAGAAATAATGGCTGTTTGCATTCCCAGCATTACCTTGTTGCATATTTTCTGCAGAAAAAACAGTCAATGAGACTTGGAAAATTCTGCTCACAATCAACTGAGTCAGCCAAAAGTATTCATTGGACCTGAAATTTAACTTTGTTTTCCTCTCACTCTATAGACACTGCCTGGTCTGCTCAATATTTCCAGCACTTTTTGTTTTCACTTTTATTAACTATTTTCACTGCTTTTTGAATCCAAGATCATAATTTAACAATTACAGTCTGACCTTTCAGCAGCGAAATTAGGAAACGGTCTCACACACACAGGGTGGTAGAAGTTTAGCACTCTCTTTACAATTGTTGTCAGATAAAGTGTTAATTTAAATCTGAGTTTGTTACTTTTGCTGCTTGTTACTCAAAGAAAATAGCAGGTTGTGGCAAAAGCAAGTCATAGCAGGTCACATATCGGCCGTACTTTCAATGAATGGCAGAATATATTTGAAGGGCTGAATGGCCTCCTCTGTTCCTTTGCTCAGGGTGAAAGATCATGGTGTGTGGATTTTGTCACTGGACTAAGAATGCAGAGGGCCAGGCTAATGCTCTGGGGACATGCATACAAATCCTACTGCGGCAACTGGTGAAAGTTAAATGCAATCAGTAAAATCAATTTAGTTAAAAAGGAGAGATTATGTAGAAACAACCAGCATGGATTTCTAAAGATGAAATTGCGTTTCAGAAGATTTCAAAGCTAGGGTTAGTGAGGGTAATATCTTTGATATGTTGTACATGGAATTTCAAAAAGCATTTGGTACAGTGCCACACATTATACTTCATCAGAACAATTTGGATAATTGATACATTATTGACTGAATGATAGGAAACAGAACAATAGGTATTTTTCAGGTTGGAGATAGGCATGCAGTGGAGTTCCCCAGGGATCAGTATAGGGACCCTTGCTTTTGTTGATATATTAGTGATCTAGCACTTGGTGTGCAGGGGACAATTTCAAAATATGCAGATGATATAAAACATGGAAGCACTACAAACTATGATGAAGACAGTGCAAAATTCCAAATGAGTATGACAGTGCAGAGAAGTGTGAGGTGATGATTTTGTAGCAAAATTGTGTGTAGGCAATACAAAATAAGGGGAGCCATAATTAATGGGGATGAGGAACACAACAACCTGGATGTACTGTATACATGTATGCACATATAAAGGGTAAGAAGAGATATGACAGACATTTTCCAAGTCATGAGGGGTCTGGATAGAACTGAACTGAGCAAGAGTCATATTGGATTTGAAACGTTAACTCTGTTTCTCTCTTCATGAATGCTGTCAGACCTGCTGAGTATCTCCAACATTGTCTGTGTTTGTTTCAGATTTCTAGCATCTACAGTATTTTGCTCTCATTAATATATTATCGCTGGGTATAAAGGCTTTGGAGAACCAAGGCAGGGAGATTAAGACAGCAGTCGTAATCTTATTAAATGGCGGATGGATTAGGCTCGAGGAGCCAATAACAGTTGCCTGCAGAATAACATTTTTGTTTGCCATAATGAAAATAATGTTGACTGGTATTTGGAACTTGGTGCAGGAAGTTACTTACCTGAAATAGAGTAATCCGCATTCATGACTCTCAGAGCGGGAGAGTAGGTGACGGCTGCCATGTTAGCCTCCTTTCCCTGTTGTTTTCGGCGATACAGTATGAAGAGCACCAGGAGAAAGAGGACAATCAGGAGCAGGATGACAATCCCCACTGTTGCCCCAATTTGATGCGAATCAGCAGGAATGGCAGTGCTGGTCCGGCTGAGGCTATTTAGATTTCCCACAATTATAACCCCCGCTGGAAAACACAAAGAGGGAATTGAATTTAAAATGGCACAATATTTTCAACACATGAAAGACCCCATCACTCTGGGATTGAGTTCCTTCCAAGGACTGGATAGGATCTCTATAAATTTCTTTGGTCGGCTGTTGGGGTTTGTGATAATTGGAGGCTGAGAGAGAGTTGATCAAAGTGGAAATCCTCTGTCAGCAGTAATTCACAAGTTGAAACCAGCAGATTTAAAAATCTCCACGCTTCAGAATCAACCCAATTACAGTAGCTGGGACCGAGCATAGATTCCACAGAAGCTGCAGTATTCAACTAAATGGTTTCACCCTCCATGTGCTGGAATTACTGGAGCTACAGCTCCTCAACAACTGCACTCCTGCATCCGAATTTCTCATTTCTATCAGTTCCTTGCTCTCACTAGGTCCTTTGATCTTAGGAGCTTTCTTGTAGCCTCCTTCATGAAGGTAGATATAAAGTAATAATTTAGCTTCTCTGCTATTTCCCTATTGCCCATTGTAAATTCTCCTGCAATGAACCCACAATTGTCTTTGGTATTCTGAGATAGATTCTGTACAGCAAGGATCCAAACAGGGATCTTAATGATACTGCATTGGTCACAGCCTACCAACCCGAGAATCATCCAATTATTCCTACTCTCTTCTTTTTTGCTCATTAACCAATCCTCAATCCATTCTTGTATATTAGCTCCCAGTCCCATGTATTTTCATTTTGATTATGCATCTCTTGCGTCAGATCTTATCAGCAAAAATGCAAATTCACTACATCCACAGGTTATTTTTAACGACTCCATGAGTAAAATCCTCAATTAACATATTTAGGTTGGTTAATAATGATTTTCCTTTCATAAATTCATGTTGTCTCTGTCCAATCAGGCAATGATTTTCTAAACATCCAGTAATCACATCCTGCACAATATACTTTAGTATTTTCCCTATCACAGGTGTCACGCAGGCATGCAGTTTCTAGTTTTCTCTCCTGCCTTTCTTAAAAATGGGGTTATATTTACAATCTTCAGAATTAATAGAATTTTGAAAAACCAAAGAACCCATTAAATTAATCTCTTCAAACACTTTGAAGTGAAAGGCATTGGGGATTTGTCAACTTCCAGTCCCATCAAAATGCCGCTTCTTTATTAAGATTGATTTCCTTCAGGCCCTCACTCTCACTAGGCCCTTGGATTTCAATTATTTCAAGGCCATTTTCCTGTAATTTCTTCCATGAAAATTGACACAACATAATTATTTTGTTTCTCTGCCATTACGCAATTTCCCATTGTAAATTGTCCTGTCTCTACTTGTAATGGACACATATTTGCCTTTGATGAGCATTTCCTGTTCACATAGCTATAGAAGCTCTGACAATTAATTTGTACATTACTTCCCATCTCATGTCCATATTTATTTACTTTACTTTAATCATTTCTTCATTCTTCATTGCTGAATACTAACATTATTCCAATCCTCTGACTTAACCTGCTTTTGGTGACTTTACAACACTCTTCCTTTGAGTTTCCATTATCTTTAACTTTAAAAAAAATTCTTTTAATCAATAGCCATTCTCTATTTACTATCAGACCTTATAATGTATTTTGTCAAATTCACCATGGCAAATGTATGTCTCCCATCTTTGTAAATCCATGATTAGATTTAAGTTTCAGATTTTCAAACTTAATGGAATATACTATATCATATGGTCACTTTTTGCCAAGTTTCTTTCAGAAGAAAATTATTAATTAGCTCTTTTTCACTGCATAATACCAGAGGGCGGGAAGTAATCTTCCAAGGATTCTAAGATTGTGGAAGGGCTCCAGGGGATTGGTAAACTGATAATTTAACATCCTTATTCTAATTGGGAGGTAGACAAAAACAAGTAACTGTAGGCCAGTTCACTTAACATGTGTTATTAGCATAACGTTACAGCGTATTGTTAAGGATGTGATAGCAGAGCATTTAGAAACCTCTTGTATAATCATGCAGATTCAGCATGGCTTCATGAAAGGGAAAATCAGGCCTGAGAAGTTTATTAGAGTTCATTGATGAGGTTGCAAGCAGGATAGATAAGCGGGAAGCAGTAGACATAATATATTTGGATTTTGAAAAGGAATTCAATCAGGTCCTGCACAAAAAGTTACTTCATAAACCATGGCATTGGTTTAGTATGGATGGAGAATTGATTAACCAGTAGAAGACAGGAAGTTGGGATAAAAGGGGCATTTTTAGGACAGTAATCTGTAACTTCTGGATTTCCATAGTGATCACTATGGAATGTGTGTGTGTGTGTGTGTGTGTGTGTGTGTGTGTGTGTGTGTGTGTGTGTGTGTGTGTGTGTGTGTGTAAATATATTCATGACCTGCATGACAGAATTGAATGTGCTGTGGGGTCAGGTTTGCCAATGACACAAAAATAGATGGGAAGGCAAGTAGTGAGGATGACACTAAGACTCCAACAAAGGGATATAGTCGCTGTAAGTGAGTGGGAAAAACCTGATAGATGGAATATAATATAATAAAATGCGAGGTTGTGCACCTTGGTAGGATGAAGAGAAGCTTTATTTAAATGGGAAAGATTGTAGGAAGCTGCAGCATAAAAGGGTTTGTGGGTCCTAGTACATGGCTCACAAAAAGCTAGCAGCCAAATGCAGCATGTATTTGAGAAGGCTGATGTAATGCTGTCCTCTATGTGAAAAGGAATGGAGCATTAAAATAAGGAGTTGTTAAAACTATCCCAGGCACTCATCAGATCACAGCTGCAATACGACAAACAGTTCTAATCCCTTTATCTACAGATGAATATACAAACAAGGAACAAGAGTAGGTCACCTTGCCCTTTAATCCTATGCTGTCATTCAATAAAATCATGGTTGATCTGATTTTAACCTCAATTCTGTGTTCCTACACACTCTTGACAATCTTTCATCCCCTTGATAACCAAAAATCTACCTAGCTACCTCCATCTTAAAAACATTTTAAAAATCTGCATCATTGTTTTTAGAGGAAGGGTATTCCAAAAATGAATAAAGACACATTAGAATTGGATACAGTCCATAGAGAATCACTTGGTCTATCCTGGGTAAGACTGGATTTTCTTATGAGGAGAGGTGGAGTAGGTTGGGCTTGTGCTCACTGGAGTTTAGGAGAATGAGCTGCAAATGTGTTGCTGGTCAAAGCACAGCAGGTTAGGCAGCATCTCAGGAATAGAGAATTCGACGTTTCGAGCATAAGCCCTTCATCAGGAATAATGAGAAGAGACATATTGAAACATATAAAAAACAGGGGATTTTACAGAGCGGATGCAGAGAGTTTGTTTCCCCTTATGGGATAATCTAGGATTAGAAGCCATCATCTCAGAGGATGGAGTCACCCATTTAAGACATAGCTGAGGAGGAATTTCTTTTGTCAGAGAACGGTGAATCTAGGGAATTCGTTATCACGGAGGATTGTTGAATCTAGATCATTAAGTGTCTTCAAGGCTGAGATTGATAGATTTTTAATCAGTAAGGGATGCTAGGGTTATGGAGGTAAAGCTGGAAGAGGAGTTGAGGATTATAAAGTCTCCTGATGAAGGGCTCCGGCCCGAAACATCGATCTTCTTGCTCCTCGGATGCTGCCTGACCTGCTGTGCCTTTCCAGCAACACATTTTCAACCCTTGTCTTGGATGGTACCCATATGAGGAATACAAGTATGAAGAAGGAATATTTGAAAAATTGGTGATTTGCCTCATTAGAAAATTATAGGACAATCTGATTAAAATATTTGTCATCATCAAAGATAGAAGCAGATAATTTCCAGGAGGTGAAGTCAAGAAGAGGAGGTTGTTGATACACGATTAATTGTAAGAGGCATGGAACAAAAAAAATGGTGGGATCTTTTGAGCTAGAGTGTTGTGTGAAGAATTCACTTTCAGGAATAGTGCGTGCTTGAGATAGAAACCTGTCAGTATTCAGAATAAAATTGCACTGAAGGAATGTGGGAACAAGGTACATAGATGTGCTTGTAACTATTTGTTCCTATGGGACAGTAAAGGCTAACTTGATGGATTGAATGGCCTGTGACTTCCACATAGAACTTGCCTTCTAAAATGTAGCCTTCCGAGTATTTTGTATTACACTGAAACATAGTTATTAATACATACGCAGGAAGTGGCAGATCAATGCTGAACTTAACATTTTCTTAAACTAAAGAAATTCACTGATTTAAGGCAGCAAGCAAGATTGTGAGCAGATATAAAGTGCGGTTATTGGACTGAGAGTGAATAATATACCTTGATCACACTTTGAACCCTTCCATCCTGGACTGCAATAGCAGGTGCCTTTAATATGGTCACACGTGGAGTTGTTCAAACAGTCACACACCTGGCGACAGCCATAACCATAGGTGCCTGGTAAACATCCTGCAAGACACCAATATCAGGCTGGTCAGACAAGCTATAATAAACATTCCTGACTGATAGTCTCCTGTTTTTATAATTGGTCACACTGACCCACTCACTATTATTCAGAAAATTAAAATATTTCTTTTTGATCTGTTACATGGGGCTGCATTTTATGCTCTCATTGGCTAGGAATTGTGGGGAGAGGGGGATGACTGAGCATAAAATCCAGTGATTGGCATTGCTGCCACCCGCACCCCAACCCTTCTGATATTTTGTGAGCAACAGGGGTATCATGAGACAGCTCGTCTGCCCTTGGCCTACTGAGATTTTATAAGGCTAATTAACAATCACTTAATGGATCCATGCTGCTGCCACTGGCATTTTACCCACAGTGCAGGAAGCCCAGCAAATATTGCTGTGAGGAAGAGAAATGCAGTGGCCAATTTGTACAGGGGAAACTCTCACAAATAGCAATGTGATTATTGGTTTTTGCAATAGGGATATGATTCAGGTATGAATACTAGCCATCCCAAAATAGGGAGTTCGTCTGCCCTTCTTCAATATAATGCCATAGACTTGTTGTGTGCATTGGAAAGGGCAGAGGAGCCTCCATTTAACATCTCATTCTAAAGAGAACATTTCTGACAGTGATATTACTGCAACAGTACTGCATGGCATTAATCAGCCTGGAATTTTAGTTCAAGCTTCTTTCTCAGAACCTAAACCACAATCCTCTGACCCAGAGGGGTAAGTACCAACCAGAGCCACAGCCTGACAAGTGAAAAAAAGGACTGCGTGGTTAGCTTCAAAATCAGAAAGAAAGTTGGAAAGTAACATTTTGCAGCAACACATTTCATTAATAATGAACTGCAGCAGCAACTTTGAGGTTAATCATGTAACAAAGTCTTGTGCATTGCTGGATCTCATTTTAAAAATGCACAGTTCGAGTAATGAGGTTAATTTTCACCTCTGTTGCATCTAGGTACACATTTTGTTGGATATAATATATATATACTGACTAGTAGCCTGTAATAGCCATGCCTGAAACTGTTCAGAGATTTGTTTGATTATCTCCACTACTTCCTTGCACCATTGGCAGCTGGGTCTTCAGCTGCCTGGAGCTTAAACTCCCTTGCTTTCCTCCTTTAAGATGCTTCATCTCCCTATGTGGCTTGGGAGTCAAACGTCTGGTAATCATACCCACGAAGCACCTGAGATATTTTACGAGAGTAAAGGCACTGCAGTGAAAACAAGTTCCTTTTATTGAACACATCCAAACCTGCAATTGGAACTGTGAATAATGTTTGCTATCAGCACATTAACAGTTCCACAAATATTTATACAACTAAAACAAAATATTTGCAGAGCAATGGGAAATAAAGCTGTGGAGTGGGACCAATTGGATAGGTCACAGAGAGCACAACCTGATTTACAATTCTGTGATTCCAATTCAAATTAATAGTCTGATTTAAACTGCAGTTTACCTTGTGGCCACTAGATGGGGGAGACATACCGTAGCAGCAGGGAGTGAATGCTCTTCTGCCTTCAGTTTTCAAATCGGATATGAATGGGACAGAACTACATGGATTTCTCATATTTATATATTTCATAGTGTAGTTACAAATATAGTGAAAAGCAGACAGAGGAGTCATTAACAGGTGAGGATTCAGTGCTGACATGGCAGAGTCCAAATTCAGATTAGACAATCGCCCTGCAATCACTACCCTGAGCCAGTAGTAACTGTAATTTTCTGCTCATCTTCCATTCTGCCCTCGGACCCCTGCACAATTCCTCTGAATCAGAACGGAAATAACTTCAGAGAGGCCAGTAGACCATCATCTTGTCACTGTTTATTCATATGTGGTGAGCCTTTGACACTGGTCGAGCTCCTTCAGAACCATCTCTCAGAGCGAACAGAATGTCTGACATTCCTGTTCTGATCTGTCAGCCAGAGCTCCCTGATTGGACCAAGTTAACAGCCCCAGTTGGGGAACCCCTTCTATGAGGACCACCTGGCTAACCTTGTTACAATCACTACATCCCTCCCTTTCTGAGTCCAAGCACATCGGCTGGATTTTTTTTTGCTAGCTCCGCTTGGGACATTTTTCCATTGGGTCTAGCTCAGATTCCGAGGTAGCTTTAACACTTGATGGAGAGCGTGAACCCATGGGTTCCTGAATATTTGATAGGCCGCCATGGAGCCGGATATGTTTTTCTCCCGTTCTGTTTGTGTGTTTGCAGCTTTCTTATGGTCCACGTGCTTGTTCAGGACAGTCACAACTACCTGACCTTGATATATCATCAATGACCTTCTCATCATCCATAAGGTCGGTAGTGAGGATGTTTACATGATCCATTGATTGCACAATGTTCAGCACCATTCACAACTTCTGTTAGATTCAGGGGATTCATGATCATGCTTACCTAAATATAAGCAGTCGAACATTTAGAAGAAATTTTCTCGTTTAAGTTTGTAAGAAGCATTAGTTAATTAGACAAATAAAGTAACCATGACAATTGAGGATGGTTCATTAAGACCAGAGGATCAACAGGCTTTTGGTGTGGAATGTGTTGGTCTTATTAATGTTGTAAAGGCCAGTGACCATCGGACAACTACTCATGATGCCAAGATGACTGTTGTCCCCTTGCCCACCGCCATCTGAATTTTAGTTTCGATTTAAGACCAAAATGTCCTATATTCCTGAATACTGCATTGATAGTTATGTAGTGCAGCACCCACTCAATCTTTTGTTTACAAAAGCAAAGCTCTGCAGATGCTGGAGATCTGAAACGAAACAGAAATTGCTCGAGAAACTCAGCAGATCAAATTCTGAAAAAGGATCACTGAACCCGAATGTTGACTCTGTTTTCTCTCCCACACATGCTGCCAGATCTGCTGAGTTTCTGACTTTGTTTCAGTCCCGTAAAAGGCTAGTTATTACTGTAACAGTTAAATGAACTCTCGTGCTATGCAGAAAGGGAGCTTGAGGTGAAGGAACCCTTAGGAGGCTGTAATCATAATATGATTGAATTTATTCTGCAATTTGAGAAGGAGGAGACATAATCAGAGGTAATGGTATTACAGCTGAATAAAGGCAACTAGAAGGGCATGAGGGAGGTGCTGGGGTAGAATTGATTGGGAGAGGAGCCTAGCAGCAGAGACAGTAGAACAGCCTTGGGAGGAGTTTCTGGGAGTAATTCAGGAGACACAGCAGAGATTCATGCCAAGGAAAATGAAGCATGGTACAGGAGGATGAGACAACCCTGGCTGACGAGGGAAGCCAGAGATAGCATAAAAGCAAAAGAGAAAGCACATAATGTGGTGAAGGGCAATGTGAGACCAGAGGATTGGAAAACTTGCAAAGACTATTAGAGGGCATCAATAAAAGAAATAATAAAGGAGACGATTAAATGTGAGGGTAAGTTAGCCAGTGATATAAAGGAAGACTGTAAAAGTTTATTTCGATGTATAAAGGGCAAAAGAGAGGCTAAATTAGGCATTGGGCTACTGGAAAATGACACTGGAGACATAGTATACAGGAACAAGGAAGTGACTGAGGAACTGAATAATTACTTCACATCATAATGGAAGACAAATAATATTCCAAAAAATCAATAGAGTGGAGGGCAGAGCTGAGTATGGTGGCCATCACCAAGGGGAAGGTGCTAGAAAAACTGAATGGCCTGAAGGTGGATAAATCACCTGGACCAGATGGACTACACCCCAGACTTCTAAGGGAGATAGCTGAAGAGACAGTGGAGGTGTTAGTGATGATCTTTCAGGAATCGCTAGAATCAGGGAGGGTCCCAGAGGACTGGAAAATTAGTAACGTGACTCCCCTGTTTAAAAATGGAGTAAGGCAAAAGACAGAAAATTACAGACCGATTAGCCTAATCTTGGTCATGGGTAAGATCCTGGAATCCATTGTGAAAGATAAGATTTCTGAATACTTGGAAATATATGATAAAATAAGACAATGTCAGCATGGCTTCATCAAGAGGAGGTTATGTCTGGCAAATCTTCTAGAATTCTTTGAGGAAATATTGAGTACAGGAGTTGGGAGGTCATGTCATGACTGTACAGGACATTGGTTAGACCACTGTTGGAATATTGCCTGCAATTCTGGTCTCCTTCCTATCAGAAAGATGTTGTGAAACTTGAAAGGGTTCAGAAAAGATTTACAAGGATGTTGCTAGGGTTGGATTATTTGAGCTATAGGGAGAGGCTGAACAGGCTGGGGCTGTTTTCCATGGAGCGTTGGAGGTTGAGGGGTGACCTTTTAAAGGTTTACAAAATTGTGAGGGGTATGGATAGGATAAATAGACCAAAGTGTTTTCCCTGGGGTCGGGGAGTCCAGAACTAGAGGACATAGGTTTAGGGTGAGAGGGAAAAGATATAAAAGAGATCTAAGGGGCAACTTTTTCATGCAGAGGGTGGTACGTGCATGGAATGAGCTGCCAGAGGAAGTGGTGGAAGCTGGTACAATTGCAACATTTAAAAGGCATTTGCATGGGTATATGAATAGGAAGGATTTGGAGGGATATGCCAGGTGCTGGCAGGTGGGACTAGATTGGTTTGGGATAGCTGGTCGGCATGGACGGATTGGACTGAAGTGTCTGTTTTCACGCTGTACATCTCTATGGCTCTACGTAACGCGTGGGTTAGATGAAGGAGAGCCAATGGATGTCATCCACCTGGACTTCAAGAAGGCCTTTGACAAGGTGCTGTAAGGGGATCTACTGGGTAAGATAAGGGCCCATGGTGCAGAGGCAAGGTGCAGGAATGGATAGAAGCCTGGCTGTCTGGCAGAAAGCAGAGAGTGGGCATAAAAGGGTCCTGCCCAGGATGGCAGCTGATGATATGTGGTGCTTCACAAGGCTCAATGTTGGGACCACAACTTTTCAATTTATACATTAACAATCGACATGAAGGAACTGAGGGCATTCTGCTAAGTTTGCAGATGGTTCAGATAGGTAGAGGGACAGGTAACATTGTGGAGGCAGGGAGACTGCAGAAGGATTTGTAAAAGGTTAGGAGAGTGGGCAAAGTGGCAGATGGAGTACAACATGGGAAAGTATGAGGTCATGTACTTTGTTAGGAAGAATAGAGGCATAGGTTATTTTCTAAATGGAGAGAAAATTCAGAAGTCTGCAATGAAAAGAGACTTGGGAGTTCTAGTCCAGGATTCTCTCAAGGTAATCTTGTAGGTTGAGTCAGTAGTTAGGAAGTCAAATGCAATGATAGCATTTAGTTTGAGAGGACATGAATATAAAAGCAGGGATGTACTTCTGAAGTTGTATAAGACTCTAGTCAGACAACATTTGGAGTAATTAGATTAGATTAGACTTACAGTGTGGAAACAGGCCCTTCGGCCCAACAAGTCCACACCGACCTGCCAAAGCGCAACCCACCCATACCCCTACATTTACCCCTTACCTAACACTACGGGCAATTTAGCTTGGCCAATTCACCTGACCCGCACATCTTTGGACTGTGGGAGGAAACCGGAGCACCCGGAGGAAACCCACGCAGACACGGGGAGAACGTGCAAACTCCACACAGTCAGTCGCCTGAGTCGGGAATTGAACCCGGGTCTACAGGCGCTGTGAGGCAGCAGTGCTAACCACTGTGCCACCGTGCCGCCCACTAATGTGTGCAGTTTTGGGCTCCATGTCTCAGGAAGGATGTGCCCTGCAGCATGTTCAAAGGAGATTCATGAGAATGGTCTCGGCATGAAAAGCTTAACATATGAAGAGTGTTTGAGGACTCTGGGTCTATACGCGATGGAGTTTAGAAGGATGAGGGGGGAAACATACAGCATACTGAATGGCCTGGACAAAGTGGATGTTGGGAAGATATTCCCATTTGTAGGGGACTAGGACCCAAAGGCATAGTCTGAGAGTAAAGAGAATACCTTTTAGAATAAGGAGAAACTTCTTCAGCCAGAGAGTGGTGAATCTATGGAATTCATTACCACAGAAGGCTGTGGAGGCCAGGTCATTGAGTATATTTAAAACTGAGATAGTTAGGTTCTTGAGTATCAAGGAGATCAAGGGTTATGGGGAGAAACCGGGAGAATGGGGTTGAGAAACTTATCAGAGCTGAAAATGTGTTGCTGGAAAAGCACAGCAGGTCAGGCAGCATCCAAGGAGCAGGAGAATCGACGTTTCGGGCATGAACCCTTCTTCAGGAATGAACAAGGGCTTCCTGAAGAAGGCCTCATGCCCGAAACATCGATTCTCCTGCTCCTTGGATGCTGCCTGACCTACTGCATTTTTTCAGCAACACATTTTCAGCTCTGAGAAACTTATCAGCCAAGATTGAATGGCGGAGCAAATTCGATGGCTGAATTTCTGCTCCTATGACTTAGGGTCGTACGGTCTTATGGAACACCTCCTCTCTCAGAAGGTGGTACTGTCTGTAAGGATGGTAGAAGCAGAAACCCTCATCACATTTATGAAGCATAAAGATGTGTATCTGCGATGCCAAAATGTACAAGGCTATGGGTCAAGAGCTGGAAAGTGCGATTACAAAAGTTACATGGTTGTTTTTGACTGGTGCTAACTTGATGGACTGAAGAGATTTTTTTCTGTGCTGTAGATCTCTATGACCACTTCCTCAAAATTCCCTTCCAAGTCACTCACCATCTTAATTTGGATCTATGTCACCACTCGTTCAGTGTTGCTGGGTCAAGATCTTGTGACTCCCTTCCTAACAGCATTCTTGATGGCTAGTGGCAAATGGTTATCCCAAAAATTATAGCTGTTAAATAAGGCAGTTCACCCTCACCAGACAATTAGACATGGGCAATAAATACTGACACAGCCAGCAGTGCTCACCTCATTTGAACGAATAGACACAAAAATCTTTCATGAAGGCAGCTAAATAGACAAAGCCAACAGAACAGCTAATTCTTCATTGATGATTATAACATCAGTAAGTGAACATGGATTTATAATTGTGATAGTTACAGACCACACTGAGATTTTCCTGTTCAGACACTAGAAAGTAAGGAGAGCAAGCTGCCTGGAAAGGATCTTGATCAAATTACTTTCCCAGGCTGTGAAGTCATTGGAAAGCCAAACAATAGCTTTTCCTGATGGGGGAATAATGAGAGATTACATTTTATCTTGAATAACCTCCCAAGTGCATTCCCAATCTGCCAGAAATAGCTACTTTTTGGTTTACTGTCAGTGACTTCAAACAAAAGAAAATAATTTTTTGCTTAAGGACTGTCTTATATTTTGAATTCACGGTTTTGAAAACACAGAATTGGGGAAAAGTTTAGCTATGACTATCCCACACTTGGGAACTACTAGAAGTCCCTGAGGAAACAGGTTAATGCTCAACTTGGTTGGAGTTGAGTTTGGTTCACAGAAAGAAAGACTTGTTGATATTAAGTTCAATGAGCTCTCTATATTTAGCATGTCATGGTATGCAAGATTCAAACTTGGCTATTCAAAAATGTTTCAACTTTTGACTGCTTAAGTAATGGACATAATTTTCCAGAACATCTTTTTTTAAATTATGTGCCCATTCTCTTCGGATATTAGAAAAAAGATTTGCATTTTTATAGCAGCTTTTGCAATGTCAGAATGTTATAAACAGCTTCACAGCCAATGAACTAATTTTTAATTCTACTTATTGCTATAATACAGCTGCAAATATGCACATAGCAAGCTCCCACAGACAGCAATACAAACATTAATGAAGAGATCGTCTTTACCTCTAAGTCAGGCGTAAATATTGACAGGACACTAGGGAGTGCCCACCTACACTTTTGCAAAATAGTATCTGTGAGATCTTTTACCAGCCAAGCAAGCAAGAACAAACAGAGCTTAACAACCAATAGCTGGCAGAGCTAGCACAGCCAGCACAGTGGTTCAATGGTTAGCACTGCTGCCTCACAGCTCCATGGATTTGGGTTCAAATCCACCCTTGGGCAACTGTCTATGTGGAATTTGCACATTTTCCCCATGTCTGCGTGGGTTTCCTCCCACAATCCAAAGATGTGTAGGTTAGTTGGATTGGCAATGCTAAATTTCCCATTATAGGCTTTTGCCCGAAACATCAATTTGGCTGCTCGTTGGATGCTGCCTGAACTATTGTGCTCTTCCAGCACCACTGATCCAGAAATTGCCCATTATGTCCAGCGATGTATCGGCTAGGTGTACTCGCCATGAGAAATACAGGGTTATGGGAGGGGGGCTGAGGGTTGGTATGGAGTTGATGAGCCAAATGGCCTGCTTCCACACTGTAGTGATTCTATAACTAAAAAAAACTGAGACAGGAATGATGCTTCCCCTGTCTATGGGAAATGGCAGGATCTTGAACCAGGTTACACAATCTCAGAACAAGGAATGGGAGGAGCAAGAATTTCTTCACTCAGAGGGTATTGATTCTTTGCAATTCTCTATCTTAAAGGGATGTGCAACCTCAGTTTTAAGTTGCATTCAATAGACTAATAGATTTCTAGACAGCAAGGATATCAAAGTTTACGTGGACAGAGCAGGAAAGCTGCTCAGACTGGAAGAGCAGCCATGGTCGAGTCTGACTATGGAGCAGGTTTGAGGGACCAAATGGCCTCCTTCAGCTCCTAGGTCCTTTGTTCCTATGAGCTGAGGATGACACTGAGTGGAATGCTTGCTACTCTCCAAGCACAACTTCTTTTGCACAATAATTGCAAAGCCCTTCAACGTGCTAATGACTAATGTCAAATTTAGAATGAGAAGAACCAAACCAAATTGAGTATTTTAGAATCAAAAGGCCTGGGGCAACAAAACTTTGATTTAAACGCCAGACCCTAATGCTAACCTGCTCTCTGGATTAGTAAAAATGTGTTTGCTGAACAGAATTGGAGAATGATATATAACAGGAGAAAGCCATTCAGTCCCACCAGCCTGTGCCCTTTCTCCACTGAAACCTTAGAATCACAGAATCCCGACAGTGGAGAAAGAGGCCGTTTGGCCCATTAAGTCTGCACCAACCCATCGGAGAGCATCCCACCAAGACCCAGTCACCTTATCCTATTCCAGTTCCTCTGGATTTCCCCATTGTTAATTCACCTAACCTGCCCATAATGGGAATTCAGCACGTCCAATCCACCTGATCCACACATCTTTAGACTGCGGGAGGAAACCCACGCAGGCAAGAGGAGAATGTGAAAACTCCACACAGACCGTTGCCCGAGGCTGGAATCAAACCCGGGTCCCTGCCGCTGTGAGGCAGCAGTGCTAATCACTAAGCCACGTGTTATCACAGGGATTCCAGCTTTGCCATCAATCTGGTCAATACTGCACTTACTTTGCTGGCAATGTTTGCCCATGAATCCAATACGACAGGTGCACTGCCCTGAGATATGGTCGCAGTCTGCTCCATTTTGACACTGGCACAGTTCGCCACAATCCCTGCCGTAATAACCTAATGGGCATCCTGCAGTCACAAAAAGAAGATAGTCACTGAGAAGCCCAATCTAATTTCAAAGTATTTACAATTGTGATCTCCCAGACTCATTATGTCACAAAGCACCCAAAACCAAAATAATCAGCACTCGACTTGTTACTAATTCCTGAAGAAGGGCTCATGCCCGAAACGTCGATTCTCCTGCTCCTCGGATGCTGCCTGACCTGCTGCGCTTTTCCAGCAACACATTTTCAGCTCTGATCTCCAGCATCTGCAGTCCTCACTTTCTCCAGTAATGGTGCACACCCCACTTAAAGTACATTGGAGGAGCCAGGAAAAACCTTAGGTTTAGAAGTGGGAGAGAAAGAGAGAGAGACAGACAGACAGAGAAAGAGAGCGAAGAGAGAGGCAGACATAGATATAGACAGAGAGAGGCAGTCAGTAAGAGAGAGACAGACAGCGACGGAGAGAGATAGTCTGCCAGAAAACGAGAGATGGACAGATTCAGAGAGACAGAGACAAGTAGTCAGAAAGAGAGAGAGAGTGAGATGGACAAAGGCAGGCAGAGAGATGGATAGAAAGAGAGATGCAGACAGACGGAGACAGAGAAAAATAGAAAGGGGAGGAGAGAGAATTGGACAGAGACAGGCAGGAGACAGAGATAGAGGAGAGACATACAGAGATGGACAGATAGATAGACAGACAGACAGAGACTTGTGGTCATACAGACAGGTCCTTACTCTGTGTGCAGTACAGTCCAGTCCAGCCTGGTGTACACTTGCATTCCCCATCATACGCACTACAGTGGGCTCCATTGTGGCAGTTGCAGGTGTGGATACAGTTTGGACCCCAGTATCCAGGTGGACAGGCTGAAAAAACAAAATCGATAAAATGAGCAGCTTCTGCCTTGACCATCAATTATATCTCAATTTCCCCCTGAAACATCTTCTAAAAATACTCGAAATAGGAGCAGGAGGAAGTTAGTCATGTGTCTGGGGAACTTGCTCCATCATTCAGAAAGATCATTGCTGAACTTCTGCCTCAACTTACACTCTGCTGCCCTATCTCCATATTTCTTAGTTCCCTCAATGACCAGAAATTGATCAGTCTCACTCTTGAATACTCTCAATGATTGAACTCTCTCTGGTACAGACTTTCAAAAGATTCACAACTGTTTGAGTGAAGAATTGTTTCCTCATCTCAGTTTAAAAAGCTTGATCCCTTATTCTTCGACAGTGTCCCCATGTTCTGGACTCTAGAGAAAACACCTCTCAGCATCTGCTAGTCAAGCCTCGAAGACCTTTTATATAACTCAATAGGGTCACTTCTCTTTCTTCTAAATTCCAGAGAACATAGGTCCATTCTACTCACTCCCTTTACATATTAGAAGAGATTTACAAGACATAGGATGTTCCACACATTTTGATTCATTACAACACGAATGTGCTTGTGTACAAAACAGAATTTCTGCTTGAGTACAAAACTCATGTGATCCACATTACCCTGGAGATGGGCTTTGAGACTGGTACAGTTTTGAAAATATCCCCCAAAACTCCCAAAGACACAGCCAGTCTGGCAGGATCTGAGAGAGAGAAAATAGATAGAAGTTGAAAGTTTTTATGGTTCACTGTTCAGGAACGTGGGTGGAAGCTTGATTGGACTAAAAGGTTCAAATAATTTGAAATAAGGCTAGAAGACTCAACTGGAATCTTGGACCAGAAGGAGAAGCACCAAGGAAATCCCCATTTTGAAAACCAGTTTTAGGATTCCAAATTACCAGCTTGAGAAAGGGAAGGAAGGATACCCTGACAAGTCAAAAATCACTTTGGGTTTCTTTGGGAAAACTGAATGACTATTTTGGGGATAGTGGAAAACATATCTGTCAAGCATGTATTTTTTAAAATAAAAAATACATTTCAGGTCTGTTCTTTGAAATTTAAGTCATCTACAAAGATAGGTTTTAGTCAATAATGCTTCAAGACTGCTTGTTACAATAAAAGTCTTCTACAGAAAATCTATCATATCATCTTTTCAGTTTTCAGTGGGAAGTTCATATTTCTTTTTTGAAGTTACTGGATTCTCTGAGGATCTTAACACAGGAGGACTGACACTTCCTTTTAATCCCGTTTGAACAATAACTCTTTAAGCAATGCACAGGAAATGTTTAAGAATAAATGTGGATATTTACATTGAGAACAGTCACTTCCAATCCATCCTGGGTAACACTGGCAGGAACCATCAATGGGATTGCATGTCCCATTGTTTGTACAAGTACAGAAACCAGCGCAGCTTTTCCCAAAATGACCGCTGGGACACACTGGAAAACAGCAATGTAACTTTTAGACTCAGAACTGTAGGTGAAAGAAAACCAAGCCAAACACAAGATTGTAGGAGGCAACATTATTTTGATTATACTGAGCTTGCTTATTTAATGGTTGAAAACTAACACCAATATGTTCAGAAGTGTCAACACTGATGTTAAAGCAAGATTTGCAAATCAGAGAAGATACAGTCCTGTCCCAATCCTTTTGTCTTTATAGATTCCTGGTTAATCAACTTGCACTAACTGCCTTTCACTGAGTCTGATTACCTAAATATAGCAGGGTCAGTAAGTTAAGTACAATTATTTGACATTCAATGATGCAGGCAATGATTTTGTTCAATATTTTCAAGTTGCTCTTAGTAACGGCACAAATCCCAGCTGGAATGAAGATGATTGAGTAATTCCACTATGTCCTCACCCCCAAACACTTTCAAGGAGCGTCTGAGATTGACTTAATGCACAGAGTTCTGTATTGTGTACTGTCGATTCTGCTGTAACACTCATTTTGTCAATGTGAATTGGCTATAATGCAGTTGAATAATTTAGACCATTATTTGTAGAACACAAACTTTCTTTACCTACATTGGCAATAACATGAATCTGGTTTCATTAGGTTACCTGGTGCTGTTATTACGCGATTTGCTGATGAAGCAGAATTGCACAGGAACGGAACTATGGCACTGTATCAGAACTTTTGGAACTTCGAATTTCTTTATTTTTAATAATTTATTCCCTTAATTTGTAATACTAGATTTTTAAAAAATTTTTCTAAGGATTGTTTTAAGAATCTGTACCTAAGGACCTTTGTACCTAAAAGGCGACATAATGTGGTGACTTTAAACTTTTCAATGCATTCATTTGAGTAAATGCAAGAAAAAGCTAATTCAATTTAATTATCCTCCACCGACTGCATTTTCAGAAGAAATAATCCAACCCTTAACTGTACCTATTGCTGCAGTTTGCAGAGTGAGTTCGGTTTGCTTTCGCTTAGTTTAAATAGACTCTGCAGACTGCTAACAAAGTAGACTTACCTAATTCTGACTCTCAAGTTTTCTACGTTTCTTGGTGATCTCAACCATTGCCATTTCAACAACTGTAACAACTAATACTAATACAGCACTTTTAATATGGTAAAAAGCTCAATGCGTTTTGCAGGAGCACAAACAGACAAATAAAACTTGAAGGAGGGCAATCCAAATTTTTGCTCTTGAGTCGGATGCCACTGTGTTGGGAAATTTTAAATCCAACTAGCAAACCCAAAATCAGATGGAACTTCCCCAAGTGATCTGATTTTAATTTTAGGGGCGCAGCTGCAGACTAGAGGCAGTTTTCTCAGAAACGATATGGAGGCAGATGTGGTGGCTCAGTGGTTAGCAATACTGCCTCACAGCAACAGAGACCCGGTCCCAATTCCCATCTCAAGCGACTGTCTGTGTGGAGTTTGCACATTCTCCCCGTGTCTGTGTGGGTTTCCTCCGTGTGCTCTGGTTTCCTCCCATAGTCCAAAGATGTGCAGGTGAGGTGAATTGCCCATGCTAAGTTGCCCATAGTGTTAGGTGCATAAGTCAAAGGGAAATGGGTCTGGGTGGGTTACTCTTCAGAGGGTCAGTGTGGACTTGTTGGGCCAACTGGCCTGTTTGCACACTGTAAAGAATCTAATCTAATCATATGGGATGCTAAGTGCCAAGGTAGGCTGCTTAAAGGGTCCATATTGATGCTCTGCAACCTTGTCTCAGTTACAATAAAAGCAGTGAAACAAAACAGTCACATAACGCTCACCCCTTAAACCCCCAAAGCCACACACACACTTGCCATGTATGCCAACTCATGCCACCACATGACCGACACATACTAACCTACTTCCCTCTCATTAACCCCAACAAATGTGCCAATCAGGTGATTTGGCCATGTTAAATTGCCCATAGTGTTAGGTGCATTATTCAGAGGGAAATGGGTCTGTGTGGGTTATTCTTCAGAGAGTCGGCGTGGACTTGTTGGGCTGAAAGGCCTGTTTCCACACTGTATGGAATCTAATCTAATCTACAAATCTTAAGAGAACTGTAGTTCAGGAACAGGTTATGCTGGAAGGGGTGAGGTTCAGAAATGGTTTGAAAACGAGATTAAGAATTCTTAAAACAAAGCTCTACCGGACTGAGTATCGGTGCAGGTCAGTGAGAAGAGAGATGATGGGTGAACAGAACTTAGTATGCATTAGGATATAGACCAAAGACTTTTGGATGAGCTGAAGTTTATTGAGGGTGGGGTTTAATGGGTAGCCTGTCACTGTTACAATGTTACTAACTGAGCTTGTTATTTTTATCTCAAGACAAACAGAAAACAGAAAGCTTTCAGTATAGCTTTAAATGAGAAAGCTACCTTCATTGCAGAGAGCTCCCGTGAAACCAGGTAAGCAGTCACACTGCCCTGTGACATGTTGGCATGGCCCGTTACTGTGCACACATTGAGGACACGCCTGACTGCAACGATGTCCATAGAACCCAGGTGAACAGACTGCAATGGAAACATTCTTGATCATAATCAATCAAAAAAATGTTTCACAACTGAAAAATTTTAAAGTTGAGCTTACAAAAAGCCAGTACCAAAGTTACCCTTCTTTACAACAGCTCCTCTGTGAAGATGCTCCTTAAAACTTATCTCTTCGACTAACCTTGTGCCCTAATATCTCCTTCTATGGCTTAGTGTTAAATTCTGCTTGTGAACATTCCTGCAAAACTCCTTGGAATGTTTTACTGTGTGAAAGGTGCAAGTTGTCATTGTACCAATAACCCTGCCAGCAGAAAGAGTTTCCAATAACGTAGCCTATCAAAGACCTTTTTGACTTTCAATGCTTCTATAAATATGTCCCTTACTCATCTTCTTACAGTTTATCATTTGACAACATGATCACTGCTTTGGGTAAATCTGCTTTACTATTTTTGTTTTAATTCATTCATGGGAGGTGGGCATTGTGAGCTGGCTCACATTTATTGCCCGTTGCCTTTGAGATGGTAGTGGTGAGCTGCCTTCTTAAACCACCCCTGCAGTCCACATGCTGTAAGTTGGCCCACAATGCCCTTGGTGAAGGAATTCCAGGATTTTGACCCAGCAACAGTGACAGAACAGCAATACATTTCCATATCAGGATGGTGAGTGGTTTGGAGGGGAACTTTCAGGCGGTGGTGTTCCCATGTAGCTTCTGCCCTTTTCCTTCTAGATGGAAGTGGGTTTAGAAGGTGCTGTCTCAGGATGTTTGGTGAATTTCTGTGGTGCATCTTGAAGATAGTACACACAGCTGCTACTGAGTGTTGGTAGTGGAGGGAGTGGATGTTTGTGGATGTGGTGCCAATCAAATGGGCTGCTTTGTTAGGATGGTGTCAATCTTTGAGTATTATTGGAACTGCACCCATCCAAGCATGTCAGGAGTATTCCATCATATTCCTGACTTGTGCCTTGTAGATGATGGGCAGGCTTTGGAAGTTTGGAAAAGAGTTACTTGCTGCAGTATTCCCAGCCTCTGATCTGCTCTCGTAGTCAGTGATTATGTGGCAAGTCCAGTTGAATTTCTCATCAAAGATATTAATAGTGGGGGATTCGGTGATGGAAACACCATTGAATGTCAAGGGGCAGTGGTTAGATTGTCTCTTATCAGAGATGTTCATCACCTAGCATTTGTGTAGCATCAATGTTACTTGCCACTTGTCAGCCTAAAGCTGGATATTGTATTTGAGCATAGATTGTTTCAGTCATGAATGGTGCCAAACATTGTATAATCATCATGAACATCCCCACTTCTGACCTTATGATGGAGGAAAGGTTGTTAATGAAGTAGCTGTAGATGGTTGGGCCTAGGACACTACCCTGAGGAACTCCTGGAGAGATGTTCTGGAGCTGAGATGACTGACCTCCAACAACCACAACCATCTGCCTGTGTGCTAAGAATGACTCCAGCTAGTGAGGAATTTTGGCCTCCCTATACCCCCCCTCCCCTACTCTCCACCTCCCCCCCCCCCCCAACCTGATTCCCATGGATGCACATCTTGCCGGGGTTCCTTGATGCTACACTCAGTGAAAAGCAGTGAAATGTCAAGGGCTCTCATCTCATCTCCAGAATCTGAATTCTGAATCTATTTTGTCTATGTTTGAACCAAGGCTGTAATGAGATCAGGAGCTGAGTGGCCCTGGTGGAACTCAAACTGGGCATCACTGAACAGGTGCTGCGCGATAGCACTGTTGCTGGCACTTTCCATCATTGTACTGATGATCGAGAGTACAACATTGCTGACACCTTCCAGCACTTTATTGATGATCGAGAGTAGACAGGTTTCAGGGTGAATTATTGAGTCACAGTGACGTTTGGATCAGCTGGAGAAGATTCCTGGCCCAGCTGGAGAAGATTCCTGGCCCAGCTGGAGAAGATTCCTAGCCCAAGTGATAAATATTTGTTTTATAAATTGCTGCTTTTCCTGCAGCAGTTGACAGATTGGTTTTGGGAAACCAGCCTTTAAAGTCCATCCACATTCTGTTTTAAGCCACAACACATGTCCAATAACCATTATATCCAACACTGCATGGTAGCAAATAGTGGAAAGCATACCGCAAGATGCTGGAGATAAAAGAGAGCTGGAGATGAAGTTGGTCTGCAATGGGAGAGCTCCAGCCAAAGCACCAGGATTGGTGTAATAGCCATATGGCCTCCAACTGTGGTATGATTCTATGGCCTATTATGAACATGGGTGATTGGCATTGTCAGGGGTTGGGCAGAGAGTTGGAATGGACAAGACTGTATGTCACCCTTGACAGGTTCTGGGCCCAGACCTCACCCTTACTGACTGATTTCACTGCCTGATGTTTGGGGGTGCTTGATAAGGGTATGGAGGGCTAGAGGCAGTATTTCTGCACTGCAAAGGCTCTTATGTATTGCACAAAGGCATGCAGGTTTCCTAAATTCTGGGAAACACAGCTCCCGACGATAGAATCGGTAAAGCAAGTCAAATCATGGGATATCAGCCCTAACACCACACTGCACTTCACCCCTATACCAACCCTTCTTATCCCACCTCACTTAAAGCTAAAAGTCAGCAGGTTGAAGATAAGGTTTGAGATTTTCAGAGTTTTAGAATCCCAATTGAGCTAATGCCTGGATATTGAGATACATCCCAACAATTCTAAGTACAACACTACAATACAGGAATGCAAACTGGTCCAAAGATCCATGTATTTCTTACTGCGTTGACAGGTCGTGCCTCTATATCCAGGCACACACTCGCAAGCTCCATCATCGGGTGAACAGGAAGCACCATTCTTGCAATTACATGGCAGCGTACAGTTTGGTCCCCAGCGTCCTTCCGCACACACACTATCACAGTGTATACCTAAACACAGAGGAAAAAGAAACCTCTGACAATTAGAGCAGCTCCAACACACAAACCTTACAGACACTTGCTTAATCAATACAAAAGCATCGATGTCACTAATGCTTCACCAAAACAACTGGCTTTTACACAGTACCTTTAACTTGCTAAGAATGTCCGAAGACACTTCCCAGGAGCATTGCCAGGCCAAATGTGACATAGAGTCAAATTAGGCAATATTAGGGTGTGCTTTTAAGTAGCATACAAAGGAGCTTCTGAAGGGAATTCCAGAGCTTTGAATCCATGCAGGTGAAGGCAAGGACACTAAAGGTAGAGTCATTAAAATCCCAGGACCTCCCTTCCCATCACAATGTCAGCTCTCGTGTCCCTCTATTTGAGAAAATTAAATATTTTCTTCTGCTAGGATCTAGAATCAATTCCCTTATCTTCAAACACAGCATGATATGGAGGTGCCGGTATTGGACTCGGGTGGTCCAAAGTCAGTAGTCTCATGACACCAGGTTATAGTCCAACAGGTTTATTAGAAATCAGAAGTTTTCGGAGCATTTCTCCTTCATCAGATAAAGTGAAAGGAAGCGCACAGGCACAGGATACATGGGGGAGAAATAATGGCAAGATAATTTCAGGTAATTATAGGTGTCAACAGATAAATACAAATAGTGAGAGTGCAGTGTCGACAGGCTGAATAACAAGTCTTTGCAGGTGATCAAAAGTGTCAAATGGCGTGAGTAAAGTGTCAATAACAAGTGGAAGGATGGCCTTATGAACCAATTAATTAAGGTAGGGAGATAATTACAAATAATGTTTAAAAAGATGATGCTGGAACAATCCAAATGGCTGGAATAACATGATAGGTATCTGAGTCAGATGACGAGGGTCTAACCAAAGTAACAACTTGTTACTCCGTCCATATATTCTGTGCTTGTGCATTTCCCTCTACTTCACCTGACAAACGAGAAATGCTTCGAAAGCTTGTGAATTCAAATAAACTTGTTGGACTATGAACTGGTGTCATGTAATTTCTGATGCTGGACCACAACAGTTGAGGTCCACAATAGCTGCGTTGATGTTTGCACATCCAACCTCACTAGGTGCCCATAGTTTGCTATACAGCTTTAATTTTGATGGAGTCTCTAATTCAAATGTGTTTTAACACTGCTCCCTTACCTGCCCTATATCACTGATGGCACTACCTTCATTTATCTTGGCCATAAGTTCTGGAATTCCCTGTGTGCCTCTCTCTTCCTTTTTAAGATACTCCTTAAAGCCTATCTCTTTGGCCTAGCTTTTGGTCACCTGTCCTAATACTTTCTTACTTTTTTTCATGGGATATAGGTGTCGCTTGCAAGACATGCATGAGTTGCCCGTGCCAAATTCTCCTCGAACTGAATGGTTTACAAGAGCCACCTCAGTCAAGAGCCAACCACATTAATAAGTGACTGGGGTCATATGTAGGCTAGACAAGGTAAAGGTGGCAGATTTCCTCTGCTAAAGGACATTTAAGAATCAGATAGGTTTTTACAACTATCAATTAAAATTTCAGGATCAACATCACGAAGACTAGTTTTTAATTCCAGATTAATTAACAGAGTTTAAATATCATCAGCTGCTGTGGCAGGATTTGAACCCACCAGCCTGGGCCTCCAAATATTATTCAGATTATGTTATCATTCTGCCACCATCTTCCCTTTTGTGACCTGGTGTGTATCTATTTGATAAATTCTTGATGTCACAAGGAATTAAGGGCTACGGGGAGAATGCCAGTAAGTGGAGTTGAAACGCCCATCAGCCATGATTGAATGGCGGAGTGGACTTGATGGGCTGAATGGCCTTACTTCTACTCCTATGTCTTATGGTCTATTTTATTTGATAACCAATCCTATGAGACACTTTGGGATCTTATACTATATTCAGTGGTGCTATATAGATGCATGTTGTTGTAGTAATGAGATTTTGTTCCTCACAGAAAAGTTGTAAATGTCAAGAATCAGTACAACTTGCTCTTTAGTTTTGCCTTATTCTGCTGGTTGAGTTATAGCAGAAGCTCCCGAGGAAATCCACACCATTCTCTCAACATTAACCTACTATTATTAACCTTGGGCTGAAGGGTCTGATTCTGTGCTGTATGATTCTATAAACTACTCAAGTTTCTAAATTAAGATTGGAGCTTGACTAAACTTCTTTATTCACAGTGTTCCCAGTCCACTAATGCAAGAATGCATCACAGTCAACAAGAGATTAACAGTTTCCAAATAAGGAACTTGGAAATAACAGGCAAAAGGAAAACATCTTGTCACGTTAACGATGGGAACTGAAGGAACAGGAGGTCATTCAACTCTTCAGCCTGGTCCGCCAATCAACCAGTTCCTAGCCAGACTGCTCTGCTAAACAGGCTTTCCGAATTTCTGGAATGGGGGTGCTGTTGGTGTTTAGTGATAAGCTGAACATTTTCAAATAAGTTGTCCAACAGCTAGGTAATGATACAAACAGCAAATGCTATGGTAAGAAAGGGAGTGAGGACAACAGGGTACCTATCTTGGCAGGTTTCTAGATTCAATTTTACAGATGCAATGATGAAAGATAAAAATGTCATTATCTCCTGTGATAAATTATCCGAGACCACACAAGCAGATGCGCCACATTACTCTGTGGCATATTAATGAAACAGAAAATTTTATCCAACAGAAACAATCTTGCCTTTTATTTTTGCAGCACCAACCAGTGAATATCTCTTTTAAAATGGAATGCCAGTAAACATCCATCGCAGAGTTTAGGCCTTATTGTGTCTACTTGCCTTACAATTGGACCTGTCTTGTTAGTGAATGAATCATTTGGCCACAGCTGATGAGAAAGCTGAGTGGATCCCACAGAAAGCACGCTGTATTATGTAACAGCGTAAATAAAGCTAATTAGAGAAGCATAATATTTTTAAACTGAACCTTTTTCTAAATAAAAATCCAATGGTTCTCCTTCATTATGGGAGTAGCTTTCATTTTCTTAAATGAATATATAAAATTTGCCCTTCAGTTGAAGAAAGATGATCATTTAGTCGAATCCTTGTGTGTTATGATGATGAGAAGTAGTACAATGATGGAATGGAATGTCAATGAAAAGGACAAAGAACTCTTTGAGAGCCATCCAAGTTGCTAGGCAATTGCACAGCGGACACGATAAACTTCAGCGAGGCAACGCTCTTAAAAAAAAATGCACCTTCATTTTATGCCCGATGCTTTACACGTGGGGCTCTTAAATTTAATTCAGCATTCATCTAAAGCAGAATCAAAGGTCCAATTGTGCAACTGCAGAAAATTCCATTTTCAATAGTTTGAAACCAATTTGTTAACGAAAATTATACAGTAGGGTACAAACATAGAAATACAGTTAAATCACAGACAAAAACTGAAGTATTTTCCATATTATTTCTGAAAAACTGAATGGTGCTCTTTTCTGTGAGGAAAGAGACAGCTGAGCCAATAGAGGTCTTTAAAATTAGGAAGTTTTTTTTATACAATAGAAATTGGGAAGATAGTTTGACATTTGGGTGGAAACCAGAACTGGGGCCATAAGTTTAAGGTAGTCGCCAACAGAACCAATGGAGAACTCAGGAAAAAAAATCTTTACAATGGTGATAATGTGGAACTTGTTCTCACAGGGAGTGATTGGAGTGAATACTATTTAAAGGGAAGCTGACAAACACACGAGCAAAAGAGAAATGGAAAGATATTCTGATAGAGTGAGATGAAAATATGGTAGGAGTTGGGGTGAGAATGGCCTATTGGCCTGTGAGCAACATAAGTACCAGTATGAAGCAGCTGGGTTGAATGGCTTGTATCTGTGCTATAAATAAGATGCCGTTATCAAGTACATAATCCATATTGTACTACAGAGAACTTTATTTATTTTTAAACAAATCATTTTACAGATTTGCGCTTTTACTATCACTTCACATTCACTGAGAATATTTAATCCAATAACTTTTACATCTGATCATTCTTTAAGGCGCTTTATACCATAAAATGAATTTATTTTCTTCATAAAGATTTGGATTGCAGCCCACACCTAAGACAAACAGCCATTGAGACAGCAATATCAAGTGCCAAATTGACATTTATAGGATTAAACAATAATAAAAAATAAACTTCATGTTGTTCTTTTGCTGGAAAAGTGATTTAATTAAAAGGGAGTTAAATTAAATTCTACTTTATTTAATTGGAATTATTTACATATCAGGTCAGTTTATTCTGTTGTAGGCAAGAAGAATAAATGGACGAATTACTCACAATTAGGACAAATGTCCATCAACGAACAGAGAGGGAGGAAGAAGTTGGGCAGGTGCAGTCTGCAGGTGCCTCACTGGCCTGACCATTATCTCCTCCCATTACATGTAGGTGGACAATCCTTGCATCCCTCTCTATGGCCATGGCCAATGATGATTTGGGAAGCTGCAGGTTCAGTGGCCCTCCTTTTTCCTTCACTCATCATTGCCTTCTTTTGGGCTGCCAACATGGTAGTGAAGGGTCCTGAAAGCGCCCCTGAAGAGACAGAAGGCAGAGTCCACAGACATAAGTCTGCTGGAGTCCCCAGTCATGTTTGAGGACTTCAATCTGCCTGGTCTAATCTATGGGTCAGCTTTGCCCCATTATAATGTATCTTGCCACCTCCTCTAGTGTTGAAGCACTGCTCCTTTACTGTGGTTGTTGGAATCCTCTCCCTGGGAAGACCTCCTCTGGTAAGAAACATTTGCTACTCAGTACACAGCTTCCAATTCCAGGCAAAGTTGCCTAAGGATGGCTTCCATCTGGTGAGGTGATGGGAAGCACGTATCCCAAGTTTCCACTGGAATTATGCCCTGAAGGAAGGCCGGAAATGGGGCTCCATTGAAACTTCCCTTATCTTTGTAAATTGACTGGGGTGGCACGGTAACTAAGTGAATAGGGGTGGCACGGTGACTCAGTGAACAAGGACTAGCTGCCAAAGTCAATGTGGGAGATGGACTCCCTGAGATTCTTGTAGAGAGAGGAGGAAAACTTCTTCAAGGCAGGCATCCTTGCAAGAGGATTTGCAGTAGGGTTAAAATCAACTAGGTAAAAAAATGACTACAGATACTGGAAACCAGATTCTGGATTAGTGGTGCTGGAAGAGCACAGTAGTTCAGGCAGCATCCGAGGAGCAGTAAAATCGATGTTTCGGGCAAAAGCCCTTCATCAGGAATACAGGCAGAGAGCCTGAAGCGTGGAGAGATAAGTGAGAGGAGGGTGGTGGTGGGGAGAAAGTAACAGAGTACAATAGGTGAGTGGGGGAGGGGATGAAGGTGATAGATCGGAGCGGGGGGGGGGGAGGGTGGAGTGGATAGGTGGAAAAGAAGATAGGCAGGTAGGACAAGTCATGGGGACAGTGCTGAGCTGGAAGTTTGGAACTGGGGTGAGTTGGGGGAAGGGGAAATGAGGAAACTGTTGAAGTCCACATTGATGCCCTGGGGTTGAAGTGTTCCGAGATGGAAGATGAGGCATTCTTCCTCCAGGAGTCTGGTGGTGAGGGACCGGCGGTCAAGGAGGCCCAGGACCTCCATGTCCTTGGCAGAGTGGAAGGGAGAGTTGAAATGTTGGGCCACAGGGCAGTGTGGTTGATTGATGCAGGTGTAGTAAACCTTCTCTTTTGGGGGTGACAATTGTTCTATTCTCTGCATTCCTGACTCAAAGCCAATTTTCAGGGTTTCCAACAGATGTTGCAACTGGAATATGCCAAAAATCACATCAATCAGGTTCAATGTGACTGGTCATTTGCACGGTATTTGAGTTGCATAGTATTTTTCATTTATAAGTCTTTGTTCCACCTGCATCCATCTGCATTGTAATAACACAGAAGCAACTTAAGGCTACTCATATTATCTTGAATTCATCCAGCATCTTCAGCCTGATAAGATGTCCAAAAATGCTTCACAGGAGCATTATTAGGCACAATTTGACAGCAAGGCACATTTGCAGATATTGAGAAGCATGGTAAAGAAGGCAAGAGATGAAGAGGGTTAGGGGTTAGGGAGGGAATTCCAGACATTGGGGGCTAGAGTCCTTCTTAAAACTCACATAATTGATGAAGCAAAAATGTTTCCACTTCAAAGAGAGATGCAAACTACAGCCAGAGTTATATGATAACCATTAATTGTTCTGCTTGGAGTCACGTCTGCTGAGAAATCTGCTGTCATGGTATTGTCACACACCAATAATAGGAGAAACATTCATAGAGTGATTAGAGGGTCTCAGGGAATTATTGAGATAGAGAGTATAGTTGCAATTAAAGTGGAAGCAGGATAAACATGTAAGGCAGAATTTAATAGACATCCAACCACTGGCAGATTTGCAGATGGGGACAGCCTGTTAAATTACTTAGCTGTCTTCCTGTAAGCCCTCCTTCCCATTACTGGTCTGTCCTTGGTTTTATGGCAGGCCAAGACTGGCATAAGGTTGAAAATTCCACCACCCATTCAATTCTTTCCATGAGGGTAAAAGGAGTAGAAGGATATGCTGATACTGTGAGATGAAGGGGAGCAGGACGAGAATGTGGAGCATCAACAACAGCGTACAGCTTTCAGGCTGAAAGACCAGTTCCTGTGCTGTACATTCAGTGCAATCTAATCCTTACATTAAAATTAGAGAGAAAAAAAACAACAGACCTGTCCACCCAGCAAGACAGCGGCAATAACCAGTGGTGGCATGACAACCATCAGCGTGACTGCAGTCACAACGCTCACTGCAGTTCATTCCATAGGAACCATCCTGGCAAGCAAAACATACGTGCCCTCATGATTACATTGCACAAGTAAACAAAGATGTACCTGTCACAACCAACCTTGTTAACAATACTGCGCTTATTCACACAAAGATTGGTGGAAATCTGGAATTCTCTCCCCTCAAAAAAAAGCTGTTACAGTTGGGGACAAATGAAGACTAATGGACTTTTGTTCGATAAGGATATCAATGGCAATGGAACCAAACTGGTAAGTTGGAGTTAAGATACAACGCTGGCATATTCGAATTGAAATGGTAGAACAGAAGACCAATCTTCCAAACAAATCAACCATAACCTTGCGCACTTGGTTACTACAATTAGATAGGTTAAAAAGAACAAGTGGCTAATTTTACCAATGCACTTCAACATTTTTTTTCCCAACTTCAGCTCTTTATGGTGGGACAGGCCTGACCACAGCCTGATCTCCTGTTGAAATCACAAGAGATAATTGTGGCTTCACAATTTGGAGATGCCGGTGTTGGACTGGGGTGTACAAAGTTAAAAATCACACAACACCTGGTTGTGTGATTTTTAACTTTGTGGCTTCATAGTTTGTGTCATTGCCATTTACACTCAGTGGTAAACAGCAAGCAGAGGTTAATAAAAACCACCACTTCTACCTCAGAAACGTAATATTTGTTTGCTCCTGTTTGCTCCACTTCAGTTGCATATCCTTGGGCTAGATCAGGGGCTTTCAATTCAGGAAGCTAGCTAGCAGTATCGACATCAGCTGTGACTGAACCTCAGCAGGTCTGAGGTCCAATTAGTCGACACAATGTAGGTAGACCTACATCTTAAATTACATGAATCAAGGTACCAACTGATTTCTGTTAAAAGATAACTGACATCTGCAAATACTTTGATGTTTATAGACTTTGGTGAGCAGGCAAAAAAACCAAGTGGCCTTTGAGGAACACCTCAGAGGCTTTATTTCCTTTGCTGTGAATCTTGTGGTTTAAAAGAGATGAAGAGCAAAAGGCCCTGATTTCAGGCTTTGCTGGCAGCCTACTGACTATGATGCCAAACCATTCCAGCTGATTTGACACATGCATCCCATCAGACACAGAAAATGTTGGAGAAACCCACACCCTGTCTGGAGCAACTGTGGAGAAAAACATTTCAAGTAAAACCATTTCTCTCTTCACAAACTTGGTCTGCGCTGGTCCCACAATTCATTTCCAGATTGTTAGGCCACAATGAACCCTTCCATCAGCATTTTTACAGAGCCAGGCATTGAACATGCAGCATCCTTGTGCTTCTAAGAAAAGCCACAGGATGGTCTCTCAAAGATAAAAGCTCCTCCCAAAAGACAATAAGGAATAGGAACAGAGGAGGCCATTTGGCTGCAATAAGTGTGGCTGATCTGATCATCCTCAATTCCACTTTCCAGACTTCCTCTATAAACCCTGATTCCCTTACCATAGAACCCCTACAGTGTAGGAACAGGCCCTTCAGCCCAACAAGTCCACACTGACCCTCTGAAGGCTAACCCACCCAGACCCATTTCCCTACCCTACCACTCTACATTTCGCCCATGACTCATTAAAAATCTGTCTGTCTATCTCAGCCATGAATATACTTAATGACTTAGTCTTAACAGCCATTCAGACAGGAAATCCCTTGTCTCAAATAAATGATCCCTTACCTAGAGGTTATGCCCTCTGGAAGTAGATTCTCCCACAAGGGGGAATAACCTTTCCACATTTAGCCTGTCAAGTCGTCCAAGAATCTTGTATGTTTCAATAAGGATGCCTCAATCTTCAAAACTCCAATGAGTACAGGCCTGACCTATTTAAACCCTCCTCATAAGCTACTCCATGCATCAACATACTGAACATTCTCTGGATTGCCTCTAATGTCAGCTTGTCTTGCCTGAGATACAGGGGACAAAACTGCAGGTTTCCTGTTGCGTCTGACTTGCGCCTTATAAAGCGTCTCTACTTTAATATTCCAAACCCTTTGAAATTCCACTTGCTGTTTCTTATCAACATGTGGCCGTACAAGGATAAAACACAAAGGGGACACCTGGGATATGGTGGAGCAGGCCATCAGCATGTTGAAGTGATGCTACCAGGCCTAAGTTACTGGGACCAAGCCTTCTAATATACATTTGAGTGACCTGTCTAAGTTCATTGTGGTTTGTTGCACTCTCCATTGTGTCGTCATGTGGTGGTGCAGCCATTCCCATCATGAGCTGAGGAAGAGAAAAAAGATGATGAGGAAGAGGAAGAGAAGGCAAAGGAGGATGCATCCTGGGCTTCTCCACTCTGAATGGATTGTGCAAAAATGTCTGGTCAGAATTCCATTATTGTTTGACAACTTCCCTTTACCACCATGGCTTCCCTCATTCCCCACCACTGCATTTGTCTGGGGTACCCTATCACAGCTGGTCAGGGTCAACGTTCTGCAGTAAAATCCAACACCAAAAACATTTCCGTGAACAACTTTATCCAGCAAATGATACAAATTGAACTGAATGGACCACTTTTATCCTTTCCTTTAGCTTCTGTCTTGCATGTGCTGTACCTATTCTGGTGCTCCTCTTGTAGTGCTGCCTTGGGATTGCAGCATTGCTGGTGGAAGGCTGCTGAATTTCATCGTGGGGAAGACTGAAAGTGTCACGCTTGAATCACTCCAGACCTTAAGGGTCTAGATTCAGACTTCGCCATCTCAGCAAGGACAGCTGGCTGGCTGAGACACAATAGCAAGGGGCAGAAAACAGGCTGCATTAACTCCTTCTCAAAACATAATAATTAAAGTACATGAAGAAATATTAGAATGACAATTATCAGAAGTAATCTAGGAGATCCATAAATTAGAAGTTAATCAATATTTTCTAAGTTTGCAGAATTGAGTTACACCAATTTCTCTCCTCATTCATTCTCCTACAACTAGCATTAGTTTTGAATTTAATAACATTGAACATTTGATTGCCTCCAAACCTCCAATGTAAAGTGATACTTCTGGTGAAAACAGTATCCATACTTTAAATGCTTATATTTTTGGGCCCTCTGGATTAACGTAATAATTTTCTGCAAAAGATGGGATGTGTTGCTGGTTACCTGACATGGATGTTCACACTTATCCCCTCGCCATCCTGCCAGACAGGTGCAGGTTCCATCCTGAGCATTACATGCTCCTCCATTGGCACAGCGACAAGTCGAATTACAGCCAAGACCCCACTTACCACGAGGGCAGGGAATCGAACAATCAACTCCATGCCAACCTGTGAGGGCCAAATTGATAATGATTTACACCATAACACAGCAACTCCATGTCCAGCATATCAATAAAAGTCAATCTTATACAACAAACAGATTTCCCTGATCAAGTGTTATTATGAGAGTTGTGTTAATATCCAGAAAAACATGATCTTCATCCATTCCCTGAAAATAATGTCTCCTCTCCCTTCCTTTCCCCTCTAGAGACTACTTGCATTTTTTAATATAGTAGAATGTCCCAAAAGACTTTCAGGGGCACTATCAAGTGACATGGAAGCTCATAAGGATAGACTAGGACTCAAAGTGAGTCAAAGAGGTAGGTTTTTAGAGTGTATCTTAAGAGAGGAATGAGGAGGAGAGAGATGGACATACTAAGGGTGGGAATTCCAAATCTTAGGGCCTGGGTAGCTGAAGGAAGTCGCAAAAAAACTAACATTTGTTGCAAAATTCAATACATTGAACGCAACTTACAAATTTGAACAAACATGAAAGTCAATAATCGGAAGTAAATATGGAGCAATGTCGTTCAACTCAAAGTTTCTTTTGTGGTTTCTTGATGAAAAGCCTGGACCTCCTTACTGTGAAGTACCTTCACCATATGGTCTGCACTCTCCAGGAGTAAGGTTCACTGCCACTTTTACAAGGGGTAACTAGGAATGGAGAATACACACCAATTGCCAATAACCCCACATCACAAGAATGACTAGTTTGAGTGAGAATGCAAGCTGGAGTTGGTCAAAAAGAACTTGATGTAAGTTTAGTCCAGTGTATTTGTCAGAGACGTTTTTTCCACAATGCAAGAGCTTCTCCAGTTCCTGGAAAAAGGGTCTCAATAAGCACTCAATGGCAGGTTTGAAGAGCAGAGAGAGAGAGAGAGAGAGAGAGAAAGAATGCTGCTGCTGGCAGGACAGTAGTAACCAAAGGACACAAATTTAAGGTGACTAAATAGAGAACAGCCATGGGAGAATGTTTTTGCACAATGTGTTGATTTGACCTGGAATGTGCTACTGGAGAGGGCAGTGGATGCAGATGAAACAGTAATTTTCAGTTGGGATTTGATAACTACTCAAAAAGGAAAATAATTGTAGCTTTATAATGAAAGAACAGGGAAATGGAACTGATAGAATAGACCTTTCAAGGAGCCCAGCTTAGGTGCAAAGTGCTGAATGGCCTCCTCCTCTGCTTTTTAACTTTCTACATCTGATAGTGTGCTTGCGACATTGAGCAACAATTTCTCTCCCACGTTGTGATATAGGCTACTTTAGCTTAGATCATTATTGTGAGATTAACCAGAGACAACAGTGAAAATGCATAACCTCCAATTCCCTCAATAACCTATTTATCACAAATCTAACCTTCTGGTTTGTTTGGGAAGGCAAATATACTCACAGAATAAACCATTCGGTTTATTGCCCTGCAAATTTTGTCTTTTAATTAATTCAAATCCTTTTTGAAACTTTTTTTTGAATCAATTTCCAAAGCCCTTTCAAGCAGCGCATTCGAGATCACAACAATCACTGGATTAAAATAGATCTCATGAGGATCGGATGAGTATAGGATACAGTTTGACAATGGAGCTGGCCCTTCCCCCCACATTTTGCTCCTTGTCAGGCTAATGTAATGAAGTTATAAGGACTGCTAGGGGCTATGGAACAATATCCCATCACCATACAAAAAAAAAGAGGGTGTCAAAAATAAATGAGCAAAATGTATTTCTTCCAGATATTCTAACAATATTTAGAAAACAATTGAATTCCTTTCCCTTAACCTACTTTACGACAGCTCCACTTACATGGAGATTTGGAGTTTGTATTGTAAAGCCCTCATATCAATATCAGGGCAGAACAATAGCAGCGTCTCTAGCACCAGTTTTCAATACTATCAAAGTTAGCTCAGTGAAAATACAGTTCTTGTATCAAATAGGCATTATTTGTCTCCTAGGAATGAAAATGAGACAACCTAATTTGATTTCTTCCAACACACTCTGGTCTATTTGGCAAATTTTCAAGTGTTTGTATTTTTAACTACTTTAGTGAGCCAGTGAAAACAAAGCCCACAAGTGTTAATGTTCTTGCACAGGTCAATAGTGGTTTCATTCAGCTGCAGTGCTGGCTGACTTACACCTGGGAACACCAAAGTCTCAATGTTAAAAATCCTTTTTCTTAGAGTCATAGAGTCTGGCAGCATGGAGAAAGGCCCTTTGACCCAAATTCGTCCATGCCAACCAAAATGTCCATCCACACTAACCCCAATTCCCTGTACTTGGCCCATATCCTTCTAATCCTTTCCTGTCCATGCATTTGTCCAAATGCCTTTTCAATGTTGTTAATGTACCCAACTCAACCACTTCTGCTAGCAGCTCTGTCTACAAGAAGTTGCCTCTCAGGTTCCTGTTTATTCTTTCTCCTCTAACCTTAAACTGATGCCCTCTCATCCTGAATTCTCCAACCCTGGGAAAAAGACTGAGTGCATTTGCTTTATCCATGCCTCTTATGATTTTATGCACTTCTATATGATCGCCCCTCAGTTTCCTATACTCTTAAGAAAGAAGTCCTAGCTTGTCCAACCTCCCTATAACTCAGGCCAGCGAGTCCCGGTGACATCCTTGTAAATATCTTCTGCACTCTTTCCAGTTTAAGAACATCCTTCCTACCGAAGGATGACCAAAACCAAACACAATACTCCAAGTGTGGCCTCACCAAAGTCCTGTACAACTGCAACATGTCTTCCCATCTTCTATGCTCAATGCCCTGACTGATGAAGGCCAGAGTGCCAAAAGCCTCCTTCGCTGCCCTGTCTACCTGTGACCCCATTTTCAGAGAACTGCGAACCTGAACTCCAAGATCCCTGTATTCCACTATAGTCCTTAATGCCCTACCATTCACCATGAACCTCCTACCTTGATTTGACTTTCGTAAATGCAAGACTTCACACTTGTCTATATTAAACTCCATTTGCCAATTCTTGGCCCACTTCCCCAGCTGATCAAGGTCTGCTGCAATTTCCGATAACTTCCTTGTCACTGTTCACGATACCATCTACTTTAGTGTCATCTGCAAACTTAATAATCATGCCTTGTACATCTCATCAAAATCTTTGTTACAGATAACAAACAGCAATGGGCCCACCACCAACCCCCAAGACATTCCACAATCACAGGCCTCCAGTCCAACAAGCATCTTTCTACTATTACCCTCTGCTTCCTGCCATCAAGCCAATTGTGCATCCAATTTGCCAGCTGTCCCTGGATTCCAGGCGATCTAACCTTCCAGAGTAGCCTATCATGTGGAAACTTATCAGAGGCCTTACTGAAATCCATACAGACTATGTCTACTACTCTGCCCTCATCAACCTTCCTGGACACTTCATCAATGATATCCCATGCACAAAGCCATGCTGACCATTCCTAATCAAACCTTGTCTTTCCAAATGCATGTATATCTTATCTCTCAGAAACTTCTTGTTTTCAAATCTGATCATCCCAGCTTTAGTGGCCAGACCTTCAGCTGCTGAGGTTCTAAATGCTGGTATTCCCTTCCCTAAACTTCCTTATCTCTCCTGTTTCAGTCACGTGTCCAAATATCTCATGTCGCCTTCACTTCTGTGAAGCACCTGGAGAGTTTATTAGAAGGTGCAAATAAAATGCAAGATCAAAACAAAGCAACAATACAAAAGCACCTGAACACATGATTTTTTAGAATGGAAGACTGGTGTCTGTAACATTGACTGTTCCTTTAAAATTCTCAAAGAGCTGAAGAAAGATAACATGGCAAAATATATTTCCTGAATTCTGTCTCAGGATTTACAGACATTTCCTTACCTGCCTTACAAGTGCATGAACCATCTATAGGTGAGCAAACTGCTCCATTTTTGCAGTCACAGGAAGAGGAACAGTTGACTCCATTGGTACCAACCGGACAAGGAATTGAGCAATCAGATCCCTGTGAGACAATTGATTGGCAATGATAGCTAATCATTTAAAGAAGAAAGACACACTAAAAAGAAAGAAATGGTAGACATTCTGGAATCAGTTATTAATCGCCCAGAGAGATAAAAATATGGATTGTTTCAAATCCTTTCTCTTTTAGAATCATAGAAATGAACAGCACAAAAGACAGACCCTGCAGTCGAACCTGTCCATGCTGACTAGATATTCTAAACTAATTCAGACCTATTAGCCTTCATTTGGCCTATATCCCTCTAAACCCTTCCTATTCGTTTACCCATCCAGATGCCTTTTAAATGTTGTAATTGTACCAGCCTCCATTATTTCCTCTGGCAGCTCATTCCATACACGTACCACCCTGTGTGTGAAAAGGTTGCTCCTGAGCTTCCTTTTTATATCTTTCCCCTCTCACCCTAAACCTATGCCCTCTAGTTCTGGACTCCCCCACCCCAGGAAAAAGACCTTGTCTATTTACTCTATCCATGGCCTTCATGATTTCATAAATCTCTATGAGGTAATCCCTCAGCCTTTGTCACTCCAGGGAAAATACCTCCAGCTTATTCAGCCTCTCCCTATAGCTCAAATTCTCCAACCGTGGCAAGAGTCTTCTGAATCTTTTCTGAACCCTTTCAAGTTTTACAACATCCTTCCTACAGCAGGGAGACCAGAATTGCACACAATATTCCAAAAGTGGCCTAACATGTCCTGTACAGCTGCAACATGACCTCCCAACTCCTATACTCAATGCACTGACCAATAAAGGCAAGCATACCAAATGCCTTCTTCACTATCCTGTCTACTTGGGACTCCACTTCCAAGGACTGTGAACTGCACTCCAAGGTCTCTTTATCTAGCAACGCTCCCCAGGACATCATCATTACGTACATACGTCCTGCCCTGATTTGCCTTTCCAAAATGCAGCACCTCATATTTATCCTCAGCCCATTGGCCCATCCGATAAAGATCCCATTGTAATCTGAGGTAACCTTCTTCGCTGTCAACTACACCTCCAATTTTGGTGTCATCTGCAAACTTACGAACTATACCTCCTATGTTCATATCCAAATCATTTACATAAATGACAAAAACTGTGGACCCAGCACTGATTCCTGTGACACACCAACGGTCACAGGCCTCCAGTCTGAAAAGCAACCCTCCACCACCACCCTCTGTCTTCTACCTTCGAGCTAGTTCTGTATCCAAATGGCTAGCTTTCCTAGTATTCAATGTGATCTATCCTTGCTAACTAGTCAACCATGAATATCGCTTAATACGTTGTATATCAATGAAGTACTAAACAGACTGGGACTCAGAAGAGAAGACTCAGGGTAGCCTGACAGAGGGCTTTGAAATTGTAAAATTCTTCATAAAGGTAGACATAGGGATAGTGATTCCACTTGTAAGATAAAGCACAACCAGGCACCACAACTATAGGTCATTCACTAATCAATTCAGTAGGGAATTCAGGGGAAACCTCTTTACTCAGAGAATGGCGAGAATGAGGAACACTTACCACAGGGAGTGACTGATTTGAACGGCATCAGTACATTTATGGGGAAATTAGGTTAACACATGAGGGAGAAGGGAACAGAAGGACATCCTGATCAGCTGAGTTGTAGAGGGGATGGTCAGGATCTTACATGGATCATTAACACCAGAATGGGCCACTTGGGCTGAATGGTCTGTTTCTGAGCTTTCTGTAAGGTCAGCAGAGGGAGCAGATGTGAGAAATTTTGTCAGCTGTTGTTCTGGGACGAAGAGGGCTGTGGAACAATACGGGTTAGCAGAAACTAAAAGGTTAACTTGCCTGCCAAACATTGTATAATTTAAAGAAAAGAAAGAGCCTCACATAAATCCTTAGCAGAGTAAACAAGTCCTGTTACCTTATACCCCGGGGCACAGATGCATTTGCCAGTTACGCTGTCACAGTCAGCCCCATTTTGGCAGCTGCAGATTTGATGACAAGATACACCATAAAATCCAGGGGCACATGTCTCATTGCAGTATAGCCCAGACCATCCAGGTTTACATGTACACTCGCCAGACATGGGGTGACAGCTGGTAAGAGAGGATAAAAGGCGCCTTAGTTTTTCACAGCATAGCGATTAGCCTTATGAGCACAACTGTTTCACTTAAAACACTTGTTTTTGTTTCCTGCCAGTCTCTGCTCTTGTTAATCATTTCGTCAGAGAGGGGCTCTATCATTTTCATTCTTTCTTAAACAAACCACTGCAAAATGCCAAAGTTATAGCTTAGTGAACTCAGTCAGTGATGAGAAGCCAAGTTGTATGGGACAGAACGGTTTCTCTGAATTAGAACCACAGTTAACAGTTGTTATCTCTGTAGCTTCCTTCAGTCCCACAACCCTCTGAGATCTGTGTGTTCCTCCACTCTGGCCTCTCAAATGCCTGATTTCCTTCGCCTTTCCTTTGGCAGCCATGTCAAAGCAGTAAGATCCGGAAATCCCTCCCTGACTGTCTGCAATTCTGTCTCCCTTTCTCTCCCTCTTTTTCTTTATGATGCCCATTAAACCCTACGTCTTTGACTGTATGAACATAAGAAATAAAAGCCAGAGTGAGCCAGCCTGCTTTTCGAACTTGTAATAAGATCAGGGCTATGAAAGTACTACTTTCATGTCTTATTCAATTTCCCTCAATCCCTTAATGTCCGAAACATTCCCTACAGTCCTAAAGAAAACAAAGGGCTTGTGTTCCCTGCTTTAAAATCGCCTCAATGGACTCTGCTTCAAATGTTGGTCTGATCACACTCCTGTGAAGCACCTTGAAACATTGAAGACTCTATTTAAATGCAAGTTGTTGTTGTGCTATAATTGAATCCGAGAGGGTGTTAAAAGAGGAGAGAATGAAGATAAAATGGGATTGCATGTTGTGAATGTCCTTATGATGAGATAATGTGCCAATTTTCACCCTCCTGACTTACATAAGAAAGGTAGATGCTCTGGCACAGCTATTACATCTCAGCTGAAGGGTCAGAGAGGAATTCACCAACTTGCATTTAAATAGAGTCTTCAGTGTTTCAAGGCATTTCATGGGACTGTGATCAAACCAAACTTTTTTCACTCACTGGCCTCATCTTTTCCAGGAGACAACAGGATAGTGAAACTTGCAAAGGAATATTTAATCAGGATGCTTGAACCTCTGTGATAGAGAAAGGATATAGTGGAGTGGTTGGTTTTTCCCTCCCTGTTAGATTTGCATCCTATCACAAACACATACAAAACAATATACCATATAGCCCTGCAATGTTAAAGCTTCAACAATTCAGACACTCTATCGAACATCTTAATTTGCCATTTTAATAGAATTATCAACCAAGACACATTATATAGCTTTTAAAATAACAAAGTAAATGATATTTGAGTGCTTTGCTAATATCAGACAATTCAACTTGTCTGTGTAAATTCTTTACATTTCATTGAAATGTCTGCTTTAAGCTAGTTAGATATGATGAAATGTGACAGTCTCCACACCAATCAACCCAATGATTGTTTATGCAAATTTGAGTTTGAAGAAGCTGGCTGTGTGCATACATGCCTTGGAACTCTCCAACCCCATGGCATCAAAGTGGACTTCACCAGTTTCCTCATTTCCCCTCCCCCCACGTGACCCCCAGTTCCAAACTTCCAGCTCAGCACCATTCTCATGAGCTGTCCCATCTGTCAATCTTCTTTCCCACCTATCTGCTCCACCCTCCTCTCCGACCTATACCCTTTACCCCTTCCTCCATCCACCTATTGCAGTCCAAGCTACCTTCTCCCCAGCCCCACTCCCCTCCATTTATCTCTCTACTCTCATGGATTCCAGCCTCATTTCTGGACCTCCTGTGCATTTCCAGCCCCACTCTAATCTTGACTCTGATCTCCAGTCCTCACTTTCGCCGCGTGCATACCATTGGTGAGCATCATGAGGGAAATATATAAATCTAGGCAGTTATATAAGGTAGAGAAAGTGGGAGAGGAAGATGGAGGGAGAGAAGGAGAGAACAAAGAACAAAGAAAATTACAGCACAGGAACCAGCCCTTTGGCCCTCCAAGCCTGCGCTAATCCAGTTCCTCTATCTAAAGCTGCCGCCTATTTTCTAAGGGTCTATATCCCTTTGCTCCCTGCCCATTCATGTATCTGTCTAGATACACCTTAAATTATGTTATCATTCCCGACCCACCACCTCTGTTGGCAACATGTTCTAGGCACCCACCACTCAGAACTTTCCACGCATTTCTCCCTTAAACTTTTCCCCTCTCACTTTGAACTCATAATCCCTAGTAATTGAGTTCCCCCACTTGGGAAAAAAAGCTTCTTGCTATTCACCCTGTCAAAATCACCTCTCATGATTTTGTGGACCTCAAACAAGTCCCCCCTCAACCTCTCTCTTTCTAATGAAAATAATCCTAATCTACTCAACCTCTCTTCATAGCTAGCACCATCCATACCAGGCAACATCCTGGTGAACCTCCTCTGCACCTTCTCCAAAGCATCCACATCCTTTTGGTAAAGTGGCGACCAGAACTGTACACAATATTACAAATGTGGTCAAATCAAAGTCTTATACAACTGAAACATGACCTGCCAAATCTCATACTCAATACCCCGTCCGATGATGGAAAGCATGCCGTAATCCTTCTTGGCCTCTTTACTGACCTGCATTGTCACCTTCAGGGAACAACAAACCTGAACACCCAGATCTCTCTGTACATCAGTTTTCCTCAAGACTTTTCCATTTACTCTATAGTTCGTTTTTGAATTGGATCTTCGAAAGTGCATCACCTCGCATTTGTCCATATTGATCTCCATCTGCCATTTCTCTGCCCAACTCTCCAACCTATCTATATTCTGTTGTATTCTCTGACAGTCCCCTTCGCTATCTGCTACTCCACCAATCTTAGTGTCATCTGCAAACTTGCTAATCAGGCAACCACACTTTCCTCCAAGTCATTCATGTATATCACAAATGACAGTAGTCCAAGCACAGATCCCTGTGGAACACCTATGGTCACAGGTCTCCATTTTAGAAACTCCATTCCACTATTATTGTCTGCCTCTTGTTGCCCAGCCAGTTCTCCATCCATCTAATTCGAACACCCTAGACCCTGTGCAACTTCAACTTCTCCATCAGCCTACCACGGGAAACCATATCAAATGCCTTACTAAAGTTCATGTATATGACATCTACATCCCATCTCTCATCAATCAACTTTGTCAACTACTCAAAGAATTCTATCAGATTTGTAAGACATGATCTTCCCTGCATAAAACCATGTTGCCTGTCACTGATAAGCCCATTTTCTTCCAAATGGGAATATATCCTATCCCTCAGTATCTTCTCCAGCAGCTTCCCTATCACTGATGTCAGGCTCACAGGTCTATAATTAGCTGGATTATCCTTGCTACACTTCTTAAACAAGGGGACAACATTAGTAATTTTCCAGTCCTCCGGGACCTCACCCATGTTCAAGGATGCTGCAAATATATCTATTAAAACCCCAGCTATTTCCTCTCTCGCTTCCTTCAGTAAACTGAGATAGATCCCATCTGGACCTGGGGAATTGTTCACCTTAACACCTTTTAGAATACCCAACACTTCCTCCCTCCTTATATTGATTTGACCTAGAGTAATCAAAGATCTATTCCTAACCACAGCATCTGCCATGTCCCTCTCCTTGGTGAATACTGACTTAAAGAACTCATTAAGAATCTCACCCAGGCATAACTGTCCTCCTTTTTCTTTGAGTGGGCCAACCCTTTCTCTAGTTACCCTCTTGAATAAAAGGCTTTGAGATTTTCCTTAACCATGTTTGCTAATGGATATTTCATGACCCCTTTCAGCCCTCTTAATACCTCATTTCAGATTGGTCCTACATTCCCGATATTTTCCAAAGCTTTGTCTGTCTTCAGTCGCCTAGACCTTATGTATGCTTCCGTTTTCCTCTTAGCAGTCTCACAATTTCACCTGTCACCCACAGTTCCCTAATCTTTCCATTTTTATCCCTCATTTTCACAGCAACATATCTCTCCTGAACTCTAATCAATCTCTTTAAAAGCCTCTCACATATCGAATGTGGATTTCCCTTCAGACAGCTGCTTCCAATCTACATTCCCCAACTCCTGCTAAATTTTGGTATAGTTGGCTTTCTCCCAATTTAGCATGTTCCTTTAGGACCACTCTCATCTTTGTCTATGAGTATTCTAAAACTTATGGAATGGCGATCACTATTCCTAAAGTAATCCCCTACTGAAACTTTAACCACTGCCCAGGCTCATTCCCCAATACCAGGTCCAGTATGGCACCTTCCTGAGTTGGACTATTTACATACTGCTTGAGAAAGGCCTCCTGGATGACCCTTATAAATTCTGCTCCATCTGGACCTCTCATACTAAGTGAATCCCAGTCAATGTTGGGAAAATTAAAATCTTCTATCATCACCACCTTGTTGCTCCTATTATCTTTCCATGATCTATTTACATATCTCACATTCATTATTGAGAGGCCTGTGGTACAGCCCCGACATAGTTACCATACCCTTCCTATTTCTGAGTTCTGCCCATATTGCCTCACTGCTCAAGTTTTCCATAGCGCCTTCCTTAAGCATAGCTGTGATATCCTCTCTGACCAGTAATGCAACTCGTACACCCTTTTTACCTCCCACTCTATCCCATCTGAAGCATCAATATTTTGGGATATTTAGTTGCTAATCATGCCCTTCCCTCAGCCAAGTCTCAGTAACAGTAATAACTTCATAATCCCAGGTACTAATCCAAGACCTAAATTCGTCTACCTTACCAACTATATACTTCTGGCATTAAAACATATGCACCTCAGATCACCAATCCTTTGCGTTCATCATCTCCCTGCCTATGCTTCCCATTAGTCATGCTGACTTCCTTATCTAGTTCCTTACAGGCTTTAGTTACTACCTCCTTCTTGTTCATTAACCTCCTTATTTGGTTCTCAGTCCCCTGCCATGTTAGTTTAAAACCTCCCTAACAGCATTAGCAAAAGCACCCCCAAGGACATTGGTTCCAGTCCGGCCCAGGTGTTGACCGTCCAATTTGTAATAGTCCCACCTTCTCCATAACCGGCTCCAATGTCCCAAATTCCTGAACCCCTCCCTCCTGCACCATCTCTCCCATGTATTCATCCTGTTTATTCTATCATTCCTATTCTGAATAGCACATAGCACTGGTAGCAATCCTGAGATTACTACCTCTGAGGTCCTACTTTTTAACTTCGTTTCTAACTCTCTAAATTCTGCTTGTAGGACCTCATCCCATTTATTACCTATATGCACCACGACAACTGGCTGTTCAAACTGCCCTTTCAGAATGTTCTGCAGCCCATCCAAGACATCCCTGACCTGTGCACCCACCAGGCAACATGCCATTCAGGGGTATCATTTTCAACCTCAGAACCACCTATCTACTCCCCTTACAATTGAATCCCCTATCACTATCGCCCTTCCACACTTTTTCCCGTCCTTCCGAACAGCAGAGCTAGCCACGGTACCATGAACCTGGCTACTACTGTCTTCCCATGGTGAACTATTTCCCCCAAATGCATCTAAAACTGTATACCTGTTTTGAAGGGAGATGACCACAGGGGACACTTGCACTGCCTTCTTGCTCTTTCTCTGCCTTTTGGTCACCAATTCCCTTTCTCCCTAACCGATCCTAACCAATTTACTAAACATGCTATCCATGACCCCCTTAGCATCATGTATGCTCCAAAGAGAGAGAACATATTCCAGTAAATAAAGCTGTGCTTTTTAAAATCAAATCCAAAATATGAAGTCACATGCCCTCACCTCATATTCCAGTTATGTCCATCCTGTCAGAAAACCAAGTCTAGAGGTGAGGGCATAAGCGATCAGGAAGCCCACCATAAAGGTGTGCTTTATGTGTCACAGGCAGTAAACACATCATTAATGCTATGGAAGAGCGTCTTGGAGCCAACAGCAAAGAAAGGACTGATGTGGGGGTGGGGGGAAACTCCAGGTAGGATTTGGAGAAGAATGGGTGGCCTTGGATCCATGAGCCCAACCAATAAGTGAAGACATTATGAAAACTCATTAAAAACCTATCTCACTGATCATTACATACAGGCTCAATTCCTTGACTCTGCAGCATATTTTGCTCGTTGCCTTTTCCTTGCTTATTTATGCAGCCACTAATTCCATCCGGACCAACCTCACCCCTTCCCTTTCCACCATTGGCTAAGGTGAGAAAACTACTTCAAAGCTTTATGGCTGAAATAATGTTTGTCTCATGCACAACCATACCCCTTTAAGAACAGCCCCTGCCACTTCAGCCTGATTATTGTAAGTAAGCACATATTTTTCCTATCTGGTCTATAAATTGGAATCGAGGTTGGGCACGAACATATAGCTGAAAGACCAGCACAGATTTTCAACATGAAAAAAATTAAATGGTGCATATCTTTAACTGTGCAAAATGGTATTTTTTTAAAGCGATGGGGTGGTATCGAAAGTCTTTGACTTAAAGAAAGACTGCCTGACAACAGCCCTCTGATTGGTTGAACTGTAGTTTGCCACAAACCCAAAGGTGCAGGCAGCCTGAAACATCCAGAGTTGAAAACATCTCTTTCTTCCCTTCTATCTTCATTTGGGTGAAAAGATAGAGGAACCAATAAAGTTTAAAAGAAAGAATTAAAACAAGACCTACATCAACTATCAAAGTGATGACTGGCCATTGCTTTTTATAGAAAGCAGGGTAGTCATCGGTGATGAAGAGAGACAATTTAAGCAAACTTTGTGATCTGGAGTTTTAATCAGGAGAATATTGTTCGTTGTCTATAATTTTTATCACATACAATGTGTGCAAAACCGTCTGTCTTTTATCTGTCTTAATCATGCAAGTACATTTGAGATGTTTTAAAAGGCTAAATTTAAAGTGCATGATTAGTATTCCTTTCTTCTCACTGCCATTTGTTAGACTCAAATGTATTATAATATTTTCTACTAATGCTGAAATGTGATGTGAATTGTTTTTGCACTGAACAGCAGTCATACAGACAAATTGATCACATTCGTGTTCTGGATTAGTAGTGCTGGAAGAGCACAGCAGTTCAGGCAGCATCCAAGGAGCAGCGAAATCGACGTTTAGGGCAAAAGCCCTTCATCAGGAATAAAGGCAGTGAGCCTGAAGCGTGGAGACATAAGCTAGAGGAAGGTGGGGGAGGGGAGAAAGTAGCACAGAGTACAATGGGTGAGTGGGGGAGGGGATGAAGGTGGTAGGTCAAGGAGGAGAGGGTGGAGTGGATAGGTGGAAAAGGAGATAGACAGGTAGGACAAGTCCAGACGAGTCATGGGGACAGTGCTGAGCTGGAAGTTTGGAACTAGGGTGAGCTGGGGGAAGGGCAAATGAGGAAACTGTTGAAGTCCTCATTGATGCCCTGGGGTTGAAGTGTTCTGAGGTGGAAGATGAGGTGTTCTTCCTCCATGCATCTGGTGGTGAGGGAGCAGCGGTAAAGGAGGTCCAGGACCTCCATGTCCTCGGCACAGTGGGAGGGGGAGTTGAAATGTTGGGCCACGAAGCAGTGAGGTTGATTGGTGCGGGTGTCCCGGAGATGTTCCCTAAAGCGCTCTGCTAGGAGGCACCCAGTCTCCCCAATGTAGAGGAGACCACATCAGGAGCAACAGATACAATAAATGATTTTAGTGGATGTGCAGGTAAAACTTTGATGGATATGGAAGGCTCCTTTAGGGCCTTGGATAGAGGTGAGGGAGGAGGTGTGGGTGCAGGTTTTACAGTTCCTGCAGTGTCAGGGGCAAGTGCCAGGATGGGAGGGTGGGTTGTAGGGGGAGCGTGGACCTGACCAGGTAGTCAGGGAGGGAACGGTCTTTGCGGAAGGCAGAAAGGGGTGGAGAGGGAAATATATCCCTGGTGGTGGGGTCTTTTTGGAGGTGGCGGAAATGTCAGCGGATGATTTGGCTTATGCGAAGGTTTGTAGGATGGAAGGTGAGCACCAGAGGTGTTCTGTCCTTGTTACAGAAGGGTGGGGTGGGGTCGGAGGGCAGAGGTGCGGGATGTGGACGAGATGCGTTGGATGGCATCTTTAACCACGTAGGAAGGGAAACTGCGGTCTCGAAAGAAGGAAGCCAGCTGGTGTGTTCTGTGGTGGAACTAGTCCTCCTGGGAGCAGATACAGCAGAGGTGGGGGAATTGTGAATACGGGATGGCATTTTTGCAAGAGGTAGGGTGGGAGGAGGTGTAATCAGGTAGCTGTGAGAGTTGGTGGGTTTGTAAAAAATGTCAGTGTCAAGTTGGTCGTCATTAATGGAGATGGAGAGGTCCAGGAAGGGGAGGGAGGTGTCAGAGATGGTCATTGTAAATGTAAGGTCAGGGTGGAATGTGTTGGTGAAGTTGATGAATTGCTCAACCTCCTCGCGGGAGCACGAGGTGGTGCCAATGCAGTCTTCAATGCAGCGGAGGAAGAGGTGGGGAGTGGTGCCGGTGTAATTACGGAAGATCAACTGTTCTACGTAGTCAACAAAGAGACAGGCATTGCTGGGGCCCATAAGTGTGACCATGGCTACCTCCAAGGTCTGGAGGAAGTGGGAGGATTCAAAGGAGAAATTGTTAAGGGTGAGGACCAGTTCGGCCAAACGAATGTGTGTGTCGGTGAAAGGGTACTATTGGGGACGGCTGGAGAGGGAAAAACGGAGGGCTTGGAGGCACTGGTCATGGTGGATGGAGGTGTAGAAGGATTGGATATCTATGGTAAAGATGAGGCATTAGGGGCCAGGGAAACGGAAGTCTTGGAGGAGGTGGAGAGCGTGGGTGGTGTCTCGAATGTATGTGGGGATTTCCTGGACTAGGGGGGATAGGACAGTATCAAGGTAGGTAGAAATGAGTTCAGTGGGGCAGGAGCATGCTGAGACAATGGGTCGGCCAGGGTGGTCAGGCTTGTGGTCTTGGGAAGGAGGTAGAATCGGGCAGTGCGGGGTTCCCGGACTATGAGGTTGGTAGCTGTGGGGGGAGATCTCCTGAGGTGATGAGGTTCTGTATGGTCTGGGAGATGATGGTTTGGTGATGGGGGATGGGGTCATGGTCAAGGGGGCAGGAGGAAGAAGTATCCTCGAGTTGGCGTTTGGCTTCAGCGATGTAGAGGTCAGTGCACCAGACTACCACTGTGCTCCCTTTATCCGCTGGCTTAATGGTGAGGCTGGGATTGGAGCAGATCCTTTATTCCTGATGAAGGGCTTTTGCCCAGAATGTCGATTTCGCTGCTCCTTGGATGTTGCCTGAACTGCTATGCTCTTCCAGCACCACTAATCCAGACCCCAACAGTACTCTTCCACCGACACTCTCATTCATTTGGCCAAACTGGTCCTCACCCGTAACAATTTCTCCTTTGAATCCTCCCACTTCCTCCAGACCAAAGGGGTAGCCATGGGCACATGTATGGGCCCCAGCTATGCCTGTCTTTGTTGGCTACGTAGAACAGTTGATCTTCCGTAATTACACCGGCACCACTCCCCACCTCTTCCTCCGCTACATTGATGACTGCAGTGGCACTACCTCGTGCACCCGCGAGGAGGTTGAGCAATTCATCAACTTCACCAACACATTCCACCTTGAACTTACATTTACCTGGACTATCTCTGACACCTCCCTCCCCTTCCTGGACCTCTCTATCTCCATTAATGACGACCGACTTGACACTGACATTTTTTACAAACCCACCAACTCTTACAGCTACCTGATTACACCTCATCCCATCCTACCTCTTGCAAAAGTGCCATCCTGTATTCACAATTCCCCCGCCTCCGCCGTATCTGCTCCCAGGAGGACCAGTTCCACCACAGAACACACCAGCTGGCTTCCTTCTTTAGATATCGCAATTTCCCTTCCCACGTGGTTAAAGATGCCCTCCAACGCATCTTGTCCACATTCCGCACCTCCGCCCTCAGACCCCACCCCTCCAACCGTAACAAGGACAGAACACCCCTGGTGCTCACCTTCCACCGTACAAACCTTCGCATAAACCAATTCATCTGCCGACATTTCCGCCACCTCCAAAAAGACCCCACCACTAGGGATATATTTCCCTCCCCACCCCTTTCCACCTTCTGCAAAGACCATTCTCTCCATGACTACCTGGTCAGGTGCACGCCCCCCTACAACCCACCCTCCCACCCTGGCACTTGCCCCTGACATCGCAGGAACTGTAAAATCTGTGCCCACACCTCCTCCCTCACTTCTATCCAAGGCCCTAAAGGAGCCTTCCACATCCATCAAAGTTTTACTTGCACATCCACTAACATCATTTATTGTATCCGTTGGTCCCAATGCGGTCTCCTCTACATCGGGGAGACTGGGCGCCTTCTAGCAGAGCGCTTTAAGGAACATCTCCAGGACACCTACACTAATCAACCACATCGCCCCGTGGCCCAACATTTCAACACCCCCTTCCACTGTGCCGAGTACATGGAGGTCCTGGGCCTCCTTCAGCGCCGCTCCCTCACCACCAGATGCTTGGAGGAAGAACACCTCATCTTCCGCCTCGGAACACTTCAAACCCAGGGCATCAGTGTGGACTTCAACAGTTTCCTCATATCCCCTTCCCCCACCTCACCCCAGTTCCAAACTTCCAGCTCAGCACTGTCCCCATGACTTGTCTGGACTTGTCCTACCTGCCTATCTCCCTTTCCACCTATCCCCACCACCCTCTCCTCCCTGACCTATCACCTTCATCCCCTCCCCCACTCACCCATTGTACACTCTGCTACTTTTTCCCCACCCCCACCCTCCTATCACTTATCTCTCCACGCTTCAGGCTCACTGCCTTTATTCCTGATGAAGGGCTTTTGCCTGAAACGTCAATTTCGCTGCTCGTTGGATGCTGCCTGAACTGCTGTGCTCTTCCAGCACCACTGATCCAGAATCTGGTTTCCAGCATCTGCGGTCATTGTTTTTACCACCTTGATCATTCCATGCATTTTGTGATGGCTTGTGAAATAGTTGGGCAGGATTGTTGACACAATCCTCCCGGTGAAGTCAAAAATCATTACTCCTGCAAGTTTCTCTTGCTTTTGGTAAGCACTTAAATCCATGTCTTCTGGGATAGGATCTTCCCATCCAGGGCTAATCAGGACCAAATTGTAGGAAATCAGGCAACAGTTCACTAGATTTCGTGGTTTGTGGAATGAGAGGATTTTACTGTGGGAAATAATTTTGGATATGTTTCCCGGAAAATAATGACAGGTGTATGTGCCCAACAGATTCAAGGAAAGTTTCTTCTCTGCTGTTACTAGACTTCTGAATGGACCTCTTAAATTTTAAACTTAACGTTGATGTCTTGATGCATCTTCTCTGCACCTGCAATATTGTATTCTTGTTTTGTTCTATTACTCTTATGCACTTTGTATTGTATGATCTGCCTGTACTGCACACAAAACAAAACTTTTCACTGTACCTAGGTACATGTGACAATAAAAAATCAAACCAAAAAAAATTGCAATGTATCTGATTCTTAAGTATTTGACAGCCTAGATGCTGAGAAAATGTTTCCATTGGCTGAATAATTCAAGAATCTGGAGCCACAGTCTCAAGGTAAGGAATTATTCTTTTGAAATTTGAGAAAATTCTTTCCCTGAAGGTTTGTTAATCTTAGAATTCTCTACCCCTTAAGGTTGTGGATATAGTCACTGAATACATTTAAGACTTAAATCAATAGATTTTTGGTACTCAGGGACTTAAGCAACGTAGAGACAGTGTGGGAAGTTGGAATTAGTGTTGAATTAGTCATGATCTTGTTGCGTAGCACAGCAGGTTTGAGGGACTGAAGGATCTATTTCCTATGTTCTTAATGCCCCTTAGCAAGCTGGTCACAAAACATAGTGTATTCCACCACTGGGACTATAAAAAATAACTCCGTTAATCAATTGGAAGCTTGAAACAAGGCCAGCGTGTGGCCAGGAATTCATCATCAAGCCAGTAATTGAACATGACAGTGCAGACTGGTCTTGAGAGACTATTGTTCTCAGTTATGTTACCTGTTCAATGGGCAGCTGTCCCACTTGAAATACCTGTTGTGGAAGACCGCAGCTGTTCTAATCCTTGCAAGTATTTCATTCAGAGGTGGGGGACAGCAGGGAGGGCTGTTGAGATCAAGAATACCAACTGCTTCAACCATGACTCAACCATGGACTGTAGCAAATGAAACATGATGTGTTTCAGTGTGCAACCTAGCTCAGCAGCAGTGAATAAACTGACCATGCTTTACTTTTATATCCTTGTGCTATGTTGTTTAAGTCATAGTGTTATGCTCTGAGAATACTGAGAAACATTTCAGTCTTCACTTGTGAAATTCTTGTCTTATACACTATTGTCCCCTCGAAGAATACATTTCACTCAGTAACTGACAGCTGAGAAACATTGCTTTCAAGTTATTCATGACTGACGTGTCTCCCTCTGAGAGCCCAGTTTAGACATCATCCTGTTTGATAAATGACATTACACAGGGCTTCAGTGAAACCCAGCTGCTGTATTCTGGCACTATGAACTAAAATGGAAAGTACAATACTTTGTAGAGGCAATAGTTTAAAAAAATGGACGAACATACTTATTTGCTGGCTCAGTTAAGAATACATTCATATCTGCACATGTGAGTGTGTCTTACTTTGACAGAGAGAGAGAGAGAGAGAGACAACAAAAACAGAAAATACTAGAAATCACTCAGAAATGGAGGAAAACAGAAGCAGCAGAGGGAGAGAGAATGATAGAAAGAAAGAAAGAAAAACAGACAAACAGTGATAGAAAGAGATCGGCAGCGAAAGATAGAGAGGAAGATGGAGAGAGAGGGAGACAGAGAGACAGACATTGACAGAGATATAAGAGTTGAAATTGTACAGCTCCAATGTCTTTGTATCTCAGTCCCATTGACTAAATTGGAACCTTGTAAACTCAACTGTATAATTAGGATAGTAGAGCACAGAGAGCTTCATTGGGGTGGGGGCAGTTGGATTTCAGATGAATGTTACATTGGGATACCGACTAGAGTGAGTGAAACATTATTTTAGCAGACCATGATTTTACTTTCGTTGACGTCACTGAGGAATCTTACTGGAAGGTAAAAATCAGCATTCCACCCAATCCTTGAGAAACTCAGGATTCAATTCTGGGATGAAGGATCAATGGAACTCAAAACATTAACTCAGTTTTCTCTGCACAGATGCAAATAGAACTGCTGCAAAACAAATTCCGTCTCCTGTACCCAAACAGAGCAGAATGGTTACAGAAATGTGCATGGTTTAGGCATGCTCCTTACAAAATAGATCCAATAACCATGATGAAACTACTTATGAAGAAAACAGCCAAATAAACTTACAGCACATTCTGTAGCATGCACAACACTACATTGCAGCTTCAGTTTCAGGGAGCATAAATGCCAGCAAGTTAGATAGAAAATGTGCAAAAATGACATTGTGCTGATGCCAGTGCGCAATTTTTGAATTCATTTTTATGCATATTTTAGTGACAACATTAGTGTGATTGAGACCAACTTGTTTGTGGTCAAGCTCAAAATATAAATATTCACAGGTAGCGTTTTTGCACTTTTAACGGTGAGTCAATATGTTGTCCACTCACAGCTTACCTCAGTGTGGTCTCTGGATGGCAGGGGCAGCTCTTGTCGCAGTTTATTCCGTAAACTCTGTCGGGACACATCCGAATCTCGCAGGAATCTCCCGTGAAGCCTGATTCACAGAGGCATGCACCATTGACATGGTAACACACTCCTCCATTGAGGCAACTACACCTCTCAGCACAGTTTTCTCCATATGTCCCAAAGGAGCATTGATCCTGACACCTTGCAGGAAATAACGCACCATTGGAAAAATTAAATGATAAGCACTGGCAAAGTTTTACATTACAATACAATTCAACTGGAATTTACAGCAAAGAAATAATCTCAATTGATCTATGCTGGTAAATACCACCACTCGTGTCCTCCCACTCCTCTTCATCCCACTGTATCAACATATGCTTTATTCTTTCCTCTCTTGTGCTCATCTGATTTCCCCTTAAATGTATCTATTCATCAACCTCTTTAGAGAGGTTTCTTCCAATTAACTTATTCAAACGGTTAATTTCTGTATTGTAAAATACCATGCAAAGTTGTTCCTAAATAATCAAAAATAATGTTCCTAAACAACAGTGGAACCTTTGAGGAGCACGTACCTTTGAGGAGCATGTTTCGCATGTACAGCCAATGTACACTGATTTAAAGTAAATTTATCTCTTCTTTAAATAATATTTAATACAGTCATTTTTCCTATTCGAGCAATCTTCCTCCAGACAGTAGGCAAAATTACTTTGTCACTCAAAATCTAGCCTGGACGTGACTGCAACACAATGACTCGTTTGTCAGTTGGCGACTGATTTTGTCCAGCCCTCAAAATTTGGACAAAGCCTACTCTATTGCTGTTGTGAATTAGGAAAAGCTCTGTGACATCAACCCTTTTTTTGCAGGGGTACAGTTTTAGACAATTTGACAGTGGGGTGATGGATTAATATCCTCACCATATGAAAGCACTATTGTGTTAATGTTTCAACAGAATCATCAAGAAACAGAAACACTTCCTGCAAACTCAGGTTAAACTGCAAATGCTGGTTGCCATTAATCACTTATTGTGTTCCTTCCAAGATGTTTATCCATATATAAATGGTTTTACATTAAGATTTTCAACAAAATACTCAAAACACCATGTTCAGGGCAAAGCATTGTTCAATTATGGTGAATGTGATCACATCTTATGAGTCTCTAAGAATAGTTATCTCACTGTAATTATCATAAACCAAATATACAATAAAAATAAATATCATGGAGAAAGATAAAAAAGTAGTCTTAAGTTCAAGATAGGAAAGGAATAAAAACATCATAAAATGTGCATACCATGTTAATGGATTGACTATATTGGGCATTCATGGTGTAGTGGTAATTTTACTGAATGCTGCTATTGATCAATAAAGGGAAAGCTTTCATAGCTCAGGATTTCATTGTGCCATATGAGGTGAATGGCTGGCCACTAATTCTGGGCAAATGGTGCCTCTTTGCCAAATGAATCCATTTAATTTTCATAAAGCTCTGTATAATCTATTTTAAAAATATGCTGCTGTAAAAGTCAAAGCTAATTTGCACAAAGTGAGTACGCATCAACAGCATCATGATAACTACCAAAACTCTGCTTCCAGTGATGTGGATATGATGAAATAATTATCAGCAGGATAACAGGGAGAACTGCCTGTTCATGTTTGAAGTAGTACCCCAGAAGTTTTAATGTGCATCTAAGAAAGTATATAAGACCTCCAGTTACTACTCACACAAAAGACAGCAACTCTAACAACTAATGGAACACGACATCAATATTACCACTGAAGTATCAATCTGGAATGAGTGCTCACGTCTCTGGAGTGAGACTTGAACCCACAACTTTCTAACTCAGCTGCTGAGAGTGCTACCCGCTGAGGCATGACCGAAACTAATATCCAACTTAAAGTTCATCGACTCAACGTTTGCAGTAGCCAGGTAATTAGCAGCATTGAAACAACGTGACCACAACATACACGGATGGTTGTACTGCAGAGTTTCAGCAATCTACTGCCCAAAGCCACAATGTTTGAATCATTTAATCATAAATCACTGCATTAAAAGAAGTTTGAAGTTTTTTTTTGCACTTAAATAATCCAAACTTGTTTTTTTGATGAGCCATCTGCAACTAATGGGACACAAATGTTCATCCAACATCTGCTGTCTGCAAAAGGAACAAAATATTTGACTTAACACTGAAAAGAGCAAGAATACAAAAACAAAATATATTGAGGAGTGCTTGCTTCATCATGAGGAGTGCAGCTGCTCAGAAAAGCAGACCAGTGCCAATGCCTCAGGGAGTGAGTGATCAGCATTAAACACAGTTTCGCCAAAAGCACCCACATACCAACAATAATTTTGCAAAAAAAACCCTTGTGATTAAATTAGATAGCAACAGCTCATCCCCTGTGCAACTTAAAAGAGAACTCAGATTTTCTCTCCCATCACCACTATAATTCAGAACATGAGCGAATAAATTTAAAACCCTCTTTTTTGCTTTTAAATCATGGCCTCAGTCCCTTCCTATTTCTGTAACTTGCTCCAGCCCTAGAGTCCTACTGGATATTTATGTTCCTCCAATTCAGGCCTTCTGTACATTTCCTGATTTCCATCAACCCATTATCACAGGCCCAGCCTTTAGCTTCCGAGCCATAAGCAATTCTTTCTCTACATCTCTCCCGTCTCTTTCTTACATCCCTCCTGTCTTGTTCTCTACATCTCTCCCGTTCTCTTTCTCTTCATCTCACCAGTCTCTCTCTCTTTCTCTACATCTCACCCATCTCTTTCTCTACATCTCACCAGTCTCTCTCTACAATTCACCCGTACCTTTCTCTATATTAGATTATTTACAGTGTGGAAACAAGCCCTTCGGCCCAACAAGTCCACACTGACCCGCCGGAGCGCACCCACCCAGACCCATTCCCCTACATTTACCCCTTCACCCAACACTACGGGCAATTTAGCATGGCCAATTCACCTAACCTGCACATTTTTGGACTGTGGGAGGAAACCGGAGCACCCAGAGGAAACCCACGGAGACACAGGGAGAATGTGCAAACTCCACACAGTCAGTCACCTGAAGTGGGAATTGAACCCAGGTCTCTGGCGCTGTGAGGCAGCAGTGCTAACCACTGTGCCATCGTGCCACCATATCTCTCCCATCTCTTTCTCTACATCTCTCTCGTTTCTTGCTCTACATCTCTCCCGTCTCTTTCTCTAAATCTCACCCATTTCTCTCTCTCTCTACATCTCACCAGTCTCTCTCTCTCTCTCTATACCTTTCTCTACATCTCTCCTGTTTCTTTCTCTACATCCCTCCTGTCTCTTTCTCTACATCCCTTCCGTCTCGTTCTCTACATCTCACCAGTCTCTCTCTCTCTCTACATCTCACTCATCTCTTTCTCTACATCTCACCCATCTCTCTCTCTCTACATCTCAACCATCTCTTTCTCTACATCTCACCAGTCTCTCTCTCTACATCTCACCAGTCTCTCTCTCTCTCTCTCTCTCTATAACTCACCCGTACCTTTCTCTACATCTCTCCTGTCTCTTTCTCTAATCTCTCCTGTCTCTTTCTCTACATCTCTCCTGTCTCTTTCTCTACATCTCAGCAGTCTCTCTCTCTCTCTACATCTCACCCATCTCTTTCTCTATATCTCACCAGTCTCTCTCTCTCTCTCTCTCTCTCTCTCTACAACTCACCTGTACCTTTCTTTATAACTCACCCCGTCTCTTTCCCTACATCTCTCCTGTCTCTTTCTCTACATCTCACCAGTCTCTCTTTCTCTACATTTCTCCTGTCTCTTTCTCTACATCCCTCCCGTCTCTTTCTCTCTCCTCCTCTAAGCTACAATTTAAAACCTACCTCACTGACCTGACTTTGGTGACCCATCCCAATACTTCCTTATGTGGATCAGTGTCAAATTTTGCTTGATAATACTCCTGAGAAATGTTCTGGGATTACATTAGAGGGTCCAGTTTTAACTCTACGTTTATGAATAGTTTCTAATTCAAGTTCACATCTGCCATAATACCGCTGTATAAATGTGATTTGCTGTGGTCCTGCTTTAGGAGTTACTTATCGGAAACAGCTCAGACTGAGACATTCAGCATTAAATGGTCTCTTGACTGATGCTGCATAGTTACAAAGAGCTTTGATAGAACAAATAAGGAATAATTGTTTCTGCTGGAAGGAGGATTAACAATCAGAGGTCACATAGATGTAAGGAAATTGGACAAGGTACAGTACTAGAAAGGAGATGAGGGGAGTTTGCTAAAGATATATAAACAACTTTATATATTTAACCCCATGAGTCAATAAAAACATACCTTGAAGCTACACGGTAAGCTACATGGAAATGACAGAAATGAACATTCCCAGTAATAGCTACACTGCTGAGCTGAACCTTTTAGAAGTATAAAGCAAAAATCTTTACACTGGAGGCATGTTTTAAGGCTGAAGCATCTAGCTGTATTGACCACCCTATTAGGTTTACCTCAGTTGACAAAAAATAAATGGATAAAGGCACAGTACATGGGTGAATTACACAATATTTGATGGTTTAAAATTGTTAAGTTCATGTTCCACAGCTTAACAAGTGGCCCAGCAGCATTATTGCAAACACATTCATGCTAATACTAAGCTTGATCTGCAATACATTCAGTTGGAAAGGTATTAGGGAGGGGACATTATTTCTTTTCAGTGTTCAGATCTTTTGGCATTTGCTTAATGCATTCTCTGGGTAATTGGATCTCCTTGTTTTTAGCTGTCGCTAAGATTTTCCTGGGGTAAGCCATTCCTGTGCTGTTAGTTGGACCTTACCCTTCAGCTTCAACATGTTTTGAGCTGTACCTCATTGGGTCTGTAACCTGGTAATGGCAAGACAATGGAACCTCTGCGAAGTCAATGAACAAAAGAACGGTGAGTTAATTTCCGCAACCAATTAGATTTAAGAACTGACAAAGAGAGAAATGAGCTGTATTTATAGTGATTTTTATAACCTGCCAATATCCCAATGTGGCTTAGAGTGAAGCAAATAATTTTGCTGTGTAGTTACTGTTCTGACGTAATTAGCCCAGAGCAAGCTAATACGACAACATTGTGATAATTAGTTTATTTATGGCGATATTGATGGAAGGATAATTAACACTGAAAAAGAACCCTGACTCTCTTCATTGAAATAGTGCCACGGAATCTTTTATACACATCTGAGGGGCAGAGAGGGCCTCCATTTAATAATTCATTTGAAAGATGGCATCTCTGACAGTGCAACTCTTGCTCAAAACTGGAAATGTCAGCATGTGTTCATCTCTTAGAGTGGAACTTGAATTCACAACCTTCTAACTCTTCACCTGCTGAGCCACAGTTGACAGAGAAAGAAATGGGGTGAAGATAGAGAGAGAGTAACATAAACCAAGATTGGGTTAAGATAAAGAGAAAAAAAATCAGAAAGAAGAGAAAATAAAAAAAAACTACCAGTGTAAAATGCATAAACTAAAAATCTCTAACAACACTTTAGCAGCTGAAGGAATTAGATTCAACAGTTTAAATTGTTCCCTTTCTAGGCTGGAGAGGTTGAGCAGCAAAGGCCTTGTTAAGTATGAAAAATAACTTACTGTTATGGGTTTAATGGGTTTCTAATGAGCTAATGTTACAATTTGATTAAACTTGCAGGACTTTGGGGTGGGATGCTATTTCAGTGAAAGTAATAGTGGTAGACACAGCAGGCCAGGCAGCATTAGGAGGTAGAGAAGTCAACATTTCGGGTGTAACCCTTCTTCAGGGTTGTGGAGCAACGTACATCATCCTGTAACTTAAACTGAATCACATTTCAAGAGATATCTTTTGCCTATCATGAGGTGGAGAATAATTTACACATTAATACTGGAGATCACTACTAAGGTCACCTTATTTTGGCAGCAAATTCTGGCCTTTGTCTTTCTGAGGTAAAAACATTGACTGCAAATGCTGGATACCCAGAATCTAGATTAGAGTGGTGCTGGAAAAACACAGCAGTTCAGGCAGCATCCGAGGAGCAATAAAATCGAGGTTTCGGGCAAAAGCCCTTCATCAGGAATACAGGCGGAGAGCCTGAAGGGTGGAGCCCTTCAGGCTGTCTGCCTATATTCCTGATGAAGGGCTTTTGCCCGAAACGTCGATTTTACTGCCCCTTCATCTTTTTGAGTTGTATCACTATTGTAAGAATTAAACTGGATATTTTGTTCCTTATCATTTCATGCTTTAATAATGGATGCATACTATATTCTATCAGATTAGACCAAAGCAGAAGTATTTTTAGATACATAGAAAATAGGAGAAATGGGTTATTTCGCCCCTCCGGCCTACTCAGCCATTCAATATGATCATGGCTGATCTTCCAACTTAGTACCCTGTCCCTGCTTTCTCCCCATACCCTTAGATGTCTTTAGCCTGAAGAACTATTCTTTCCTGAAAACATTCAATGTTTTGGTCTCAGCCATTTCCTGTGGCTTTTTCCTCATCTCAGTCTTAAATGGCCTCGCCCATACCCTTCTATAACTAAGGATAATACCTGGGTCCCTTTGGACCTAGGATGACGTTTTAAGTGGTGACCTATAAACTTTTCATTGGATTCATTCGAGTGCACATGACAATAAAGGCTATTTTATTCTACAATGTAACCCCTGGTTCTGGACTCCCTGCTCAACAGGAACATCCATCCTGTGTTTACCCTGTCATGCTAGAATTTTATAGGTTTCTATGAGACACCTCTCATTCTTCTAAATTTCAGTTAATATAATCCTAACTCATCCAGTCTCTCTTCATACATCAGCCCTGCCACTCCAGAAATCAATTAGCTTGTTACTATCCAGAGAATGCTAGCTTCAGAACAGTTTATTTGACTTCAAGCTAAATTGATTTTGAAGCTGGTCAGCAGTTTTTATTGACTAACTTCTTCAAAATCATATAGCATCATGAACTCATGTAGTACCTCATAAGGTGCTTCACAGGAAAAAATTTAACATCAAGCTCGATAAGAAGATAGTTGACTAAAAGCTTGGTGCAAAGAGTTAACTTTCAAGGTGAGTCTTGCAGGAAGAAAGAGGGGCAGGGAGACTTATGAAGGGAATTCCAATGCTTTAGAACTCAGGCAGCTGAAGCCATTACATGTTCACCATTGGGAGCAATGGAAATCCAGAGTGAAGAAGTGGCCAGAATTAAAGGAACATGGAGATCTTGTCGGCTAAAGGATAGATGAGGTTAAAGTTGCGTTTAGCAACGAGACCATGGAGTGATTTGCACAGAATGTAAGGATACACAACTGCGATTACTTAATGAATACAGTGTTGCTAGATTTTCTTACCTCTCTCCTGTGTAGCCAGCTCCACATTGGCACTGACCAGTGGCTGAGTCACATTGGCCACCATTGTGGCATTGGCATTCCTGTGAGCAGTTTATTCCATATCTTCCCTCAGGACAAGGCTGGCCACATACTGTTCCCTTTAAAAAATTAAGCATTTTAGTCAATTGTTTGTCTTTTTTTTGTTAATTGTTTGATTTAGATTTTGTTTTTCAAACCAGTCTAAATGATGGAAGCAACTGTAGATAAAATATCCAGATCTGCCTGAAAAAAAAGTCGCTGTCCAAAATAACTGTCAATCTGTTACAGCATTGAAGTCTCCTCCCTTAAATATTTGGAAAACAAAAAATCACTGCTTGCTATTATATCCTGTCCTGTCCTATTTCTCTGTAAATTTGAGGGCTATCATAACTAAACTGATCTGCATGGCTGATTTCAGAACCTTTAAATATAACAATGGGGTGCCTGCCATCTCACAATTCAATGAACAAATCCAAATGATTCTAAACTATCTGAAGTAGGATTCTGTATTCCAATACTTACTTTCCTAGGGATTAAGCACTTGAGTAAATATTTCATTTTCCTAGGAGTTACTTAGTGGAAGGAATGTAAATGTTGGGTAGTTGAGGTTTTAAGAATAAAAATTTTTTAAAATCTGCAATAGATACTCAGAACTTTATTTTATTTGATCTCTACCATAGGTCGTGAGGGTTACCCATGGTGGATGCTGAGTGAGTTTGCATGGAGGGACAAAATGTTAAGGACGTGAGAGACACAAGTGACCACCTCCCATAACTGAAACTTAAAAACCACCCATCCCACTCTGGAATGGGAATCCCAAGTTCCAAGGCGCTTTTGTCCAAGTCAGGTTGAGAATTGTTCCAAGTCCATGGGGTGATAATGAGGGGTGGATTTCCTGAACAGCACTGATAAGAGGCAAAGTTAGAAAAACAAGTTGGTAAAATTACCCTATGAAATTGGTCAACAAGACTAAGCCATTTCTGCAGTTCACATGATCAAGAAAGGATTGTCTTTGGCTGCCTCCCACAGGGCACCAAAACCTGTATTATTTTGAATTCATAAAACCTGTTCCTTCAAAACATACTATTACCAGAGCTATTTTTGACAGGTGATATTTCTCCCCATAACGTTCAATAGTCAATGTCAAAAATCTAATTTTCAAGCCATAAATTTATAAATAAATTAAATATACTAAAAACACATTTTCATAAAATAAATGATTTTGATAAAGTACTAGCTGAATTAGATCAGACAGGGAGAACCTTGAAAAGCAGAGAAGCTTTATTAAACTTGTATCAACTTTAGTTAGACCAGGCTAGCAGTACATCTGTGCACAATTCTAATTCCATATTATAAAATGATTTCAAGATGTCACAAGGTGAAGGTGCAAAAATGATTCATAAGCACAATAACAGTACTAAAATATATGTATCAGAACATCTAAGCAGTCTAGGTTTCTTCCCAATTGAGAAGACAAAGGAGAGGCATAACAGATCTTTAACATTCTGATGGGCTAAATGTATAGAAACGTTCCCACTTACGTGGGCTAGGGAAGACCAAAACTACAAACTATAAATAGAAAATAGTCATTGGTAAGTGAAATAGGAACTGAGGAGAATTATGAGAATGTAGAACTCATTGCCACAAGGTGTAGTTGAGGAGAATAACACAGATGTATTTAAGGGGAAGTTGGATACATAGTATAGAGAAAGGAACAGAGGGTATGTTGATATGAAGTAGGTTAGGAAAAGGTATGTGTGAAACATAAATATTAGCATGTGCTTCTTTGGTTTAGACTCTAACTAAGAAGCATCACACCATTTGTATGATATAAATACAAATGATACAACCTGGGAAATTGCATACACTGTCCATGTTTTGACATCATTTGGTGAGGTGCCACTAAGCAAAAGCTCATTGTGTAGGGGTTAGCAGATTGGCATGAATAGAAGATTGGTTGTCTATAAGAGAACAGATTGTAGGAATAAATAGGTTATTAATTCATATTGGAAAGATGTAAAAAGTGGTGTACCACAGGGGTTGGTGCTGGGATTTCAATTGTTTACAATTTACATAAATCATTTAGATAATAAGACAAAAAATAAGTTTTGCCAAATTTGCAGATGAATCAAAGGTGGGTCGAAAAGTAATTTGTGAAGAGGACATAAACAGGGTACAAAAAGATATTATTTGGTGAAGTGAGTGGAAACAGTCAGACAAATGGAGGATAATATGGTGAGTGGGTGAGTAATGTTATGGCGAACAAGCGGGTAAGTGGAGCTGAGTCCATGAAAAGATCAGCCATGATCATGTTGAATGACTCCATCAGCCAGATGACTCCTGCTCCTACTTCTTTTGTTATTATGTTCTTATAGTTTGGATAAATATTAAATTGCCCAATTTGGTGGGAATATTTTTAAAAACATGTACTATCCACATGGTGAGAGATTGTAGAAGAGAGATCTGGATGTCCTAGTGCATAGATCACAAAAAGGTAATACGTAGGTACAGTAAGTAACTAAGAAAGTTAATAGAATGTTCTCATTTATCAAAAGGGGAATTGAACACAAAAATAGTGAGGTTATGCTTCAGGTATACAGGGATCTGGTAGACCACATCTGAAGTATTGTGCACAGAATTGGTTATCTTATTTAAGGAAGGTGTACATGTATTGGAGGCAGTTCAGAAAATATTTCACAGAATCCCTATAGTGTGGAAACAGGCCATTTGGCCCAACAAGTCCACACTGACCCTCCGAAGAGCAACCAGATTCATCTCCCTACTCTTTCAGATGACTAACACACCTAACCTATACATCCCTGAACACTATGGGCCATATAGCATGGCCAATCCACCTAATTTGCACATCTTTGGATTTATTAGACTAAGACATGGAAGGAGAGAGTTGGCTAATGAGGAAAGTTTACGTAGGCTAGACTTATATTCACTAGCATTCAGAACATCAAGAAGTGACTTAATTGGAACATTTAAAATCCTGAGGGGTCTGGACTGGGTAGATATGGAGATGTGTCCTTTTATGGGATAATCTAAAACTAGGAGTCAGTACTTAAAATCAGGGATCATCCATTTAAAATAGAGAACAGGTAAAGGTCATGAATCTTTTGGACTCTGTTCCTGAGAAAGTGAGAGTTTGTAAATGTTTTAACAGTACAGGTAGATTCTTGTTAAGGAAGGGATGATGAAAAGTTATTGGTGGGAGTGCAGGAATATGGATTTGAGGTTACTCTCTGTTCAGCCATGTCATTAAATGGGACAAGTGTCAAGGGGCTGAATGGCCTACTCATCCTTCTAATTTGTAGATTTGTACGTTCAAACTGAATCACCTATCATTAAACAGAGTCACTATTTCAGGTATAAGTATGAAATAGAATGTTTGGAGAGACCTCAGAAGTAAAAATTTGACTGGATTTAATAATAGGCATTAAAACAATCAAGTGGATATAATTCATCAAGTTGCTGTGAAATATGTGTTTCATTGAATTTGTTTCAAAATTTATTTCAGATAAAGGAGATGTGGGGGTGGGGACCAAGGAGCAGAGAGGTTCAAAAGGCAATTTGATCAATTTGAATGTTTTGTTATTAAGACAATTGACTACATTGGGAAGGCACATCATGAAATGTTTACATGGGAAGTTTCAATTGTACACATCTTTGACATTTTAAACATGGAAACTTTTCCAAGAATTGAGTGACAGCAGAATGTAAAGGCTGTGTACATGAGGTGTGTGCATTGATATATGGCTCTGTTTTATATAATTAAACAGGATTACCATCCATCCTGGGGGGCATGAGCATTCTCCTGTAACATGGTGACACACCCCACCATTTTGGCAAGGGCATCGCTCTTCACACTGAGGTCCATGCTTGCCTGGTGGACACAGATCTTCACAACTAGAAAACCAAAGAAAACACAGAAACTAGGCATATATTACAACCAAGGAAGAGCAATAATTTATACAGCACCTTTTGTGAACTCTGGACATCCCAAAGCAACCAGTGAAGTACTGCTTGAAATGTTGTCTGTGTTATAATATCATAAACACGGCAGTCATTTTGCACATAGTTAACTCCCAAAAACAACAATATAATAATCACTAGGCAAATGGTTCTCCAGTCAAGTTGATTGAGAAACAAATATTGGCTAGAACATCAGGAAGAACCTCATTGTGCTGCTTTAAAATTTGGGTCACAGGAGATTTTGCACCCACTTAAGGAGGCAGACAGGGCTTCAGTTTATGTCTCTGACAATGTAGCACACTCCCTCAGGACTGCACTGAAATGTTGACCTAAATTGTGTGTTCAGGTATCAGGAGTGCATCTTGAATCAAGGTGAGCATGCCATCAACTAAGCATGATGAATGCAAAGCATTGAGATAAAGAGATCAAAGCATTGAGATTACATTTTATCAAAGATAGTTTATATCTTCTTAAAAAGTTAATAATACCATTCGACATTTTAAGATTTCATCTGCTTTTACAGTCAAGTAATACAACAGGAGTAACTTCATCGGTGTGCTGTTCCTTTTAAAGGGCTATCCAAAAAGAGAAAAACATATCTGTATGGATTGCATTGAGGTCAGTAAGGTGGACGTCATAGAATATGAGTTTTCCAATTGGGACTGTTAACCTGGTCCAATCAGGGAACCCTGGCTGATGGATATAAACAGGGTGTTGGGTCGTTAGGGCCGACTGCCTGCCCCTTTTCCGCGGCTACGTTAGGGCCCGAGTGTCCTTGGAGAAGGAGCACGCGGTGTCCACCAACACCCTGGAGTTGTTCAGGGAGAGGTGGGCGCCACAGGGAGTGGAGTGCATCATTTCCCCCTCCAACTCTATTTTGATTTAGTCCCTGCCCTCCCCTTCACTGTTTTGATCACACAGCATTGCCCTTTGATGTGAAGGGCACTGCTTGTCACAGGCCACTCGGGTGTTTTCCTACTTTTCCTGGTGGTGGAAATTGAATAAAGATTTGTACACCTGTGTCTCTCACTGTGTCTCACAGCTGCACACACACACCATGGGTGCTGGGGATAAAAAATAATAAGCACTACCGCAGTTAGGCGGTAATGTGGGGGTTAAGGAAAAAAAAAAGAAAAAATAACCAGGAGAATCAGTGGGTTTTTGAGGGGGGTCATTATGGTTGCCTGCCTGGCTTCAGTAGTTATGTTCAGGCAGCCTTGGAAAGGAGTGGGTGGTGTCTACAAATACTATAGAGGTCTTTAGGGAGAGGTGGGCACTGTGGGGTGTGGAGTGTTTTTTCTCCAAAAAAAAATATAAACAGGGTGTTGGGTCGTTAGGGCCGACTGCCTGCCCCTTTTCCGCGGCTACGTTAGGGCCCGGGTGTCCTTGGAGAAGGAGCACGCGGTGTCCACCAACACCCTGGAGTTGTTCAGGGAGAGGTGGGCTCCACAGGGAGTGGAGTGCATCATTTCCCCCTCCAACTCTATTTTGATTTAGTCCCTGCCCTCCCCTTCACTGTTTTGATCACACAGCATTGCCCTTTGATGTGAAGGGCACTGCTTGTCACAGGCCACTCGGGTGTTTTCCTACTTTTCCTGGTGGTGGAAATTGAATAAAGATTTGTACACCTTGTCTCTCACTGTGTCTCACAGCTGCACACACACACCATGGGTGCTGGGGATAAAAAATAATAAGCACTACCGCAGTTAGGCGGTAGTGTGGGGGTTGGAAAAAAAAAGAAAAAGAAATATGAACAGGGATTCAGAAAAAAAGAAAAAAATATATAAACAGGGTGTTGTAGGTTCTGCTCACTTAGAGCTGGTTCTGAGGAAGCTGGATCAGTGTCAAGTACCATGCACTGGTAAATAAGGGATGACTTGGTGAAGGTATACCAGCCTCTTGGAGTTATTTCAATGTAGATCTGTAGATAGCTGGATAATTGCAAAGATGGATAGACATACATGAAGAGAAAGGCAGACATAAGTGAACAGATAAGGAAAAGAGAAAAAGAGAACCAATCATTATCACTGATCAGCATAAACATTCTGATGGTTTTATTTATAGAAACCTGAAGGCTTTTATTTGATTTCAAAATATTGATCATAAACAATAGATCATTCTAAATCACATTCTTTTATAATGTTAAATGAGCCCCATGTTATTATAGATTACAGCCAAAGGCAGTTTTTGTTAATCAAAGCATTTTATTTGCATGATCATTACTTTATTCCTGTAAACTGTAGAAATAAGTATTAGGAAAAAAAGCATTTAAGTCTCATTCCATCCTTTATTCAGTCTAAGTGGTCATACATCTAGGGTTTTAATTGATATGATAGTTCCCGCTTGATACTGTGTACTATCCACTGACAGAGGTAGACCCAAGTGAGTTACGTTGCTTTTCAATCAGTATTGCTCCAAATACTATGGACATTGAAGTAAGCATAAAGATGGTGCAGGAATAAGCCAAGTGCCAATTGATTGAATTGAATTGAATTTATTGTCACATGTACCGAGGCACGGTGAAAAGCTTTGTCTTGCAAGCAATACAGGCAGATCACATAGTTAAGTAGCATAGATAAGTAAATAATATTTAAACAGCAGCAAAAACAAAAACATAGGTACAAGCAAATGCTGAGAGTTTGTGAATCTATTCAGTATTCTAACAACCATAGGGTAGAAACTATTTTGAAACCAGCTCGTGTGTGAGTTCAGGCTTCTGTACCTTCTTCCTGATGGTAGAGGTTGTAGAAAAAGATTGCCAGGGTGGGGTGGATCTTTGAGAATGCTGGCAGCCTTTCCTTGACAGCGGGCCTGGTAGATGGATTCTATAAATGGGAGGTTGACCTTTGTGACTGTCCTGGCCAAGTTCACCACCTCTCTGTAACGGTCTCCGATCTTGAATGGTACAGTTGCTATACCAGGTAGTGATACATCTAGACAGAATGCTCTCGATGGCACACCTAGAAAAGCTGGCAAGGATATTCACTGTCATGCCAAATTTCCTCAGCTGTCTGAGGAAGAAGAGACGTTGTTGGGTCTTTGTAACCAGTGCGACCACATGAAGAGTCCAAGAAAGTTTGCTGCTGATGACCACTCCCAGGAGCTTGACACAGCAAACAAGCAATAATTATGATCAAGGGAAGAATGACAATATCAGCACAGCTAAAGCTGAGTCAGCATGCTCCAACATCCAAGGTTGAGACAGGAAGTAAAGCATGTCTGAACCTAATAATTGTTGCCTAGTTTATTACGTTTCAGACTCTTGTGCTAAATAAATTTTCCAACTTGATCGTAAATCAGTGATCTCACGGTCAAGTATTCTGCTGGTTCTGAACGTGGTAAAAATCCTTAAAGGAGTAACCAAAGTCAGAGCTCCTGGATGACAAAAGAGATCAAAGTTACTGTAAGTGATGGAATGGGTGCACAGATGACAAATAAAGTTCAATGTGAGAAATGTGAAGTTTGTCAGAAGAATGTGGACAGAAAATAATAAATTAAAGGTATAATTCTAAAAGGGATTCAGAAGCACAGGCATATGGGTGTCTATGTGCACAGGTCATTGTCTATGGCAGAACAGGCTGAGAGAATATTTATATGGCAGACAGAATTTATAGAGTATGCAAACAAGGAGGTTAAATCTGTATGACACACTAGTTCAGCCTGAGGCCCAGATCTGGATGCCACATTTTAGGAAGGATATGAAGGCATTGGAGAGAGTAGAGAAAAGATTCTGACAATGGTGCCTGGGTATGAAGACAGTTTGAAGCATTTAGGAATATTTTCCTTGAAGGAGAGGGGGCTGATAGTGAATTGGATAGAAGGATACAAAATACCAAAGTCTTTGGACAGATATGTAAGGAGCATGCAAACATAAATATAGATATACAAGTAAAGAGCAGGAGAAGGCCATTTGCCCCTCTCAAGCCTGCACTGCCATTCAGTTAGATCAGGGCTGATATTCATACTGTCCTAATGGAACCTCCAGTGCCTTGCTCATTGTGAATCTATGCAGCTCTGTGTTAAAAAGATTCAAAGACTCTATTTCCACCACCTTTTCAGGAAGAACACAGTAGTTTCAATTCTGCATCTTTGCTGCCAAGAAAAATATTGAACTCCTCCGTTATACCATCCTCTCTTACCACTATATTCCCTTTTGCTAACCTCCATCTCTCCAGTTGAATAGCTTTCTAGACTACAGTGTCATGGTCAGTTAACTCCTTCAGGATGCAGCCCCATTCTAACCCAAACAAGCTGAAAACTTCAAACATTTTGAACAATTCCAAAGACTGAGGCTCTTGCATTCCTATGTAACCATAATACTCTCCTGACTTTGATCACAGAGAACCTTAAGCAAGCATGCCCTATTACAAAATACCCAGGTAGTGTTTCCCCACCCCACTGTACTCCAATGCATGCAGCTCAGACTCCAGTTTAATGAATCTGCCCAAAAACTGCTCGAACCACAAACATTCAATATAAAAATGTATGCTTTGAAACACAATGGCATCCAAGTGCTCCCACATCCTTAAAAGCAATTTCAATTCCTATATAATTAGTTATTTTCTTTTTAAATATATTTTATTAATCTTATCACCAGTTCACATGCCACTTCAACATAGACCTTAACCACTTCGCAGAAAATTACCTAAAAGTTCGCTTCTTCCCAGTAGCAAAGAACCAATTCCTACAAGTTGAAAACATTTAGAAAAAGCAGAGCAGCATTTCCTTCCCCTATTCAACCAATTCAACCACTTGCCCAACCCCCATCTAGCTGTTCAATGACACACTGAGTTGCCTGTATGTACAAATTATGTTTTTATGAACCTGGAAAAGGTTACTACATTAGGAACATGAACTGAAATTGCTAGAAAAGCTCAGCAGATCTGGCAGCATCTGTGGAGAGATGTTCAATGCTTAACGTGCTACTGACAGCAGCCCCCGCCGCATCCTGAAATCTACACTCAGTGACATGTGTGTGTCACATGTACACTCTTGACCTCCCTCTCCAACAGTGTCCCATCAAACTGGCTCAGAGCTGTACCACTCCCAGTTCCACTTCATCGTCCGGCACATTCACCATGCCAACAAGAAACTTTTTCTTTTCCTTGCAGGCATCAAGGCCCACAAGATGCAACAACTCAAATATACCCACGCCCCTCCAGAACCTTCTTCCCTTCCCGCTGACTCCATCCCTCCCCCAACCTGTTGGGTATTCACTATCCCTCCTGACTCTCTGCTTTCTGATGCTGAACATTCTGTACTCAGCTTTATCCCTCTGCGTTCCCACCTTAATGAACTTTGAGCACAACATGACATTGAATTCTTCTTCCATTGTCTTCACCTCTGTGGCCAGTTCTTTGGACAAGATTCCTCTCCCCACCTCACAGACCCTTCACCCAGCTTCACCAGTCTCCCTCCACCTGGACCTCTCCCTCTGGCCTTTTACGTGTACTTGATCTGTTCTTTGAGAACTGTCGACATGACATTGAACACTTCAATTTCTCTGTTCAGCTCCCAACCCATTCAAACCTATCCTCCCAGTAACTGACTGCACACCGTATTCTCAGCTTCAACACTGACTTTGTTATTAAGCCTGCCGATAAGGGTAGTGCGGTTGTGGTCTAGTGTACTGATCTCTACATTGCAGAGGCTGAGCACCAACTCTCAGATACTTCTTCCTATGTTCTCCTGGAACATGACTCCACCATGGCACATCAGGCCAATGTATCAATTACAGTCGCTGACCCCACTTCATCTGGTGGTCTCCCCTCCACTGCCTCCAAGCTGATAGTCCCCCAGCCCCTCACAGCTCATTTCTACCTCCTTCCCAAAATTCACTACCAGGACTGCCCGGGCAGACCCATTATTTCAGCCTGCTCCTGCCCCACAGAACTCATCTCTCCCTACTCTGACTCAGTCTTTTCTCCCCAGATCCTGTCCTTGCACACTACATCCACAATTCCGCTGATGTTTTACCCCAGTTTTGGAATTTCCAGTTTTGCAGGCTTCACCCACATCGTCTTTCCCATGGGCGTGCAATCCGTTTACACGCCCAACCCCCACCAGGATGGTCTCAGGGCTCTCTGCTTCTTCTTTGAGCAAAGCCTGAACCGTCCCCAGACCTCACCACCCTCCTCCACTTGGCCAAGCTCATGCTCACCCTCAACAACCTCTCTTTCAACTCCTCTCATCATTTTCTTCAGGTCAGAGGGGTGGCCATGGGTACTCACATAGCCCCCCCCCAGTTATGGCTGTCTCTTCATAGGGTACGTGGAATATTCCTAGTTCCAGTCCTATTCTGGCCCCACCCACAACTTTTTCTCCAATATATTAATGATATCATCGGTGCTGCCTTCCTCTCTCATCCAAAATTGGAAATGTTTATCGATTTTGCTTCCAATTTCCACCCGCTCTCATCTTCAGCTGGTCCTCCCTTCTTTTCCTTGATATCTTTGTTTCCATTTCTGGGGCGAGACTGGATACTAATATCCACCATAAACCCACTGACTCCCACAGCTATCTGGACTAGACATCCTCACATTCTGCTTCCTGTAAAGACTCCATTCCATTTTCCCAGTTCCTCCGTCTCCATCACATTTGTTCCAATGATGCCAACTTGGAAAATTGAGCCTCTGAATGTCTATCTTCTTTCTCAACTGAAGATTTCCCAGCATTATTGTTGACAGGGCCCTCAGCTGAGTCCAAACCATCTTCTGCACTTCTGCCCTCACCCCGTCTCTTCCCTCCTGCAACAGTGTTAGGGCTCCCCTTATCCTTACCTATCATCCCACCAGCATCTACATCTAGAGAATCATCAGCCACCATTTCTGCCACCTCCAATGAGATTCCACCACTAGACACATATTCCCCTCCCCTCCTTTGCAGCCTTCCACAGGAACTGTTCCCTCCAGGACACCCTAGTCCTTTCTTCCTTTACTCCCAACATGACCCCATAGCCCCATGGCATCTTCTGCTGCAACCACTGAAGGTGTAACACCTGCCCATTTACTTCCTCCCTGCTCAGTATCCAAAGGCCCAAACACACCTTCCAAGTGAAGCAGCATTTTACATGCACTTCACACAATCTAGTCCACTGCATTTGCTGTTCACAATGTGGTCTCCTCTACATTGGGGAAACAAAACATAGACTGGGTGATCGCTTTACAAAACATCTATGTTCTGCCCGCAAAAAACGACCTTGAGCTTCCAATTGCCTGTCACTTTAACACACCACCTTGTTACCTGACCAATTTATCTCCAGCTTGCTGCAGTGCTCCAGCGAAGCTCAGTGCAAGCTGGAAGAACAGCGCAAGCTAGATGTATAGCACCTCATTTTCCACGAGGAACCCTATAGCCTTCCGGACTCAATATCAAATTCAATAACTTTAGGGGCTGAGCTCTCCCATGTCCTTACCCCAATCCCCACAACCAGGCTTTGTTATCACATAGATGCCATTACACACTACCCAATGTTAGCCACTAACAGTCTCCATTAACAGCTATTCACTCTCCGAGCCAGATCATGATCCATTTCTTTGTCTGTCTAACTGTTCTTCTCCCTTTGGGCTCTATCCCCAACTATCATTTACTTCTTACCCCTTGTCCCCACCCTATCTTCTGCATATAAACTGACATTTTACTAACTGTAATCAGTTCTGAGAAAGGGTCACTCGAGCTGAAACGTTAACTAAGATTTATCTCCACAGATTCTGCAAGACCTGCTGACCTTTTCCAGCAATTTCTATTTTTGTCTCTGATTTAGAACATCTGCAGTTGTTTTGGTTTTTATTTACTACATTAGGAACTTCTGTTAGCTCACAGCTGGAGTAGTGTGTGCAATTCTGGTCACCACACAATAGGAAGGATGAGATTTTATTGGAGGAGGTGTGAAGGAGATTCACCAGGATGTTGCCTGGGTTGTTTTCTTTGATGCAAGAAAGTTGAGAAGAGGGAGGGCGTGACATAGGTGAATATGATTCTGAGGCAGAATTGAAGAGGGTGAATAAAAACAATCAAAGAGTGTGGTGCTGGGAAAGCATGCTTGGTCCAGCAGCGTCCAAGGAGCAGGAGAATCGACATTTCGAGCATAAGCCCTTCATCAGGATTGAAGCTTGTGGCCCAAGAAAGCTGAGGGATAAATGGGAGGGGGGTGGAGCTGGGGGTAAGGTAGATTGGAATGCAATAGGTAGAAGAAGATGGGGGTAAAGGTGATAGGTCGGAGAGGAAGGTGGAGTGGAGAGGTGGGAAGGAAGATAGACTGGTAGGACAGTTCAAGAGGGTGGTGCCGAGTGGCAGTTTGGATCTGGGTAAGTTGGGGGGAGGGGATATGAGGAAACTGGTGAAATTCACATTGATCTGATGGCATTGGAGAGTCCCAAAGCAGAAGATGAGGTGTTCTTCCTCCGGGCATCAGGTGGTTAGGATTTGGCGGTGGAGGCGGCCCAGGACTTGCATGTCCTTGGCGGAGTGGATGGGGGAGTTAATGTTCAACCACCGAGCAGTGCGGTTGTTTACTTCATGTGTCCCAGAGATGTTCTCTGAAACGTTCCACAGGTCAGCATCCCGTCTCTTCAATGTAGACGAGATCATGTCAGGAGCAACGGACAGAGTACGTGACATATGTGGAAGTACAGGTAAATCTCTGTCAGATGTGGAATGATTCTTTGGGGCCTTGGATGAGGTGAGGGGGAGGTGTGGGCACAGGTTTTGCACTTCTTGCTGTGTCAGAAGGTGCCAGGTGTGGAGGGTGGGTTGGTGGGGGACCAGACCTAACAAAGGAGTCACGGAGGGAACACAGATGGGGTTTGGAGGGAATTATATGTCTGGTGTTGGGGTCTCTTTGTAGGTGGCGAAAATGGCGGAGAATGATGCAATGTATCCAGAGGTTGGTGGGGTGGAAGGTGAGGACCAGGGGAGTTCTGTCCTTGGTTGCAATTGAAGGTATGGGGTTGGATGCAGGAGGAAGCCGGAACACCCAGAGGAAGCCCATGCAATCAAGGCTGCAATCGAACCCAGATTCCTGGCACTCTGAGGCAGTAGTGCTAACCACTGAGCCATTGTGCCACCCCTGATGAAAGGCTTATGCTTGAAACATCAATTCTCCTGCTCCTTGGATGCTGCCTTTCCAGCTGTGCTTTTCCAGCACCACACTCTGACTCTAAGCTCCAACATCTGCAGTCCTCACTTTTTCCAGAATGAATAAAAAGCAACTGCTCCCCTTTGTCAAAGGGTCAGCAATAAGGAGGCATGATTTTCAAGTGAAAGGCAGGTGATTTTTTGCAGAGATTTGATATAATATCTTTTCACCCAGAGGTTGGTGGGAATCTGGAATGAACTGTCTGGGGTGGTGGCTGGGACAAGAAATCTCATATCCTTTAAAAAACACTTGGATGTCTAGTTTAAATGTCATAACATTCCAACATTCTAGAGTTGGAAAGTGGGATTAGTGCAGGTAGCAGCATAGTTTTGATAGTATAGACCTGATAAGCCCAAAAGCTTTTGCCCGAAACATTGATTTTCCTGCTCCTCGGATGCTGCCTGACCTGCTGTGCTTTTCCAGCACCACTCTAATCTAGACTCTGACATCCAGCGTCTGCAGTCTTCACTTTTGCCTGATGAGCCGAAAAGCCTCTTCTGTCCTGTGTGATTCTATGATCTCAGACCACACCACCAACCTTATATACAACTAAGGTCACCAAATGCTGTTTTTGGAGATCAGTAACCTTTGTTTTTGAAGTTGATAAATGGGAAGATCCTGAGTACTTGCTATAAGGATAAAATCATAAGGTCCGACATTTTTGAACAAACATCAGGCTAACTTTAAACAGTTAGAAGAATGATATAATTTTCAAAACATATTTTGCCCAAAATTAATATGTGGTAAGCTGTGATTGAATACCAGACAGAGCACATCAAGTAGCAAATGTGATCAAGACAGATCCTATGGATTTCTCATCAACACCCTCCAGACATTAATACCACAATGGGTCATCAACTCTCATTAAACTGCTTTTGCTGATCTGGCCTTGAAAGTCCTTCTCATGGGTTATTCCATCATGAACTGTTTTAATGATTGCTCCTGTTCTAATCAATCATCCATGTGTCCTGGGTCCATGCATCTCTGCACTGCTATACTTATTCAGAAGCGTAGCTCCAGTTCTTCACCAAAGTTAGCTTCATTGAGCCAGTTCTGGGTTTTTCCTGAACTCGAGTCTTGCTCAGTTACATTAATCAAATTCTGCCTGCGATATCGTCGGCCCAGACTCTCTCAGCTGCACTGAAGTTTTAAAGCTCATTGGTTTATTCCAAACACCATGTGGTTTCCCCAACATTAAGCTTCCCACTTTCTAAGCTCCCTGGGACTCTTCTGAGTCCTGACTTCAACCGTTAGCTGCCTATTAAATATTTGAATTTCTTTCTAAATTTGTTATAGCAGCAAGGAGCCAGGTGACTGTGCTTTATTCTTTATTGGGTGAGCCTGTACAGAATCGGTATATTCAACAGCCTTCCCACAATCACAGCTTGCTGCCACCCTTCAAAAATTGAGTCTGCCCCTCTCTTGTCTGTTTCTCCAACCAGTCATGACCCCTTCCCCCGCAAACTATTCTTCAGTGAACCTGAACTGTTCTGCGTGACCTATTGAATTCCTTTCAATAAACCCCCTCACCTGCTGCTGGGCAGAACTGAACGTTTCCACTGTATGTCATTTTTTACTCTAGCATGGGATAAGGGCGCCACTGGCTAGACCACCATTTATTGCCTAACCCTAATTACCCAGAAGGCAGTTAAGAGTCAACCACATTGCTGTAGGTCTGGAGTCACATGTAGGCCAGACCAGGTAAGGATGGCAGATTCCTTCCCGAAAGGACTTTAGTGAACCAGATGGGTTTGTCCAGCAATCAACAATGAATTCACGGTCATCATCAGATTCTTAATTCTAGATTTTTATTGAATCCTAATTCCACCATTTGCCATGGCAGGATCGAACTTGGGTCCCAGAAATTTAATTGGAACCCTGGATTACTGGTCCACCAATAGTACCACGAGGCTATCGCTTCCCTATAATGTACTCTGAATATTATAGTATGCCGAGAACAATGTGAGAAAATTATATAACTGGAAGATTTCATTACATTATGTGCATAATACATTAATTTGGCCCTAAACACTGATAGAATAATTGAGTCATACAGCACAGAAACAATCCCTTTGACCCAACTCGTTCATGCTGACCAAGATTCCCAAACTAAACTAGTCCCATCTGCCTGCGTTTGGTCAATATTCTCTGAACCTTTCATATTCATGTATCTGTCCAAATATCTTTTAAATATTGTAACTGTACCTGGATCTACCACTTTTTCTGACAGTTCATTGCACGTATGAACCATCCTCTGTATGAAAACATTGCCCCCCCGGTCCCTTTTAAATCTTTCTCCTTTCACCTTAAAAAAACCTCCAGTTCTGAACTCCCCTATCCTAGCAGAAAGATCTTGGCTATTCACCTTATCTATGCCCCTGATCATTTTATAAACATCAATAAAGTCACCCCTCAATCTCCTACATTCCAGTGAAAAATGTCCCAGCCTCTCCTTATAACTCAAACCCTCCATTCCTGGCAAAGTCTTTGTAAATCTTTTCTGAACTCACTCCAATTTAATTAAATCCTTCCCCGATCAGGGTGACCTGAACTGTATGTAGTACTCCAAAGGTAGCCTCACCAATGTCCTGTCGAAGTGTAACATGACATCCAACTCATGTTGAACAGAAAATTTCAGTTACAGATTCAATGTGAAATACAAACAATGATGGAAAGTGACTAAAAGTCCCCTTATTCACCAAACTCCCAGCACTCTGTATGAACTTGCATTCAAAGTGAGCCCACTCAGGTAAGGATCAGAAATTTTTCACATGGTCAATAGTTAAGCTTTGTAATGCCCAGTCTGACAGCATGGTCAAGGCAGATTCAATCAAGACATTTAAAAGAGAATTACTTTGTTATTTGAAAAGAGGAATGTGCAGTATAATGGGAGAAGATCAGAAAATACCACTCAGTGAACTGCACATTTGGCCAGCTCATTTAGACGTTAAGTGTGTCAAATGGCTTCCTTCTGTGCTGTAAAAATCATGAGATTCTGTGGTTAAACAAATCCATGAGTAAACATAATGCTGTATCAAAGTATTGGGAATCCCATGCAACATTGATTCTATCACCAAAGAAAACAGACACTTTTAAAAAAATCAAATAGACAATGTGGAGCCTCAATTGGACCCACAACATTTTCTATTAATACTAATTTAAAATGAAGATGCTATCTTCCTGAAAATAAACTACCGTCTGATGGAATCTGTACTTACAATGCGCCAGTGTATCCTGGTGGGCATTTACATTCGCCAGTCACGTGATCACACGTTGCCCCATTTTGACACTGGCACTTTAAATGACATCCATTCCCATACGTTCCAAAACTGCAGATCTCCTCACATCGCCAACCTTGGTATCCAGGCGTGCAGAAGCAGGCTCCAGTGATGGGATTACACAGAGCTCCATTCTTACACTGACAGCGGTTGTTACAGTGTGGGCCCCAATGGTTACTGTCACATGCTGAAATAGAGATAAAAAAGAGAGTTCTCTGTCAAGTAAGGTCACAGTCATCTTCAAATTAAAATCTTAATGCAAAATCAATGTAGAATTGCTAAGCATATAATCAACAAGTTATCCAAAATATGGCATGTAAAATTAAGACTTGGTGTATTCATCATTACCAACTCATTTTTTTGTATCATTTCATTGCTTGTGGACATTGTTGGCAACATCAGCATTTATTACCTCTACCAACTGCCCTTGATATGATGACGGTAAGCTGCCTTCTTGAACCAATACAGTCCATTCTACGTGCACACCGACAATGATGTTAGGAAAGAAGTTCCAACAACAGTGAAGTAACCTGGAAGGAAGTTGAAGGAGATAACACTCCCACAGACCAGCTGCTTTTGCCCTTCTGGATGGTAGGAACCTAGATTAGATTGTTGGAGGAGGCTTTGCAAGTTATGGCAATGCATCTTGTAGATGGTACAAAGAACTTATCCTCTTCACCAATTAAATTTAAGCATTGAGAAATAAACAGATGAATGATGGACAAGGAAACCAGGTGAATTAGAGTCAAATCAGCTATGGTAAAAGAAATATAAAAGAAAAATTGCATTGAAGGCGAAAGACAAAGATAGAAAGAAATGTAAGGAAAAAAATTGTAATTATTGGAATTTGAAATGATTTAATTCTCAAATAATTGACTGCGTTGATGTAAGAATGAACATTTTGAATTGTTCCCTTCCTAGTTCAGAGAGGTTGACTGCCATTAAATTATCAATTATCATGCCATTAAAAAGGTACTTAAGATTTTGATCTCCAGCTATAACTTTCGACAAGTGAGTTAAATAATAATTAAAATGTAAATCCAGCAACCTATTAAAAAATAACAAGGGGAGCGAGGGTGGGATGCCATTTGTACGAAGTAATAAGTGGAGAACAGTATGTTCAGCAAGTTCTGGAGATTCACTCACTGTAGCTCTTCATCCCGTGTACTTGATCACCCCATTGTACAGCAGAACATAAGAAATAGGAGCAAGAGTTGGCTATTTGGCTCTTTGAACTTACTTCATTCAGCAAGATCACAACTGCGCCTCTATCTCAACTCGGTCCTTCTGCCCTATTTCTTAATTCACTTAAAACCAAAATATCAATTGAATGTACTGACCAGCCCTGTGGGTCAAAATCTTTCACAGATTCACATCCCTCTGGATGGAGACATCTTCCTTATCTCAATCTTTAAAGGAGATCCCTTGTTGTGATCCCATAACCCCATATTCTAGGTTCTCCAGCCAAGGAAAACATTTTTTCAGCGTCTAACCTGTCAAGCCCTTAATAACTTCACACATTTCATATTTTTAAACATCAGGAATTATAGGTCCAGTCTACTCAATTTAATGAAGCTTTGTCATATGTACAAGCAAACATGTCCTTGATTGGCACGTTGCATTTTGTTTCCAGTTTGTATCTGAATCATTATTTCACATCCACTTAGTATTCCATAAATAAAATGTAATTAAACCAGTCACCAATCTATAACAACTTCAGCAGGGCAATAGAATAACAAGATAATAATAGAAAGGCAAAACTTGCCAACTGCCTCTGCATTTCATTACATGCAGTCAAGTTCCAAAGTATCTGCTTCAACTGAATTGACAGCCAAATGTGAAACACAACCAAAAACCACGATCGCAATCTTGTTGACCTGCACTGAGGATCACGTAGGGCAAAAGACTTGTGCGATAAGTATTTTTCAATTTACTAAAATTTACTTGTGGGCATTTGATCCTCATGACTAACTTCCCCTGTCTGAGTGAAACTGTGCCTAAGGGTGAATAAATTGGGACAGAGAAGAAACCAGTCTTCCTTTAATCCAATTGATTAAAAAGCATTGGATTGCCCTCAGAGTAAACATTTTTCATAGCATGAGAGCTTATTAACTGCATAGATGAAACTTCTCGAGATGCAATCTACGTTTTCCTGGGTATTTTATTTGACTGCACTCTGGATGTAATCCAATTAAAGCTAGATATTCTATGGAGGCATTCCCTGGGGTGCTTTCCACTGATAGCCTCTTGCTTCTCTCCTGCAGACACAAGTGGTATGTATTTAAGATAGAAAGCATAGGCCAAACCAATGACATGAAACAAGGGCCTGGAATGTGTGCTCGTGTGCACAATCCGTAAATTGCACTGAAGATACACACAACACATTCCATGTCACATCCCATTCTTGCAACCGCAATAGTACATATCCAGACTAATTCAAATCACTGCAGTAGCAAAACCAAACAGTGGCTTCATGTCACTGTTACAGATGATTAACTCTGGTAATATGTGACTGAAGATACCTTGTGCTCCCAGGAATCTGGGTGGAAATGTTGAATAGTCTCTCAAAACACCAACGACCTCTCCATACACAACCCCCCGAACCCAAGGCAGTGGGGCAATTGACAGAAGCTCAATATTGTGACCTGGCAATGGGTCAGGTAGAGGGAATGTTGAACTATTGTAAAAGATGATACATGCTAGGGTGGAGACTCACATTTTAAATTTCATGTTCATTATCACTATTTGATTTGACTTTCCCCAGATTAATCCTGTTATCAGGCTGCATATTATTTTGAACCCCCAGGTTAATTAAAGAATACCTCAACTACATATTACTCTATTCTCAGACTGTTGATCTCTCTAGCAAGGCCAGTGGTTATTTTTCTTCCCCAAATTTCCCTGGAGAAGGTAGTGGTGACTTGTCATTTTGAAGGACTGCAGTTCATGTGGTACAGATGCATCCACAATGCTGTTAAGAGGAAGTGACAGTGAAGGAACTGTGTCCTATTGCCAAGTCAGGATGGTGAGTGACTAAGAGGGGAACTTGACAGTGGTGGTGTTCCTGTGTATCATTTACACTTGTCCTTCTAGATGGTGGAGTTGGGAGATTTGGAGTGACTAATGAAGGAAGTTTGATGATATGCTACAGGGAGGCTTGCAGCCAGTGTGCATTGGCAGTGAGGGGAGTGAATATTTAAGGTGGTGGAGAGGTTGCTGATCAAAAAACCTGGCATAATACAGGCCAAAAGCATAGTTGAAGATATTTTCTGTAACTGTTTAATTTCTTGGTGAAACCTGCAGTGTCAATTGATTGATTAAATAACATAAGAACACAAGAACCTGGAGCAGAAAAAAGCAATTCAACTGCTTGAGCCTGCAACACCATTTGATGTGACCACCACTGATCTCACCTTGGCCTCAATCTCACTTTCCTGCCCACTCTCCATAACCCTGCATCTCACTACTAATCAAACATCTGTCTATCTCCTCTTTAAATTTATTCATTTAAAAACATGTTCCAGGCAAACGAGTATCTGACCCAGCCAAAGATGTAAATTATTTCCTGGTTGCTTTAATATTATTGGAACTCAGGTGTAATGGCGGATTAACTTAAGAGTTGCTCAGAAAATTATATCATCTCATTCTATATTCAGAAACACTCATCCTATTCATTAGTAAGTTCCAAGACTGAGATCCAGTGACAATGATGGAAAAGGTGATCTATGTCCAAGTTGTGATGTTTGAAGAGGATTTTTAAATTCAGAAAGAGAAACTGCTGGAAAAACTCAGCAGGTCTGGCAACATCTGTGGGAAGATAGGGGAAGGTCATGTCTCACCAACTCGAATGAGTATTTTGGGAAGGAGACAAGAATGCTTGACGAGGGAAAGGCAGTGAATGTTGCCGACATGGAAATTAGTAATGCATTTGATAAGGTATCCAATGGCAGGCTATTACAGAAGGTGGAGTCTCATGACATTTAGGCGGAGCTGGCTAGATGGATACAAAACTGGCTTGGTCACAGAAGACAGAGAGTAACAGTGGAAGGGTGCTTTTCAGAACAGAACAGAGTTCAGTAGCTAGTGGTGCTCTGTAGGGATCAGTGCTGGGACCTTTCTTGTTCATAATATATATAAATGATCTGGAGCAAAACGTAGCTGGTTGGATTATTAGGTTTGCAGGTGTTTGCAAAACTGGTGGAGTTGCAGATAAGGAGGAGGATTGTCAAAAGATGCAGTAGGAAATATGTAGATTGCAGATTTAGTCTGAGAAATGGTAGGTGGAGTTTAATCTGGACAAATAAGAGGTGATGCATTGGGAGACCAAATTCACATATGAATTATACAATAAGTGGCAGAGCCTGTCAGAGCATTGACATACAGAGGGATCTGGGTATACAGGTCCACAGATCCCTGAAAGTAGCAACACAGGTGGCCAAGAAGGCGTACAGCATGCTTGCCTTCATTGGCCAGGACATCGAGTATAAAACATGGCAGGTTATGTTACAGCTGTACAGAGTTTTAGTTAAGCCACATTTGGAATATTGCATGCAGTTCTGGTCGCCACACTGCCAGAAGGACATGGATGCTTTAGGGAGGAAGCAGAGAACCAGATGTCACTTGGTCTGGATGGTTTTACTAATGAGGAGAGGTTAGATAAACTCGGATTGTTTCCACTGGAAAGATGGAGGCTGAGGGGTGACCCGATAGAGGTCCACAAAAGTATGAGAGGCATAGATAGGGTGGACAGTCAGAGGTTTTTTTCCACGAGGAAAAAAACTACAAGAGGGCACAGGTTCAAAGCTTTAGAGAAAATGTTTCACATAGAGGCTGGTAGGTGCCTGGAGTGCACTGCCAGTTGAGGTGGTGGAAGCAGACACATTAGCACAGTTTAAAGCATATTGTGATAGACACCTGAACAGGAGGTGAATAAAGGGATAGAAACCACACGTGGACAATAAGGAGTGGGTCTAAATAATAACTATGAACCAACGCAAGCTTGGTGGGGCAAAGAGTCTGTTCCTGTGCTGTCTTGTATTGTATAAAGCAGAGGTTTGGTGACTCTTCATCAGAACAATATTTTAACAGTTTGACAATGGTCACTATGGGTAATTCTAACTCAATTCTGCCTGGGGAATGATATTGCTTTAAACTTTGTTCATTGACAATATATTGTAACAGATGATCTAAACAGGAGCTATGTTAATCTTAAATATTAATTCAATCTATGAAGAAATGCAAAAAAAATCCTGACCTGGTGGATATTTCAAGTGAATGTTTCAAGGATCCTTCAGCAAAGGTTTGGGAAATGCATGTATTTTTAATGGTGCCTTGAGTTGGGGTGGTGTGGAGACTCAGTGATTGGCACTGCTGCCTCACAGTGCCAGGGGACTCAGGTTTGATTCCACCATCAGGTGACAGTCCATGTGTAGTTTGCACATTCTCCCCATATCTGCATGCGTTTGCTCCAGTTTCCTCCCACAGTCCAAAGATGGGTGGATTGACCATGATAAATTGCTCATCATGTCCAGGGATGTGTAGTTCAGGTGGATTAGCCATGGGAAATCCAGGGTTATAGGGTAGGAGGTGGGTTTGGGTGAGATACTCTTTGAAGGTTCGGTGTGGACTTCATGGTCCAATGGCCTATTCCCTCACAGTAGGGATTCTATGATCTATGAGTCTCCTGAAAAAAGAAGTCCCATTGAATTCAGAGTATGATACTTCAGCCCATCATTCATTCATTACACATAGCTTGATACTATTAAATCATTCTTTAATGCCTATTGGCTGCATGGTGCTATATGATTATGCATTTATCTATCCCTGGGTTTCATTTCTGGAAATGTACATTCTTGAAACTTTAGTGTAAATATTTTTTCATTTTGGAGTGGCATTGCATGCTGCAGATATATAAGTGTGGAAAGTTACTGAGCAATGATGAGGGCAAGATTATTTGTGCAAAGGATGATACAAAGAACATCATTTAATCGTTCGCAAATGGGGAGTCTTGGCAGTGGTGGAGCTGAGCTAGATATACCTCTCATTTTTCTGCCTGTTCCAAAATGCAAAGACTTGTCTACTGTCACAATTTGAGTAGATTTCCTGAGCTGCAGTGAAAATTTGTATTTAATATTGTACTGATAGTCTTACTGATTAAGAAGTGTATTCAAGCTGCTGGATGAGACCATAAGATACAGGAGCAGAGTGAGTCCATTTAGCCCATTTAGTCTGCCTTGGCATTCAATCATGGCTGAAACATTTCTCAACCCCATTCCTTTGCCTTCTACCATAACCTTTTATCCCCTTACCAATCAAGAACCTATTTTGGTCTTAAATACACTTAATGACTTGGCCTCCACAGCTCTCTGAGGCAATAAGTTCCAAAGATTAGGCAGCCTCTGGCTGAAGAAATTCCTCCTCACCTCAATTCTCAAGGTTCGTCCCTTCACTCGGAGTCTGTGTCCTTGGGTTCCAGTCCCTCCTACTCGTGGAAGTATCTTCTCTATGTTCACTGTATCTGAGCCTCTCAGCATTCTATACATTTCAATGAGATCCTCCTCATCCTTCTAAACGTCATCAAATACAAACTGCTTCATAAGTGAAATGCCCTTTATTCCCAAGATGATGCTTTTAAATCTCCTCTGGACCATCTCCAAGGTCAGCCCATCCTTCCTTAGAAATGGAACCCAAAACGGCTCAAAATATTCCAAAAGCAGTCTAACAAAAGCCTATATCCTATAAATGAATAAAAAAATGTACACAGCCTCAGCAGTACATCTCTGTTGTTGTATTCTAGCACTCTTGAAATGAATGCTAACATAGCATTTGTCTTCCTAACTGCTAATTAAACCTGCATGTTAACATTAAAAGAATCATGAGTGAAAATTCCCAAGATCCTTTGTGCTTTAGATTACTGAAGCCTCCACCCATTTAGAAAATAGTCTACAGCCCTATTCTTCCTTCCAAAGTGTGTAACCTTACACTTTCTTCAAATTGTATTCCAGGCATGATGGCTCAGTGGTTAGCACTGCTGTCTCACAGCACCAGGGTCCCAGGTTCGATTCCAGTCTTGGGTGACTGTCTGTGTGGAGTTTGCACTTTAGTGGGTTTCCTCCGGGTGCTCTGGTTTCCTTCCACAGTCCAAAGATGTGCAGGCCAGGTGAATTGGCCATGCTAAATTGACCATAGGTTAGGTGCGTTAGTCAGAGGGAAAAAGGTCTGGGTGGGTTGCTCTTCAGAGGGTTGGTGTGGACTTGTTGGGCTGAGGGGCCTGTTTCCACATTGTAAGTAATCTAATCTAATCTGCCACTTCTTTACCCACTCTCCTAACCTGTCCAAATCCTTCTACAGCCTCCCTACTTCCTCAACACTAGCTGTCTTCGTGTCATCTGCAAACTTAACAACAACGCTTTCAATTCCTTCGCTCAGATTGTTGATGTATAAAGTGAATATTCCTGGGGTGGAGAGAGTCTGTCCTATATAGAGCTTGAAAATTAAATAACAAGAACTACAGATGCTGGAGATCTGAAACTATAATTTCCTCCCAAATCTCACCAGGTCTGGCAGCATCTATGGGGAGAAGGCAGAGTAAATGTTTCAAGTCCACTGACTCTTCATTGGATATTGCCAAACTTGCTACGTTTCACCAGCAATTTCTGTTTTTGCTACTATAGTGCATCATTGGCCTTGGTATTTTCATTGGGTGGACTCTGGGAGCATTTATGTCCCATGCTGCGAGTTTCCTGCTCAGATGAAAGTTCACTCTCTATGGCTTGAACTCCCACAGGCAGGATAAAGGTGAAGGCACTTCAGAGGAGACTTCTGGAGAGCCTGTATGTGTTCCTCTTCCAGCTGTGTACCTATTAGCACCACACTTGACTCCTTGTGAGAAAAGGGCACCCAAGGTGAGATCAAGGTTCCTCAGCCCTTTCTGTTAGTCTCATGTTTGGTGCTGAGCACCAACGACTAGAGAAATGGAATGCAGGTCTCTGCATCTACTTGGCAGACACTGTGTATGCTGGACCTAGCTCTCCATAGCAAATGCCAACCTTGCCCTGTTGGCAGCCCAATGATCACATGCCTGAGGCAGCACAGTGCAGATAGCATTGATTTACTTCTCCAAATTTTGAATTATTTTCCCCAGTGCTTCCGGCAAGCCTGCCTATGCTTGCTTGTGTATTTGGAGGAAGTTATGAATGGCCAACCCCAAGGTGCTGTGTCCTGCCTTGGGCTGAGCAGGTACCTTATCTCTGGCAGTCTTCTGAGTGCCAGTGCCCTGGGGTCTTTCCTCCATGATGAGCTATGGAGATTTAGCAATGATGTGCTCACCAGATAGTACTCCTGACAGTATCTGGCTCATGTACCAACTGAGTCTTTAGTATCTGAGCTGGGACAGGAGGCAGGAGGCAGCTTTGATGCAGCCTCTGAGGGCTACCCTGCTGCTTCTTCATGGCAGAAAGAGGAGACAAGATCACAGTGGCCAGTTGCTCCATGGCAGAGATGGTGCAAATACTGTAGGTACCTGCAGGAGAAAAAAGGGAGAGAGTTGTCAAGTAGGATAGAGGTTCAGGCATGTTAAGAGTACATTCACAGTGGTGGTCATAGGACAGCAGCACAGCACTTGACAATGAATCTTAATTCATTGCCAGTACATGAAGATCTATGTCTCAATATCAATAAAAGTGGTCACAGTCTCCTCCCCTTATACCAAGAGTCTCTGCTCATAGTGGGTGAGGAATCAGACATCAGCAACCCACCCACTCTGCCATAGTGTGGGATTTTTTAATAATCTGGAACAAGATAAAGGGAGGGCATAAATGAGGCGAAAATGTATAGCACAGCTCTTATTGCTGGTGCAGATACCGAGATGTCTTGAGTGAATCAATAGGCAGCGCAGAGGGCACAGAGAGGATCGGATTGGGTGAGAGCAAGTGAGGCAAGATGCTGCAGGTGGCATTGAGAGTGCCAGGCATGAACCTTGGTGGGAGTTGGGTGAAGTGGGAAGGTTAGAGTGAATGTGAGGTAGCAGAGAGAAGATGGCGACATTTACCTTTACAGAGCAGGGATGGTAATGCACCTTCTTCCAGCCAGCTGGGCTTTCCCTCTGTTGGCCACGTCCAAGGCAATCCTTCCACGACTGCAACTGAGAAGACTTGATCTAGTTTAAAATGGTGCTGGAGCTGGGGATCTCAAAAACTCCTGAAGATGGCTAATGCGTCTAATGCTGGTGAGTGCTGCACCACAGTGACATGGGCATTCATAACAAAGTACTCCAAATAAAACTGGGCCAGATAGCATGCTAGAGCTGACAGAGAGAAGCCCTCTTTGCACGTCTGCTGGAATTAACATTTTGGCCAACTTTTCATAAAATCCAGCCTATAGTTATTAATAAATCTAATGAGGAAGATGGAAGGAAATCTTTCAGTCTGGTGAGAGCATAGAACTTTGACAAGAAACGATCGACTCAAACAGCTTTATTACTTTCAAAACGAAACCAGGCTTCAACCATACAAGAGAAAAGGGAACATTAAGGTACGTTGGATAGCTATGATGAGATAGATGGAATGGAATGAGTTGCATGTTATCGCCAGCACAGAAACAGACCACTCTGTCCAACAGGTCTTTACGATACCTTCTATTCAAAACTGATACCTGGATTTCCCAATTTTGCTCTAAGTAAGCAAAAATTCAAAATGCTCTGGAGCGTACTTCCTGTACAAACCCAATCGTAACTTTTAATAGGATGTTGGCTACATATTTAAAAGGGCTCAATCGTGCTAAAAAGCAGGGGAATTAACTGAATAGATTTTTCAAATTGCCAGGGCCGGAATGATGGTCCAAATGGAACTTTTGCATATTGTATCACTCCATGGCCATCTGGGAACTGGTCAGATAACTTTCTCATTGAACAAAAATACAGGGTTTTTTTTTGCAGAAGCAGTATTGCTACGAAATGATTCATAGGGACGATATCAAGAGTTCGCCTCACACAGAGAAATTGTAACTTTTGACCGCAAGGGAATGTGAGGAGAAAAACAACTGTAAGGAATCCCTTTGAGTTCATCACCATCATCAAGTTACAAACCACCAGCTGTTACACAGACACACTGATTTTACTGACATTTCAATTGACCTTAATGGAAAGGGAAGGAACTTTCATAATCACTTGCACTACTAACCAGGTTTACTCTTAATGTTAAGTGGCATTAAAGATTACAGGGCTGAAAAATGTGTTGCTGGAAAAGTGCAGCAGGTCAGGCAGCATCCAAAGAGCAGGAGAATCAATGTTTCGGGCATGAGCCCTTCTTCGGGAAAGGGGTTCTTCAGGAAAGGCTCATGCCCGAAACGTCAATTCTCCTGCTCTTTGGATGCTGCCTGACCTGCTGCGCTTTTCCAGCAACACATTTTTCAGCTCTGATCTCCAGCATCTGCAGTCCTCACTTTCTCCTTAAAGGTTACAGGATCAGGGTGAGGCACTGGGCATATTGTCAGCTGGCTGGAGAGCTGGTGAGATACCGTAGCTATCTCTTCTTGTTAAAGCTCATCAAACCACACTGCAGTTAGGGAGCGAGAAAACTGCAGGGTCCTCAACTTTCACCAACACCCTGGGGAGAAAGACGAGGTGGGCAGATGCCATGCAATAAGTGGCTAGCAGCTTTTACACTCTGCAGAGCTTAGCCAAGGAGAAGGCTATAGATGCTGCCAGCTGCCTGGAGTTTTCCAAAGTTTAGAAGAATGAGGTGTAATTTGATTGAAGATCCTGAATGGCCTTGATAAGGTAGATACAGAAAGGATGCTTCCTCTTGTGGATCAGTCCAGTCTAGGTGCCAGTATTTTTAAATTATGGGTCAGGACAGAGATGAGAAAATGCAAATTCTTGCAGAAAGTTGTGCAACTTTTGATTTCTTTATCATAGAAGGTGCTCAAGGCAGGGCAAAGGAATACTTTAAATGTAGAGATTGATTAATTTTTGTTAAGTCAGGCAACACCAGCACTTATTGCCTCTACCAACTGCCCTTGATAAGATGACGGAATTTGAAACACAAACAAATCAGCCATGATTGTGCATAATTGGAGGAAGAGGATCAAGTGCTGAATGGTCTACTTATCCTCCTGTCCCATATATCATGCTGTTTGTCAGTTGTTTCACATTTTTCAAGAAACAGCATGTTCCCTGTATTGCAAGCTCTCTTAAAAAAAATTTACTTTTGGAAAGCCGTGTTGCTGGCAAGGCCAGCATTTATTCCCAATCTCCAATTATCCCTTGACAATCTTCTTGAATTTCTGCCATGTGAAGAAATTATTCTCGCTGTTAGGGAATTAATTCCTGGATTTGGACCCAGTGATGATGATGACTGTAGAACCACTGTTGTACTTTCAAGTCTTAAAAGTGTCAGTGTTGCAGCTGTACAGGACAATGGTTAGGCCACTTTTGGAATATTGCATTCAATTCTGGTCTCCCTGCTATAGGAAAGGCTTAAAAGAGACCAAAAGGACAACATTTTCATATAGAGGGTGGTGTGAGTAAGGAATGAGCTGCCAGAGGAGGTGGTGGAGGCTGGTATAATTACAACCTTTAAAGCATCTGGACGCTATATGAATAGGAAAGGTTTAGAGGGCTATGTGCCAAATGCTGGCAAATAGGATTATACAAAGAAGTCATTTAGACAAATGGGACTATCTAAATCTGGTCAGTATGGACAAGTTGGACAGAAGGGTCTGTTTCCATGCTGCTGTACACCTCTATGACTCTATAACTTGCAAGTTGTGTTCCCATGCACCTGCTACCATAATTCTGGTTAGTAGTATTTTGCAGATTGATAGAACACATCATATGAATGATACACACTGCAGTTGCTGCAATCAAGGTTGTGAATGTTTAAGGTACTTGATATAGACCCAATCAAAAATACTAGTACAAAATGAGCTTCAAGAGGGTCTAAACATTTCTAAGAACATAAACAGTGCTTACCGGTTGCTTAATCATAATGTCGCAGACAAACAAATGTCAGACACAAGCCAAGACATAAAGAATTCACATTTCATTTCAGCAATATTCTTGGAAATAGCAGAGTTGGCAGCATACTGGTATTATCTTTGAGCTGGTAATTCAGAGTCCTGACTAATTTATCTGAAGGGCATAGTGGCTCAGTGGTTAACACTGCTGCCTCACGGTGCTAGAGACCCATGTTTGACTCCAGCCTCAGACAACTGTCTGTGTGGAGTTTGCACATTCTCCCCATGTCTGCATGGGTTACTTCTGGATGCTTTGGTTTTCTCCCACCATCCAAACATATGCAGGTTAGGTGGATTGGCCAATGTTGATATGGGTCTGGGTAGAATAGCCTTCAGAGGGTCAGTGTGAATTCAATGGACCAAATGGCCTACATCCTCACTGTAGGGATTCTATGATTAAAGTAGAGAGCTAAATTCAGAATTAAAGTTGATAAGCAAGTTATGTGCACTTATTCTAAATTCAGCAGCATCAAAACTCCCTGTAATTACATGCAGCAAATATCACTCCACCCAATCCCATTATAGCAACTCGCATTGCCATCCTAAATCTGCACCAACTGCCTTATGCAGATATTGAACTTTCAACTTGTGATACTGAATACTGATATTGAGGTGTTTCACATTCTTTGCTGGGATATTTGAACGGCAATTCCAATAGACTTTTGAATTCAAATGCAATTGGTCTACCATCTTGCATGATGCACAGCAACAACTTCTAGCATTGTCTTCTTCCTTAGGCCATAATACTGCAAAGTTCTGCTGATAACACTTGTTTGACAGACTCAAACCACTGTTTACAATCCTCCTGTCATATACTATATATTTCTTCAGAAGATCTCTCAATTATGATGATTTGTTGGAAAGATTCAGAATGTATAATGCCAAGATGTTGAAGAATCCAAGGCATTGTTGTAGGTATTCTTTGTCTTATGGAGTAGGCATTTGGCTTACATCTTTGGCTTTACCTGGGTTAGGCATATTCTGTAAACTGGATACACAGAGCCAAACAAATTAATCTGTCTTACTCTCTTATTCTCACAGCAAGTTACTGCCATCTATAAGTGATTGAAAGTTCTGATCATGCTTTTCTGTGCTGTTGCCTATTACCGCAACATGATATGCAATGCACACTTATTCAGATACATTTTCTGTAATTCTGTCCATATTTTGTTAGAACAGATCTAGACTGATAGAATAATCAGAAACCGGTAGCGATATCTTCTGAATGGTATTCTGAACATAATGACTCCATGGGATTTCTTGGCTAAGTCTACTGACCAATATTTATGGTTGTTTGGAGAAGTTGGTGTTCAATTCCCCTCGTATTGAAATCTTATGTGGGCATCTCTTTAGCGAGAGATTTCAATATCTTAGATCTAGACGTACCATAATTGTCCTATCCTTCTTTGGTATTCACATAATTGAAGTATACTAGTTTGTATGATATTTATGTCATTGAACTATACCAGTCTGTAAGGTAATCTAGGTGGCAGAAGATGCCATTGTGATCCAGTTCACACATCAGTTTTTCTTGTCTGTGAACACCACACTTTCTGGGAGGATCGATTGATAAAATTGTGTCTTTGCTGAGGTGCAACTGGCTTCAGTCCTCAAACTAGCTATGGCGTTAAACCTGTTAGAATCCAATTGTGGTAAAACCTGGACTGACTAAATGAAAATATTCCTGGTCTCTTCTGCCAGCATAGCTACCTCAACTATATCATGGATATGACAATGTTGAAAGCTGTACATGCTAGCAGTTATTTTTTAGCCAACCTGTTTGCTGTTACCTGGTGAAATATTTGAAGTTTTCATGCCAAATTGCCATAGCTGAGTTACATTGCTATAGTGATGTGAGGGACTATATTAACTTAGTATCATCATAATTGGCCATCCCTCACAGACAAGGATGACACTCTTCCACTCTCAGAGTGAGTCTATAGGTAGCCGTACAGACTGTATGGCTACCACAGGCTCTGTTACACTTGGGCATGTGGTGGTCATGGGAATGGGTGGATGCGGCACTGGTGTGGCAGAGCACACCTTTCACTGTTTTCACCTGGCTTCCATTTATTCCAGATGGCAACACTCCCAGTTATTCACAATGGCAAGTCTCAAGGTGCCCAACACAGTCTTGGATGTTCCTCCTCTACTTTGGATGGTAAGATGTCAGTGAGAATGCTGCACTTCGCCAGTGAGGCCTTGAGGGTGTCACTGAAGCAGTTCCTCTGTCCACCTGGGGCTCGCCTGTCATTTTAGAGCTGAGTGTAGACCACCTGCTGGAGAAGTTTCGTGTCGGTCATGCAGACAATGTGTCCAACCCGTCATAGCCGATCAAGGGTGATGAGTACCTCGATGATGGCTTGGTGGAGAACGCTGACGTTGGTGCATCTTTCTTCCCAGTGCATTCAAAGGATCTTGTGCAGGCAGCATTGGTGGTATTGCCTCGAGATGTCTTAATTAAGTTAATTTAGCAGTTGTTAGGTACCTCACTGAGGTCCAACAATCCCAGTCGTATCCTTCAGAATTTAGATGGGCAGTATATTTGCACGAGCTCTCAAGTCAACTGTGGTTTTGAATATGTGCACCAGTCTTCCATTTGGTTGAGGCTGGTAGTAGCTGAAGTAGCTGGCTGGAGTCAATCTGCTTGCATAGGCAGGTCCAGTGCTTTTTTACACTGCGTGTTTGATGTAGACATAGAGGGCAGGACAGCTGCACATTAGATGCAGTAGACTTTACTTGTCACACATCTTGCTTGATTTTTATGTCTTGACTACAGTGTCAATACTATTTATACCATTTAATGATTGTATAGGCTGCTGTCCAGTTACAAGAACTTCCCATTTTGTGCTATCTGCTAGTAGTATATCAATGGTGTAACCTTACTTTCCACATTCCCCCTCTGCTCCACCCCAGCCCCAATAGATCTTTCTGAAATGCTCTCATAGGTGTTGAAGCAATCACTAGAGTCATGGAGTCAGAGAGATGTACAGCATGGAAACAGACCCTTTGGTCCAAGCTGTCCAATCCAACCAGATATCATGGACCTTACCATGAAGTGTATAAGTCCTGCTAAGATTTGCTGTCCCAAACTGCAGCACCTCCCATTTATATGAATTATCCATCTGCCACTTCTCAGCCCATTGGCCCATCTGGTCAAGATCCTGTTGTAATCTGAGGTAACCCTCTCTGCTGTCCACTACACCTCCAATTTTTGTGTCATCTGCAAACCTACTAACTGTACCTCTTATGCTCGCATCCAAATCGTTTATGTAAATGACAAAAAGTAACTCCACTATTCATTGTGAAGGTTTAGTATCCAAAAGGATTTATTCATTGTCCTTGTTATGGCATCTACTGACTAATTGTAAGACTTCAATTCTAAGTGATGAATTCCAAAGTTTTCTTTTACTGCATCTGACCTTCCAGAACTTTTCATATCTTTTTTGAGAACTTTAAGTCCTCATCAGATAAATCTCAATTTTCCATGCAACCTCTTGGTACCAAATGCTAACTTAACAGCTTGTTTAACTGATTATTCAACTGCATGCTCAATGAAGTATAGCTGTGTCCTTTGTTTGAAAGTTTGAATTAAGATAGTAGATCAATAGCTTTACAGTTCATGCTGGAGGATTTGGTATCCATTCTCATATGGTGTTAGCACTGTACCTAATTTTCCTTTTTTAGTTTTCAGTCTTAAAACTAACCTTCAGGCTTGTTTCATTGGCTCTGCATTTTTCCTGAAAGAGCTAATTTTTTTGCTTGCTATCTGAAGTTGGTTAAAAATCACACAACACCAGGTTATAGTCCAACAGGTTTATTTGGAAGCACTGGCTTTTGGAGCGCCGCTCCTTCATCAGGTGGCTGTGGAACAGGACCAAAAGACACAGAATGTGTACCAAAAGATTACAGTGCCATGCAACTGAAATGATATATTGAACAAACCTAGATTTCTGTTAAGTCTTTCGTCTTTTAGCATATTGAAAGCTACTGCTTCCATATAAACCTGTTGGACTATAACCTGGTGTTGTGTGATTTTTAACTTTGTCCACCCCAGTCCAACACCGGCTCCTCCACATCATATTTGAACTTGGGCACACTTTCTCCTTGTTCAGCGTTGGACTGCCTCTTGACAACGTTTCAAATTTGAAACAGCCTTCAAATCAAGTGGGTTTAATCAGCTGCCTTCCCCTCAGAAAGTTGGCCATTTTAGAGATACTCACTGTTTGTGAAGTTTGTTTCATTTTGTGAACTTGTGGGAACTTCTAGATTATTGTTATATTTTATTTGCTACTGCTTCTCTTGGTCTTCAAGCTGATAAGTCTGGTTTCTTTGCTCTTACTCAAATTTCAGGAAAAAGAATCCTGGATGCCCATTTAATAATAATCTTGTGTTATTTAAATGTAACAAAATATAACCTTTATATGAGCAAGTGAACTCTATTAATGTGAAAATCTTTCGTGTGTTTACTTACAAAACTAATGTGTTCAATAAAATAATCTCCAGACACAACCTGTGTCTCAAGTGAAAGGAGCAGTGGCCTGTGATCATATAATAACAACCATGTACACGGTGCTTTTGCATGTTAATCTTTTAAAGGGACTTCACTCCAAAAGTGATATCATAACAGTAACAACAAGACATCAACAACTGTAACTTTCAACTTTGTAGCACCTTTAAAATAGTAAAATGTTCAACACGCACTTCTTGGGAGAAATTAAAAATCAAAATTGGACACCAGACCACATCACAAGACGTTGGGAGAGATGATGAAGCACCCAGATAAAAGTGTGGAGATCTTTCGGGGGTAGGGAGGAATTCTAGAACTGAGGGAGCAGACAGCTGAAGGCACAGCTGCCAATGTAGGAGCAATGATAATCAGAGGTATTCAACAGACTGGAATAGGAGGAGTGTAGAGATCTCAAGGTGTTGAGGGGCCAGAGGTGATTACAGAGATAAATCAGGTGAAGTGTAGGGGCAGAGCCAGGAAGGAATTTGGAAACAAAATTAAGCATTTTAAAATGGAGGTGCTGCTTACAAATGGAATTACTGTCAGACTACTGCAATTTCACATATCTAGGTCTGCACTCAGATGGAGTCTGGATGTAAGAAACAATTTCCTGAAAGCAGTGTTTATTCATAGCAATACCTTGAGATGCATTTTAGTTCAGCACCAAATATTCCCTAGAGTATTTTTATATTTGTTTTCATGTTACGCTCCTGGTTCTGTAATTATATGCTCTTTTCTCAAGAAGACAGTTCACAACACCAAAGAAATCAGAGAGAGTTTGCATGCATTATTTGTTCTAAACTGACAGTTAACCATTGACTACTCATTCTTTCCACAATCAAATTCAAGCATTACATCTGCAATGTATTTGCATTCCCTGGAAATATTTGCGTGGTTAAAAATTCATTCACAGAATGTGAATGTTATTGGCATTTATTGCCTGAAAAGTGAACATTTTTGGTTTGCATATTAATTTATCACCAGAGATAACTCTGCAAATCAGACAGAAAGTGTGAAATGATAATACTAAACAGCAAAAATAATTAAAATACCTATGGGGTAAATATGCTACCAGTGAAGGAGGTGACTAAAAAGGTCTTCAGGCAGCTCCAACAGTGCAGCACTCCCTGGATTATATGGTCAACGCTCTGGGCTGGGTTTGGAGCCTACAACAGTCTGACTCAGACCACGAGCATGTGACAAACTGAGACATGACTAACATTTGGGCCTCATCTCAACTCCTTTAAAATATAACTACTTGCACAGTGTTACAATCGGACCCAATCTAAGATTAAAATTGTTTTACCTATCATGACTATTTTGCTGTTTTTTTTAAAAGGAAGAGTTATTCTGAAAACTCAAAAGGACCATTGCATATATGAGTGATGGAAGCGGAGATTATCAATAATTTCCAAAGGAAATTGGATAGACACTTGAAGGAAATAAAGGATTATGGAGATAGAGCAGGGAAATGGAAGTGACTGGATTGCTCTCCAGAGAGCCAGCATAGATTTAATGGGCCAAATATGCCAAAAATAGCTCTATGAAATTATGTAATAGGAAAAATACCAATAATCTTGACAAAAAGGTGACTTTCAGCAATCTGATTAATTCCTGGCAGTGGCTGTGTTGAAAGCTTCAAGTTAGAATTCCATAATTCAATCTTATTTGCTTCGAATCAAAAGTTCTATATATTGACTGAAGTGCTATTGTCTGTTAATAACGAATGCTTTTAAACTCCAAGGATTACGATACTTTACAGACTCACTGAAAAGCAAAGCAGGTGGTTTACAGTCCACATGGTCACAGAGATTAAAATCCAATTTGGTAAGGAATTTATTTCTACAGTGCACCGCATTGTAACTCTCAGGACATACTCTTTTTAACTTCATCTGCATTGAGCAATCTACCATCATTTTCAGACAAATAAATTACAAAACAAAACTGAAATGTTTTTGGTTCTCTCAGTAGATAGACCAACATATGTTTGTTTTATGTGAAAGAAATTGTAAACTTGGTGAACAGGTTTTGCAGATCTATAGAGCAAATTAAATCAGTACTTAGATACATACAGTTATAGAGTCATAGAGATGTACAGCATGGAAACAGACCCTTCGGTCCAACCTGTCCATGCCAACCAGATATCCCAACCCAATCTAGTCCCACCTGCCAGCACCCGGCCCATATCCCTCCAAACCCTTCCTATTCATATACCCATCCAAATGCCTCTTAAATGTTACAATTGTACCAGCCTCCACCACATCCTCTGGCAGCTCATTCCATATGCATACCATCCTCAGCGTGCAAAAGTTGCCCCTTATGTCTCTTTTATGTCGTTCCCTTCTCATCCGAAATCTGTGCCCTCTAGTTCTGGACTCCCCAATCCCAGGGAAAAGACTTTGTCTATTTATCCTATCCATGACCCTCATAATTTTGTAAACCTCTATAAGGTCATCCCTCAGCCTCCGATGCTCCAGGGAAAATAGTCCCATCCTGTTCAGCCTCTCCTTGTAGCACAGATCCTCCAACCCTGGCAACATCCTTGTAAATCTTTTATGAACCCTTTCAAGTTTCACAACATCTTTCCGATAGGAAGGAGACCAGAATTGCACACAATATTCCAACAGTGGCCTAACCAATGTCCTGTACAGCCGCAACATGACCTCCCAACTCCTGTACTCAATACTCTGACCAATAAACAAAAGCATACTAAATGCCTTCTTCACTATCCTATCTACCTGCCACTCCACTTTGAAGGAGCTATGAACCTGCACTCCAAGATCCCTTTGTTCAGCAACACTTCCTAGGACCTTACCATTAAGTGTATAAGTCCTGCTAAGATTTGCTGTCCCAAAATGCAGCACCTCATATTTATCTGAATTAAACTCCATCTGCCACTTCTCAGCCCATTGGCCTATCTGGTCCAGATCTTGTTGTAATCTGAGGTAACCCTCTTCGCTGTCCACTACACCTCCAATTTTGGTGTCATCTGCAAACTTACTAACTGTACCTCTTATGCTCGCATCCAAATCATTTATGTAAATGACAAAACGTAGAGGAACCAGCACCGATCCTTCTGGCACTCCACTGGTCACAGGCCTCCGGTCTGAAAAACAACCCTCCACAACCACCCTCTGTCTTCTACCTTTGAGCTAGTTCTGTATCCAAATGGCTAGTTCTCCCTTTATTCCATGAGATCTAACCTTGCTAATCAGTCTCCCATGGGGAATCTTGTCGAACGCCTTACTGAAGTCCATATAGATCACATCTCCTGCTCTGTCCTCATCAATCCTCTTTGTTACCTCTTCAAAAAACTCAATCAAGTTTGTGAGACATGATTTCCCACGCACAAAGCCATATTGACTATCCCAAATCAGTCCTTGCCTTTCCTAATACATGTACATCCTGTCCCTCTGAATTCCCTCCAACAATTTGCCCACCACCAACATCAGGCTCACTTGTCTATAGTTCCCTGACTTGTCTTTACCGCCTTTCTTAAACAGTGGCACCACGTTTGCCAACCTCCAGTCTTCCAGCACCTCACCTGTGACTATCGATGATACAAATATCTCAGCAAGAGGCCCAGCAATCACTTCGCTAGCTTCCCACAGAGTTCTGGGGTACACCTGATCAGGCCCGGGGATTTATCCACCTTTAACCGTTTCAAGACATCCAGCACTTCCTCCTCTGTAATCTGGACATTTTGCAAGATGTCACCATCTATTTCCCAACAACTATATCTTCCATATCCTTTTCCTCAGTAAATACTGATGCAAAATACTCATTTAGTATCTCCCCCATTTTCTGTGGCTCCACACAAAGATCGCCTTGCTGATCTTTGAGGGGCCCTATTCTCTCCCTAGTTACCATTTTGTCCTTAATATATTTGTAAAAACTCTTTGGATTCTCCTTAATTCTTTTTGCCAATGCTATCTCATGTCCCCGTTTTGCCCTCCTGATTTCCCTCTTAAGTATACTCCTATTTTCTTTATACTCTTCTAGGGATTCATTTGATCTATCCTGTCTATACCTGACATATGTTTCCTTCTTTTTCTTAACCAAACCCTCAATTTCTTTAGCCATCTAGCATTCCCTATACCTACCAGCCTTCCCTTTCTCCCTGACAGGAATATATTTTCTCTGGATTCTTGTTATCTCATTTCTGAAGGCTTCCCATTTTCCAGCCGTTCCTTTACCTGTGAACATCTGCCTCCAACCAGCTTTCAAAAGTTCTTGCCTTATACCGTCAAAATTGGCCTTTCTCCAATTTAGAACTTCAGCTTTTAGATCTGGTCTATCCTTTTCCATCACTATTTTAAAACAAATAGAACTATGGTCGCTGGCCCCAAAGTGCTCCCGCACTGACACCTCAGTCACCTGCCTTGCCTTATTTCCCAAGAGTAGGTCAAGTTTTGCACCTTCTCTAATAGGTACATCCACATAATGAATCAGAAAATTGTCTTGTACACACTTAAGAAATTCATCTACATCTAAAACTTTAACACTATGGCAGTCCCAGTCGATGTTTGGAAAGTTAAAATCCCCTACTATAACTACCCTATTATTCTTACAGATAGCTGAGATCTCCTTACAAGTTTGTTTCTCAATTTCTCTCTGACTATTAGGGGGTCTATAATACAATCCCAATAAGGTGATCATCCCTTTCGTTTTTCACAGTTCCACCCAAATAACTTCCTTGGATGTATTTCCGGGAATATCCTCCCACAGCACAGCTGTAATGCTATCCCTTATCAAAAATGCCACTCCCCTTCCTCTCTTGCCTCCATTTCTGTCCTTCCTGTAGCATTTGTATCCTGGAATATTAAGCTGCCAGTCCTGCCCATCCGTGAGCCATGTTTCTGTAATTGCTATGATATCCTAGTCCCATGTTCCTAACCATGCCCTGAGTTCATCGGCCTTCCCTGATAGGGCCCTTGCATTGAAATAAATGCAGTTTAATTTATTAGTCCTACCTTGTCCCTGCCTGCCCTGACTTTTTGACTCACTTCTGTTCTCAGCTGTACCCGTCTCAGATCAATCCCTTTCCTCACTGTCTCCCTGGGTCCCACCCTCCTCCCCACCACCTTACTAGTTTAAATCCTCCCAAGCAGTTCTAGCAAATTTCCCTGCCAGTATATTAGTCCCCTTCCAATTTAGGTGCAATCTGTCCTTCTTGTACAGGTCACATCCAGCCCAAAAGAGATTCCAATGATCCAAAAATGTGAATCCTTCTCCCATACACCAGCTCCTCAGCCATGCATTCATCTGCTCTATCCTCCTATTCCTGCCCTCACTAGCTTGTGGCACTGAGAGTATTCCTGATATTACTACCCTGAGGACCTCCTTTTTTAAATTTCTGCCTAACTCTCTGTAATCTCCCTTCAGAATCTCAACCTTTTCCCTTCCTATATCATTGGTTCCGATGTGGACAATGACCTCTTGCTCCATAGAGATGTACAGCATGGAAACAGACCCTTCAGTCCAACTCATCCATGCTGACCACATATCCTAACATAATCTAGTCCCATTTTCCAGCACTTGGCCCATATCCATCTAAACCCTTCCTATACATATACCCATCCAGATGCCTTTTAAATGCAGCAATTGTACCAGTCTCCACCTCTTCCTCTGGCAGCTCATTCCATATACACACCACCCTCTGCATGAAATGTATGCCCTCTCGTTCTGGATTTCCCTACCCCAGGGAAAAGACTTTCTCTATTTATTCTATCCATGCCCCTCATGATTTTATACACCTCAATAAGGTCACCCCTCAGCATCCAAAACCCCAACCTGTTCAGCCTCTCCCTATAGCTCAAATCCTCCAACCCTGGCAACATCCTTCTAAATCTTTTCTGAACCATTTCAAGTTTCACAATTTCCTTCTTATTGGAATGAGACCAGAATTGCACGCAATATTCCAAAAGTGACCTAATCAATGTCCTGTACAGCCGCAATATGACCTCCCAACTCCTGCACTCAATACTTTAACCAATAAAGGAAAGCTTATCAAATGCCTTCTTCATTATCCTATCTACCTGTGACACTACTTTGAAGGAACGATGAACCTGCACACCAAGGTGTCTTTGTTCAGCAACACTCCCTCAGACTTTACCATTAAGTGTATAAGTCTGTCTCTGATTTGCTTTTCCAAAATGCCGTACCTCACATTTACCTAACTTAAACTCCATCTGCCACTCCCCAGCCCATTTGATAAATATCACGTAGTTCTCTGAGGTAACCTTCTTCGCTGTCCACTATACCTCCAACTTTGGTGTCATCTGCAAACTTACTAACTATACCTCCTGTGTTCACATTGAAATCATTGATATAAATGACGAAAGGTAGTGGACCCAGCACTGATCCTTGTGGCAAACTACTGGTCACAGGCCTCCTTCACTACATGCACTGAGAAGCAACCCTCCACCACCACTCTGTTTCTACTTTCAAGTTAGTTCTGTTTCCAAATGGCTAGTTCTCCCTGTATTCCATGAGATCTAACCTTGCTAACCAGTCTCTCATGGGGAACCTTGTCGAACACCTTACTGAAGTCCATATAGATCACACCAACCGTTCTGCCCTCATCAATCCTCTTTGTTACTTCTTCAAAAAACTCAATCAAGTTTATGAGACATGATTTCCCACGCACAATGCAATGTCGACTATCCCTAATCAGTCCTTGCCTTTCCCAATCCTGTCCTTCAGGATTCCCTCCAACAATTTTCCCACCACTTTCATCAGGTTCACTGGTTTATAATTTCCTGACTTGTCCTTTCTTAAATAGTGGTACCACATTAGCCAACCTCCCGTCTTCCAGCACCTTACCTGTGACTATCGATGATACAAATATCTCAGCAAGGGGCCCAGAAATCACTTCCCTAGCTTCCCACAGAGTTCAAGGGTACAACTGATCAGGTTCTGGGGATTTATCCACTTTTCTGAATTTCAAGACATCCAGCACCTTCTCCTCTGTAATATGGACATTTTTCAAGATGTCACCATCTATTTCCCTTGATTCTATATCTTCCATATTTTCTCCACAGTAAATACTGATGCAAAATACTCATTTAGTATCTTCCCCATCTCCTGTGGCTGCACACAAAGGTCGCCTTGCTATCTGTGATGGGTCCTATTCTCTCCCGAGTTACCTTTTTGTCCTTAATGTATTTATAAAAGCCCTTTGAACTTTCCTTAACCCTATTTGCCAAAGCTATCTCATGTCACCTTTTTGCCCTCCTGATTTCCCTCTTAATTATACTCCCACCATCTTTATACTCTTCTAAGGATTCACTCGATCTATCCTGTCTATAACTGACATATACTTCCTTATTTTTCTTAAACAAACCATCAATTTCTTTAGTCATCCAGCATTTCCCACACCTGTCAGCCTTTTCTTTCACCCTAACAGGAATATCCTATTGCTGGTCTCTCATTATCTCATTTCTGAAGGCTTCCCATTTTCCAGCCATCCATTTACCTGTGAACATCTGCCCTCAATCAGCTTTTGAAAGTTCTTGCCTAATGCTGTCAAAGTTAGTCTTCCTCCAATTTAGAACTTCAACTTTTAGATCCAGCATACACCTTTTCATCACTATTTTAAAACTAATGGAAGTATGGTTGCTGGCCCCAAACTGCTCCCCCACTGACACCTCAGTCACCTGCCCTACCTTATTTCCCAAGAGTTGGTCAAGTTTTGCACCTTCTGTAGTAGGTACATCCACATACTGAATCAGAAAGTTTTCTTGTACACACTTAACAAATTCCTTCCCATTTAAACCCTTAACATTATGGCTGTCCCAGTCTATGTTTGGAAAGTTAAAATCCCCTACCATAACTACCCTATTATTCTTACACATAACTTACATCTCCTAACACATTTATTTCTCAATTTCCAGCTAACTATTAGGGCGTCTATAATACAATCCCAAAAAGGTAATCCCCCTTTCTTATTTCTCAGTTCCACCCAAATAACTTCCCTGGATGTATTCCCAGGAATATCCTCTCTAAGTACTGCTGTAATGCTATCCCTTATCAAAAATGCTACTTTCCCCTCCTCTCTTGCACCCAACCGCACCCCGATCTTTCCTATAGCATTAGTATCCTGGAACATTAAGCTGCCAGTCTTGCCCATCGTGAGCCATGTTTCTGTAATTGCGATGATATCCCAGTCCCATGTTCCTAACCATGCCCTGAGTTCATCTGCCTTCCCTGTTAGCCCTCTTGCATTGAAGTTAATGCAGTTTAATTTATCAGTCCTATCTTGTTCTCTGCTTTGTTCCTTCCTGCCCTGACTGTTGGCTCCTTTTCTCAACTGTACCAGTCTCAGGTTGGTCTCTTTCCTCACTATCTCCCTGGGATCCCCCCTGGCCACGTTATTGGTTTAAATCCTCCCGAGCAGCTCTAGCAAATCTCCCTGCCGTATTTTAGTCCCCTTCCAATTCAGTACTTCTGGAGGGAGCAGATAATGAATTCAGAACTGAAAATTGTGAATACTAATAGGATCAGGAAACAGGAAAATGGAGAGAAAGAGAAAAATAAACAGAGTTACTGGTGGAATAACACTTTTCAAAAGGTGCAGGATCATCTCAGCCAAGATGGGTGCATGAAATGTGTGGAGCAGTGGTTGTCTGAAGGAAAAAGTTAAAAAGTATGGAAATTACTGAAAACTTGTCAGTTGGGTATAAAGTCAGAGAATCACAGAATTGTTACAGTGCAGAAGAGGGTCACATTTGGCCACAGTGGGCAGCTCAATAGTTAGAACATCTCCCTTACAGCAACGGCGACCTGGTTTTGATTACACCCTTGGGAAACTGTCTCTATGGAGCCCCTCTGTCTGCAAGGGCTTCCTCCAGGTATATAGGTTAAGTGGATTGACAATGGGAAATGCAGGGTTACAGGGATAGAGTAGAGGTGTGGGTCTGGGTGGGATGATCGTTGGAGGGTCATTGTGGACTTGATGGACTGTTTGGCCTGTTTCCACACTGTAGGGATTCTATGTCTGCATTGGCTCTCCAGAGGAGCAACTCACTCAATTCCAATAAATGGCCTTCCCTCATTATCTCTATATATTCTTCTTTTTCAGGTAACTGTCCAACTCCCTGCTGACTACCTCGATTGAACCTGCCTCCACAACATTCTCTGGCATTGCATTCCAGACCTTAACCACTTGCTATTCTCATGTTGCTTTAGTTTCTTTTACCAAATAATGTCAATCTATGAAGTCTGGCTCTTGAGCGTTTCATCAGTGGGGAATGGTTGCTCCTTATCTCAAGATTTTGAATATCTTAATCAAATCTCCTAACAACTATCTTTTCTCCAAGGAAAACTCTCCATACTTCTCCAATCTGTCTTCACAACTTGAAGCTCATTATCACTGGGAGGATTCTCCTGAAAATGACAAGCAGGTTTAAAAGTGAATGAAGCCAGCTTCAAAAACAGAAAGACTGGGTCAATACTCAAGATATAGTAAAATTAGAGTCTCCACCTTTGCCCCTCCCTAACCTTGCAAACTAAGAACACCATGAAGAAGAGGCAAAAGTGAGGACTGCAGATACAGGAAACCAGAGTTTAGATTAGAGTGGTGCCGGAAAAGCACAGCAGTTCAGGCAGCATTCAAGGAGCAGGAAAATCAATGTTTTGGGCAAAAGCCCTTCACCCACCATGAGGAATGTCAGGGAGCCAAACCTCCTACTCTTTTTCCTATTCCTTCTGGAGTTTTGGTCTCCACTTAACTGCCATCTTGCTTGAAAACAAGGTAACAGTCTAACCAATTGAATTTACATTCTGTACCACTGCCAAAATTTACTCAATTGCCACAATTTACAAACTAAATTATTCATAATTGCAAATTATAGTAACAGAACAAGACCATTCCTGGAACACCTAAATATCAACTGAAAAGCAAAATACTCAGCATGTTGGAAATGTGTAATTATTAGAAGCCACACATGATCTTTTACTTTCATCCTTAGCATGGTGCAAGACCTTAAATCCTCCTTCCATGTAAAACAATAGCTTCCTTGCACTTCCAGTTTAGGATTGTGTATCTGCCACTAATGGAGTGGTATCTTCACTGGGAGGACCATTGAGAGTTTTGGCTGTCAAGTGGGACCCCCAGCTTTCGGCTACTTATCATGTACATTCTGGGCTCCACTCCGAATCTGACATTGGCCTCTGTACTGTTCCATTCAATCTTAATGGAGTTGTCCAAGATATTCACTCTCCTTTCCCATCTCTGTCTACAATCCTCAAATCTTCTTGTCATCAGTTCCTTCAGCAACATTTCATGCCTCAGAATATGAGTAATCCAACCTTTTCTTGATGATAGTCACTATCAATCCTTCCTCCTACACCAACCTGACAACTTGATCAATGATTTTGTGTTCTCTCTCGCTGACCTACTCCAGCCTCCTTGAGCACCACATCTCACAACTTTCCAATCTTTGGATCTCAACTTTCCTCCAGGTCCATATTTCAGTCCCAAGCTATAAGACGCTGAAATCGGTCTTCAGCTGTCTACTCCTTCTTGCGCTGACCAATATTTCTAGCTCTGATTTCTTTATAGCAGTATCCATGTTCACAAGATTCTTCCATGTGCTTCCAGCTGTTGACTATTGATCTTGGCCTCTACTTTCCCACCATTATTGCTTTGATTCTTTTTACTTCTTTCACAGCAACTTTCATTTCACAATCTTTGTCACTTCATTTACTTTATCCATAGCAGCTGTAGATCTGTTGAGCTAATCATTAAGACCTGGTCGTCAGCAATCCCATCATCTTCATCAATTAGCTTTCCACTTTGACATCTTTCTGTGCATCAGGTTGTGCTTGTTCTCTCATGGCTTTCACATAAAGTTAAAAAGCAATGGTGATTAATACTAGATAACCTTGTCTCATACTCTGTTTGATTTTACCTGATCTAGCATCATCAAATGCTGTGCTGATCATCTCTCATCCATACAGCAAGCTAACATCTTTCCATTACATCCTCAATTAATTGATGCACTGTTTCTTCAGCTCACCCAGCTGAGGATTTTTTTCATAAGCAAATATGTAATTTTTACTGATATTCTTCGTTTCTTTCAGCTGGTCCCACTAGTTTGAAATCCTTCCCCAAATCCAATGGATCATAGTCCATGTAAAGGTTTATTTTGATTCCAATATGTTTGTTAGGATCTTAAATATTAGTTAGGGTGTAATGCTGTTTACATCTCATGGAATTTACCATTTTTTCCCTAATGGGTTTACAATGTTCCTCAAAAGGTCTTCCAACCACTCTCCCTTACTGTTCCACTCTTGACTTAAGTTAACCAATTTTTTTTATTGCCCTCTCTCAACATCCTTTTATAATTTCTGCAGGGAATGGATAGCTCCTTACTGCTTTTCATTTTTTATTGTAGCTCTATAGATTGTATCTTCCAGAAGTTCAGATCCTCAATCATCCCGGGAAGTGATTCCTTCTCTTCTCATCACTGCTTTATCATTTAACTCAAACACTCCATGTGGTAGACACATTCTCACCAGCTGAGAAAAGCCGTTAAAAAACTTAATGAACCTTTGATTTACTATCTTCTATTTGCATTTCAACGCTGTAATAACCATATGCCTTCATTCTAATTAACTGCTTTAACATAAAATCAATACGAGAATCAAAGTGTACCTAGCAATGATACAAGTCTCAATGAATATTTAACAGATATCTTATGTAAGAAACACAGGAGCTGTCTCTCAGCTAGCTCATGGTTCAATACAGTGTGTGTCCTGTGGCATTCAGTCCTCACGTGTATTGACAGGATGGAAAAGCTAATCACAAAGCTGTGAATGGTAAGCCATGAAAACACCCACAGCTCAGTTTTATCTCTGAACTACAAGGACTAGGTTCAAGTCCCATTCTACCGTTTGAGTGCATAAGTACAGAAGAAGCACTGTGTTGTTAGAGGTGCTGTTATTCAGATGAGTAATTAAATTGAAGCCCAATTTGTTCGGTTCCTGTAGGTGTAAAAATGACCTTATTTCAAAGAAGAGCCAGAGAGTTATCTCTGGCATCCAGGCAAATAATCAACCTCTCAATCAAGATTACAAAAGCAGATTATCTAGTCATTACCCATCCGGTTCAGTAAAGGACAAATCCAACTTGGCCAATTACTGCCGCAGTATATTCTCAGTCATCAAAAGTGATGGAAGGTGTTGTCAACTGTTAAGCAGCAGTTGCTTAGCAATAACCTGTTCAACGTCACCCAGTTTGGGTTCTGCTGGACATAGACAACGAGTTCAATTCAACAGGGGAAGTTAGGGTGACTGCCCTTGACAACAAGAAGCCCTTTTAACACTAGCGGCAATGGGAAGCGGAGGGAAAGTTTTCGAGGTTTTAAGGAGGATCTAAAGCAGAAAAGCAACATCGGTCCCTGGAAGAGCCAAAGAGCATCTCACCCAGAACTACCCAGGCGAACTGGAGAAATACTGGAAAAGCAAGTAAAATAATCAGGGCAATGAGGCAAGAGTAGATGAAAGAACAGAAGGAATGCTGCTCTTTTAAAGGTGCAATATTTCAGATGCAATGTCCTACCTGTACTGTCAGGTGGTTAATAACCAGATAATCTGTTTTTCAGCAATATTGTCTGAGAGATAAATAATGTTGAAGAGATTAGTGAGAACCTCCCTGCTCCTCGATATTTTACCTCATCGAATGGAGAAAGCATTTCAGTTTATACCTTTAAAAGAAATGGCACCTTCTGGCAGTGCAATAATCCCTCAGTACTGCAGTACTGGGAGTACTTTATGCTCAGGACTTTGGAATGAGACTTAGACCCACAACCTTCTGACTCAGTGGATGAGCATGTTTCTCAGCTGAGCTCGACCTGATAAATGGCGGATCGAAGTCATCTACTGCATCCATTGCACTCGGTGTGGTCTCCCCTACATCGGGGAGACAGGATGTCTTCTTGCGGACATTTCACGGCACATCTCTGGGACACCTGCACCCACTAACCCCACTGCCCCGTGGCTGAACACTTCAATTCTCCCTCCCACTCCTTCAAGGATATGCAGGTCCTGGGCCTCTTCCACTGCCAAACCATTATCACCCGATGCCTGGAGAAGAAACACCTCATATTCCGCCTTGGAACCCTGCAACCACATGGGATGAATGTGGATTTCAACAGCTTCCTCATTTCCTGTCCCCCACATTTATCCCAAGGCACCTGTCTATCCGGACCTGTCTATCACTGCCTCCTCTGAGTTATTACCTTCTCTCTCACCTTCGTCCACCAATCGCTTTCCCAGCTAACTCCCCACAACCCCACCCGCCCCCGCCCATATATCTCTTAGCCCTGACCCACAAACCTCATTCCTGATGAAGGGCTTAAGCTCAAAATGTCGATTCTCCTGCTCCTCAGATGCTGCCCGACCTGCTGTGCTTTTCCAGCATCACACTCTTGACTCTATCTGACAAATACCTAACCACAAAGCACCAAAGCAGGGGTGAAGTTTCATTAATATTATACATCAGAGAATGATAAAATCAGGCTGTGTATTTGGAATTTCTGGATATTAATACTAATAAAACTTTGATATTTTAATATTTTCCTGGTCTAAACAAACTTGAACTTCTGAAATTAATTCATTACTTTGAGGTACAGATGTACTCCCCCGTCTTGACGTTGAGGTTATCTTGGTTGAACTGTCATGTTAGTGTCATGTTAGTATAAACAGAGTGATTTTGCTATCACCACATGAAGAATTCTATGTATTCAATAATGGTAATGTTCAGGACAAGATTAATTCTTATGGAATATATTGTTGGCCAATAATTTCAGAGTATGGAAATAAAAAATGACAATGTAATAAATGGAGCCAAAGATATGTTACTATTTTCCTAGCATTACCAAGCCAACTGGAACATGCTGGAGAAGGAACAGACAAGCCTCTGTACTTCATTTTCCATGTTTGAGCTTACTAACATTCAAAAAAAACATAGCCTTGGAAACTATGCACCCAGCTCAGGAGGAGTCCCAAACAGTGTTTCTAAAAATTGTTTATATTTAAAGAGCTGTAGGATTACAAAAATGAGCCTCTCATCCACAGTGTGTACAAGAACATACCAATGAGCATTCTTCACTCGTTCTTTAACATTTTAATGCCAATGGGTAGATTTACTGAAACAACATTAAGTTGAGGGGATTCTTATTTACCTCAAACAGCTAGAGCTCTACATTGTTTTGACAAAGGGTCAGTTAGACTCAAAACGTCAGCTCTTTTCTGTCCTTACAGATGCTACCAGATCTGCTGAGATTTTCCAGCATTTCCCTTTTGGTTTCAGATTCCAGCATTTGCAGTAATTTGCTTTTATCCAGCTCTATATTGCTGCTCAGTTACACTTTTTTGCAAAGTCTCACAATTCAGTTCATTTGAAACAAATTACAACATTTGATAATGCTAACTATGGCTCAGCAGATAGTTTTCTTACCTCTGAGTTAGAGATTGTAGATTTAGGAGATTTATACAACAAACTGTTTCCTAGTTCCTTGCCTAGATGGCCCGTTCTGATTTTAACATTACACAGCTTTGTGCCAGGCTTCTCCCACCAGTGGAAGTACATTTTTGTCAAATTTAAACTGTCAATTGTTTTTTTTTGAATCTTAAAACAAATCAAATCACTGTTGAACATTGTATATCCCAATGAATATAACCCTACTGTGTAATGTCTCCTCATGATCTAACTTTTAGGGTCTGGCAGCATTCTGGGCAATTTGCCCTGCACTTGTTCCAAGGTTAAATGTATTTGTTCTGGTGCCAGAGGCTTGGAGCATTGAGTACAGGTGTTGGGAGGTCATGTTTCAGCTGTACAGGACATTAATTAGGCCACTGTTGGAATATTGCATGTAATTCTGGTCCTCCCTCCTATCGAAAGGATGTTGTGAAATTTGAAAGGGTTCAGAAAAGATTTACAAGGATGTCGGAGGATCTGTTTTCCCTGAAGCGTCAGACACTGAGGGGTGACCTTAGAGAGGTTTATAAAATAATGAGGGGCATAGATAGGGTGAATAGATAAGATCTGTTTCCTGGGCTAGGGGAGTCCAGAACTAAAGGGCATAGGTTTAGGGTGAGAGGGGAAAAATTTTAAAAGGGACCTAACTTTTTCATGCAGAGGGTAGTTCGTGTATGGAATGAGCTGCCAGAGCAAGTGGTTGAGGCTGATACAATTACAACATTTAAAAGGTAGTTGGATGGGTTTATGAATAGAAAGAGTTTAGAAGGATATGGTTCAAGCGCTGGCAAATGGGACTAGATTAAGTTAAGATATCTGGTCAGCGTGGACAGGTTGGAACAAAGGGTCTGTTTCTGTGCTGTACCTGACTCTATAGTGGTCTAAGCAGACATTTACATTGGTGGAGGACAACTTCCTCCTCTATATATTCTAGGCTCTCTTGATGTGGTCTAACAATCCATTTGTCACATACTTAGTTTCTCTGTCTCCCCATGCCCCTTAAACCCTAACCCTAACTCTGTCATGAACTCAGAATATTTATGGTTAATACTGGTTTCCTAACCTCACATGTTCAACTACCTTGTAGGATGTCTTCCTCTCTGCTACCTCAACAGCCTTCTGCTTTGGGAGCCTTTTTCTCAGGATTACTCCAGCCCTGACTGCTGGAAGATTATAGACCTCCTACCAGTATCAACCTCCTTCTGGCCCTCTCTGTCTCTGATGGCAAATCCCAAGGAAGCAATGATCTCCCCATGTGGCTTTCTAGTCATTTGGCCTAAATTAGACAACTTTGTATGATTGCTGTTTGAACTCACTACTCAAAATTACTTTATAATCTTTCTTTTACAAAAGGTCAGAACTTGATAGAGAAACGGTATTTCCTCCATTTTAGAACCCAAAATCTCAAATAAACACAATATGTTATGAACCCTCAACACATGAACATCTTAAGATAGTTGTTAAGCTAGCTGGTCTATAGTTTCATGTTTTCTGCCTCCAATCTTTTCTGAATAAAGGAGTTACATTCATTATTTTCCAATCAAATGGAACCCTTCCCAAATCTAAAGAATCTTGGAAAATTAAAACGATTGGTAGCCATTTCTGTTAAGATATGGAGATAAAGTCTGTCGGGACCCTGGCACTATCAGCCCACAGCTCCCACATTTGCTCAGTACCACTTCCCTAATGATTATAATTATCTTTTGATTGCTCCTTAACATCTCATTCCTAATTTAGTGTTATTTCAGGGATGCTACTGATACCATCAACAGTGAAGACTAATGCAAAATACTTCTTCAACTCATCTGCCATTTTCTTATTTTATGTTATTAATTCTCCAGTATCACTTGATTGGATCAATGCTCACTTTATTATCTTTCATTTTGCAAATATCTCCAGAAATTCTTACCTTCCACTATTACATTTCTCGCTAGCTTTCTCCCATAATTATTCCCACTTTATCAGTCTTTTTTTTGTATTCTGTCCAATCTATTGACATGCCATCCAAATTGATGCAATTAAATACTTTTTCTTTATATTTGAAACTGATAATACTCCACAGAGGCCAGTATCCCACGATCAAGTCTGACCCACCATGCTGCCCCTATTCTTATAACCAGCGTTTATAAACTCTTTTTTTTTATTAAGTATGTCTACATTTCAAAAATAAATATCAGGATTATGTTGTGCATTGAAGAATACTTCTGATAAAACTGGCTGCAGTAACGAACAGAGTGTGCAATGAAAACAAACAAGATGGACACAAGCAGGTGAGATCTTACCACTAGAACAATTTAGGCCTCCCCAGCCTGGTTCACACTGACAGGTGTTGGGGGCGATGCATCTTCCATGGACACATTTCTCAGCACAGTGAGCTGTTTGTGAGAGACAAGGGGGAAAAGGAGAGAGAAAAATATAAAGTGAACAATTTGTAATAACAGCTGCAGCAGATTAGTTCAAATGTGCTTTACTGCACAAAAACACCTACTGTTCCTCAGACCACTTCTATGGCAGAGGCCTCCCATAAGTTACTTTTCAGCAGAAAAGGGTCTCAGTTGAACAGATTTACCTCCCAAAATTCTAGTTCAATTGCTACATCCAATCAGTGAGATCTGCTTAACTATATTTATACTATTGAATACAAAGAGAGCAGAAAAGGAGAAAGAAAAAGGAAGAGAGAGAAAAAGGGAAAGAGATAAATTTAATTTACACAGTAATTTTCATGACCTCAGGAAGTTCCAAAATACTATATTGCAGCTAAGGAAGTACATTGGAAAAACAGGCTGACCACCATATCCGTTTACCATGGCACAAACATATTACAGGGAATGTTCCAGAAGCAAGGACCAGGGGCTGCCTGGAAGGTAAATTTCCCATTTAAATAAATGGGGTTGTGACTATCTGCAGTTTCAGGCTTCCGCAGAAAGTCTTGGAACATATCCCAGTCGGTACACAGGGACTACTGTATAGCCTCGATTGTTTTGTGTGAAAAACACTGCTGAATTAGGCACAGCAAGATTCCACAACAGCCACATAACTGATCAGACAATTTGCATTTTGTGAGATACTAGGTGAGGATTTGCTAGACAACATGGACGTCGCCACAGCTCTTTGAAATGGGGATCTACAAGTATTGTGGGATCTTTAACATCCTCCAGAAAGGATTGGTAGGGCCTGGTGTAACATCTCAATGGATATTCAACACTCCCAGGAGGTGTCAGCCTGAATCTTGTGCTTAACCTTCTGGAGTTCCCCACAACTTCCTGACTGAGAGAATGGAACACTGAGTCACAAATGACACTGGGGAAATTATGTTACTTCAGCAGTACAATGCCACCTTCAGCTCTTTGTTCATGATGTTTAATAATCAAAGGACAAAAAGCTGTTGAAAAATAGGGTAGTTCATGAATTTGTCACATCATAATGAAAATTTTGCTGTTCATTCTTGCTAGGAAAGAAAAAAATTCACAAAAATAACTTACAGAAGACAACTTTTAACAGGTAAACACAACTCGGCTAGAACCTCATTATAAAAAAAAATTAATTACTAGCATGATGCTTTAAAAGTTGAAATAAAACTTCACTAGAAATAGATACTGCAAGGCTTAATGCCACACTTAAAAATTTCAGAACTCCAAACAAAATCTTTGAAAAATAATATATTCTTAGGGGTCAGTTTCAAAGCATTTTAATTGGCTGTTGTGCTGAGATACAGGTGCATTAACTCACTCACCAAACTCAACTGACGATGAAATTATGGCTGAAATAATCATGATATTCTTTTTAAGTATTTAAATTTAAAAAGAACACGTTACAAAATACAAGAACTTCATAATCACGGATTCATTTGGAAATGAATATTGCAGCTTAAAGCAGTTTTTGAATTCATTCAGCAGATTTTCTACATAACTTGACTTTAGAAGTTGGATTTACCTCCGCGTAGCTGTTTGGTACTGAAATGTGCTATAGCAAAGCAGCAGGGGAAACCTACCATTGAATCCCATCCACTAAATCCTCACTTAGATACTTTCTCAACTTCAAGCAAGGCCAGCCGTTTCAACTCAGCTTCTCTTTCATAGATGGAGCTGTTGTGGTGCAGTGATAGTGTCCCAACACTTTAACTTGCTATAATCCGTCCTGAAGGTGGGTCACTGGACCCGAAACATTAACCCTGCTTTCTTTCCACAGATGTTGCCAGACCTGCTGAGCTTTCCCAGCAATTTCTGGTTATGTTTCTGATTTCCAGCATCCGCAGTCCTTTGTTTTTTTTTAAATTTAAACTGCTACTTGTTGTGGTTCTGTTCACCGAGCTGGGAGTTTTTCTTGCAAACGTTTCATCCCCTTTCTAGGTGACATCTTCAGTGCTTGGGAGCCTCCTGTGAAGTCCTTCTGTGCTGATTCCTCCGGCATTTATACTGGTTTGAATCTGCCGCTTCCGGTTGTCAGTAGCTGTCCACTGCAGTGGCCGGTATATAGGATCTAGGTCGATGTGTCTGATAATCAAATTCCTAGACCCTATATACCGGCCACTGCAGCGGACAGCTACTGACAACCGGAAGCGGCAGATTCAAACCAGTATAAATGCCGGAGGAATCAGCACAGAAGCGCTTCACAGGAGGCTCCCAAGCACTGAAGATGTCACCTAGAAAGGGGACGAAACGTTTGCAAGAAAAACTCCCAGCTCGGCGAACAGAACCACAACAACGAGCAACCGAGCTACAAATCTTCTCACAAACTTTAAACTGCTACTATTCCGGCTGAGAAAAGGCTGAAAGGTATCCTTGGAATCATTCACCTCAATGTTACTTTGGTTGATTGCAGAATAAGGAGAAAGTGAGGACGGCAGATGCTGAAGATCAGAGCTGAAAATGTGTTGCTGGAAAAGCGCAGCAGGTCAGGCAGCATCCAAAGGAGCAGGAGAATCGACGTTTCGGGCATGAGCCTGAAGAATTCCTGAAGAAGGGCTCATGCCAGAAATGTCGATTCTCCTACTCCTTGGATGCTGCCTGACCTGCTATGCTTTTCCAGCAACACATTTTCAGCTTTGATTGCAGAATAAAACTCCTACCCCCGTGACTTCAATTTGCATCCTACGATAAAACAAAGCCATGTCCCGACAGTCTAAGTCGACTAACAGTTTTATTATCAACAACAGATGATATTTTATCATGTGAAGTTCACTGCATTGTCTTTCACAATCAGTATCTTTTGCCTGAAAAATGTTCACTTTAATCTTCAACACAAGATAATTAAATGCATTACAAAACGGGATAGATGAGGACCACAACCAGTTTTTACAGTCGTACAGCACAGAAGGAAAAAGGTGCCTCACAGGGCCAGGTTCGATTCCAGCCTCGGGTGATTGTGTGGAGTTTGCATGTTCTCCCTGTGTCTGTGTGGGTTTCGATTAGATTAGATTCCCTACAGTGTGGAAACAGGCCCTTTGGCCCAACAAGTCCACGCCGACCCTCCGAAGAGCAACCCACCCAGACCCATTCCAATACACTTACCACTGACTAATCCACCTAACACTATGGTCAATTTAGCATGGTCAATTCACCTAACCTGCACATCTTTGGACTGTGGGAGGAAACCGGGGCATCCGGAGGAAACCTACGCAGACACGGGGAGAATGTGCAAACTCCACACAGACAGTCATCCAAGGCTGCAATCGAACCTGGGACCCTGGTGCTGTGAGGCAGCAGTGCTAACCACTGAGCCACCGTTTCCTCTGGTGCTCTAGTTTCCACAGTCTAAAGATGTGCAGGCTGGGTAATTGGCCATGCTAAATTGCCTCGTTGTGTCCAGGAACATGCAGGTTGTATGGGTGAGCCATGGTAAAAAGGATTTACATGGGATTTGTTGGGGGGGTGAGGGGATGGTTATGGTGGGATGCTCTTTGGAGAGTTGGTGCAGATTCAGTGGGCCGAATGTCCTCTTTCTGCACTGTTAAGAATCTATCTATCTATAGAAAACTATTCAGCCCATATGTCTCTGCTGATAGAACAGACATGCTTGATCCCACACTTTTGTTAAACCTGCAAGTACCTAAACTGATCTGTAGAATTACCTTACATCATATTTCCAGGAAAATTATATTCCAGATCCCAGCAATTTACTCAATAAAAACATTTCCTCTTTCTTTCATCTAGATCTTTTATCATTAATTTAAAATATTTGCAATTCTGCACTCTCTGCTCTTTTACAATCTTGCTTTTGGAAACATCTCAAGCTCCAGTCCCTTCTTAGCCTTCTTTATTTCAAGGAGAACAGTCCTAACATTTCCTCATTCCTGAAGTCCCCTATCCTGATTATATCCTAGTGAACCCCCTCTGTTCCCTTTCTAAATTCTTTATATCTTCCTAAAGTGTGGTGGCCAGAATTGGACCCAATTCTCCAGCTTGGCCATAACTTAGCTTCCTTATCTTCATTTATAAACTCAACAACCCACAGGCATTTTTCAAGCAGCTAATCACTTGACCTGCCACGTATAAGAGCTTGTTTTTTTGTGACTGTCTCTACACTTTGCAAAATAATGCCACTTGTAGCATGCTGACTTTCCAGTTTAGTTCTCCCTAAGTGCATCACCTCACAGCTCTCTGCCATCTTTCTGCCCATTTTACCATTGTATCATGAAGTTTACAACTATTCATAGATAGCTCTGTCACAAAATAAAAGGCTCATTACAATTATTCCAATTGACTTCGTGTCTGATCTTTGTTGGGATCTTCTAAAAATCGGTGTGAGGCTCATTTATTATGTAAATGTAAATGACCTATTGCTCTTTATGGGTGGTCATTGGGTACACCTAAAGATTTGGCTAAGCAAGCGGAACTTGGACCTTTCGGGTTCCTCGCTGGCAGTGCTCAGCAGAGGCTGATTAATTTTTATACCTAGCCTTGATTCCTTCCAATATAATAGATGCAAAAAAAGGCTAACTCCCTCCAACACATTTTAGACAAATATAGAAATGGTTTAGACTGTCTCAGTACTGAAACCATGAAACAGTTCATCAGTTTCTTGGAACTAATTCAGCCTCTCTCACACCAGACATTAGATGAAATCCCATTGACACAGATGACTTGAAGGGTCCAACACAAATATTTTTGCTCAATTATTCAAACCATGCCAAAGGAAATGACACAATCCTAACATTAATTTTTAAATAAACAAGTGCATTTAGTGATGGGCAGTAGATGCCAGCCTTGTCAGAGCCACCTACATTCTGTGAAAATATTGGAAAAAAATGTTGTTTGTAAAGCAAAAATACTTCCCATTCTTGTGGAATTAGACCAACAAATCTTTGCTTTTGAAACTTTATTTTATCAATTTCTCTCTCTGGTCTCACAGGTTATTCTGTTGATAATTTGTTTCAGTGTGTGGTAAGATGTGGCCTTATTGTTCATTATTCCGAGAAGGGGACTTCCAATTTTAAGCATGCAAGCCCATCGGAATAGCTGACAAATTTTGTTCTGACAAAGAAAAATTTGGAGGGAGAGCAAAAAGAACAAGTTACCCTTTTGTAAAACATTATCAAACAAAAGCTGATACCAAGCCACATATGGAGATATTAAGACAAATAAGTACAAGACTTGTACTTATATAAACATTTTCACAACCTCCATGTTTCAGCTAGTTTTGTGCTTTCATGGTGCTGTACTGCAGGAGGCAAGGGTGCCAATTCCCGTACAGCAAGCTCTAACCATTAGCAATATTATAATGACCAAATAGTGTTTTCTTTAGCAATGTAGATTATGGGGTGAATATTGGGGAAAACACCCCTACCTCCCCTCTCGCTCTTCAAAATGGTACTGTGAAATCTTTGAAGGCCATCTGAGAGAGCAAACATAGGTTCAATTTAATATCTCATCCAGAAGACAACACCTCTAATGATAACATGCAATACCATCCTAAAAGTATCATCCTAGATTCTTCTGCTCAATTCTCTGGAATGGGAGTTGAACTCTTAATCTTTTGACTCAGGCAAGGGCTGAATTAAATCCTTCAGTGCTGCAATCAGTCTATGGTTTACCACATTGCTTAAGCCTGTTATAAATTCCATTGTGATTTTGATAAGCGAATTGGACAAACAGCAGAAAAGAAAAACAATGCTTAGGACTATGGGAGAGAAAGGAATTGAAGTGAAATGAATTTATTGTCACATGTACTGAGACACAGTGAAAAGCTTTGTCTTGTGAACAATACAGGCAGATCACATAGTTAAGTAGCATAGATAAGTAAATAATAGGTAAACAGCGGCAAAAACAAAAACACAGGTACAGGCGAATGTTACGAGTTTGTGAGTCCATTCAGTATTCTAACAACAGTAGGGTAGAAACTGTTGCGAAACTGGCTTGTGTGTGTGTGTGTGTGTGTGTGTGTGTGTGTGCGCGTGTTCAGGCTTCTGTACTTTCTCCCCAATGGTAGAGGTTGTAGAAAAACATTGCCAGGATGGATCTTTGAGAATGCTGGTGGCCTTTCCTTGACTGTGGGCTGGTAGATGAATTCTATAGATGGGAGGTTGGCCTTTGTGATTGTCCGGACCGAGTTCACCACTCTCTGTAACCATCTCCGATCTTGAATGGTACAGTTGCTGTACCAGGTAGTGATACATCCAGACAGAATGCTCTCGATGGCGCACCTATAAAAGTTGGCAAGGGTATACGCCATCATGCCAACTTTCCTCAGCTACCTGAGGAAGAAGGGATGTTGTTGGGCCTTTGTAACCAGTGCTTCCGCATGAAGAGTCCAAGAAAGCTTGCTGTTGATGACCAATCGCAGGAGCTTGATACTCTCCACTCGTTCCACCTCTGTGCTGTTAATGTGTAGGGGGTGCATGATTAACATTCCGCTGAAAATCAATAATGAGTCCCTCGGTTTTGCTGGCATTGAGAGCTAGGTTGTTCTCAGTGCACCATTTTTCCAGATCTTCCATCTCCTGTCTATACTGAAAATGTGTTGCTGGTTAAAGCACAGCAGGTCAGGCAGCATCCAAGGAACAGGAAATTCGACGTTTCGGGCCAGAGCCCTTCATCAGGAATACTATCTCCTGTCTATAGTCTATTTCGTCGCCATCTGACATTCAACCAACTATGGTGGTGTCATCAGCGAACCTGTAAATGGCATTAGTCTAGTATTTGGCGATGCAGTCATGGGTATACAGTGAGTACAGTAGGGGGCTGAGTATGCACCCCTGGGGGGCTCCAGTGTTGCGTGTTAGTGAGGATGAAATATTGTCCCCAGTCTTCACTGATTGTAGCCTGTGGGTCAGGAAATTGAGGATCCAGTTGCAGAGAGTGGGGCTTAGTCCAAGATCACTAAGTTTAGTGATCAGTGATCAGAAGAGTGAGATGAGAGGAGTTGATGTGGCAGAGAGTCTGCACAGATGCAACTGGTCTCCTTGCACGTTGCAACCATCCTAAAAGTGCTACCAACTGAGCCACTGCAAAGTTATAGTCCATAGAGGAGTTTTGAAAGAGCATGTTAGAGGAGAAGAGAAAGATAAAGAGGCAGAGGTGTATAAAAAGGGAATTCCAGATTTTAGGGTTCAGGCAAATGAAAACATGGGTGCCAACAGTGAAGTGGTGGAGATCAGTGAAGTACAGAATTGGAGGAGTGCAGAATGTCAATGGTTTATAGGGCTGGCAAAGATCACAGGGAGAGACTAAATGTAGAGGCTAAGGTCATAGAGAGATGTGAATGCACGGTTAAAGAATTTTAAATATGAGTGAGACATTGATTTATCAAGAGTCAATGTGATCGGGGTACGAAGGTGTGATGCATGTACAGGACCTAGTGAGAGTTAAGATAATTTTGTAGATCTACTACTCACTTCCTGGTAATTGATTACATAAAGACAGACATTGAAGGAGACCTGATACCACAACAGCTTGTCCAGTCAGCTAACAATGCATAGCAAAAGGGAAAACTGAAGGGGAAATAATCAAAATGAAGCACAACAAAAGAAAATTCAAGGAAATTTACGTAGACTAACAGGGTAATGATAGAAATGTTTATTGCGCAGGATGAAAAAAATCATTTTCAAGATAACTATATTGGTATTGCTGGGCTTTGTTTCAGAATCCAAGCTCTATTCTTGCACTGATGGGGGTGGGGGTGGGGGGGGGACAGAGGGGTAAGAAGTGTCAATAGACTCAGAATGCTTATTCTCAGTATGCAAATCAATGGCTATAGTGATAACAAAATCATTACATATTCTGATCACACAAGCTGCTACATCACAAGCAATGTTTGGCTTACAATAATAATAAGACCCAATTGTTTATGCACCTAGAAATTCTCTGCACTATTTGTTCCCAACCTGTTAGCTTTAAAGGTATAAGGAGCATCTTCTTCAGTTAAAAAAAATTTCACATTGTTTGATGGACATCCACATTTTCTTCATTATCCTGCTCACTGTACAGAGCTATTTTATAGAAATTAAGGTTATCTAGTCTTTGTAGAAATTAACAAACAGCTTTGGAAGTGTAATAGCGATGGGACAATTTATATGATGTAAGAAAGGATATGACAACAAACATTTGAATTATTGGCCTTAGTGCAAATGTTAACTTGCAATTAATTTGCAAAAATTAGGAAAAAACACAAATTTGAAAAATAGTATTCATCACATCATATTAAATAATATTTACAAGCTGTGAATAAATATGGAAATGGCCTTCCTTAATTTCTTATTGCGTACTTTCTTAATCCTTTTATCTTCATTTATACATTCAGAGACAAGTACTTACTGAAAATGCGAAATACCGTGAGGCTTTATGACCAATCTCTAAAACATCTAAAAAGATTACCAGAACTGAAATGCTTTCAAAGAATCTCTGTTCATCAGAGAATGGTGACAGAACATAATTGGGCCATTCTGCCCATGATATCCATGTAAGAGTAAGTTCCTTTCCAGTGATATACAGTAATGTACATCTGGCAATCTGTTGGTGGGTATGGGGAAGTGAGGTGGGGTGCAAATGACAATGTGCTTTATACGTGAAACAGAGTGGAGCGATAAAACAGCAGAGAAAATTGACAAGAGAAATAAAAAGGAGGAAAATATGAGAAAAACCATAACAGAGAAACAGGTATATTCATTTGTGGGGGCAGAGGTATGGAGGACCTGATAGAGATCTTTAAAATTATGAAGGGGTTTAAAAGGGGTTACACAAAGAAAAGTGTTTTCCCAAGAGAAAAATCCTTAACTAAAGGCTATAAGTATGGCACAGTCACAAATATATTCAATAAAGAAGTCAGGAGAAAGTTCTTTAGCTGTAAAGGGATAATGTTTTAATGACCAAACACACATTGCCTACAAGGGCAGTACAAGGTCAAAAATCACACTACATCAGGTTACAGTCCAACGGTCTTATTTGAAAACACTAGCTTTCAGAGTGCAGTTCCGTCACCAGGTATTAGTAGGGAGGAAAACCTTAGACACAGAATTTACAAGGAAAAGATCAAAGGGTCATACAAATCATGTGAATGAATTGAACACACATTAGATGGCTCTTAAATCTTTAATCAGTTAGAATGGAGATTCAGGTTTTGATTGATTAATATGCAAATCCCAGAATTTCTTTCAAGTCTCAGCCCTGAGACAACTTAAGGTATTATCAATATAAAGGAGGTGCTACCTCCCATCAGACAATGTATTTTAGGCATGAGGTCTTGTTTGGAGTTTGCCTGTGTAGTTTATAAAATGCCACATTGACTGACTGTCTACAAATTGGGCCCTGTTTGCAGATAAATTCTAATTTGTTCAAGAAGCACACAATTTATAAACTCCTACTTTGCAAATAAAAGACACAGAAGACTCCAAATAAAACCTTATGCCTGTGCATCTAAGAGAGTGTGTATGAGAGAGGATCTGCATGGGTGTGTAATGTGATCATGTGCAAGAGTGTGTCTGTGTGTGTGCTACCTGATGAAGGAGTGCTCTGAAAGTTTGTAATTCCAAATAAACCTGTTGGACTATAATCTGGTGTTGTGTGATTTTTTAACTTTGTCCACTCCAGTCCAACGCTGGCACCTCCACATCAGACATACAGGTTGTAACAAGAAAGATGCTCATGCTGTGAACATGAGTTCCAGAAAATGAGTGGAATAGACATATATCATATGTAGGAAACTCCAACCATCATTACTTTCTACTTTTGTGTGAAATAAACACAGGACACTCAGTTGCATGAAAGAAATGGCCAATTCAATATTGGGAGCTTCTTTACGCTAAGTAATCATTCACATGATCACAATAACAAGCATTATGTCTGAATAAAGTATTATTTAAAATGAACAACCAGCTTTAATCATAAGTTAGAAAAAATGTCAAGAGTTATGGTGACCAGCGTCACATGTTGTAATCACTTTGTGCAAATACTGTTATTTTTGATTACCGGACTATACAGTAAAACAAAGCATGCAATGTTCTACCAATTTCATGCTGCAATAAATGTCATGCACAACATTTAAAAAGCAAAATCCCTGGCTGGTAAAATAATAGTGTTCTAGCATAGCTTCAAGCACCAACATATTTTTAAACCTTTGTACGAAGGCTAAGAGAGCCATACAGCACAGAGGAAGGCAGTCTTTTGTGCTTGTGCTAAACTTTGTAAAAGTTCTCATTCCCAGCTTGTTCTCCATTTTCCCTTTTCAACTATTTATCTGATTCCCTTTTGAAAATTAGTATTGAATCTGCTTTCACCACCTTTTAAGGCAGCACATTGCTTGAGAAATGAGGTAGAACCATAGGATGATTACAGTACTAAAGGATGATGTTTTGCCCTTGCCTCTGAGTCAAAAGATTTAGAGTCCAAACCTCATTCCAGAGACTTGAGCATAAAAATCTGAGACCATCCATTAATGTCCTTTAGGGGAAGGAAATCTGCCATCCTTACCTGGTCTGGCCTACATGTGAGTCCAAGTCATCAGCAATGTGGATTATTCTTAATTGCCCTCTGGATGATTAGTGATGGACAACAAATGCTGGTCTAGCCAGCAAAACCCACATTGCATGAATGAGTATAAAGACCATAAGATACAGGAGCAGGGTTTAGCCATTTGGTCCATCAAATCTACTTCACCAATTGATCACGGCTGATATGTTTCTCAACACCATTCTCATTGCTTATCCCCACAGCTCTCGATCCCCTTACCAATCAAAAACCTATCTCTGTCTTAAATAAACTCAATGGCTTGGCCTCCACTGCCCTCTGTGGCAATGAGTTCTACAGATTCACCATCCTCCAGCTAAAGAAATTTCTCCTCACCTCCAATCTAAAGGGTCATCCCTTCACTTTAGAGCAGTTTCAGGTCCTAGTCTCTCCCACCAGTCCACATCCAGTCTATCCAGGCCTCTCAGTATTCTGTGGGTTTCAATCAGATTCCTCTTCATCCTTCTAAAATCCATTGAGTACAGACCCAGACTGCTGAATCGCTCCTCATAGAAAGAAAGTTCTATAAGCACTGTGATGTTTGCTCTGGGGTGGTGCAGTGGCTCAGTGGTTAGCGCTGCTGCCTCATAGCACCAAGGACCTGGATTCAATTCCCACCTCAAACGACTGTCTGTGTGGAGAGTGCACATTCTCCCTTTGTTTGCACTGGTTTCCTCTGGGTGCTGTGGTTTCCTCCCACAATGCAGATTAGGTGAATTTCCTGTTCCTTGGATGCTGCCTGACCTGCTGTGCTTTAACCAGCAACACATTTTTAGCTGTGATCTGCAGACCTCACTTTTTACATGCTAAATTGCCCATCGTGTTAGGTGCATTAGTCAGGGGTAAATATAGGATAGGGGAACAGGCCTGGGTGGGTTACTCTTCAGAGGGTTGGGGTGGACTTGTTGGGCTGGTGGGCCTGTTTCCACATTGTTGATAATCTAATCTAATCACAACAACTTGCTTCATGAAGAAGTCTCACCAACCCTCTGGTTCTTTACTCAGTCATTTTAAATTTGTGTCCCTCTAGTTACTGACTCTCCTGCCATTGGAAACTGTTTTTCCTTATTTATGCTGTCAAAATCCCTCATAGGGGCGGCACGGTGGCACAGTGGTTAGCACTGCTGTCTCACAGCGCCTGAGACTTGGGTTCAATTCCCGACTCAGGTGACTGACTGTGTGGAGTTTGCACATCCTCCCCGTGTCTGCGTGGGTTTCCTCCGGGTGCTCCGGTTTCCTCCCACAATCCAAAGATGTGCGGGTCAGGTGAATTGGCCATGCTAAATTGCCCGTAGTGTTAGGTTGGGGTAAATGCAGGGGTATGGGTGGGTTGTGCTTCAGCGGGTCGGTGTGGACTTGTTGGGCCGAAGGGCCTGTTTCCACACTGTAAGTAATCTAAGTAATATTCAAAGATTAATATTGAATGTTTCTTATTTAAAATCCAACCCTCAGAATGGCAGCAGTAGAATAGATCAATCAGCTTAGTCAGATGATTTTGGTGTTTATCCCGCACATGCATTTTTGCCCATCTTATTCAGCGTCGACCCTGGTTTCATATTCTTGATTTCCTTTCTTCTAAGCATCTTTGTGGTCTATTCTTGAAATGTTTACATTGCATCTGCTTTATCAATGAGGACCAACTGTCTATGGAAACATATTGTTTCCAATCCTAGTTGTGGGTCTCTTGTACTTAATCATCTGTCTGTGGCCCTTTAATCCTGACCCCTCAACTAAATAGAATCAAACTGTTTCTGCCTACACCATCCAAAATGTTTAAAAATTCTCTCAAATCATAGAAGGAGACCATTCAGCCTATCATTCCTGTACCCGTTCTTTGAAAGAACTGTCCAATTAATTTCATTCCCCTGCTCTTCCCCTCACCTCTACATTAATGTATATGTTTACCTTTAAGCCTTTATCCAATTCCTAATCTATCTGGTTTAATGCAAGCAGACCCAATGTTTAAGTATTTGTTACATTTGTATACTCTTTTGCCAGATAACAATGGAGTAAATCTGTGCTGGACTACCTCTGAAGCTTCAATATTTTCAACAAGTGATGGTGTAGCCTCAATATGCACCCAGTACCACTGCAATTGTCTCGCTCAGATTTTATATCGATTCACCCTTACATCTCAATATTTATCTCCTACACCGCTTGCAATAGCATCTGCAAACGACCTGTAGGGAAATGAATTGATTAGGGATATTTGTTGCTAGTTCAACTTCAGTAACACTTCATTGTCTAATTAATCAGTTGTCAAGTCTGATGGAAAATAATCAGCGTGTATATTGATTCAGCTTTGATTAAACAGACAACCATGCCTTTGTGGTGACATAGAATTGTCCCCGTGTAAAATCTATGCTGCTACAGAAAGCAACGCAATAGTCATCATACACATCAACCTGTGCATGAAAAAGGCATTACTCTTATTAAAAATAAAAGGCTTTTTCATAAAGGATACTTCTTTAATTAAAAAAAAAACTTATGTTTGTTATTATACACGTTTCAGTCATCGCAAAATGCTTTAATACTACTGAAGCTCTTTCTGAAGTGTAGTCACTCTTGTAATTTGGAAGTGTGGCAACTAACTTATGCACAGCAATATCCCACAATCAGAACAGCATAATTATTGGTCAACCATAGTGTTGTTGATACCAGTTTAAAAATCACTAACGGCCACAACACCAGCGGAATGCACCAAAATATCTTATGCCCACTAGAGAGGGTCCAGGAGGCCACACTACAAGTGCCAGTCTGTTATTTGTATTCAACCTTCTGGAGTTGGCCTTAAACCCAAAACCTTCAGTCTCTTCAGTCCAGAGTGCAACCTACAGAGCTACAACTCATATTTGTTAGAATGTGTATGTCATTTTGTTTGAAAATCTTGGTTTCCTTTCAATGTGCTGAGAAACTAACTGCATTACTTACATAGTTACACATCACCTGTGGCTCAGTGACTAACGTTCTGGCCTCTGAACAGAAATGTTCAAAATGCTAATCTTCCTCCAAAGCTTAAACACAAAAATCAAGCCAGACAATATAGTACATTACTGAGGGACTACTATGTTGTCAGAGGGTACTGTATTTCAGATGAGATGTTATGAGGTCCTTTCTGCCTGCCTGAATGGATATAAAAGATCTTTTGGCACTATGTCAATGAAAAGCAGTGAGTTTAAACCAGCATCCTGGCTACATATCACAAGTAATGTACACTTGCACCGTTGCCAAGTGCATATTGCCTGTCACTGTTGTGACAGTGACCAAGTTTCAAAAGTGCTTCATGGTTGTGACCTAATTTAAAATGTTCAAGCTTGTGAAAGGTGCTATATAAATGCTATTCATTCCTTTCCCTCCCCCATTTGTTTCAGTTAATTTGTACATTATTGTGCCTCAGTTATCAAGTAAACCAATTATTCTGGTGTAACCAAGCTCATTCACATTCACAACATCCAATCTCTCAGCTGCCACCTGTTTTCTCAACCTGATAGGTCCCTCAACACGAAATGAACACAATTTTATTAATGTTACTTTAAGTGTTATTGCCGGTCAAAGTAATAAACCACTTGCCAGCTTACTGTTGCTGCTCAAGGGACTAAGGGTGTATACTAAATCCTTTTACTGCTTCAACAATCAATTTCATATCGATTAAAGAAAATCACATTTGTATAGAAGAGGCTATATCATCTCTTTACTCTTTAATAAATATAGAAACTTGCATAAATAAGCTGTTCCAGAGATAATCAAGTTATATAATGGTAGAGTACAACATTAGTTTACACTGCATCAGAAGAAAATCCTTTATTTATACAACACTTTTCACAACCTCTGTTTTTGGGACATGCTGGGATGTAAATTTCCTGTCTTAGTGCAGGAAATTCAGCAACTAAATTGGACACATTAAGATCCCACAAAGAGTTATGTAATAGTGACTTGGATAATCTGTTTTAATGTTGCTGAAGGTTAAGTATAGGCCAAGGACATCAGGCAGAATGCTCGTTCTTCTTCAAAATTGGGACATGGGATCTGAGAGGACAGAAGGGTGTCAAAGAATTTTGGTGAATCACTTCAAAGAGAGAGATACAATGCAAACTGAACCATCTCCTGTGGCTTCCACCCCAAGACTGGAGACATTATGTGTGGGCAGTCTATGTTTATGTTCTCTCCTGTCAGGAACACATAAGAGAAAAGATGGTAATAAGATCAGCTGCACCTCTGATGCTAGATTGGTTTTTTTGATACTGGTGTGGCGCTCAAGTGTATTGGGCTAGTGTCTGCTGTGAAAGTTACAGATGAGAACAACGACTAGATACCCCTGCACTTAGAGATAAAAAGGAGAAGAACAGAAGGTCTCTGTGTCTCTCTGATTGCTAGAATAAGCCACCAGTCAAAAGCTACAGTCAAACAGGAAATCATGCAACTTCTTTCAGCTAATTTGTTAAACTCAGAGTCACCCAATCAACTCCTCAGCTGCTGGAGTCTATGTCACCAGAATCACCAAACATAATGGCTGCAATATTTCACCCACCACTTTATACAGATAAACCAAAAATTGATGTATACATCATTTGTAAATGACATCCTTTACTCAGCTCAATTCTGTATATTTCCATGTTACACTCAGTTTTTCCTCAACTTTTAGTAACCAGTTCTTCAAACTAAGAAAACCTGGTTAAATTGGCTCACTAAAAACATAAATTCAAAGGAACTAGGAAAGGTATCCACAAAGGAAGTTCACTTTGTTGCAAACCAACAGAGGAGGAGTTGATTAATGAAGGGGAACCAGTTCCTCTCTTTTCACCCAGGATCGTAATCGATTTAGGACCCACATCCAAGGACCAGTTGTAATAAATTAGACCTCAACTTCCACAGTACAGCACTTCCTGAGCACTACAATGTGAGGTCAGCATAGAGTAAATTCTCAAGTCTTTGTAATAGGATTGAACTGAAGAAACTACTGAATCAGAGGGAGGTACTACTCCTTCAACTGTACTTTTCAGATAAAATATCGAGTAGATACCTCACGCTCTGTTGTTAAATGGTAAAATATTTTGCCACAGGTAATGTTCATATTAGTAGGGGTGAAATAGAATTATAAATGCATTTAGACCAATTGTTTCCATAACTGCTCCGACCAATAAAGGAGAGCATACCAAATGCCTTCTTCACTATCATATCTACCTGCAACTCTACTTTCAAGGAGCTATGAACCAGTACTCCAAGGTCTCTTTGTTCAGCAACACTCCCCAGGACCTTACCATTAAGTGTTTAACTCCCGCTGAGATTTGCTTTTCCTAAATACAGCACCTCACATTTATCTAAATTAAACTCCATCTACCACTCCTCGGCCCATTGGCCCATCTGGTCAAGATCCTGTTGTAATCTGAGGCAACCTTCTTCGCTGTCCACCACACCTCCAATTTTGGTGTCATCTGAAAACTTACTAACTATACCTATGTTCACATCCAAATCATTAATATAAATGACAAAAAGCAGTGCACCCAGCACCAATCCTTGTGGCACTCCACTGGCCACAAGCCTCTATTCTGAAAAGCAACCTTCCAACCCCACCCTCTGTGTTCTGTATCCAGATGGCTAGTTCCCCCTGTATTCCCTGAGATCTAACCTTGTTAACCAGTCCCCCATGGGTAACCTTGTCGAACGCCTTATTGAGGTCCATATAGATCATGTCTACTGCATTGCCCTCATCAATCCTCTTTGTTGCTTCTTCAAAAACTCAATCAAGTTCGTGAGACATGGTTGCCCACACACAAAGCCATGCTGACTATCCCTAATCAGTCCTTGCTTTTAGAAATATAGAGGAACCTCGGTTATCCAAATGAGATGGGCGGGCGCTATTTCGTTCCGATAATTGTTTCATCCATTTAATGCCTCTCCTCTGGGACTTGGAGTTTTTTGGTTTCCTTTTTCCTCGCTCTGCCTTCCTTGGTCCTTCTCTCTGTCTCAGGGTTTGTTTCTGAGCAGACACACACTTGTGTGTAAGGGACCATCAGTGGGACCAATGGAATTGACGCAGCCAGCACTTGCTAAGTTCCCTCCCTGTTCAGGAGACTAGGCAGCAGCATACTGCACGTGGGTCCCTGTCCCCCCTGTCCTCCCCTCAACCCCATCCAACACCCCCCATCTGCCGCCACTCCCGCCTCACATGCACCCCCAGCCTCCATGCGACCCCCAACCCTGTCCACCCCGCCCCTTGTCCGATCTTACCCTGCCCCATCCCCAGTCCTCCCCCACACCCACCTCATCCACCCACCCCCGTTAGCGCCCAACCCTGTCCACACCCGCACACCCGTCTGCCCCCCACCCACCATCTGTATTCCCATCTGCACCACCTCCCCCATCCGCGCCCCCAACCCCGCCTCCGTCTGCCCCATCCTGCCCTGTCTGTCCTGCCGCCCTCCCCTGGGGCAGCCACACTAGGCACCAACAGTAAGACTGCTGCTACCTTTGGGGGGGTGAAACACACACACACACACACACACACACACACACACACACACACACACATACACACACACACACACACACACATAATGTTTTACTGCACATCCCACCTTTGCCCTGTACAGGACAATGTTAGAGAGATTATCTGAGGAAGGGGGGGTTCAGGGTACACGCCTGCGTAGAACTCCAGGGAAAGTGTGGGGGTGGAGAGAGAGAGAGAGAGAGAAAGAGAGAGAGAGAGAAAGAGAAAGAGAGAGAAAGAAAAAGAGAGAGAGAGAGAGAGAGAGAGGGCAGGTGGTCAGTCATTTGGAGATGGTGCCTGGGCTCCCATCGATGTCCAGGACTGTTCTCGGCAGCACAGCAGTAAGCCAAGTTAATTTTTAATCATTGTAAACAAGAGGCGTGATCACTGTTGGAAACACCGCTTTGATGTAATGTTTCTATCGGGACCTCGAGGTCTCCTTCGGATAATTGATATTTGGATAATCAAGGTTCCTCTGTACATGCAAATCCTGTCCCTCAGGAGTCCCTCCAATAACTTGCCAACCACAGATGTCAAGTTCACTAGTCTGTAGGTCCCTGGCTTTTTCTTACCACCTTTCTTAAATTGTGGCACCACATTAGCCAACCTCCAGTACTCTGGCGCCTCACCTGTGACTATCAATGATTCAAATATCTCAGCAAGGGATCCAGCAATTACTTCCCTAGCTTCCCACAGAATTCTAGGGTACACCTAAAGACATAGAAATGTACAGCATGGAAACAGACCCTTTGGTCTAACTTGTCCATGCCGCCCAGATATCCTAACCCAGTCTCGTCCCACCTGCCAGCACTCAGCCCATATCCCTCCAAACCCTTCCTATGCAGATACGTTTTAAATGTTGCAATCATATGAGCCTCCACCACTTCCTCTCGCAAATCATTTCATACACATACCACCCTCTGTGTGAACAAGTTGCCCCTTAGATCTATTTTATTTCTTTCCCCATTCACCCTAAACCTATGCCCTCTAGTTCTGGACACCCCCACTCCAGGGAAAAGACCTTGCCTATTTATCCTGTTCCAGAATTGCATGCAATATTCCAAAAGTGGCTTAACCAATGTCCTGTACAGTTCAGATTTTATAAATACATGAAGGAGAAAAGGAGGGAAGAGGGCCCCTCAAAGACTAGCAAGATAGCCTATGTGTGGAGCCGCAGGATTTGGGAGCGATACTAAATGAGTATTTTGCATCAGTGTTTACTGTGGAGAAGGACATAGAAGATATACAGTATGGAGAAATAGATGGTGGCACTTTGAAAAATGCCCATATTATAGAAGAGGAGGTGCTGGATGTCTTGAAATGCATAAAAGTAGATAAATCACCAGGACCTGATTTGGATGCGAGCATAAGAGGTACAGTTAGTAAGTTTGCAGATGACACCAAAATTGGAGGTGTAGTGGACAGCGAAGAAGGTTATCTCAGATTATAACAGGATCTTGACCAGATGGGCCATGGGCTGAGAAGTGGCAGATGGAGTTTAATTCAGATAAACATGAGGTGCTGCATTCTGATAAAGCAAATCTCATCAGGACTTATACACTTAATGGTCAGATTCTAAGGAGTGTTGCTGAACAAAGAAACCTTGGAGTGCAGGTTCATAGCACCTTGAAAGTAGTGTTGCAGATAGATAGGATAGTGAAGAAGATGTTTGGGATGCTTTCCTTTATTGGTCAGAGAATTGAGTACAGGAGTTGGGAGGTCATGTTGCGGCTGTTGAAGACCTTGGTTAGGTCACTATTGGAATATTGCTTGCAATTCTGGTCTCCTTCCTATTGGAAGGATGTCGTGAAATTTGAAAGGGTTCAGAAAAGATTTACAAGGATGTTGCCAAGGTTGGAGGATTTGAGCTATAGGGAGAGGTTGAATAGGCTTGGGTTGTTTTCCCTGAAGCATCAGAGGCTGAGAGGGGACCTTATACAGGTGGTGCATGTATGGAATGAGCTGCCATAGAAAGTGGTGGAGGCTGGTACAATTACGGCATTTAAAAGGCATCTAGATGGTTTAATGAATAGGAAGGATTTAGAGGGATATGGGCCAAATGCTGGCAAATGGGACTAGATTAGTTTAGGATATCTGGTCAGCATGGACAAGTTGGACTGAAGGGTCTGGTTCCTTGCTGTATACATCTCTGTTAATCTATGACTTTATGACTAAATAATTATTAATGCCACAGTAAGATCAAATGTTTTGCAGTACTGAGTAATCTGCAAGCATGCACATAGTTTGGCTGTAGTGAAAAAAGTATTTTTAGACTTGCTGGCGGCTTGCATGTGAATATGAAGCCATCATAATAAATCCATAGTAGGTTGCATGGTATTGTGTTGGCTTTCTATGGAGTTTTAAATAAAAAAGGTAGCGCATAAACGATAAGGTGCAGGAAATGATATTTTCGTGCTTCTACGACACCCACTGCCTTGCCAACTGAAGCCTCAAAAATACACCCCAAGTTGTTTCCAGATAAAAGCTGTACTTACGAACACAGATCTCCAAGCTTTCGTAAAATCCTGGACAACACTGAGAACGACGGCGATACATTGTTTTCTCACCACGCCGATAGGCTGCACGATAACTTATTCTGGAAGACAAATCCCAGAACATCGGTTTATATTATAACAGGCCGTGAGTTGCTAAAACAATCAAATGAGCTTTAACTGACATGAAAATATGTTCAGTTAGCCTTTGGAGTTTTGGATTCCCAGTACCCTTTGTACCAAGACAATGATCTGTCTGTTTTGATCACATTTAAGTCACCATCCAGTTTAGAGAGCCTACCCACTGAAGAATACATCTGCTACTAAATAATTGCATTTCTTTCAGAAATTGGGCCATGCAAATGTTGGGATGCAAATGTTTTCAGAGACCAGACCCACTACCAAAAGCTCAATCCAATATCTAAATTGATCTTTACTTTCTTTTACTTCAGTGAAGAATCAAATGTGAGAATATCAAGACAGGATACTTAATTTAATTTCCACAAAGAGATTATCTTGAGGTTCTGAGAACATCTTACCTATGCCTTGTGCATTTGAACCAGTTCAGGATATCAGCGCAGCTGGTATAGTATATCTGATCATATGGATGAGCGTAGGATTCCTGTACAGTTACCGAATAGCTTGGAAGGAAAACAGTGAGAAATTTGTAATATAATAGTGAATTCGAATTTATTGACACAATGTTTTGAAGTTCAAAGTCTCCAAAAGGGCTTGTTAAACTTTAAAATATCTTTTCCAATAAATACTTTAACACAAACCTAATACAAGGGGAGGTGATGGTGTAGTGGTAATATTGCTGAACTAGCAATCCAGAGGTCCTGGTTAACATTCTAGGAACTTGGGCTCAAATCCTACCATAATGGAATTTGAATTTAAATCTTTAAAATATGGAACTTTAAAAAAAATCTAGCCTAAAGGTTGCTTTCAATTGTTGGCAATTAAGGATTGGCAATAAATGCTGGCCGCGCCACTGGTGCCCATACCCCATGAATGATAGAGAAAACAATATTGTTGAGGAATAAATGCTACCATTTGGGATTTCCTCCTTTCTACATGTTTCTGTTTACTGTTCAGAACAATGGTATTCAATTTCACTCTTGATAAATTGACGACCGAGCAGGTAGATACACTTTCATCCCTAGAACAAGGGCAGCAGATACATGGGAACAACCACAAGTTCCCCTTCAATTCACGCTGAATCCTGACTTGGAACTATATTGCCATTCCTTCATTAAAAACCTGGAACACTCTTCATAGCAGTACTGAGCATAGCTACATCAGGCAAATTATAGTGAACTAAAAAATACAGTTCACCATAAAATTATCTCAAAGACAATTAGTGATGGCTTTGTCAGTAATACACTCATCCTTAGCAATGCTTTTGGGATTGAGAGAGGTGCAGGGTTATGCCTAAGGGGTTCAGTTAGCTGGACAGCTGGTTTGTGATATGGAGGGATGCCAATAGCACGACTTCAGTTTATGTCCATGATTAACTTTTATAAAAATATCATGAATAGAATGTAAGTTTCACTGGCAAGACCAAACCAGAGAGTTTCGGCAACATGCCTCATGCAGGGGAGTTCAGTACAATAGACTGCTTTAGTGATAAGTACCATAGAAAGAAATAGATCCACACTTTGTATCAATCTTATTTACATAATTTCACATTTTGATACTGTTAGCGCCAAGTAAATTAATCTTCCTATTATACTGTGATAAACTCAGAACATTAAATGCAATTGACAGCTCATTTTGCTAATGTTATGTGACAGCATGTATCCATTGACAGGTGTACATGGTACTACATTCAATAGCTTCTGCCACAGAGGGAGCTTGAAACATGAGTTTCCAATGCATTTTAAAATAGGATGTTAAAACCTACTTAACGTTTTAAACATGCATAGAAATCTAAGTTCCCATTCATGCAGAAAACAACTTTATATAAACTGACACATTTCTTGAGCTTCTAAATGAAATAAACATGATCAGAAAATCAAAGACTTGGTCAATTGTAACCAGTTCAGGCAGATGTGATGTTGCCTTACCTCTCCCAGTGACTGCATACATTAGGGTCCTCGAGGTTTAGTGATGCCACGTTGTACCAGAAACCATACAAAAGGGTGATCATGAAGAACAAATGGAAACGGGAACAAGAAATCATCCTCTCAGAAGTCAGGACCTGTTTTGAAGAAAATGTTTCATTTACATATTGCATAACACAAGCATCTCAAGAATCTAAACAATTTAAAAAACGATGCTACAAGACAGCACATACAGAATGGCCAGTGTTAAATATCACCTAGCCATCTAAGATACATTGATGCTATAACTGACAGCAGTGTACAATAGGTCACAACTTAGATGAGGAGCTGGATAGATTGGCTCCCACCTTCCTGGAATTGGGCCTCCTACTGAAGGTACTGTTCAGCTTGAGTTACACTGTTACTCGTTAGTTCAGTACATCAATGAAAACTGGGCAAAGGCAAAAGGAATCAGGAACCAAGGTGAATTTTCGAGAGAGAGTTTCTCTCTTCAACCACAAATTCAGGGGTTGAGGAAATAACAGAGGAACAAATTGGAAGGAAATCAAATGGATTTGAATCAAATCCGATACAAAAACAGAAACAACAAAAAAGGAAAAAATGGATGAAGAGAGAAGTAGACAGAAAACAAAAATACATAAATTTTGGGATCTTTGTAACACTGTCACTTCAATTCTTTAAACAATAAGATGCAACAGATTAAATTGTTCTGTTTGTGGAAAAGTGAGATTGATTGGCTTTCCATTAACTATTATCTCCTCATTAAGTAGGTACGTGGGTTATTAAGGTCCAATCCAAACCTTTCGCAATCAGCTTCATGAGTTAATGTGCAAAGCCAGCAAGTTCTTAAAAATAATAGGGAAGCCTAGGATGAGATACCATTCATGAAAAGCAATCAGTGGAACGGAATAAATCAACGAGCAAGTTCCAAGGAGTCATAACATGTGGTGTAGCTCTTCACCTACTAACGAAACTATTGGGCAGTATCTTATTTGTGGAATGCAAGCTATGGCAAGACATATGCAGAATTGGACAACAAATGCAGAGAGGCCTATCTGGACATCGAGAGCATCTCGTCCGTCATTTGTGCTTTGGTGAAGTGAGTTTCTCTCTAGGCAGCAGTGAGTCAACAATTAAAGGGGACTATTGCTTGTTAAATGCCATGTTGACAGCCCAACTCATCTCATTAACAGTCAGCTTTTTATCTTACCAAATGGTCTGAACAAACTAGACGTTGAGGAAACCCAACATGGAAACTAGAGCGTGGACCAGGTGAATTCAGCTCACCACTCACTCTGAACCAGTTCAGGCACCTACATCTCAGGACACATTCAATAACACTGGCCACATGCATCTCACGTCCACGAACATTGTCATCTGAGCTGTGCCAGCCTCCGAGAACTCCGATATACAAATCACTTCTGCACTTCAGTGCTGCACTTTGAGCTGCACCAACAACTGTCATTGTCACGCTGCAGACAGGACACTGAGCATTCAAGGACACACATCACCCCGTTCATGGATGGACTAGGCTCCATCCAGGGCCCTTTGCTTGCTCTCTTAAGGCTCAGTAACTCTGAATTACCTGGATGTTCATTCTTGCATTGGCTTGCTTTGCCTTGCCTTTTTGTGCTTTTCCCCTCAGCCAGAGATACCAGGCTCCTCGTACTTCTGTTTCATCTTGCCATTTAGCACAGACAAAGAGGAAGGAAGCTTGTTACAGTTGTCAGCAGGCCTCAGTCAAGTAAAGGGAGGACAGCCTCTACTCAGGGGGTTCTGGCACAGTAAGTCAAGAGCAGCCTGGGTTAACCATTCCGAGGTCTGCTCAGGCCACGAAGAGGCAAAATTCTCACCATGTAAGGGGTGAGTGGTGGGATGTCAGGGCCCCCCATCAAACGTCTTGACTCTTTCTGCCCTATTACGGGCTGTTTTTGTCCTAAGGTGAGAAAGGGGGCAGGTATTAAGGGATGAAAATGGGTGACACAGTATCACAGTTGGTGCAAGTAGGGAGGTGTCCCAAGTGAGTGGGTAGGCAGCACAGGAGGCATGGAAGCTTACTGTTGTCAGAGGCTGACCATGTTGACAGCGAGTGAGGGAAGACATTGCAGGCATCAGTGCGAAATGGTAGAGTGTGAGCCTTGGTGGGAGATGGCTACAGTAACAGATTGTGGATGGTTTCAGAGAGAGGATGGCAGCTGGCAAAGTAGAGAAGGTCATTGACCTTGCACCTACAATACCAGGCATTTCTGCGAATAGCTGAGAATGTTTTAACCCAGTGGTATCCTCAGACCAGGTTAGCATGGTCTGGGTCATGGTGTCCATCACTGGGAAGACAAGGTCCTGTGTTTGCACCATCCCATCCAGCAAGGCCTCAGGGACCCTGTCCACAAAGCAGGGCACTGATTTCCTCCTCTCTGTCATGTCTGGGACAAATGTCAGGAATCAGGCAGGCCAACTCCAGACTGACAGTGCGGGTGGGAGTGCACAAGCACTTTGAAAGTTGCGTTAGGTACAAGGGATACAAGTCTTTCGGCAGAAATCCTCTGAGCGGCAAGCTGTTCCTGGAATGATGTATGGTAAGATGGAGTGGAAATCTGACATGAGTGGTGCCAGTGGAATAGGATCAGGAAGTAATGCTACAAGTTTAGTAAGAAAAGACAAATGAACTTGCTGAACCGCGTGGCGAAAAACCATAAGATTCAGCCGACTGTTACAGTTCCAGCAAGATCCAGCTCATTCGATCCAAACTTTGCCTCAAGTGTTTCCATCTAACCACAGATACAACACCTGTCTCTGTCAAAGGTCAGTCATGCAAAAAGGGAGAATTGAGAGTGGGAGGCAGAAATTCGTTGTGCTGGGTTCTTGCCTCCATCTCCAGGAAGCCAGCTGAAGGTACAAATGGTTTATGCATCTGAAGAAAGCCAGTGGCACAGCCTGATCTCCTGCCAAAAGCTCACTCCTTGGCAAGAAAATGATAGCAACCTCTGCCAAAGTAGCCTCAGCATGGCAGCATCATTGATGTGACCCTAGTGGCAATTTATCAATATAAATGAGGTCTCTGCCAATTTCAGAAAGTCATCCAGAGTACATGGTTGGCAGATTTCAACCAACCTTCTTCCTCCTTTGAAGCAACATCTTCCTTTACAAAATTAATGACAGGAACCCCTGCCTTCAAAAAGCATATTTTTATATGTTACCATTTTCATTTCACAATTTTTCTTCAGTGTCCTTAGTCAACCTTAAATATACAAGTTTTTGGAATTACAAAACCAATACTTGGAATAAAAAAAACACCAGATTTTGTTATTGATTTTAATTTGAAAAAAAAACCTGTAAAAGCCACTCTTTTTACCTCTTTGAAAATGTGATGTTTTCCAGAACTCTGACAGGGTTGCTTCCTGGATATAATAATCCTTTTGTTAGTTTCTTTATAAAACTGAAGTTCCATTTGATCAATGGATAGTCACTTGTAAGTAGAATTAAAGAAGATCTTCATGACTTATACAATAAATAGCATTGTTTTATAAAAATACTTCTTTTTATAGATATAGTCTAAGGAGATAGTGAGGGCTGTAGATACTGGAGAAGTCAATGTTGATAAAGTGTAGCACTGGAAAAAGCACAGCAGATCAGGCAGCATCTGAGGAGCAAGAGAGTCAATGTTTTGGGCATAACCCTTCATCATGTCCACACTTTCCAGTGCCACACTTTATTGGCTATAGATATAGCTTACATCAAGTCGTGTTTACTGCCTTATCTTACAGGTGATGATAATTGTGCAATTGCCAATATTTTCCCTTTCTGAGATTAATTGTTGGGTACAGGCTTGTTAGGTATTGTATAATAGGCTGATCCCATTATATTGGGTGCATATCAGCTTGTTAAGGACTAACCAGTGAGTTTCTCAGCCTTCCTCAGGCCTCAATAGTGGCACTTCAGTCCACCACAAGCTACAACCCAATGAGTACTGAACTGTTTTGTGCCCTAATGACAGTCAACCGAGACCTATTCATCAGGGGATCCAATGACAGGGAGGTAGGTATATGCCTTTTGCTTCTTGCCACACAGGGGTCTTGAAGAAAGGGGCATCAGGGTGCAGATTGGAGCAAATGGTGCCCCCCTCCCCATAACCAAACTGGCAAGTCACCCTTGTTTCCCAGTCAGGGTAACTTTCTCACTTGTCAGGAAGATGCATCATCAAGAGGTGGCAGGTTGAGGCCCTTTATTTTTCTGTTTCTCTCTCCACAGATTCTGCCAGACATGCTGAGTTTCTGCAGTATTTTCAGTTTTATTTGGCGGCTTGAATTATTGGCCAGCTGAGAAAGTCCCTGATGGATGTCCTCTCACAGCGGTGTTTTGGTGAGGTGGCGAGAAGAATCTCTACAGGCCCAACTTACTTGTACTGCTCATGCTTTTTCTCACCACCTCTATGGGAGAAGGAAAATATATCCAATATAGCTAAAAGCACACCACTGCATCATCTCACTCATATTCAATTTCACGGATAGCTATCTCTGAGGCCTGCTCTAGTTGTACAATTCCCTGAGATCTCTACACTGCTTCATAATTCTGGTCCCTTGCACATCCCCACTTCCCATCACTTCATGACTGGTCTTTGGCTACTGAAATCCTAAACTCTGGAATTACCTCTCTAAATTCTCTAGCTCTTGGCCTCCCTCGCTTCCTTTAATTTACTTCATAAAACCTATCATCTCTTTGCAAACCACCAATCCTAAAATGTCTACATGCAGCTCAGTTTCCAATGTTGTCTGACACACTTTTGTGAAATGGCTTGGAATGCCTCACGATGTGTGAGGCATTATACAAATGCAGGTTTACCTGCATCATTTGCTAAATTTTAGATTGTGCATCCTCCTATGAAACATGGCTTTAAATACTAGATTACAAACTACTCCTCCTGAATGTGACAGTTATGGGAGAGTTATCAGAGCTATGGCAGGTAGTTAGACAAGAAGTTCCCTTCATTGAAACTCACCAGACACAAACATTTTGGAATTTTAAAACAGAAAATGCTGGAAATATACTCAGCAGGTCAAGGAGACATCTGTGTGGGGAGAAATAATGTTTCAAGTCTGTGAGTTTCCATCATATTTAGGAAAAATTAATTGTCACCCTGGATAAAAACCTCCAATCGCTCAAATCTTATCAACCATTCTACCCAAGTTTCATATTCTGCACAAAATTGCAACTGCATTAAGCATTGTGGCATTCAAGCTTGCATCTCTACTGCACCTTTCATATCCTTAGATCATCGCAATGCACATTACAGTCAATGAAGTAATTACCAAAGTGTAACTTGTTGTAGAGTCAGAAATGTAGTAACCAATTTCCCACAAAGGACATTAGTTCAACAGCCATGGTAGCTTCGGTGAAAAAGAATGTCGTGCCATGTGAATAATAAATGAATTGACCCGGATTGTCACTATAGAAATCTTAGGTAAGAAAACAACATGGACAGTGAGGAGGAGCTCTCACTCAGATGGAGCAGGATTGCAGATTGCACTGCCAGAGAAAATCTGAGCAGATCCAGTAAATGCATTTCTTTATTCTCCACCACACTATCCCCTGTGATAACACAGTCCTTTCACTGTGAAGTAAAGAGAACATGTGGAGGCCATTCAGTTTCTCAAACCTGTTCTGACATTGACTTAGATCATGATTGATCTGTGTCTCAATACTTTTGACCCACCTTGGTTCCAAAATCCTTAATGCCCTTGCCCAACAAAAGTATATTAACCTCAGTTCTGAAATTCTTCAACAGCTGGTATTAGGGGAGAGCATTCCACTACCACTGAAATCACTTTACTGCAATGTGCACCAATTATGGTTATGATCGGTAAGGCACCTTAAATGGTTTTAAGCCATTTTGCATTCAAGGTGGCTCAGTGGTTAGAACTGCTGCATCACAGTGCCAAGACTTGGGTTTGATTCCAGCTTCGGGTGACTGCATGTGTGGAATTTGCACATTCTTCCCATGTCTGTGTGGATTTCGTCCAGTTGCTCCAGTTTCCTCTCACCTTCCAAAGATGTGCAGGTTAGGTGGATTGGCAGTGCTAAATTGCCCACAGTGTCCAGGGATGTGCAGATTATATGGATTAACTATGGGAAATGCAGGACTGTGGGGAAAGAATGGGGTTGTGGGTCTGGGTGAGATGCTCTTGGGAGGGTCAGTGTGGACTCGATAGGCCAAATGGCCACTATCTGCACTGTAGGGATTTTGTGATTAAATGTGCATTCATGTGTTTCTTTTTACCAACAGAAAACTGAGAATTACAACTAAACCAGCAGCTCAGACAGATTTCCTGACATTCTGCTGCTTTAATCCCTGAGCACTAGTCATGAAAACAGACTTGAATAAACTTACTAAATGAACTGAAAACACTAAATGTAAAGAAAGTAGCATTTTCCTGCTGCATCCGACATAAAATGAAGCAGACAATTTAGACAGCGTTCAGTCTTGCTAAAAATACCTAAGAGCTACCAAAGTAATGACGGTCTAGCTTACGAGCAGGAGAAGATTACACAGCCCCTTGAGCTTGTTCTGTATTCAATGAGATCCTGACTGAGCTGTACCTTAACTCCATCTATCTGCCTTGTTCTGTACGTCTTAATACCCTTGATTAGCTGAACTCTATCAATCTTAGATTTAAAAAGTTATTCCAAGTCAACATCAATTGTTTTTATGGGAGAGATCTCCTATTTCCACTATCCTTTGTGTAAAAGAATGTTTCCTGACTTTTCTCCTGAAACGGTTCCGACTTAACATGTACATTCCCTCATCCTTGGCTTCCAAACAAAACAAAATCATTTCTAATAATTCTATCAATTCCTTGCAAAATCCTAAAAGCTTCATTCAAAGGGCTGAAATAAGCTTAGTTTATGCCAACACTCTTCATAATCCAACCCTTGAGGACACACTAATGGTCCAGTCATACCTCCCAAATGGTTACTGGAGCGTATGTTATATAAACTTCTTAAGTTGTATATTAAAGGATTGGATCAGTTGCCACTAATGATCGTTAGTACTTATTTTGGTTAATTCAAGTTGTCAAGCCAACTAAACCATACCTCATAATGGATCAAATCCCAAAATCAGTCTTGTGTAGTTTCACTGAAATACACACTCCACAGCGAACAACTATATTTTATTGAAAACAAATGATCACTTTTCCGTTTCATGTTATTCTTTCTTGTAGCGAATAACAGGAATAGATGGAATGATGCAAATAAAAACTATTTCAAGAACTGTTCCATTTAAATAGCTCCCTCTCCCATATTCTCCAAAGGTTTGTTGAATTTTCAACGGTAGTCATAAGGAAACTAAATAACTGATTCAAACCTTGGATTAATTACCTGATAACAGAACCAAATCTATTTGAAAGAACCTGCTGAATTGATTGTTCAGCAAGGTATCTGCCAACTGGTCAAATATTACACAAATGAGCTGTGAAGGTATAAGTTAGGCGACCTTGAGAGCCTCCCAAAAATAAAAGTCTGGTTTGGCAATGACAGTCAACATAAATTGGAAAGAGAGAATGGAGAGTTTGTTCTTGTCAATGATAATGGTATAAGAGCAGACATTCTAAAATGAAGGGAGGAAACTGCACCAAACAAATTGAAGATGATCCCGACATAGACTCGGGTCACTTTAATTAAACACCACACAGAATGTCAACATAATTGTTAACATAATTGGATTGGATCAGTTGCCACTAATGATCGTTAGTACTTATTTTGGTTAATTCAAGTTGTCAAGCCAACTAAACCATACCTCATAGTGGATCAAATCCCAAAATCACTGAAATACATAATTAACATAATTGCTGGCCTGGATTTGCAAGAGGTGGTGAACAAGAGGGGAAAACCTATTCAACCTTCCCCTCATTGATCTGTGGCAAATGTATTTGTTCCTTATAGTAGTAGGAGTGCCCACCCCTTAGACAAAATCCCATCTTCACACTACACACAACCTCTTTCAAGTGTGGCACTACCATCATACTAAATGGGGTGGATATCAAACAGGTCTAGAAACTCAAAAGTGGACATCTATGGGGCATTGCAGACCATCAGCAGTAGAATTGTATTCACCCAGAATCTACAACCTCATATTTCTACCTAGATTCAAAAATCGACAACAGCCGAACTGAAGAGGTGAGACTGACTGCCTTTGATCTTGGCAATTTTGATCAAAAATAGCATCACATAGTCCCAGCAAAATTGGAGTCAATGGATGGTTGGAAGTCAATCATCTCAGCACCAGATCATCACTACAAGAGTTTGTCAGGGTAACGTTCTAGGCTCAAGCATCTTCAGTTGTCTCATGAATAACCTTCCACCTATCATGTCAGAAGTGGGGTTGTTCGCTGATGATTGCACAACGTTCAGCACCGCTTGTGACTCCTCAGATACTGAAGCATATGCATCAAGACCTGAACAATGTCCAGGCTTGAAGTAATAAGTGACAAGTAATATTCACACCCACACAAGTGCCAGCCACTGACCATTTTCGACAAAAAAGTATCCAACCGTCACCCTTCGACATTCAATGGTTTCATGGAATGCTCTACACACTCAAAATGTTGTTATAACTCAGAGCTCCCACAGTTTTGTCCTTTTATGACCTTCCAACATGGACAGAGTTGGGCGGAAAAGGTTCCATTTTTCATCTAAATTACTGTGCAGACACATCTAATCAGATGCTAAAAACTAGTTTTAAAAGCAAGATCCAAGCTCTTCTAATTAATATCATAATTGTTGTACTGCTGTTACAGCATTTAAATTCCCAAATCCCTCAAACTGTAAATTTCTGAGAGATAATTAAATAGCTCAATAGAGACAACATCTGAGCATGTACTTTGCTGTTTAAGGTTTCCATATTTAACTAACAACGCAATTTTCTATTTATAACTGACAAGACATTCGAACAAACCAATAATTAATTCACTCAATGTAAATTTTATTGAAGATATTTTTGGTTGTATTTGAAAAATAAATTTAAACACTAAATCGGCTGTTCAGAAACAACATTTAAATTAACTTGACATTGTTGCATAGTACTGTATTTAGATTTACTTAATTGCACAAATTACATAAATATCAATGTAAATATGGGCTTTTTAAACTGCGGCTCAGTGGAACAGGTCCTGCTACAGAGATTTAAAGACAAATATCTAGCTGCCCAGTATGGTACGGGGTGGGGTCAGTTCAGTGTTGGCGATGCTGTCCTTCAGATACAATGCAAAACTGATTCCCTATTTATCTTCTTAGATGGCTCTAAAAGATCTATTTAAGAAGTGTATGGGAGTCTTCCTCCATGGCCAATGTTTATTCTCAGAGCATAGATATGTACAGCACAGAAACAGGACAGCAAGGAAACAGACCCTTCGGTCCAACCCGTCCATGCCGACCAGATACCCAACCCAATATAATCCCACTTGTCAGCACTGCTCCATGACCCTCCAAACCCTTCCTGTTCATGTACACATCCAGATGCCTTTTAAATATTGCAATTGTACCAGCCTCCAGCACTGCCTCTGGCAGCTCATTCCATACACGCACCACCCTCTGCGAGAAAAGGTCGCCCCTTAGGTCTCTTTCATATCTTTCCTCTCTCACCCTCAACCTATGCCCTCTAGTTCTGGACTCCCCCACCCCAGGAAAAATACCTTGTCTATTTACCCTATCCAAGACCTTCATAATTTTGTAAACCTCTGTAAGGTCACCTCTCAGCCTCCAATGCCCCAGGGAAAACAGCCCCAGCCTGTTCAATCTTTCCCTGGAGGATTGAGCTACAACACTGGCAACATTCTTGTAAATCCTTTCTGAACCCTTTCAAGTTTCACATTTTTCTTATAGGAAGACCAGAATTGCATGCAATATTCTAAAAGTGGCCTAACCAATGTCCTGTACAGCTGCAACATGACCTCCCACCTCCTGTACTCAGTACTCTGACCAATAAAGGAAGGCATAGCAAACGCCTTCTTCACTATCCTATCTACCTGCAACACTACTTTCAAGGAACTATGAACCTGCACTCCAAGGTCTCTTTGTTCAGCAACACTCCCTAGGAACTTACCATTAAGTGTATAAGTCCTGCTAAGATTTGCTATCACAAAATGCATTACCTCGCATTTATCTAAATTACACTCCATCTGCCACTTCTCAGCCCATTGGCCCATCTGATCAAGATCATGTTGCAATCTGAGGTAACCTTCTTCACTGTCCACTACACCACCAATTTTGGTGTCATTTGCAAACTTACTAACTATACCTCTTATGCTCACATCCAAATCATTTATATAAATGACAAAAGGTAGAGGATCCATCACTGATCTTTGTGGCACACCACTGGTCACAGGCTTCCAGTCTGAAAAACAACCCTTCACCACCACACCCTTTCTTCTATTTTCCAGCCAGTTCTGTATCCAAATGGCTAGATCTCCCTTAATTCCATGAGTTCTAACCTTGCTAACCTTGGGAACCTTGTCGAACGCCTTACTGAAGTCCATATAGAACACATCCACTGCTCTGCTCTCATCAATCCTCTTTGTTCCTTCTTCAAAAAACTTAATCAAGTTTGTGAGACATGATTTCCCACGCACAAAGCCATGTTGACTGTCCCTAATCAGTCCTTGCCTTCCCAAATACATGCAAGTCCTGACCCTCAGGATTCCCTCCAACAACTTCCCACCACTGCATCAGACTCACCAGTCTATAGTTCCCTAGCATGTCCTTACCATCTTTCTTAAATAGTGGTACCACATTAGCCAACCTCCGGTCTTCCAGCATCTCACCTGTGACTATCAATGATACAAATATCTCAGCAAGAGGCCCAGCAATCACTTCCCAATCTTCCCATAGAGTTCTAGGGTACATCTGATCAGATCCTGGGGATTTATCCACCTTTATGCATTTCAAGACATCCAGCACTTCTTCCTCTGTAATATGGCCATTTTCCTAGACGTTACCATCTATTTCCCTACATTCTATGTCTTCCATGGCCTTCAACCATAGTAAACACTGTTACAAAATACTCGTTTAGTATCTGCCCCAGCTCCTGCTGCTCCACACAAAGGCTGCCTTGCTGATCTTTGAGGGACCGTATTGTCTTCCTAGTTACCCTTTTGTCAGTAATGTATTTGTAAAAACCCTTTGGATTCTCCTTAACCCTATTTGCCAAAGTTATTTCATGTCCCCTTTTTTTCCTGATTTCCTCCTGATTTCCTTTTTAAGTATATTCCTGCTGTCTTTATACACTTCTAAGGGTTCACTTCATTTCTCCTGTCAATACCTGACATATGCTTCCTTCTTTTTCTTCACCAAACCCTCAATTTCTCTAGTCATCCAGTATTCCCTATACCTACCAGCCTTTCCTTTCACCCTAACAGGAATATACGAGCTCTGCGCTCTCATTATCTCATTTCTGAAGGCTTCCCATTTTTCCAGCCGTCCCTTTACCTGAGAACATCTGCCCCCAATCAGATTTTGAAAGTTCTTGCCCAATGCTATCAAATAGAGCCATATGTGTGCAGTCAATGCCACCCTGTTCCTGGGGGCAGTCAGCTATGTTTCTGAACCTCATTGCCCGGCCTGCAGCATGGACCTTGTCGGCAGGGAAATGAAATGAACCAGTGTGGCCTTGCACAGATGACATCAGTAACTGTAGTGATACATTTGGGTAATTGTGCACCACTGTAAGATCCCACACAGGTCACCTCTTGCTCTCTGGAAGAGGATCAAAGTGTCTGTCACCTTTGCAGCAACTGGGAAAGGCTATCCTCATATCCCTGCAACCCTCAGATACAGCTCCAGATTTCCATCAAAATGCCCCTGGATAAAGGGACGACTGACCATGATCAAGCCCTTGGACTGTGTGCAGATGGTACAAGAAGACAGCACATTCCCCTCCCGAAACACCTTGAGTAGACTTCGGACTAACCCCACCACTTTTCAGCTTGGGGACTTTGATCAATAAACACACAGTATTTCTGCTGCACATTCTGCAGATGTTAGATCAACATTTTGCTTTATTGTACAGCAAGATTATCCCCATCCCCACCCACTCCCTGCATCCTCCGACAGGTCCTACTGACAACAATCACAAGCATAATTTCTACGTGTCTGCAATAAATAGTACATCAACACAGCTGTACCGATAACCAATAGATGAAGGTTTAAATACAGAATGCTGTTCTTGAGCATCAATTGGTCTTGCAGCAGACATTCAAAACTAGATGCTGATGCAGTCTGTGGTGCAGGTTCATACTTCCTAAGCATCCTGCAAATGGGTGAGAGACGTATCGTGAGGATACTACGGCATGGGCAAATATCAGGTGCCAACATCCAAGGATAAGAGGTGTAAGTGGCTGGTATCCTGCCTTAAAATGCTGTTTGTTGGTGAGCAATATAGAAGCACTTTGCACCCAGCAGTGAGCAGATATAACCAGATAATGCTCTGACCTCCATAATGAGAATTCTCAGTGGCTAGTTTGCTCATAGCAGGTGGTAAGATAGAAAGTAGCATATTAATGAGGTGATATGCACAGTTAACAAGGTCATTGACAAGCAATAATCCCTCTTCATTGACAACTTTACACTGTCCCTTGAAATTCATGCCTTGATGTCTAGAAAGTTGCTAAAAGAGGCAGTGATCTGCTCCCAAAGCTGAAATAGGCCTCACTGGATTTCTTGTGTTGTTCTGACACATTTCTTTCTTTAGTTCATGCTGTTCAGAACTCTGCAAGATTCCACTCCAAAGAATCAACAAAACACAGATGTTGAAAACCAGTCTACTTAAAAAATACCTCAGATAATGATACTGCGACATCTACATGATGCCACAATAAAGTTAAGTTGTAATTTTATTTTCCACAGACCAACAGGAGAAATAAACCGCTCATCCACATATCATCGCCAATAGCACAGCATCCAAGAAACTTATTCTGAGTAAAACTGCTATGTTGATAAGTCTTCAAAATAATGGGAAATTTAGAGAAGGAATTTGTCACAAGAAGATAATTTCCGCTATGGACTGTTTAAAGGTCTGTTGGCACTTTGATCCAAACAGTAGAGCATCCGTTTGAATGTAGAGGCTCCCTCTCCTTGTTACAGCATGTGGCATGTCATACCCAGTGGTGGACACGTTGTTTCAACTGTTAATTTGTTGTCCAACAAATATGTGTGAAAATTCAAGGTGCTGAATATCAGAGCAAATGACTTGTGCTCAATATTGAGATAGCTGGTTTGCATAGATGACACAGTTTTCCGAGCAAAAGCTACAAGTTTGTCTTTCAGAAGACATGCATTTATACGTTTTTTTAATGCATCCATTTCAGAAATAGCATCTTTCCTGGGGTCATAATATTTCAATTGACAGTATTTTGCTAACAGACCCTGCTTGACGGAATCAGACATAGAGGATGCTGTCTTGCCAAGCAGACAGCATGTTCTTCTCCAACAAAGCTCTGTGCAAAGATACTTTGCTCCCCATGTTGGGAACATAGTGCAATAGGAAAATAAACATCTAATTTTATTCTTTAGGATAGGCATTTGTTTATTAACCTCATTTGGGACAGACACCGTAGATGGAGTAAACAGACCCAAAGCAGTTTATTTGGCTGAACTTGACCTGGTACTTAGATTCATAGAGATGTACAGCATGGAAACAGACCCTTTGGTCCAACCTGTCTATGCCGACCAGATATCCCAACCCAATCTAGTCCCACCTGCCAGCACCCGGCCCATATCCCTCCAAACCCTTCCTATACATATACCCATCCAAATGCCTTTTAAATGCTGCAGTTGTACCAGCCTCCACCACATCTTCTGGCAGCTCATTCCATACATGTACCACCCTCTGCGTGAAAAAGTTGCCCCTTAGGTCTCTTTTATATCTTTTCCCTCTCACCCTAAACCTATGCCCTCTAGTTCTGGACTCCCCATCCCCAGGAAAGAGACTTTGTCTATTTACCTTATCCATGCCCCTCATAATTCTGTAAGCCTCTGTAAGGTCACCCCTCAGCCTCCGACCCTCCAGGGAAAACAGCCCCAGCCTGTTCAGCCTCTCCATATAGTTCAAATCCTTCAACCCTGGCAACATCCTTCTAAGTCTTTTTTGAACCCTTTCAAGTTTCACAACATCTTTCCGATAGGAAGGAGACCAGAATTGCATGCAATTTTCCAACAGTGGCCTCACCAATGTCCTGTACAGCCGCAACATGACCTGCCAACTCCTGTACTCAATACTCTGACCAAAAATACTTCATACTTCATTACTGACCAATCCTTATTGTGGTGGTGCTATCATTCACACTTGAATATTGTGGTAATATTCTGCCTTTGTCTTATCCATGATCATGATCTGGTCAACTATACAAATATAACCAGATGCACTCTCAATAATTTAAATACTTCCTGGGTAACTGAAAATACAAATGGTAACCATCAGACACAGTACCATCCAAATGGCATCTTAAGTTAGAGTGGCATGGTGGCTCTGTGGTTAGCACTGCTGCCTCACAACACTAGGGACCCAGGTTTGACTGCCGCCTTGGGTGACTGTCTGTGTGGAGTTTCCTCCCACAATCCAAAAATGTGTTGGTCAGATGAATTGGTCATGGTAAATTGCCAATAGCGTTAGGTGCATTAGTCAGGGTAAATGTAGTGGAATGTGTCTGGGTGGGTTGCTCTTCAGAGGGTTGGTGTGGATTTGTTGGGTTGAAGAGCCTGTTTCCATAATGTAGGCTATCTAATCTAAATATTGTAAACTCTTGGGAGCCCAATTGTTTGCTGTAGCTGCATGCTAATTTTCTGTTTTTCTGTTCTTACATCCATAATAAATAATTTCATCTAATTGCCCACTCACTTAATCTATAAAAATACTTATTGTAGCCCGTGTCCTCCTCAAAGCTTGCATTCCCACCTAACTTTCTATAATCAGCAAACTTTGATAACTTAAGATACAAAACTCGCAGTCTCTTTGTCTAATCAGCATAAATTGTAACTAGCTGAAGTCCCAGCACTGATCCTTGCAGCACCCTAATAAGTTGGAAATGCCTCAGTTCTCCCTACTCTCTGCTTTCATCCATGAACCAATCTTCTATCCATGCTAATATGTCACCCAACACCATATGCCCTTATCTTCTCAAGAGGAAATAAGGAATGGTCAATGCATGGAGTCTTGTTAAATATGTCCATATATCTGCATGGAATACAAAACAAGGAAACAAGAATGCATCCCCAAGGAACTCCATAGGAAATGGTGTGGGAGGAGGAAGACAAACCATGATGAGAAAATCTCTGCTGAAGCTCAGCTAGGCAGCAGTTGAACAAAGTGCAAGTATTCCCATTGAGCAGAGCAACAGAGGGCCCTTTGAAAGTGCTCAGCTATAAGATAGATAAAAATTGTAGATATGTAGATTATTTAAAAGCTAATTTCCTGACATCATGTAAGAGATAAATATTGCTTGTTTCCCAAGAATTAATCTTATTTTTACATAATAAAAGTTATCATGTCTCTCCGAGTAGAAGCTAATATTTCTCCTGAGACTTCCTTCAGACAGGATGGTTTCATTACTCACCAGGGCTTCAATTGACGTCAACTATTTGGATCAGTTTTAAATATTCAAAGATAAGCTATTCTTCCACAATGAAGAACTCAACAAATGCTGCAACATGAACTAAGTTCCAGTTGGGAAGTAACGTGACATCAAATGTGGAAAAGTGTAGAGCAATTCAGCTCCTCAAGCCTTTCTTCCCATAAATTAGATTATCATTGATCTGTACTTTAACTCTACCTAACCAGCTTGTTTAACATTGCTTAATCCCCTTATCCAACAAAAAAACCCGAAGTTTTGAAAGTATCAATTGACTTCCAGTTTCAACAGCTTATCTGGGAGAAAGAGATTCCAGATTACTCCAGTTTCTTTTGAGTGAAGAAATGCTTTCTAAAATCATTTTTGAATGACCTGGTACTAAGTTAAATTTGACTCCGTTTATTTTGGACTCAGCCACCCATCATGGAAGTGAGTTTCACGTTCTCAAAATTCTATGGAATTCTCTTGAAGTCTCTGTTAGGCTTATTAGCCCTTATCAATTACTTATGGCATATGTGAGCAAGGAAGAAGAATAGGTCAGCTTTGAAACTGCTCTGTCATTCAATAAGATCATGGCTGATCTGATTTTAAACTCAACTCTATACTTGTACCTATCTCCAATAATGTTTCATCTCCTTGGTAATTAAGAATCTGCCAACCTGTGTCTTAAAAATATTTTTAAATTCTATACCCTCTGCCTTTTGAGGAAGAAAATTCCTCACTCACAAACTTCTAAAAGAAAAAAAAGTGTTTCCTCATCTTTGTATTAAATGGTTGCTGCCTTATATTTAAGCTATGACATCTAGTTCTAGATTGTCCCACAAACAGGATGCATGCTTTCAATAGCCACCCAGTCAAATCCACTCAGGATTCTATATATTTCAATCATGTCACCTCTGACTCTTCTAAACTCCAGAGAATACAAGTTTAGCCTGTCCAGCTTGTCCTCATAAGACAATCTGCTCATTCCAGTTATTGTAAACCTTCTTTAACCTGCTTCCATTAACATCCTTCCATAAGTACCGTGTATATTTGACATTTCTATTAATTAATTGTTTAGTATGAAACAGAAACAATCAGAATCTCCATGGCCCTACATTTTCTTGTCTCGGCACTTTTCACAGCAAACATCTGCTGCAAGTGTATTCATGGATATGAACCAAGGTAGATGTGAAGAGTTATGATACAGATCAGCTACCTCACCAAGTGGAGAACAAACCTTGAGGGATTGAATGGCCCCTCCTTACTTCTAAGATCCTATGATGGTTTATGGCTTGATCAGTAATTGGGACAAATTTGATTTAATTGCTCCCTATGTAGAGCTATTTGTATTTGAATACAAGATTCTGGGTCAGAATACACAGGATAGCTTATGTTAAACCCATGAACACATTAATAGTAATGATTTCCTGAAAAACACATTTACTTGGAAATATTTTCTAAGTTCCTCATTGACCATCAAATGATATGAATAACTAAACAGCTACTGACAGTAGCCAACAGATAATAAGTAACAGATTAAGAAATTTAAACACAGTTATAACACATGAGATTTGTACCAGATGGGGCATTTCAGTCAATGATTATATAACAATTATTAATGTGGACATCATTTGTTTTGGTGGGATAAACCACAGACAGTAGGGAAAGTCGCACTATGATAAGATAATTGGAAAAAGAAGAGGCTGTTCTTTGTTAGTCACCACATTCTCATTAATAATTATGCCAAAATTGTTAACCTCCATTATTTAACCTTTTCAACACCCTCAACAGATGTAAACCATAACTGAGTACATAAACACACAATTAGGTTAATCTGTTACTTGTATTCATTTTGTTGAATGATTCAGAAACAATTCACATGAAAAAAAAACTATGTTAACAATTTTGTAATCTATATACATGTTAATAACTCAAAGAAAATGTAAATAGTTCACTCTGGCTAAACAGATTTGAAAATTATCTTCACGTACAAATTGTGCTGGACCAACACATAAAACAACCTCCAGTTCCTCATGTTCAACACAACAAATCAAATGCCATCATTAACATTCTAATTAAACTATTACTTGCATAATATTTCAACATGTTATTACATGCTTACCCTTTCATTGGGTATGGGTATCTCTGAAAAAGGCAAGCATTACTGCCCATCCATAATTACCCTTGAACTGAATGGATCTGGATTCACGTGTTGACCAAACAACAGAGATCCCCTGTGGACATTCCCCTCAGCAATAAGTATATCGTTTTGGATACTGCTGGGGGGAATGACCTACCAGAGGAAAGCCATAGTAGTCAGTTCTCTGGCACTGAGCCTGACACTGTGGCAAAGTAGGGAAGGGGGCAGAATAGAAAAGTACTCATGGTAGCGGACTCGATAGTTAGGGGAATCGACAGGAGATTTTGTGGTCAGGATCAGGATTTCCGGAAGGTATGTTGTCTCCCTGGTGCCAAGGTCCAGGACGTCTCCGATCAGGTGTCTAAGATTCTAAAAGGGAAGGGCGAACAGCCAGAAATCGTGTTACATATTGGCACCAATGACATAGCCAGGAAAAGGATTGAGGATATAAAAAGTGATTTCAGGGAGTTAGGATGGAAGCTGCAAAGCAGGACGAACAGAGTAGTGTTCTCTAGTTTACTACCAGTGCCACAAGATAGCGAGGTGAGGATCAGAGAGCGGGCACAGCTTAACACGTGGCTGCTCAGCTGGTGTAGGAGGGAGGGCTTCAGATATTCAGATTTTCTGAATTGTTTTTGTGGGCGGCACGGTGGCACAGTGGTTAGCACTGCTGCCTCACAGCGCCTGTAGACCCGGGTTCAATTCCCGACTCAGGCGACTGACTGTGTGGAGTTTGCACGTTCTCCCCGTGTCTGCGTGGGTTTCCTCCGGGTGCTCCGGTTTCCTCCCACAGTCACAAAGATGTGCGGGTCAGGTGAATTGGCCAAGCTAAATTGCCCATAGTGTTAGGTAAGGGGTAAATGTAGGGGTATGGGTGGGTTGCGCTTCGGCGGGTCGGTGTGGACTTGTTGGGCCGAAGGGCCTGTTTCCACACTGTAAGTCTAATCTAATCTAATATGTAGATAATTGGGATGCCTTCTGGGGAAGGTGGGACCTGTACAAGAAAGACCGATTGCATTTGAACTGGAAGGGGACCAATGTCCTGGGTGGAAGGTTTGCTTGAGTAGTTCGAGAGGGTTTAAACTGGTATAGCAGCGAGGTGGAAACCTGAGCTGTATACCGGAAGTGAGAGTTGATGCAGATGAGGCAATAGCAAGAGGTGGACCAGCTAGTGGGAAAGATTTTCCTGGGAAGGAACCAATAGATCAGTTAAAGTGTGTTTGCTTTAATGCAAGGAGTATCAGGAATAAAAGTGATGAACATAGAGCATGGATCAGTACCTGGTGCTACGATGTTGTGGCCATAACAGAGACATGGGTTTCTCAAGGGCAGGAATGGTTGCTGGATGTTCCAGGGTTTAGAGCATTTAAAAAGAAGAGGGAGGGAGGAAAAAGAGGAGGGGGTGTAGCACTACTAATTAGAGAGGGTATCACAGCTACAGAAGCTTCTACTGTTGAGGAAGATCTGCCTACTGAGTCAGTATGGGTGGAAATTAGGAACAGCAAGGGAGCAGTCACCTCGTTAGGGGTTTACCACAAGCCCCCCAATAGCAGCAGGGAGATTGAAGAAAGCATAGGTCGGCAGATTTTGGAAAAATGTGGACGTAGTAGGGTTGTTGTGATGGGTGACTTTAACTTTCCCAACATTGAATGGAACCTCCTTCAAGCAGAAGATTTGAATGGAGCTGTTTTTGTAAGGTGTGTTCAGGAGGGTTTCCTAACTCAGTACGTTGACAGGCCGACAAGGGGAGAGGCCATTCTAGACTTGGTGCTCTGAAATGAGCCGGGGCAGGTATCAGATCTTGTGGTGGGAGAGCATTTTGGTGATAGTGACCACAACTGCCTCACATTCTACATAGCTATGGAGAAGGAGAGGATTAGGCAAAATGGGAGGATATTTAATTGGGGAAGAGGAAACTATGATGCGATTAGACATGACTTAGGAAGCGTGGACTGGGAGCAATTGTTCCATGGTAAAGGCACTATAGACATGTAGAGACTGTTTAAGGAACAGTTGTTGCGAATGATGAATAAATATGTCCCTCTGAGACAGGGAAGAAGGGGTAAGATAAAGGAACCTTGGATGATGTGAGCGGTGGAGCATCTCGTCAAAAGGAAGAAGGTAGCTTACATAAGATGGAGGAAGCTAGGATCAAGCTCAGCTCTAGAGAATTACAGGCAGGCGAGGAAGGAGCTCAAAAATGGTCTGAGGAGAGCCAGGAGGGGGCACGAGAAAGGCTTGGCAGAATGGATTAGGGAGAACATAAAGGCATTTTACACTTATGTGAGGAATAAGAGAATGGTCAAAGAAAGAGTAGGGCCGATCAGGGATAGCATAGGAAACTTGTGTGTGGAGGCTGAGGAGGGAGGGGAAGCCCTAAATGAGATTTTTGCTTCTGTCTTTACGAAAGAAATGAACTTTGTAATGAATGAAACCTTTGAAGAGCAGGAGTGCATGCTGGAATGGACAGAGATAGAGGAAGCTGATGTGCTGAAAATTTTGTCAACCATTAAGATTGACAAGGCGCCAGGCCCGGACCAGATTTGTCCTCGGCTGCTCTGGGAAATGAGAAATGCAATTGCTTCACCACATGCGAAGATCTTTGCATCCTCACTCTCCACTGGTGTCGTACCTGAGGACTGGAGAGAGGCAAATGTAATTCCTCTCTTTAAGAAAGGAAATAGGGAAATCCCTGGCAATTACAGACCAATAAGTCTCACGTCTGTCGTCTGCAAGGTGTTAGAAAGGATTCTGAGGGATAGGATTTATGACCATCTGGAAGAGCATGGCTTGATTAAATGCAGTCAACACGGCTTTGTGAGGGGCAGGTCATGCCTCACAAACCTTATCGAGTTCTTTGAGGATGTGACTAGAAAGGTTGATGAGGGTCGAGCTGTGGATGTGGTGTCTATGGACTTCAGCAAGGTATTTGATAAGGTTCCCCATGGTAGGCTCATTCAGAAGGTCAGGAGGAATGGGATACAGGGGAACTTAGCTGTCTGGATACAGAATTGGCTGGCCAACAGAAGACAGGGAGTGGTAGTAGAAGGAAAATATTCTGCCTGGAAGTCAGTGGTGAGTGGTGTTCCACAGGGCTCTTTCCTTGGGCCTCTACTGTTTGTAATTTTTATTAATGACTTGGATGAGGGGATTGAAGGATGGGTCAGCAAGTTTGCAGATGACACAAAGGTTGGAGGTGCCATTATCTGTATAGAGGGCTGTTGTAGGCTGCAGCGGGACATTGACAGGATGCAGAGGTGGGCTGAGAGGTGGCAGGTGGAGTTCAACCTGGATAAATGCGAGGTGATGCATTTTGGAAAGTCGAATTTGAAAGCTGAGTACAGGATTAAGGATAGGATTCTTGGCAGTGTGGAGGAACAGAGGGATCTTAATGTGCAGGTACATAGATCCCTTAAAATGGCCACCTAAGTGGACAGGGTTGTTAAGAAAGCTTATGGTGTTTTGGCTTTCATTAACAGGGGGACTGAGTTTAAGAGTTGTGAGATCTTGTTGCAGCTCTATAAAACTTTGGTTACACCGCACTTGGAATACTGCGTCCAGTTCTGGTCACCCTATTTATAGGAAAGATGTGGATGTTTTGGAGAGGGTTCAGAGGAGGTTTACCAGGATGCTGCCTGGACTGGAGGGCTTATCTTATGAAGAGAGGTTGACTGAGCTCGGACTTTTTTCATTGGAGAAAAGGAGGAGGAGACTATTTCTCAGGGCTGAAATGGCTAACATGAGGGATCATAATTTTAAGCTGGTTGGAGGAAAGTATAGAGGGAATGTCAGAGGCGGGTTCTTTACACAAAGAGTTGTGAGAGCATGGAATGCATTGCCAGCAGCAGTTGAGGAAGCAAGGTCATTGGGGACATTTAAGAACTGCTGGACATGCGTATGGTCACAGAAACTTGAGGGTGCATACATGAGGATCAATGGTTGGCACAACATCGTGGGCTGAAGGGCCTGTGCTATACTGTTCTATGTTCTAACATGACTATAACTGATTTCCTTCCCTAAATCGTGGAATATGAACTCATGCCCCAAAAACATTTATCTGGGCCTCTACAGATTACTTGCCAAGTGACAGTACCACCATGGCATCATGTCCCCTACATGTTACATTGTATTTTAAAGCACAGGAATAGGCCATCCATCAAATTTAGTCCATCCACTGTTATGACCCTCATATGTCTCCCAACCCACCCTTCTTCATTTCAACCTGTCAGAGTAGCCCTCTATCTGCTTAGCTTCATTTGCTTATCTAAATTCTCCTTTAAATACACCAAAGCTATTCATCTTAATTATACCTTGTGATAGTGAGTTCCATAGGCTTACCCATCTGTGGTAAAGAAGCTTCTCCTAAATTTCTCACTAGGATTATAAGTGATCAATATTGCTCCTCTATTTGAGCATCACCTCCCCCCCAACAACTATATGCTGCACACATCTCCACATCTAACACATCTCCACATCTATTTAACCTTTTCATCATTTTAAAGACTTTTCTAGAGTAAACCATTTCTGGAGTAAACAGTAACTAACAATATGTTGAGCGTTTCCTGCAAGTTATAACCTCTCAGCGTTGGTAACCTTCTTCTGTCATTGAATAATTGGAAGATAACATAGAAAGAAGCCATCAATCCTGTTTCCACTATTTTAATTGTTTTAAAAATATCTTAGATCCTCTCAAAACTTAGGAAATGTGGTTCATGTTGTTTATGGGTTCCTTCAAGCCTAAAGTGGTTTGGTGTGGATTAGGATATCTATCTTTTTGGTCTAAATAGAAGAGTCTTATGAAGTAGACAATATTAACTTTAGTGCTTTGTTGCAACCAGAGATTGTCTTTAAATTCACCCATGGGATGAGGGTGTCACTGGCTAGGCATTTATTGTCTATTGAACAGTTAAGAGTCAAACACATTGCTGTGGATATGGAGTTAAATGTAGGCCAGACCAGGTAAGAATTTTTCTTTCCATAAAGGTCATCAGTGAACCAGATAGGTTTTTCCTGAAAATCAACAATTCCAGGCTTTTAAAAAAAAATTGTATTCAAATCTACCATCTGTTAAGGTGGGATTTGAACCTGAGTCCCCAGAACATGACCTGGATCTCTGGATTAACAGTCCAGCAGTAATACCACAAGGCCATCACACACCCCCATGGACAAATGAGTATACATGACCACAGAGACTGGTCAGGCAGCATTTAAGGAGCAGGAGAGTCAATGTTTTGCCCAAAACGTCAATTTTCCTGCTCCTCGGATGCTGCCTAACATGCTGTGCTTTTCCAGCACCACTCTAATCTTGACTCTACTCTCCAAGATCTGCAGTACCTACTTCCAACTACTTCGGAGACTATCAGGAGTTCATTAACAAGGTCTGTCTCCCACAAATTCTATCTTTGACCAAATCCCCAAGATATTCCTACAGTCAGCAGTGCTTATTACATGCTATCAAATATTAACCCTCTCAGACCAATATACAACAGTTTGCTTTCCCTAATATAGTTTAAAACAATAAATATAGTATGTCTGAGCATAAAAACACTTCAGACCCATTCTGTTGTAAAATCTTTCAAACTCTATCCATTGAGATGAAAAAGACAGAGACACAGATATTTCTCCCATTAAAAGGATTGTGTTCATTAAAGCAGAGGTTGTGAAAGCTTTCAGTAAAATTGGCCAGTTATTAATCTCTAAGTATTAATAGGCACAAGCAACAGCCAATTTGCACACAGAAAGGTACCACAGACAGCAAGGGAGTAAATGACCAGTCAATTCATTGTTTAACGATGTTGGATGAGACACGGATGACATCTAGGTTGTTGCTTAGGTTCACTAATATAAGAAATCAGAAATAAAACACTTTAATTCAAGGAAAATAATCAACTGATATGGGAGTGACAGAATAATCTTTATTCATTCATAGAATGTATTCATAGAATCCCTACAATGTGGAAGCAGGCCTTTCGGCCCAACAATCCACATCCAGGAGTTCACTAACAATATCTGTCTCCCCTCCCACAAATTCCACCTTTGACCAAATTCCCAAAGACATTACTACAGTCGGCAGTGCTTATTACTTGCTATCAAATATTAACTGTCTCAGACCAATATACAACAGTTCCAGACTGATCCACACCCACCCATCATCCACCCTTGTAACACTGCATTTCCCGTGGCTAACCTACCTAGCCTGCATATCCCTGTATTAGTGCTTAATTAAATATTGCAGATTAAAACTGACAATAACAATTGTTCTACATGTTCATAACCAGGATTAAAGCAGTTTAGTGAATTGCATCAAATGTTGACTCAAGTGTTTGTTCAGAATTGAAAACAGCAACTATTGGAGAAACTCAGCAGGCCTGGCAGTATATGGATTTGAGTTTAGATCAGAGTGGCGCTGGAAAAGCACAGCGGGTCAGGCAGCATCTGAAGAGCAGGAAAATTGACGTTTCAGGCAAAAGCCCTTCAACAGGAATAGAGGCAGGAAGCCTTCAGGGTGGAGATATAAATGGAGAAATGGGAGGTGGGGGGAGAGGTGGTAGGGCTGGGGAGAAGGTAGCAAAGAGCACAACAGGCGAATGTGGATGGGGATGGAGGTGATAGATCAGAGAGGAGAGTGGGAGAAGGCAGCAAAAAGTACAATGGGTGAATGGGGGTGGTGATGGAGGTGATAGGTCAGAGGGGAGGGTGGAGCTGATAAGTGGGAAGGGAGATTGGCAGGTAGGACAGGTCATGAGGACAATGCTGAGCTGGCCGGTTGGAACTGAGGTAAGGTGGGGGGGAGGGAAAATGAGGAAACTGGTGAAGTCCACACTGATGCCCTGGGGTTGAAGTGTTCCGAGGCAGAAGATGAGGTGTTCTTCCTCCAGGCATCGGGTGGTGAGGGAGCAACGGTAGAGGAGGCCCAGGACCTGCATTGTCCTCAGCAGAGTGGGAGGGGAGTTGAAATGTTGGGCCATGGGGTGGTGGGTTTGATTGGTGTGGGTATCCGAAGATTTTCCCTGAAGCGCTGAGTCAAGTAGGTTCATCAGAACATTTTCCAGGGAGAATCATTTCTAACCTGAAATTTTAACTCTTTCTATCTCAACAGATGCTGCCAGATCTGCTGAGTTTCTCCAGCACTTTCTGTTTTAATTTAGTATTTATATATCCACAGTGGTTTGCCTTTATTGTGGTATTTGTTCAACCTGTCTTTGGAGAGGTAGTAGTCAAGATCACAAGGGAATACAACTGTTCTATCAACATGCCAGTTCACTATACAAGTAGATGCAGTGCAGAATGTGTGAACTTATACTAAAGTCATTAATGCTTAATCTACTTACAGGAGTGATGAATGCCTTTGAACTAAATCAGACGTTTATAACAGAGGCCAAATTTGTACATGACAGAAATCCATAAATGTAAACTGCAATTTTGAGAAATAATTTCAAATCCAACATTTCTGAGCCATTATTTGTGTGGATTATACTGTACACTTCTTTGAATCATAGCTTTTGCCAATTTTACAATATGCACATTGTAAACTTAGATTCAACAATTCCTGAGAAGAACTGTAACAGGTAAAGTCCAATTGCTAAAACTAGAGAGTAGATTTCTGCAAAACCTTGTGCCATTTATTTCCGCATTTGAGTATTCCATTGCAACAACACTATATAACTCTTTGAACAGGGTGCAAACTACAAGAGAAAACTATCAACTTGCTTTTGAACAGAAAGACATTTTGAGCGTAGTGAAAGAAGAAACCTACTATCAAAGCCTTTTGCCTTGCATTCATTAGGATTGACACAAGAATATTAATTGTTATTCCATTTACCATTTGATACTGCATGAGTTGGGGTGGGGGGTGGGGATTGAATAAACAAATCAGTTCTGAGGTTTAAAATTATTCATTCACAACAGTTTGGTGTCAATGACTAGACAAACATTTTTTGCTTGATTGCCTACATTTCACAGTTCAGAGTCACATGTAGGCCAGACCAGTTAAGGATGGCAGTTTTCTCCACTAAAACACATTAACGAATCAGATTTTTTTAAAATCTCCCCAATAATGGGTTTGCGGTCATCATTAGACTTGTAATGCCAGATTTGTTTTTAAGAAACCAAACTCCACCATCTGCTATGTAGAATTTGAACCCAGGTCCCCAGAACACTGAGTCTTTAGATTAATAGCTTAGTGACAATACCACTGGGTGACTACCTTTACTTATCATAGAAAATAAAGGAGCTATTGGCTTCCATGCTTTTGGTTAATTCAAAAAAGACATAATGTCTGGGCAAATTATTTTTGCTGACAGAAAGAAGGTTATTGTGTAAGAATATGGGCGGCACAGTGGCACAGTGGTTAGCACTGCTGCCTCACAGCGCCTGTAGACCCGGGTTCAATTCCCGACTCAGGCGACTGACTGTGTGGAGTTTGCACGTTCTCCCCGTGTCTGCGTGGGTTTCCTCCGGGTGCTCCAGTTTCCTCCCACAGTCCAAAAGATGTGCGGGTCAGGTGAATTGGCCAAGCTAAATTGCCCGTAGTGTTAGGTAAGGGATAAATGTAGGGGTATGGGTGGGTTGCGCTTCGGCGGGTCGGTGTGGACTTGTTGGGCCGAAGGGCCTGTTTCCACACTGTAAGTCTAATCTAATCTAATATATGAAGTTTCTAGCAAGCAGGAGTCAGCTATAGTTTTCAATTGGTTGTTTGCATAATTCTTAGCATGCTCAGGATTGAGCCAGACATTCTGAGTTCAAGACTACTCCACATCCTGGTGGAAGGTGTATTCTTAACTTGGCTAAGCAGGTTGAATATCAATCTCAATCAAATCCTTTCAATATATACCAACAGTATGTGCTAAGATCAGGAAAGATATCCTGTCAACCATGTGATGGTAGGAACATTGGAACCTCTGCTACTCACAACTTGGCACATTTAATATCACAACAATATTTATTATATTTAATAAATATAACAAATTTATATAATATTTAATAAATATTTATTATCACAGCAATACAGACTCCTCAGGGGCTGTTTGGTTTAGTTGGCATGATAGCCAGTGTAGATCAGATTGGTGTCAACAGTCCAGAGTCTGATCCCCATTGCAGCTGAGGTTTGTAACCTGTCTCTTTGCCCTAGGACAAAGACTATAGCACTCTGGGTTGCACCTGCCTTTGGGCAGAGAACTGTAGAAGCCTTCATCTTACTTACAGTTAGAAAACTCCTATTGCAAATCTGATTTGATATGTTGGATTATGCCAGAAGTTCTATAGTTAATGAGTTCGTTCGAGGTGGGAAGCACACCCATTATTCTTAAATGATACAATCTTATTGAATATAAAACAGACTTGGATTTCCCTACCATCTTTCACAACTTCAGAATGGTCCAAAGTGTTTTGGAAAGCAGTTACAGAAGTGCTTATCACTGTTAAATATAGGAAACAGGGCTATTGATTTTTACAGTGCAAAATTCCAGAAACGTAAGATTAGTAATGACCAAGTAATCTGTTATCTGTTTTGGTTGAATAGTAAAAATATTAGGCCAGGACATCGTGAAGATCGACATTACTCCTCTTTAGACTGTGACAATGGAATCTTTTACATCTACGTGATAGTGCATGTAGGGACTTGGTTTAATATCTCTTTCCAAGAAACAGCAACTGAAGTAGTTAGCATTTAGCACTAGCTTTACAGCGGAAATATTGAACAGCGTATATCTGGAAACTAAATATTTTTTAGCCGTACATGTCATGTCTAGTCAATGATGTGACTCTCTGCATTTGATAAATGTAATTTAGAACATTCTAATTTTTTGGCTGTTTATTTAGGTAAGTTATATATTATCCAAGAGCTTCTGGTCTCATGATGCATGAACAAATATTTAAGTAGAAATGACGTGTATTTTTGCTTGCCATTTATCACAAATAGAACATGCAGAAACTCACTGAGAGCACTGACACACTCGCCATTACTCCCCTTTAGACTGTGACTATGGAATCTTTTGCATCTACATGACAGTGCGTGTAGGGACTTGGTTTAATATCTCTTTCAAAGAAACAGCAACTGAAGTAGTTAGCATTTAGCACTAGCTTTAGAGCAGAAATATTGAACAGTGTATATCTGGCAACTAAATATGTAACAGATTTAGAAATATAATGTTGTAATATAACATCTGAAATTTTCTTGTTAGTCAAAGGCAGATTTCTTCAAATATTATTTTATATTGAAAACTATCTTTGTGTTTTATCTTTGTGACCATAAAAATTCAAATTGGTGGCTAGTGGCTCTGAAACATTTGCTATTTATGATAGCTGTGAATGTGGGTTTAAGGTCAGGTTACGCTGATTGATGTCCACCAACTCTCAAGCAGCAACACAGCTGCAAAACAAACTTTCAACAACTGCTCCACTAAGGAACAAGGGAGTCTCCTGTCTATAATGTGGCAAGTGAAATGTGTTGGGATTATAAAGTAATACAGCACAGTGAACTTTTTCATAAGCCAGGGCTGTGCATTGTGTAGCTTTGCAACCCAAGCTCTTCTGTCACAGGGTATAGATGTATATTATGTTACTGTACCTCCATGGTGTTTATGCCGTTGTCTGATTTCAGACTAAACATGACCACAAGACCAGACTTTGTTGCTATCTTTAGATCCTCTTACATAATAGCCATCAGTGACACTCCTCCATTGTGACAGTCTCACCATCTATAGTGCCCTTTTATATCAAAGATCAAAGACAGCATATCATTGAAGAGCCAATGTTCCCATTCAGTTACTCACAAGTTATGATGTCACTTGGAATTAGTAGAACTAAACATGATTTCTTCCTTTTTTTGAATCAGACTCCAGGCCTCCAACTGATACTTGTCCATAACAGTGCCAAAAAGTTGAATAAACGTAATTGACAGAGCTCCCAAGTCACTGCACGAGCACTGTCCCTCTTCATAAATCATCGAATCATAGATATACAGCACGGAAATAGACCCTTTGGTCCAATTTGTCCATGCCGACCAGATATTCTAAATAAATTTAGTCTCACTTGCCAACACTTGGCCCACATGCTTCTAAATCCTTCCTATTCAGATACTCATCTAGATACCTTTTAAATGTAGCAGCTGTACCAGCCACCACTTCTTCTGGCAGCTCATTCTATAAACAAAACACACTCTGCGTGAAAAGAGTTGCTCCTTAGGTCCTTTTTAAATCTTTCCCCTCTCATCTTAAACCTATGCCCTCTAGTTTTGGACTCCCATATCCTGGGGAAAAGACTTTGTCTATTTATCCTATCCATGCCCCTCATGATTTTATAAACCTCTATAAGGTCATCCTTAACTTCCGACGCTCCAGGGAAAATAGCCCCAGCTTGTTCAGTCTCTCCCTATAGCTCAAATTCTCTAACTCTGGCAACATCCTTGTAAATCTTTTCTGAACCCTTTCAAGTTTCATAACATCCTTCCTATAGCAGGGAGACCAGAGTGGGGGAGTGAGAGGAAAAAAAACATTTCTTAACCCATTGTAACTTAGGTAGAAATTCAGCAAGTGAAGGAAAAAAAATCTGACTATCTACTAATCGCCAAGACATTGCCAGTTTAACCACAGAATTTGTGAAGAACGGAAGATCTTGTGTAATGAACAATTGTAAAATCAAATCGATTTTGGAAGTCTTTTAGAATGTACAAAAATAATGACAATTGTTCTGAAGTGTTGCCAGTTACAACCATTCCATTGCACCTGCTGTCTTTAATAATCATTTCCATGCATTTTAATTTAAAGATAACACTAGGACTAATGATCCATTCTAAAGAAGTGAATAATTAAAGTTAATTTTTTTAGAATTAATATTCATGCCTTTCAACTCTCTTTCCATTTTAAGCTCACTTTGTGTGCTTTTCAGAACTTATAAAGATTGTCACAAATGAAAGACGTTTCTTACATTCTTGGCAGAGTCTGAATGCGAATTACTTTCGAAAACCCTCAATAAAGCTTGGAGTGCAGCTTGTTTTTGAATAGAAAATTGTTGTGCATTGAATAAACACAGTCTGTCTAGTCTGGCTGTCAGCTAGAAAAAGCTTTGCGTTCACCTGACTCACTTAGCTGAGCTCTACAGTCGAGACTAATTTTCCAGGAAAGTTTGTTAGTGATGCCACATCGGGACATGCAGGAGGTGGGACTGAGGATGCAGAGAACAGGTCCCCAAGTCTGATTTGCTAAATCTGATTTTGATATTTCTATTTCTCATGTAATTATTGTTTACTGGCTCTGAAATGCAATTTAAAAAAACTCACCAAGCCCTTTGGATTTAATATTTGAAACCACAGAACCAAGGCAATTTATTTATCATGTTATACTCTTTGACAATTTAAATGAGCACAAGTTCAAACCACCATCACAAAAATGTAGAAACAGAAGAAAATTTCAGTCTGTTCAACATCATTGATTGTTCTGCAAAAGCTGAAGGGCAGATTTGTGCACAGAATTTAATAAAGATATCAATTAAACTGGCACAAAAATCAAGATAGGAGTTATATATCCATTAGTGAACTTTCTCAATTCATAAATTCTACCATCATTTTCAAATTAAAGAAAACACTGCATATATATGAAGATAAAATCCTAGTAAAGAAAACAGAGCTTTAAGTGCTTAAGTTGGTCTGAGGCTGAATTTAAAATAGACAACATCACAGAACAGCATATGACCAACGGGCTAATGCTTTTAAGTAGCTCACGATGTTCTACATAAACATTATAGATATGAGATTATCAACCACAGCTCCTTCTTTTGTGGTAGCAAGATCAAACTTTATTTTTTCAAATTTTTTTAGCCATACACGTCATGTCTAGTCAATGATGTGACTCGTCTGCATGTGATACATGTAATTTAGAACATTCTAATTTTTTGGCTGTTTGTTTAGGTAATTTATATATTATCCAAGAGCTTCTGGTCTCATGATGCATGAACAAATATTTAAGTAGAAATGACGTGTATTTTTGCTTGCCATTTATCACAAATAGAACATGCAGCAACTCACGGAGAGCACTAACACACTCTAAATAAATCTACTGGCCACTTTTAGTTTTGAGGATTCCAGACTCCCTTCAGGCTGCCAACTTGAGTGTGACCACAACTGCCGTGCATGCCCACCGGCCGTTAATAATGCCTCCTTTGTCCTGCTGTCACATGAACAGTCTAGCACTATGATTATCTTCACTTCAGGCTCATTGTGTGAAGCAAGCTTTCACATCAACCAATTCGACTGAGCTTGCTATAGCAGGATCACTATGACTAAAATGCTTTCGCCCTGTGGCATTCAAGAGCTTAGCAAAGAATTTTACGGTTTCAGAATCTCTGAATACTGTTATGTTATTTTTTAATTTCATCATACCAATCCATCCCTGATCAGTTTAAAAATGTTGCTTTGCACATCTAAGTATTTGTTGGCTAATGCAATTTTTATTGTGTAATGGGATTGGTTCCAAATCATAATAGCTTGTAAATTTTAAAAGTTACAGAAGTAGGATTTACTATATACACAAAACAACAACATTTTGATTAAATGCCAGTACAGCATGCCAAATTGAATAATCTAATAGAGGAGTAGTTTATTGCTGAGCACTTGCTAGTCAAGTATTAACTAATTTTGTGTATTAAATAATGATTGAAAAAAAGCTTTTTCCTTGCAGTTTTGCAAAAACATTAATTTCAAGAAATTACTTTTTGGTAGAGTATCATTTGTAGTTTGCAATGCAAATGCAATTAGAACAATCAAATGTAAGCAATGACTGACGTATTGTACAAATTATTTGTGAGGGTTTTATGTATAATCGTTAGTCTCAAAAGAAAAATTAAAAAGTTGGCAATCAACTATAACCAATTACTTTATATTTAAAATCGTATTAAGCAGCAATTAAGCTGTCACAGTTTGTATGAACAGAGAGCAGTTTCTGGGGTGCAATACTTGTTCTAACTAACATGTACATTTAAGCCAAGTAGGAAGACATCCTTTTAGTACTATAATCTGATGAGTAACTGGCTCCAAATCTATTCAGTTTGTCAGTGTTTAATGGGCATTTTATAAACTTAAGTAGAATCTTGTTGATGTAATGACAAAACGAGGGCTCAATCTGCCCTCTCAGGTGGACATAAAAGATCCCAGGCCACAGTTTTGAAGTACAGCAGGTGGTTTCTCCCTAGTGTCTTGGCTAACATTTATCCTTCAATCAGCATTACTGAACGAGCTTATCTGATCATAATCACATTGCCATCTGAGGGATCTTGCTGTGTGTAAATTTATTGCTGTGCTTGCTATGTAGAACAATGACTACACTTACAAAAGTATATCATTGGCTGTAAATTGCATTGGGATGTCCTGACATCACAAAAGATGCTAAAGAAAACTTCCTTTTCTCCTGATGACACAGTGGGCATTTACCAGTAGAACATGTGGGCTAGTTAGCTTGGTCGGTTAGGTGGCCACACAATGGTCCAGGAGAGATTTAACTGTATGGGATCAATTCCTTTACTAGCTGTGGTAGGTCATGGAGGCCTAACTTGATAATTTGCCTCATGCTTGTTACAGAGTGGTGTCTCTCTGTTTAATTAATTGGCTCTCTAACAGGGTGAGATGGCTATATTCCCTTGTGGATAAGTGGACGACCTTATTTGGATTCAGTCTAGCTGGACAAGGTTAGGCCTGCTATCTAAACATATAAACAGGTTCAGAAAAACTAACTTTGTAGAGCATACCTATGCCTAAAATACTATTTTAGCTCATGCAATTTTCAGGCGTTTTTGGTTACTAACAAAACCAGAGCTCAAGGTTCTGGTGGCAGTGGTAGAATTGCTACCTTTAGGCAAGAAAGTCTCAGGAAATGTGTCACAGCAGAGCGATTAAATGGAATAACAAATCAGATCACTATCACTTTATATAAGCTAAGCAAAGAAAAATACGAAAATCTTATATTTTTCTACTGCCTTTTACAACCTCATAACATCCCAAAGTCCTTTCCAGTCAAATAAATAATTTTGAATGCTAATTGCTCCTGTAATGTAACCAATCTGATCATGGCTAGCTTCCACAATCAGCTTTGAGAGTAACGAACGTATAATCTGTTTTTGTGAAGTTGTTTGGGGAGGGATAAATATTGCAGCAGGTCAGGCAGCATCCAAGGAACAGGAGATTCAGGAAGAAGGGCTTATGCCCGAAACGTCGATTCCTGAAGAAGGGCTTATGCCCGAAACGTTGAATCACCTGTTCCTTGGATGCTGCCTGACCTGCTGCGCTTTTCCAGCAACACATTTTCAGCTCTGATCTCCAGCATCTGCAGACTTCACTTTCTCCTCGAGGGATAAATATTGGCCAGAACACTGGGAGAAGTTTTCTTCAAATTCCTCTTCAAATTGTTGTGATGGCTGCTCTTATCTTGCTCGAGGAGGAAGATGGGACCTCAGTTTGACATCTCAGCAGAAAGGTAGCACTTTTACCATGGCAGCATTCAATGGATACTACATCTGGATTCTACGTTCAAGAGTCTAGAATGGGACTTGAACTCCCAGCATACTAAATCTGGTGAGATTGATACCTACCAAGCCATGACTGACACACACAATAAGGGAACTAATGCCTGTTATGTAGCCTCTCCTCAGAAAACCTGTTTGTGCCATATGCACTTCCCTCAGCTGCTCAAGTTCTTGTTTGCAGCCTTTAAAGAGATTTTAAACTAACTGCGAGCTCCAAAGCATTGTGCCAATTCCTGCCTGTTCATGATCTGTTCTATACCCAACACTCATGCACAAATGATGCCCTCTCCCCAAACTACATCACTGTGAAAATCATAACTAGAATTATTCAGCAGGTCCTAAATTTTGATTAATGCTTGGAGTTCACTGTAATTATACAGTGTAGATCAATTAATTCTGCACTTCTAAGCTAATCACTTTTCTGTGAGCAATTCATTTCCATCTGAGTGCACCAACAACTTTAGTAAATTAAATGCACAAAATGTTACAAAGCACTTCACAGGAGCACTAACAAACAGAATTCAACATATTAGGACATACTGGGATAAGTACCAAGGAAATATGTTTTCACAAGCATCTTAAAAGAGGAATTTGAGTTCAAGCAATGGAGAGGTTCCGGGAGCAAATTCCAAAGATAGTACCTTAAGACACAAAATATAATTTGCTAACTTGAGAACAAGACTGAGCAATGGTAAAAGTTCAGAATTGAACAAACCAAACGAATTTGACATTTGACTCAGAATACAGTCATTTCCAGAATATTAAAAGAACATAAATATGAATTGTGCAGATTGTATTACTAGTATCGTAAAAACCAGTGGCACTGGACTGACAACCAGCCATGAATACATTAGACTTCCACATATATTGTCCAAATTTAGATTGTGTCTTTGTTTTAATAAATATGTTGCCAAAATAATAATGAGTAATCAGATTGTTGATATGCTCCAGCAAGGCCTACAATTATACTAGAAGCTCAATCTCTGCAGAAACTTAATGATCAAAGTCACTCAATTTGAGGAGTCACCTTATGTTGTTTCCCATTCACTAAATCAACCCAACCCTCCATAGCAACCTTAACTATTTCCCTTACTGTTAACTCCAATTCCATCACTTAACCCAAACCTGCCACAGTCTCCAACACAATTCCAAGCCCCTATTAACTAATAGAGAAAGAGAGGACTGCAGATGCTGGAGATCAGAGTCGAAAGTGTGGTGCTGGAAAAGCACAGCAGGTCAGGATCCAAGCAGCAGGAGAATCGAGGGTTCAGGCAAAAGCCCTTCATCAGGAATGGGGCTTGTGAGTCAAGGGGGTGGAGAGATAAATGGGAGGGGTGTGGGGCTGGGGAGAAGGTAGCTGAGAGTGCAAAAGGTAGATGAAGATGGGGGTAATGGTGATAGGTTGAAGAGGAGAGTAGAGTGGATAGGTGGGAAGGAAGATGGACAGTTAGAACAGGTCATGAGGGTGGTGCTGAGTTGTGAGGCTGGAACTGGGATAAGGTGAAGAGAGGGAAAATGAGGAAACTAGTGAAATCCACATGGATGCTGTGTGGTTGGAGGGTCCCAAGGCAGAAAATGAGGCATTCTTCTTCCAGGCATTGGATGGTTAAGGGAGTGGCATTGGAGGAGGCCCAGGACCTGCATGTCCTTGGTGGAGTGGGAGGGGGAGCTGATGTGTTTGGCCATGGGGCAGTGGGTTTGGTTGGTGCTGGTGCCACGGAGATGTTCTCTGAAGTGTTCTACAAGTCGGTGTCCTGTTTCCCCAACATAGAGGAAACCCTAACAGGAACAATGGATGCATTAAATAACGTATGTGGAAGTGCAGGTAAAACTTTGATGGATGTAGAAGGCTCCTTTGGGGTCTCCAACCCGACTCCCAGCTCCAGTCCTACACTAGACCCTAGCTCCCAGTCCTGCTGTGTTTTCAACATCCCCCCAGACCTCCCCCTCAGGATAAATGATCAATCCTGAGTAAAGGCCTTGCCTTCATCCCCCTCCACTCCCAGATCAACAAATTCAACACACATCAAACATGTCTTCTGTCGCCTCCACCTGCAGGCTTACCTTTTCCACCAAGACTCCTTCTCCTGCCTCCAACACCCCTCATCCATCTGGATACCCCATGCTGGTCTGTTACCAGCCCTCAATCTCTTTATTTCAAATTGCTGCTGGGACATTGACTGCCTCAACCTGTCCACCCCTCTCACCCACTTCAACCTCTTACCCTCGCAACGCACAGCCCTCCAGCTCCAACCCCAACCTTACCATCAAACCAGCAGACGGGGGGAGCGGGGGGGGGAACGCAGTGGTAGTTTGGTGTACTGACTTCTACAATGCTGAAGCCAGGCACCAACTCACAGACACCTCTTCCTACTGCCCCATCAACCACTACATCGCTTCCCATCGCCAAACCATCATCTCCCAGACCATACATAACCTCATCACCTCAGGGGAACTCCCACCCACAGTTTCCAAAGTCACAGTTCAGGAAACCCACACTGCCCGGTTCTACCTCCTACCCAAGATTCACAAACCTGACTGCCCTGGCCGATCTATCGTCTCGGCCTGCTCCTGCCCCAGCAAACTCATCTCCACATACCTTGATACTGCCCTATCTCCCCTGGTCCAGGGAATACCCACAGACACTCGGGACACCACCCACACCCTCCACTTCCTCCAAGACTTTTGCTTCCCTGGCCCCCAACATCTCATCTTCATCACGGACATCCAGTCCCCATGCACCTACATCCGCCATGATGAGGGCCTCCAAGCCCTCCATTTCATCCACTCGCAGGACCCTTCCACTGACACTCTCATTTGTTTGGCTGAACTGGTCCTCACAGTCAATAATTTCACCTTCGAAGCATCCCATTTCCTCCAGACGAAAGGGGTAGCCATGGGCACCTGCATGAGCCCCAGCTCTGTCTGTCTCTTTGTCAGTTATGTGGAACTTCCGCAGTTACATTGACACCATTTCCCACCTATTCCTCCTCTACCTTGATGACTGTATTGGTGCCACCTCGTGCTCCCATGAGGACGTTGAACAGTTCATCAACTTCAGCAACACATTTCACCCTGACCTCAAGTTCACCAGGACCATCTCGGACACCTTCCTCCCCTTCCTGGATCTCTCTCTCTCTATTAATGGTGACTGACTCAATACAGACATCTTCTACAAACCCACCGACTCCTGCAGCTACCTGGACTACACCTCCTTCCATCCTGCCTCCTGTAAAAAACACTATCCCTTATTCCCAATTCCTCTGCATCTGCCACATCAGCTCCCAGGAGGAGCAAATCCACCATAGAACACACTAGATGGCTTTCTTCTTCAAAGACCACAATTCCCCCTACCACGTAGTCGGTGCTACCCTCCAGTGCATCTCATCCACTTCCCGCACCTCTGCCCTCAAACCCCACCCCTTCAACCGCAACAAGGACAGAACACCACCACTACCCCCCAGTCCTCACCTTCCACTCTACCAACCTCCATAAACATCACATCATCCTCTGCCATTTCTGCCACCTACAATTCGAACCTACTACCAGAAATATATTTCCCTCATCACCTCAATAAAGACCATTCCCTCTGTGACTCTCATCAGGTCCACACCCCCTAACAACCCACTGCCCCCTCCCAGCATGTTCCCCACCACCGCAGGAATTGCAAAACCTGCACTCACACCTCCCCCCTCATCTGTCCAAGGCTTCAAAGGAGCCTTCCACACCCATTAGAGTTTTACCTGCACTTCCACATATGTCATTTACAGTATCCGTTGCTCCTGTTGTGGTCCCCTCTAAGTGGCCGAACACTTCAACTCTCCCTTCCACTCTGCTGAGGACATGCAGGTCCTGGGCCTCTTCCATTGCCAAACCCTAACCACCTGACACCTGGAGGAAGAATGCCTCATCTTCTGCCTTGGTACCCTCCAACCCCATGGGATCAATGTGGATTTTACCAGTTTCCTCATTTCCCCTCCCCCCACCTTATTCCAGATCCAACTTTCCAACTCAGCATTGCCCTCATGACCTGTCCTACGTGTGCATCTTCCTTCCCACCAATCACTCCACCCTCCTCTCTGACCTATCACCATTACCCATACTTGCAACTCAGCTACCTTCTCGTCAGCCGCACCCCCCTCCCATTTGTCTCTCCACCCCCTTGGCTCACAAGCCCCTATTAACAAATGTCTAGTTTCCTACTCCAATTTCCACCAACAGTTCTAATGCTGACTTCAACCCCTAAACCTTACCCCAATCATTACAGCAACCCAATCCTACTCCCTGTGCCAACACGTAATCTCTTCCCACTCCACCAATCCCAATCCCTTTGCGCACGTTATCCCCGTGTCTGCATGGGTTTCCTCCGGGTGCTCCGGTTTCCTCCCACAATCCAAAGATGTGCGGGTAAGGTGAATTGGCCATGCTAAGTTGTCCGTAGTGTTAGGTAAGGGGTAAATGTAGGGGTTTGGGTGGGTTGCGCTTCGGCGGGTCAGTGACTTGTTGGGCGGAAGTGCCTGTTTCCACACTGTAAGTAATCTCATCTAATCTAATCTAATCTAATCAATCTCACTCCTTAACTCCCCAATGTCCTAACCTCTATTCAAACCCAACACTCAACCACAAAGCCAACCCCTAATCCAATTTTCACCCTTACCATGAAAGTAAAGCATAACAGAACTGGAACTGTGAATGAATCATGTTTACTGAGATCATTATTCTGTAAGGATAACAAATCATATGCATTGTAAGGGCAGTTGCAGGGCTGGAGGCTGCTCACCAGCTTGCTTTTAGATGGAAATGCAAAACTTTTCATACTCATTATCGTACAGGTCAGTGACCTATTCCAGCCCAAGATAGCAATCTCACACACCGCCAGATTATAGTCCAATAGGTTTATTTGAAAGTCCAACTAGGCACCTCCACATCATCTCCTAGCCAAAGTGCAGTGGGGCAAGACCACTGTCTGAGGTCCTTCCCCTGAAGTTAAATTGGGGTCCGTTCAGTTATTGGACTCTCCTGGTGCCTGAAAGGCAGGTAAATATCGTTTTGTTCAAGTAAGAGATGCCTTTGGCTTGTCTGGATGGAGTCAAACTCCAAAGTTTGTTTCGTTTATATAGTACTACACAGTGATTATTTATTTTTTAAAAAATCTTTTTATACATATATAAAGTTTATTTTGAAACAATGGTAATCCATCCTCGAACTTTGAATGTGAGGGCTCATTTGCCCGATCCAACCCCATTGCAAACTATCCTGGTGAGATCGCGCGTGCACTGGAGCACCCGTGCACGCGCATGGCAAGTTTACTTTTCGGTACCTGACTGTCTCAAACTTTTGCAATGGGGAGCAGGCTTTATTTATTGTCAGTAACTTACTTGTAATTCCCAGTGATTCCAATGCTTTCTTAACTGCAACCAACGCACCCAACCCCTAATCTTTTACACGAAGTTTAAGATCTCGCAGAGAAGTGAGTAAGTTTACAATGTGAAAGAGGTAACAAGGAGCCTAGTTGCATGCAAATGTTTTTGAATCGTAAATTCTAAAAGCTTTCCACCTGTCCTAACAAGAGAAAAAAGTTTTCCTACAGTTTATTCCAATTGTCGCCTGTGAAAAATAGTTTCCAACCTGTTATATTGAATCCTTTGATGTTATAAACAATAAACCCTCAACTCCAGATGTTCCTTCAGTTTGCACTTGGTTTTGTTATGCTTGCCCATGTGTCTACACTTTGCAAATCTTTGCCCCCTGACGGTAAAACGTTCTAAGACTTTACACGTACAAACAAAACCAAAGCCGATTCATGGAAATTACACGTTGGCGTCTTTAAACAAAAGAGGACAGCATTGCACATCCATTGAACAGCAGCGCGAAGAAATAAATTATTGAAAAGCTTACCTCGACATGAGCAGTTCACTGTGCAATTCCCGAGGGTATATTTTTCCTCCCTCTCTGTAACTCGGTTAGTTCAAGACAATTAAATCATTTTCTTCTACACCGCAGCGTCCAGATGCAGAGTCAACGAGATAAAATTGGTCACAAGGTTGTCTTGCTTTGGAGTAGGGGCCCCGTTCATCTATGTAAGTTCTTTTCACCTTCTCCTCCTCCCACCAAGACAGTGTCTTGCAGTTTTGATTTGAAGTGTCCTTGTGTTTTGAGTGAAAACTTTGCGCTGCTCTGACAGTCCGGGACTTGCCTCCTGCGGCTCGCCAGCGCCACATTTACGCCAGTGGCCAGCGCCGGATGTACGCCAGTGGCATCGCTTCTCCTTCAGCAAGCCGGGTTGCCAAAATGTCATCGAGCAGAACCCCCCACAATAAAAAGTGATCCTCTTCTCAAGGGGAGGGAACAGTAAGATTGTAGAACCCTAAAATAATGTTGTTGAGTAGCATCCAGCTTGACCCCCGCAAATCGCAAGCAATACCGCGGATGTTAGAGGTAAACACAATAGCAACGAACAAACTGGTCTTACTGGAGCAGTGTTCAGGGGAATACTAAACCAGTCGATGCAGTATAATAGTGTCATTCGCAAATTTTAGAGTTTTTTTCCTGGGTAAAGTTTTTTTTTCAATTGGGAGCATTTGAGGTGGATCACCATTCATCCGATTTCACGACTGCGCTCGAAATTCGGCTAACGCTTTTATTCTCTATTTTCATAAAAAAATGTCATTGAGTGTGCAAACATTAATGAGACGGCAATTGCTACGAAGAACCATTGAAAGTCAATTTAAACAGTGCTATAATTCTAAAGTAGGAGCAGAGGGACCTGGGCATATATGTGCACAGATCATTGAAGGTGGCTACAGCAGCTGATAAAACATACAGTGTTCTCGATTTTATTAATAGGGATAAAGAGTAGAAGAACAAGGGGGTGATATTGAACTTGTATAAGACAGCTAGCTATTCGCCGTTAGCTGGAGTATTGTGTACAGTTGTGGGCACCACATGATTGTAAAACATGAATGTATTGGAGAGGCTGCAGAAGCACTTCATAAGAATCGTTCTGGGAATGTGAAACTTCAGTTATGAGGATAGATTGAAGAAGATGGGACTGTTTCCCTTTGTGAGCAGGAGGCTGAGAAGAGATTTTATAGTTGATAGAGTTTTTCAAAGTCATGAATGGTCAGCACAGAGTAGAAAGGGAGAGGCTGTTCCTGCTCATAAAAAGAAGCAAGAATGAGAGGAAACAGATTGAAAATGATGAGCAAATGAAGCAAGGGTGATATGATAAATAACGTTTTCACATAGCAAGCAATTAAGGTGTGCACAATCTAGAAATGTGGTGGAGGCAGGTTCATTAAAAGCATTCAAGAGACCACTGGATGATTACTTGGGTCGAAATAGTGTACAATGGTATGGGGTAAAAGCAGGAGATTGGCAATCGGCAGTGATGTCATTTGAAGATCATTGGGCCAAATAGCCTCCTTCTGTATTAGATACAATTCTGTGATTCTTTAAAACACATAGAATAAGACAAATACTTAGATGATGGTTATCCACTATATTATCAGAAAATTTTAGAGCTTTCCATTTCGGAGTCAGTAAATTTTTAAAGATATGATAAGTTTTCATTGTTGCCAGGTAACCACTCTGGCCCTGAAAACTAACTTCAACAAGTCAACAGTCCTTCGGTTTTTAATTGTTCAAGATTCAGAAAATGAAAATAAAGAGGAACTTTTTGTTTTGTTGTTGTCTCCTTCAGTTTCATCTCTTTCCCTCTCGTCTTGCTTTACTAATCTGATTTTGCATTGAACTAAAAATCTCCTTAACTCACTGATTGATGTTTTACTTAAAGTCCATGTCCCATCAGCTAATTTCCTCAATTTAGTGTCATCAACCTGTGTGGGAACTTTTCCCTTTTTGATTTTATTTAGCATTTTCTCTCTACTGACCTAACAACCTATTGCCATCTATACTACACAAGATTACATTCATTTGGTGTTGACATCTCTTTCCTGCTTCTCACATTAACTTGTTAATTGCACCAGCGTGGGATTCTAAGATGCTAACGTTCTGAAAAGTAGCACTTTGGTGGTGTCCCCTATATGACTACTAAGTTCAGTGTTATCATTCATCACAGCTAATTTTTTCTACTAGAAAAGTTAATTGATTTAATTAATCACTTATAGCACTCATCTACACCACTAAATGTAGAAACTCCTGAACTGTAATTTCCTTCAGCATCTCTTAATCCTCTTGATTAAAACCCTCTTCACCAACTCCTTATTAATGACGGATAAAGGTTTTGGACATGATAGTGGTGACTGAATACCTGAGGGGTGCAAAATAACTATTTCTAATTCATATTATAAGGAGAGGCTGAAAAGGCTGTGGCTGGAGCACATAAGGTGGAGGGGTGACCTTATAGAGGTTTATAAAATCAGGACAGACATGGATATGGTGAATAGCAAAGGTCTTTTTACCTGGGTAAGGGAGTCCAGAACTAGCAGACACAGATTTTAGGTGGGAGAGGAAAGATTTAAAAGGGACCTGAGGGGTAATTTTTTCATACAGAGGGTGGCGCACACATAGAATGAATTGCCAGAGGAGTTGATAAAGGTGGGTACAGTTTCAACATATAAAATACATTTTGACAGGTAAATAAATAGGAAACATTTAAAGGAATATAGGCCATAAGCAGGTAAAACTGACTTGTTTAGTTTGGGAAACCTGGTCGGCATGGACAAGTTGGACCAAAGGGTCTGTTTCCATGCTGTTCGACTCTATGACTCTACAACACTTTACCTGTACTTCACACAACTATCCCTGTCCTTGGTCCTTCATTTCCTACAGGACACACTGCACAGAGTTTTCAGGCGCAGTTGATGTAAGTGCAAGTGTGATCTGAGGTTCTGTATAAATCGTCAACACAAATGGACTTGACTTCCATGTTGCAAGTAAAATTAACATGCATGAAGTTGTGGGTGGAAGCATCTCTCAATGCCATCAGTCTACACAGATCAATGTTTGGTTATGTATACAGGTACACACACTGTCCACTTCCAATGATCACTGGATCCCAACTGCTGCCTCCATACCTCATTTACAAAAGCCAGCAATACAATTCCAATAAACAGCTACATAGTTCATCTAAAAATGAAAGATCAAAGTAATTTCTGCTCTTATTTGCAGTATAGTAGTTTACACAGATTATTAATCTGATTTTTTTCTGTCTAAATTTGTACTCAGCAGGTTTATTGTCTGTGAATTGTTGTATACAGGCACTTCAATCAATTTGTTACTCCAAAAGCAGATTGTCTCAGGTGCTCTTGCTTTATCAGACAAACAAAGGCATGCAGTTCAAACTAAATTCTATTTCTCTTTACCTCTCCCTCCCTAGGTTCGTTACAGGGATATGGGAATCAAATCGGGTTGGGATCTGACTTCACTAAATTCCCATTCCAGTCCCTCTAAATCTAAGCTGCTTTATGTTTAATATGTAGAATTTTGGCATTTTTTCCTTCTGCATTTGGTATATTCAAACTTTTGAGTTTGAAAGAATATCTAATGTGATTGTTACAGCAAAGATTGACTGTACTGCATCATCAGTCCAATAGGTATACTGAATGATTGAAATTCATCTCAAAGTGGAAAACAATATTTTGACCAGTTTGATTATCCATGTACATTTACATAAAGCTTAGTGAAAGGAAAACAACATTCATTATTTACAGTACTTTTAAAAAACTGAAGAGAATGTAGCAGAAGCAAATAAAAATTGTGAACAAGATAAGCAGTTATTTTTTAGATAAATGGCAAACATTGGCACAAACATTAGTCATCGCTACACTAAAACGGAAATAAAGGATAAGAAAAGGCAATTCAATCCAGCCAGCATCTTAATGGTGAGTCAGTTTTGTGCACTAGTGTTGTAAACAACTGTCTTTATTTTCAACTCATTGTAGCTGCCTTTCTGTGCTCCTGTGTAATGGCAAACTCTTGAGCAATATTCTGAATGAGTTAACATTTTCAACATTGTTGCTCCTTTGTTTTATGAACAATAGGAGCTTTAGCTTTTTTCCCCCAGCAGGTTAAGAAACAAAACACAAAGGCAATTGTTTTGTCAAATTGCTTATAGATTTCAAATTACAAATTTATCCATCAAAGCAGTATTATACTTTTTCCTGCATGCTTCATTATTTGCACTGATACCCATACATAATGTTTAGTCCAAATTACAACATGATCACACCACAAAGTCAACTTAACAGAAAGAAAGAACTTGCATATGTGTAAGCATCTTTGTATCTGGCATTCCTACTTAGGAATGTTCGGTTGTTACTTTAGGTTAGGAGGGATGAACTGATTCCTCTCTTCTGGGTTGGCTACAACAGAGTCAGAATTTTAAAAGTTTGTGATAGATAAGTACATGTTGAATTGCACTATCTGTGGCTCAATGCAAAGCGATAAGCTAGATTTCTTGAGTTAAAGAGTTAATTTTTTAATTAAAATTTAAATAAAGAGACAGAAAATTAATAACAGGTAAAAATACATTCCATTCTGTGACATACAAATACATGCAGGCAAAGGTACAAGGTAGAGAAAGAAAGATAGATGAAAGTTAACATTGATAAGGAAAATAAATTTACAGCCAATGATCTGTGATATTGGTATAAAAATGTAAATATTTATTTTGGGTTATTCTCCTGGAGGTAGTGGTGTTGAGCAGATGGTTTCCTTTAAAAATTTCTCTGAGGTGGATATGCTTCCAATGTTTCCAACAAATAAGGTGCAAGCTTTGAGAGATCTCAGAGACAGATAAAGCTATTGTCCTTTTGTCCTTGTGTCAACCTCTTACGATGTCGCAGGATGGTTCTGGAGAGGAAGAGCTGCGATGGTTCTGCCTGGCAGCAGCTGGTCCTGACTTTTTCATCCTTGATTGCCAAAGTGCCTGCTGCCATGTGACTGGCTTTCAAAATTGCTGAGTCATAGTTCCAAAGGAGGTATTATTGTGATCACACCAGACCATTCCTTACCTCTTGTTGTCAATTTTGATGCCTCCAACAAAAGAAAATCGAGTAATCTCCGATACTTTGTCAGCCATTGTGATGATCAAGGTGATTGAACATTCATGTCTCAACTGTTAACTCCTTGTTATCATCCATTTTTCTACATGATGAGAAAAGCAGGGGTCATTCAGGCTTCTAATGAATGACAAAATATGCCTGTAGATCTGCTCTGCAGATTTTTGAACTCTGTGAGATGGAATGAGGCTTTCACAAGTGCAAATTCCATTTTAAACTGGTGGCTTTTATCTGGTAATCTTAACTTAGTTATCTGCATAATTCGTAACACACTCAAGATTATTTAGCAAATGTTGACAAACCTTGAAACCACGTGTGATGTTGGACATTTTGTTTAGGGTTTGCAAATGTGGTCAGTAACTTGCATACAGTTGAAGGAACATGCTGCTTGATATGATCTGCCAGATATTACTCTACATCAGCACTGAAAATCATATACCACATTATTTATTTATAATAATATCAATGTGGATTGATGGAGCATCCCGTTTGTGGCAAACACCACTGGTGTTGCTATTGCATAGTACAATAGCGGCATGAAACAGAGTTTCAACTGTAGCTTAAATCTTGTCCATGCTACCATCATAGGGCAATGGGAACTTCCATTTGCACACACTTTAAGGTTATCCATATTGGCAGTCTCATAAATAAGGCCTGAGCCATTTGCTGATTGTGAATGCCTCAAATACAAATCAGGAGAATCAAAGCCATCCTGTGAGACAATGGCTACGTAATCAGAAATAAATTCCTCTTTTTTTTAAACAATACTTAAATTCTATGAAACAACTGCTGTATGATTATTCAAATCCCTGTCCATTAGCCAAGACTGAGACATGTGAAATAAGACAAACACAAGGAAGTGAATGAAAAGATTAGTTGTAAGAAAATCAATTAAACACACAAACTTTTTTCTATTCTTTAAAAAGTTAACTTCAGGAACTTTTCCATCCTCTTGAGACATCAGGCAGGGCCTTGGTTTAACATTCATCAAAAAGTCAACACTTGAGAAATATAAAGCCCCCCTCAATACTACATTGAGTGTGTCAGCCTGGATTTTGTGCTCTGAATCCATAACTTTCTGCCGCAGAGGTGAGACTCCTATCTGCAGAGGCCATTCAGATAGGTAATTGTCACAACATGCAGGATTAGAAAGACCACAGGAACAAAAGTAGCCCATTCAGCCCATTGAGTCTGTTTTGCCATTCAGTGAGATCATGACTGTTTTCAAAACCCTCATCTTCACTTTCCGTCCTTTTCACTGATTAAAACTTTGCTACCTTGTCCTTGAATATAATTAACGACCCAGCCTCAACAACCTTACTGGGTAAATAATTCCACAGATTCACTACCCTCAAAGAGATGAAATTCTTCCTCATCTGTCTTCAATGGACAATCTGTTATACTGAGATTATGCCCTCTGTTCCTAGATTTGTCCACAAGAGAAATTGACTTCTCCGTCAAGCCCCTAAGAATCCTATATGTTTAAATAAGGTCACCTCTCATTCTTCTAAAATCCAATGAGTTCAGGCTGATCCTACTCAACTCTCCCTTAAGACAGATACTCGGTATCTGGTATTAAACTAGTGAATATTCCCTGCACTGCCTTCAATGTCAATATATCTTTCCTTAGATAAAAAAGATGAAAACTGTTCGCAGTATTCCAGTTGTTGTCTGACTAGTGCCTTGTATAGTCTTAGCAAAAGACTACTTATATACTTCCTGCTTACATACTTCCTTACCTTTGAAATAAAGGACAACCTTCTATTTGCCTTCCCTATGACCCACTGAACTTGGCTGCTGGCTATTTGTGATTCATGCACGCGGACTGCCAAATGCTACTGTCTGTAGCTTTCTGCAGTTTCTATTTAAATAATATCAAGTTCATCTATACTTCCTGCCAAAGTGCATAACTTCACATTGTCCACTTGCTTAATCTATCTATATTTGTCTGTAGACTGTTTGTGTCATCCTCACCATTTGCCTTCCCACCTAATTTTGTGTCATCTGCAATTGTGTCTATAGTTCATTCATTTACATTGGCAGTTTCCAATCCTCTGGGACCTTTCTAGAATCTAAGGTTTCCTAGAGGATTACTACCAGTTCATGCACAATCTCTGCATCAAGTTCTTGTAATATCCTCAGATGTATCCCATCAGGTCCAGGGGCCTTATTGATCTTTAGCCCTATTCGTTTCACTAGCACTTTTCCCTAGTGATGGTTATTGCATTTATTTCCTTTCCTCATTTTGTTCCTTGATTTTTAGTAATTTTGGAGTGCTATTGCTGTCTTCTACTGTGAAGACTGATACAAAGTACTTATTCAATGCCACTTCCTGGTTCACTCTGACCATTTCCCCAGCCTCATTCTCCAGGGAACCTATTTTCTCTTTGGATTCTGTTTTTTTTACATATTTAAAGAAGCTCTTACTATTCATTTTAGTATTACTTGCAAAATGTAACCTCTCTATTTTTTGTTTTGGTTGGTTTTCAAAACTTTCCCAATCCTCTAGCTTTCACAATAAGTTAAGATCCAGGAGCAGAATTAAGCCATTTGGCTCATCAAGTCAACTCCACTATTCAATCATGGCTGATGTTTTTCAACCCCCTTCTCCCGCTTTCTCCCCATAACTCTTAATCCCTTTACTAAACAAGAACCTATCTATCTCTGACTTAAATACACTCATTGACTTGGTATCCTCAGCCTAATGTGGCAATGAATTCCACAGATTCAGAACCCTCTGGCTGGAGATATTCCTCCTAATTTCAGTTCTAAAGGGTTGTCCCTTCACTCTGAGGCTGTGCCTGGGGTCCTAATCTCTCCTACTAGTGGAGACATCTTCTCCATGTCCACTTGATCTTGGGTTTGTTATATTTCAATGACGTCTCCCCCTCCCCATCCTTATAAGCTGCATTGAGAACAGACTGAGTCCTCAACTGCTCCTCATACGACAAGCCCTTCATCTCCGGAATCATTCTTATAAACCTCCTCTGAAACCCTCCAATGCTAGAACATTGTTCCTTGGATATAGCACCCAAAGCTGTTCACAATATTCCAAATGCAATTTGACCAGAGCCTTATGCAGCCTTAATAGTACATCTCTGCTCTTGAATTCATATCTCTTGAAATAAAAGCTAACATTTCATTTGCCTTACAATTGCCAACTGAACTTGCATGTTAATTTTAAGAGAATCGTGAACTAGAACTCTTAAGTCCCTTTATGCTTCAGACTTCTGAATCCTTTCACTAATTAAAAAACTGTCTATGCCTCTATTCTTCCTCCCAAAATGCATAACCTCATACGTTCCACATTGTATTCCATCTGCCACTTCTTTGTCCACTTTTCTAGCTTATCCAAGGCCTTGTGCATCCTCCTCATTTTCTAACATCATCTGTCCCTGTGTCTATCTTTGTGCCATCTACAACCTTAGCAACAATGCCCTCAGTTCCTTCGTCAAGATTGTTAATGTATGGCATGAATAGTTGTGGTCCCAACACTGACCCCTGCGGAATTCCACTAGTAATGATGCCATTCTGAAAAATGATCTTTTATCCCCACTATCTACCTTCTGCCAGTCAGCCAGTCCTCTGTCCCAACCATTACCTTGCCCTTTACACCATGGACTTTTATCTTATTTAGCAACTCCTGCGCAGTACTTTGTCAAAGGTCTGAGAGTCATAGAGTCATAGAGATGTACAGCATGGAAACAAACCCTTTGGTCCAACCTGTCCATGCCGACCAGATATCCCAACCCAATCTAGTCCCACCTGCCAGCACCCGGCCCATATCCCTCCAAACCCTTCCTATTCATATACCATCCAAACACCTTTTAAATGTTGCAATTGTACCAGCCTCCACCACTTCTTCTGGCAGCTCATTACATACACATACCACCCTCTGTGTGAAAAAGTTGCTCCTTAGGTCTCTTTTATATCTTTCCCCTCTCACCCTAAACCTATGCCCCCCTAGTTCGGGACTCCCCGCCCCAGGGAAAAGACTTTGTTCTATTTATCCTATCCATGCCCCTCATAATATTATAAACCTCAGCCCTCAGCCTCCGACGCTCCAGGGAAAAAAGCCCCAGCCTGTTCAGCCTCTCCCTATAGCTCAAATCCTCCAACCCTGGCAACATCCTTGTAAATCTTTTCTGAACCCTTTCAAGTTTCACAATAACTTTCCGATAGGAAGGAGACCAGAATTGCATGCAATATTCCAACAGTGGCCTAACCAATGTCTGGTACAGCCGCAACATGACCTCCCAACTCCTGTACTCAATACTATTACCAATAATAGAAAGCATATCAAACACCTTCTTCACTATCCTATCTACCTGCGACTCCACTTTGAAGGAGCTATGAACCTGCACTCCAAGGTGTCTTTGTTCAGCAACACTCCACAGGACCTTACCATTAAGTGTACAAGTCCTGCTGAGATTTTCTTTCCCAAAGTGCAGCACCTCACATTTATCTGAATTAAACTCCATCTGCCACTTCTCAGCCCATTGGCCCATCTGTTGTAATATGAGATAACCTTCTTCGCTGTCTACTACACCTCCAATTTTGGTGTCATCTGCAAATTTACTAACTGTACCTCTTATGCTCACATCCAAATCATTTATGTAAATGACTAAAAGTAGAGGGCCCAGCACCAATCCTTGTGTCACTCCACTGGTCACAGGCCTCCAGTCTGAAAAACAACCCTCCACCACCACCCTCTGTCTTCTACCTTTGTGCCAGTTCTGTATCCAAGTGGCTAGTTCTCCCTGTATTCCATGAGATCTCACCTTGCTAACCAGTCTCCCATGGGGAAATTGTGGAACGCCTTACTGAAGTCCATATAGATCACACCTACCACTCTGCCCTCATCAATCTTCCTTGTCACTTCTTCAAAAAACTCAATCAAGTTTGTAAGACATGATTTCCCTCACACAGTGCCATGTTGACTATCCCTAATCAGTCCTTGCCTTTCCAAATACATGTACATCCTGTCCCTCAGGATTCCCTCCAATAACTTGCCCACCACTGACGTCAGGCTCACTGGTCTGTAGTTCCCTGGCTTGTCCTTACCACCCTTCTTAAACAGTGGCATCAGTCTTCCGACACCTCACCTATGACTATCGATGAGTCAAATCTCTCAGCAAGAGGCCCAGAAATCACTTCTCTAGTTTCCCACCTGATTAGGTTCTAGGGATTTATCCACTTTTATGCGTTTCAAGACATCCAGCACTTCCTCCTCTGTAATATGGACATTTTGCAAGGTGTCACCATCTAGTTCCCGACATCCTATATCTTCCATATCCTTTTCCACAGTAAATATTGATGTTAAATACTCATTTAGTATCTCCCCCATTTTCTGCGGCTCCACAAAAGGCCACCTTGTTGATCTTTGAGAGGCCCTATTCTTTCCTTAGTTACTCTTTTGTCCTTAATGTATTTGTAAAAACTCTTTGGATTCTCCTGGAAATCCAAAGAGATTATATCCACTGGCTCTCCTTTGCCTAACTTGCTTATTACTTCCTCAAAAATTCTAATAGATTTGTCAGGCATGACCTCCCCTTGATGAAGCCGCACTGACTTAGCCCTATTTACCATGCACTTTCAAGTATTCCACAATCTCATCCTTAATAATGGGCTCTAAAATCTTACCAATGACTAAGGTTGGGCTAACCGGCCTATAATTTCCTGTCTCCTGTCTCTCTCTCTCTTCTTAGACAGCAGTGTTACATTGGCCATTTTGCAGTCCCTTGGAACCCTCCCTGTCTCCAGTGATTCCTGAAAGATCACCACCAATGACTTTACAATCTCCTCAGATATCTCCTGCAGAATTCTGAGTTGTAGTTCATCTGGTCCAGGTTCTTTGACCAGCTTCAGACCTTTCAGCTTCCTCCGCACCTTCTCCTTAATGATGGACTCTACACTCACCTCTGCCTCCTGACTCTCTTGAAGTCTGGTATGACACTGGTGTCTTCCACTTTGAACACTGATGCATAGTACTTATTTAGTTCCTCCACCATTTCTTTGTTCCCCATTATTACTTCTTCAGTTCTGAAGAAGGGTCACTGGGCCTGAAACCTCAACTTTGCTTTCTCTCCACAGATGCTGCCAGACCTGCTGAGTTTTTACAGCAATTCTGATTTTGTTACTAATTCTCCAGCTTCATTTTGCAACAGTCCAGTGTTCAGTCTTACCTTGCTCTCATTTTTTAATTTGTCTAAAAAAGCTCTTGCAGTCTTCTTTTATATTACTAGGTAGTTTGCCCGCATATTTCATCTTCTCCCTTATTACATTTTTAGTTAGCCTCAGCTGGTTTTTAAAGGCTTCCCACGAATCTTCACCACATAGTATGCTTTGCTTTTATGCTGTCCCGAACTTCTCTTGGGATGAGGTACCCTTACCCTCTTCTTGGGATGAATTTCTGCTGTGCTTCCCAGAAACTGCTGCCATTGCTGCTCCATTGTCTTCTCTGCTGGGATCCCCTTCTAATCCACTCTGACCAGCTCCTCCCTCATGTCTTTATAGTTACCTTTCATCAGTACTGTTACATCTGCTTCCAGCTTCTCTCTCTTAAACTACAGGGTGAAATTTATCACATTGTGGTCACTGCCCCCTCGGCATTCCTTGACCTTAAGCTCCCTAATCAAGTCTGCCTCATTACACATCAGAAATCCAAAATTGCCTGTTCCCCAGTGGGCTCTACCACAAGCTTCTCCAAAAAAAATCTTGTAGATATTTCACAAATCCCTTTTCTTGGACTCAGTTACCAATCTGATTTTCCCAGTCCACCTGCATTTTAAGTCCTCCATGATTATTGTAACAGTGCCTTTTATACATGCCTTTTCTATCTCCTGATTTATTTTCTTCCCCACTTCCTGACTACTGCTTAGAGGCCTGCACATAATTCCTACCGGGGCCTTTTTCCTTTGTGGTTTCTCAACTTTACCCACACAGACTGTCACCTTCTCATAGTTGTCATTTTATTTGCTGTGCTTGAAGTGAGATTCCTGAGCCTTTCCATACTCTCTTTCTAATACTTGTTCTAGAAACTTGGATAAGCTCTCCCCCCAACTCCTCCTTTTTCCATCATTTTCCATGCTATCATTAACTTACCCAATTTACCCTGGTTGGCTTGCCCCTTTCCAGCAAACCTTCTGCCTCACCGGGATATATTTTTGCCATGAACTTTGAGTATTTGATTAAATAACTCCCATTGCTCCTCAATGAAGACATACACAAAATGTTGTTTCATCGATGAAATGTTTGAGTACATAACCATTTAATCATACAACTGGATTCAATTACATACCACCTAATAATTTGTTTCTATTTATAAATATAGCCATTTGATAATAACTAGGAAAACATATGGTGGCTTAGCAAACCTCAAATTATCTTAATATTGCAATATAGGCAACTATATTAACAGTTGAAACATAACCATTAAAGAGGCAGCTTGATCAGGAATCATACTGGAATTGGTATTTCATATACTACATGCAAACCTAACACTGAATTAATGTTAGTTTAAAAATGGAAGTAAATCTTGCCATAAAATAAGAGTGAATTTTCTTGAGGTCCCTCACAGTTGCCCAATTCCTATATAGTAATACAATGTTGGTAACATTTCAATATAGATAGATATTTGTAGAATATTTTGCAATACCTTGATTCATGGAAGTGCTATATGAATGCTGCCAACTTAGTCAGGGCAGACATGCCAAAGGAGGACTGAGAAAAGTGCTTCAAGGTTGTACTGAATATAAATGAATGGAGTCTGAATGAATTGACATTCTGGATGCAGGGCAGAGTCTGCAGAAGGGTCCCAGTATTTTGAGGTCCAAAGACGAAGAAAAGAGGAAAAACAAAAGCAGTGAAAAGAATAAGTTATAATCTGAACTAATTCAGGTTGTAAATTTGCACGCTGAGGTGGAAGGTTTGTTTTCAGGCATTTTGTCACCATACTAGTTAATATCATCAGTGAGTCACCAGAGGTTCACTGATGATGTTACCTAGTACGGTGATGAAATGTCTGAAAGCAAACCTTCCAGCTCAGTGAGCAAACTTACAACCTGAACCTCAGCCTGATGGACAAATCTTCTCAAAAATCACAAAGTCTGAACTAATGATATAACCAGACTTTGTTGTATTAAACAGTTAATACCTGAAATAGTTAATTGACAGCATAAGTTCCACCTATCAGGATATAAAGGATTGTTCCTGAAAGGAGTCAAAAAGTATAGATGCCTGTGGTCTAATGTTTCAGTGCCAGTTGTTCTCATGCTTAGACCAATATAGCTAATGGCAATGTGTAATCTACTCTTAAGTTGAGCCTCATTTTTCACATGAGACAATGATGTTTCATAGATATAATGCAGCTAACTATTAAGTACCATGTAATAATCTTCTACTGCTTATCAATATTGAGCAACTTTTTGCTGAAGGCCTCTTATGGACATCCTTCCCTACTTAGTGTCACTTATTTAGATCAATACCAATAATAAGGATTGGTGACAATGAATCAATCTAAGGCACCACAGATGCTTCTGGGACACAACCATACCATTATACCAGATATCTCACATGACAACAAATGCTCTACATGTCATCATGTCTGTAGATCCCAATCACCTTCAGACTCAAGGAAGACAATCATGCTCAATCACAAGGAATAACCCATAATAACATAAATGCAAATTTTTCACAGATAGCGTGGAAGTTAAATGTAATAAAGTTTCATAATTGATTGTACAATGCTAATGAATACTATAGAGATTGCAGAAATGGAAGAGCACCATATTCAGAGCTTTACAGTAGATTTGCCAATCGCAAGGTTTAACAATTTGCTTTTCTCTGAAATAGAATCCAGGTTTAATCTCACACGTGAGAGACAGAACCTTGATAACACATCATGTCCTCAGTGCTACTCTCGGAGGTTTTGCTTTGATTTTTGTGCTGAAGTCTGTGGAGTGCTGTTTGAACACACAACTCTCACTGGGACATGTAAGTAATACCAGTGATTCATTAGAGCCTTTGCTGATGCAATGCTGCTCCTCTTCAGCAGCCAGAATGTTCGGCCTAGCCATCTGCAAGTCATTGTCAGTGACAACTGTGGCTGAATTTGGGTGGCACTCTCACGACTGTGGTTGGGGGTTCAAGTCACACTCCAGAGACCTGAGCATGTAATCTATGCTGATGCTCCTAATGTAGTGCTGTGAGTGCTGCCTAGTGCTGTCTTTCAGATGGCACGTTAACCTGAGCTCCTGCCTGCCTTCAAAGTGCATGTAAAGACACAACAGGACTATGTTGAAGAGAAGGTCACCTAGGTATTCTGGTCAATATTTTATCCTGAACCAACAACACAAAAATCAAATTATTCAGCTATAATCACATTACTGATTATGGGAACAGTTGCATTTCTACATTACAACAGCAACTACACCTTACAAAATACTTGTAGGCTGGAAACTGCTCTGGGGCATGATGACGTACGTTCCACATTTGAAAAGGGATTTAGTCTGTGCTGTTTCTTCTCAAGCCAAAAAAAAAGATCATTCAGCTCGTGGTTCTTTGAAGTGGTCATAATACTAAGATTTATGAAGAGGGCATGGTGCTTTATCTTAGGGGTTGTGTAACAAGAAAAGACCACATGATATATCAGTCACTTACTTAAGATATCATGAGGTACAAAGTCTGGCATTTTCCACTGCACAATATATTCCTTCTTTTGCATCTTAGAGAAGGCAAGTTATTATAGTTATAAGACTATAAGATGTAGGAGCTGAAGTAGGCCGTTATAGTCCGAAAGTCTGTTCTACTTTTCACCAACTCATAGCTGATCTGATAGACCTGAACTCCGCTTTTCTGTCTTTTCCCAGATTCATGGATTCTCTTACTGATTAAAAACCAATCTGTCTCAGTTCTTATTGACAAAGCCTCCACAGCCCGCTGCAGTACTGAGTTCCAAAGGTACATTACCCACTGAGAAAATAAAACTTATTTAAATGGGTGACTCCTTACTTCAAGATGATCCTCACCATTTCTCTTCCCATCTAATTTTGAAAATCACACAACACCGGGTTACAGTCCGACAGGTTTTATTTGGAAAAATTATAGTAAAAGGTAATCTTTTGCTATAAATTCTTTGTTTATGATCCTGCTCCACAACTACCTGATGAATGACCAGTGGTCTGAAAGCTAGTGCTTCCAAATAAACCTGTTAGACTATAACCTGGTGTTGTACGATTTTTAACTTTGTCCAACCCAGTCCAACACCGGCACCTCCTCATGATCTAATTTTGTACCATACCCAAATTTGGTGATAATACATTCTCTTTCATCATCCATGCTATTAATTATATGTAGGAGAAAGTGAAGACTGCAGATGCTGGAGATCAGAGCTGAAGATGTGTTGCTGGAAAAGCGCAGCAGGTCAGGCAGCATCCAAGGAACAGGAGAATCGACGTTTCCGGCCTGAGCCCTTCTTCAGGAATAATATATGTAGTAAATAATTGTGCCCCCAACATTGAACCCTGTGGCATTTCACTAGCCATCTCGAACATGTACCTTTTATCCAAACTTTATTTTTTTTCCATTAGATAGCCAATTCTCTATCCATGCTAATACCTCCAACTCAGTGAGCTCTCACTATATTAAAGAGTCCAACATGCGGTACCTTATTGAATACCTTTTGGAAATCCAAATATATTACATCCACTGCATCTCCTTTATCAATCATGCTTGTTACCTCTTCAAAAGAAGTTTGTCAGACTTGATTTCCCCTTTATGAAATCGTGCTGACTCTAGATTGAATATATTATGCAGTTCTAAATGGTCAGCTATTAGATACTTGCTAATTGACTCTAACATCTTCCAATAACAAATATAAAGCTAACTGGCCTATAGTTACCTTTTTTTTGCCTCACTTTTTTTTGACTAAGGGTGTTACACTACCAGCCTTTTAAAGCTGGTACCAACTCCAAGAGTGATGGTCCATTCTGAGACATCTGACAGTGCTCTTGCAGCTATGGTTTGTTTTGATTTGATTTATTGTTGTCACATGTACCGAGATACAGTGAAGAGTGTTGTTTTGCATGCTCAGGCCAGGATCAAACAAGAGGGATGTGATAGGGGCATGATAGGTAGTTGATGATGTGAGTTTGGTATGATGGTGTGAGAAACACAACAGGCCTTGTAGAGAGAAACAGTCCACAAAACTCAAAGAGACCTTGGAGTGCAGGTTCATAGTTCCCTGAAGGTGGAGTCACAGACAGACAGAATAGTGCAAAAGGCATTTGGTATTCTTGCCTTTATTGGTCAGTACATTGAGTGTAGGAGTTGGGAGGTCATGGTGCAGCTGTGCAGGACATTGGTTAGACCACTTGTAGAATACAGCATTCAATTCTGGTCTCCCTGCTTTTGGAAGGAAGGATGTTGTGAAACTTGAAGTAGTTCAGGTAAGATTTACAAGGGTGTTGCCAGAGTTGGAGGGTTTGAGTTTAAGGGAGAGACTGAAGAGCGTGGGGCTGTTTTCCCTGGAGTGTCAGAGGCTGAGGAGTGACTTTATACAAATTTACAAAATTATGAGGGGCATGGATATGCGGAATAGCCAAGCTCTTTTCCCGAGGGTAGGGGAATCCTAAACTAGAGGGCACAGATTTAATGTGAGAGGGGAAAAATTTAAAAGGAACTTAAGGGGCAACATTTTCATGGAGAGGTGGTGCATATATGCAATAAGCTGCCAAAGGAAGTGGTGGAGGCTGGTACAATTTCACCACTTAAAAGGCAACTGAATAGGAAGGGTTTAAGAGGATTATGGGCCAAATGCTGGTAAATGGGACGAGATTAATTTTGGTTATCTGGTTGGCATCAATGAATTGGACCGAAAGGTCTGTTTTCATGCTGTACAGCTCCATGACTCTAAAAATGACACTGAGCAAAAATACCATCAGATTTAGCTCATTGTTTTACTCTGTTGCCTTTTCTGAAGCAAATCAGGTAAATTATACTAATTTGATATTTGTAGCATACATGGACTTTCATCCATTGCAATCTAGTAAGGTAGATGTAGAGGCAGCAAAAGAATATAGACAAATTAAGTGAGTAGACAAGAATGTGGCAGATGGGATACAACATGGAAATATGTGAAGTCATCCAAATTGATAGATTCTGCTTTGCAATTTTTTCCTATTTTAAATAGGAAGAGACTGGGAAATATTGACACTCAGAAAGATTTAGCTATCCTTGAGCGTGAATCTAGAAAATTAACAAGATGATATACAAGCAGTTAGGAAAGCAAATGGTATGTTACTCTTCACTAAAAGAGATTGGTGCATAGAAGTAAGGAAATCTTACTTCAGTCAGATGCAACCTTAGTGAGACCAAGTTTGGAGTATTGTGCACTGTTTTGGTCTCCTCACCTAAAAGAGAGATATTGCCTTAAAGTCAATTGAACAAAGGTTCAGTCAAATGCTTCTTAGAATGAAAGATTGCCTGTGAGGCAGTACTGAGTAGTCTAGACCCATATTCTCTGAAGGTTTCATATCCCACACTAGCTGAGGTAACCATGAAGGGCCCTTTTTCTCAACCTCTCTCATCTCCCAAGGTGTGTTGACCCTCAGGTTAAACCATCATCAGTGGCCTCTCTTTAATGAGAGAACAGCCCTATTATCCATAACAGTATTAATGGTGATCTCATTGAAATAGATAAAATTCTTACTTGTTGACAGTGCAGACATGGGGAGGATGTCTTCCCTGGCTGGGGATACCAGAACATGAAGTTACAGTTGCAGATTAAGGGAGGCAGTTATTTTGTACTGAGATGAAGAATAGAGTAATTTCTTCACTCAAAGAGTTATAAATCTTTGGTTCTCCTTATCTCAGAAAGTTCAGTTGTTGAGAAAAGTGATTGTTAGGTTTTTGCATGCCAAAGGAACTTTGGAATAGGTCACAATGTGACAGCATAATTCAATTTGAAGATCAATCATAATTTCAGTAAAGGACAGACTATGTTCAAAGGGCCTAGTGCTGGTCATACTTCATATGTTCTCCATGCATGTGCCTACATTTGTAATGTTTGTTAATGCTTAGTTTTATTTCAACTTTCTTGACATCTTGTTATTTTTCATCTTTGTGTATAAAATTATATATATTTGCATCGTTGGCGCAAAATCATCTGGAGTCTTTTGACCAAATTCTTTTAAAAATTCTTTGTGGAAAGGTTTTAAACATCCTCTCATTAAAGTCTTTGGATAACTACACTTGTAAACGAATACTGTAAACGTATACCTCTCTCAGGAAGGGAGATGTGGTTTACACGGGCAATCCTGGATCAGTGAGGACATAGCAGAGAGAAACAAGGAAAGTAGACATGTAGGTTTATAAAGTGGCTCATATACATGGTTAGGTAGTCTACATAATGTACTCAGGAACACATGGACATGTGGGCAAGAGGCCATTAAAATTCCACAGTATGTAATATCCTGAAATGTCCCATGGCCATTTACAACAAAGATTTTGCATCCAGACACGGAGATTTTAGGATCGGTGACTAAAAGCTTCGTCAAAAAAGTAGTTTTAATCAGGAGGAAACAAAGATAGAGAACTTTCGAGAAGGGAATTCCAGAGCTTGGGATCTAGACAGTTGAAGATACGGCCTCCAGTTGTGAGGCCAACAGGGGTAGCCAAGAGATTATAAAGCTGAAGGAAATTCCATACAGCAATTCTAGATTCTTTCAGGTGCTCTTTGCTCAAGTTACTTCTCAAATTTGGACTAAAGCAAAAAATATTTTTGCAAGCAAATATTGGGATTACAATTTCCTCATCTTGCCCATTTATCACTGTTCAACTGTTATCTTTCATCCTGATTCTTACTATGTGCGATCAGGTCACTCTGACGTTTCTGTTACTCATTTTCAGGTCAGCCTTTTTATAATTGAAGTGGTTCCTCAATGTGCCACCTATGGGCAGAATAGCTAAATTACGGAACTCATGAAAATCTGACTTCACAACGATTTTCCAGCACCTTCTGAAATGGATTGCAACAAACTCGCTGACTTTATTATTTATTAGACTGCAGAAGTACTGATGTGAAACCACATTTCACCACTTCCTCAAGTCCGTCAGTATTTCAATTACATCAGCAAATTTCATAATACAACTCACTTGTCCATTTCTGAATTTATCTTCAATACTTGAACAAACATGAGTATGCTTTCATTAAATTCTTTAGATAACTACATGATATATGTATCCCGGGATGTAACTTGTGAGTGAAATTGCAGCAGATGGATGGAATAGTTTTATACATGAGGTTGCAAATGACTGCAACTATCCTGGAGTCTCTAGGAATTGTAGTTTAATCTCCAGGCTATTGCTGACAACAATCCTGTAGAAAATTCATCATTATGTTAAAAAGTGTACTTTTAATTTTCTTTCAACTTCCTTCTTTATTAGTATAAAACTATTGACAGTTGGAGTAAGGGCTGTTAATTAGCAATCAAGAATCATACAATCACATTTGAAGAATCCATTCACTTTCCAGATGACATCAGAAGTGGGGTTATGGTGGTAGGATGGGTCAGTGGTTAGCACTGCTACCTCACAGTGCCAGGGACCCAGGTTCAATTCCAACCTTGGACGACTATCTGAGTGGAGTTTTCATATTCTCCCCATGTCTGTGTGGGGTTCCTCCAGTTTCCTCCCACAGTCACAAAGATGTGAAAGTTAAGTTAATTGGCCATGCTAAATTGCCCATAGTGTCCAGGTGAGTTAGCCATGGGAAAGGAAGGGTTACAGGGATAGTGGAGTGTGGTAAGTTCTTCAGAGAGTTGGTATGGATTTGTTGGGCCAAATGGCCAGTTTCCACATTGTAGGGATTCTATGAGAATGGACCTCCTGAGTCAGCAATGGCAGAAGTGTTGGAGAGAACTGGAGAATAGCCATCGCAGGAGGGAGGTTATTGATTAAGCTTTCAGAAGACTATTCTACCAGTATTGCCCACGTTCTGTGTATGATGTTAGGTGAGGGATAAACATTGGCCAGATGATCATCTTCAAAACAATGTCACAGAACCATCCAAGAGGATAGGCAGGTTTAATGTCTCCTTTGAAAGATGGCATCTCTGACAGTCTCTTTCATTACTGTACTGTTGTAGCAGGTGAGACTTCTGTTGTTCATTGCAAGAATAATCATCAGCTGACTCCAATGAAGCAAGCATAAAGCTGGGCTGCAGTGACTACTCTGCTCTCCGGCATCTGCAGGCCTCACTTTCTTCCTGCAGTGACCAGAACCAAATGTTGGCAGGAGAAACAGAAGCTGAACAATAGGTTTGCTCCAATGAGGAGATGACTTGACAATGGTCAAGGTATGTGCCCTTAAAATTAAAGAAAAAGTGTGATCATGACAGAAGTCTCCAGTATAAATACATTTGAGAAATAAGCTGAATACAGAAGGCTGAGAAAGGAGGTGAAACAGCAAATACAAGATGCAAGTAGTGATTGTGAAATAAAGATTGGTAGCCACAATGAGAAATCTTGGTCTTCTAAAGGGGGTCAAGGAAAGAATAGAGCAAATTAGAGACAAAAAAGGATTTAAACAAAGAAGTGTGAGGCATGGCTGAGATGTTTCATGATATTGTGTCTGTCTTTACCTCAAAGCCAGATATTGTCCAGAAGAGGAAACTCAATAGTTAGATGGGTTTAAAATTGATAAGGAGGTGATATTGGATAAACTATGTTGTTAGTATGCCAGGACTGGATGACATCCATCTAAGGGTTTTGAAGTGAGTAGAAATTATAGAGTCATTAGCAATTTTTAAAAATCTTCCCTGGTTTCAGACGTGGTGCTGGAGGACTGGACAATTGCAAACATTGCACCCTTGTTCGAAAACAAATTACAGACTAATCTGTTTGAACTCGTGGGGAAACTCATACAAACAATTGCTCAGTATAGCATTCATAGTGACATGGAAAAATATGGATTGATTCAGAAGAGACAGCTTGGATCAGTTAAGTGTAAAGCAAGTCATGTTGCTATTGGAGTTTCTTCAAGTTGTAATATAGGGTTTATGTGGTCAAGGCTGTTAATGTTTGTACATGGACTTGCAAGTGACATTTGATACAGTACCACACAACAGACTTGAGAAAGAAAAACAGAAAGAGCTTTTCCAGCAATTTCTGTTTTTGTTTCTGGTTTACAGCAGCTGCAATTCTTTCATTTTTTATTTAGACTTGAGAAAGGTTAAGGTCTTGGAATAAAAGGACAGTTGCAACATGGATACAAAATTGGTTGAGGGATAGAAAAGAGTAATGACATTTAGTGTTTTATTTTTCAGGCTAGAAAAAGGTCCCCAAGAAATTGGGATCCTTGATTTCCAAATATACATAAACAACTTAGATCCTGGGGGCAAATTTCAAACTTTGTGGATGTCACAAAACTTAAATATTGTAAATTGTGAGAAGCAACAGGTACTCCTGTGACTCGGCCAATGCTGTCAATCTGATACACAGTTAAAAATCACACAACACCAGGTTGTAGTCCAACAGGTTTAATTGGAAGCACACGAGCTTTCAGAGCAATACTCCTTCATCAGGTGATAGTGGAGGGCTCGATCCTAACACAGAATTTATAGCAAAAATTTACAGTGTGATATAACTGAAATTATGCATTGAAAAATTGATTGTCTGTTAAGCCTTTTATCTGTTAGTTTCACTTCTTTCATGTGTAAATCACAAAACTTTTTAAAAAGTTGCATTCTCGGGTTAGTTGTTAACAATGGTGATAGCTAGACAATATGTTGAAGGTGTTGGCCCCCTGTGTTCTCTGTCTATGCCACAATGTTTAGATTGATTCTAATCTAAAAAGTGAGATAACAGAGTTTTACATAAATTCATGCAGGTTTTGAGCAAAGTACAATGTAACTCTGCAAGTACAAATTCACCCCACAAAATATATGTGTGCATGTGGATCTTTGTCTGTCTGTGTATCTGTCAAGGTTGGGGGTTGTGAGTGTGAGAAAGTGTATGTGTGTGTGTAGTGAGTGCAGTGTCTTAAGTTTGTGAGGGGGTGCATGTGTGAGTGTGGGAGTGTGCGCGTCTGTGTGTATGTGTGTCCGTGTGTATGTATAGGAGTGCCTGTGTGTGTGTGAGAGTGTGTGTGTGTGTAGGAGTATCTGTGTGTGTGTATAGTGCAATGGTGGTCACCTGGATTGTGACACAAACCCAAGGTCCTGCTTGAGGCCCTCCCTATGGGTACCAAACTATACACACACACACTCCTACACACACTCTCACACACACTCTCACACACACACAGGCTCTCCTATACATACGGACACACATACACACAGACGCGCACACTGACACCCACACACACCCTTACATACACACACACACACACACACACTCTCACATGCACCCCCTCACAGATTTAAGACACTCTGGACTCACTACACACACACACTTTCTCACACTCACAACCCCCAACCCAGACAGACACACACACACACACACACACACACACACACACACAGACAGACAAAGACCCACATGCACACATATATTTTGTGGGGTGAATTTGTACTTGCAGAGTTACATTGTACTTTGCTCAAACACTGCATGCATTCATGTAGAACTCAGTTACCTCACTTTTTAGATTAGAATCAATCTAAACATCATGGCATAGACAGAGAACACAGGGGGCCAACACCTTCAACATATTGTCTAGCTATCACCATTGTTAACAGCTAACCCGAGAATGCAACATTTAAAAAAAAAGTTTTTGTGATTTACACATGAAAGAAGTGAAACTAACAGATGAAAGGCTTAACAGACAATCAATTTTTAAATGCATAATTTCAGTTACATCACACTGCAAATTTTTGCTATAAATTCTGTGTTAGGATTGAGCCTTCCACTATCACCTGATGAAGGAGCGTCGCTCCAAAAGCTAGTGTGCTTCCAATTAAACCTGTTGGACTATAACCTAGTGTTGTGTAATTTTTAACTTTGTACACCCCAGTCCAACACCGGCATCTCCAAATCAATCTGATACACTGCAGGCAAGGATACCCCGAAGCATGATACATTGGCGAGACCAAGCAGATGCTATGACAACAGATGAATGGACGACGCACAACAATCACCAGACAGGGATGTTCCCTCCCAGTCAGGGAATATTCCCAGAGGTCAGGGACATTCGGCCTCAGACCTTCGGGTGACCATCTGCAAGGCAGACTTCGGGATAGGCAACAACGCAGAGTGACTGAGCAGAGCCTGATAGCCAAGTTTGGTACCCATGAGGATGGCCTCAACCAAGACCTTGGATTCATGTCACACTGCAGGTGACCCCACTGCACTATACACTCTTACACACACACCATGAATACCCTCTCCCAAACTCACGTTCTCTCTCAGGCACACCCACAGCCCACACTCATACCCATGCGCACACCCTCTCATGGGCATATATTCTATCACACTCAAACACACACACACACTATCAAACACATACACACACACTCTCTCTCTCTCTCTCTCATATGCACGCGCACACATCTAAGTCTATGGAGTGAATTTGCATTTGCAGTTTTGTATTTGCAAATACATTCTATTTTGTTCAAAAAGCACACAATCTGTAAGCAGTTAGGATTTTTTATACTCCATGTAACATTTTATAAATTTGTACTTTGGAAATAGAACAAGTCTGACTCAAGATTGGAATACCGACAGACCTTTAATGCATTGTCTGAGCTGAGATTTCATTTCTTTTAAATAAAACCTAAGTTATCTCTGGAATGTGATTGAAAGAAGTTCTGGGATTTACATATTCTAAAAGATGAAAGACTTAACAGCAATCTCAGTTTGTTCAATATATTGCATCAGTGTGTGACACTATGATCTTTTGCTATAAACTGTGTCCTCTGATCCTACTCCTCTAGCTAGCTGATGAAGGAGCAATGCTCCGAAATCTTATATTTCCAAATAAATCTGATGTTGTGTGATTTTTAACTTTGTCCACCCCAGTCCAACACTAGCACCTCCGCATGATGATTTAGAACTCCAAGAGGTGGAGTGGGCAGATAGGTAACAGTGAAGTTCAATATAGAGAAGTGAGAGGTGATATACTTAAGTACAAAAGAATAAAGTGAGACAGTGCCAGATTAAGTGTACTGTTCTAAAGGGTATACAAGAGCCAAGTTAGCTGGGTGTATATGTACATATGTTGTTAAAAGGTGGCAGAAAAAGAGAACTATTAATAAAGCACATACTATTCTAGGCTTATTTAATAGGCACATAGAGTACAAAGGAGAAAGTGAGGACTGCAGATACTGGAGATCAGAGTCGAGATTGTGGTGCTGGAAAAGCACAGCAGGTCAGGCAGCATCCGAGGAGCAGGAAAATTCACCTTTAGCCCGAATAGTCGATTCTCCTGCTCCTTGGATGCTGCCTAATCAGCTGTGCTTTTCCAGCACCACACTCTCGACATAGAGTATGTTATGGACTAGGCCAGACCACTCAAAACATTCTTGAGCAGGCAACCCAAACATAACTTTAAAATTTGTTTTATGTTGACTACCAGGGTTTAAAACAGGCAAAAAAGTTTATTCACAAAATTACACAATGAAACACAAAGAACAAAATAAAGAACCTCTACAGAAATCAGTCTATCAAAACTAGACTTAATTATGCTGTTCTGAATATACACAACAGTCTCAATAAGCAAACCCTCTTAAAGACCAATTTTTAAAAATGGAACAGATGCTTACAGATGGAAGTTAGAAGGGCAGAAAGAGAGGGAGAGTTTCCACACAGCTCACTGTTGAACTGCCAACTAGTTCTGGACTGAAATGAACTGCTGCTAGAAAGCTGATGACTCCCCTTTCATTCTACAGGTCGCTTCTAAAACATGACCACTTTGGCCTGAAGTTACATATAAACAAAAAGGCCTCTCAAAACCCTTTAATCTCTGCATCAAACCAGTCTTATCAGAGCCTGGCCTGGTTTATGATCCCTCTGAAAAAAAGGACACAGTATCCTTGAGAAAAAGGGACCAGCTTGGTGACAAGTACAAACACAGGGAGATTATGACGAACTTATACTGGACACTTATTAGACCTTAGCTGAAGTATTGCATGTAGTTCTGGGAGTCACTATAGGAAGGAGGTGAATACATTGGAGATTACAGAGTGGTTTATGAGAATGTTTCCAAGAATGAGCAAGTTCAGTTATAAAGAAGGATTGAAGGGATTGGGACTGTTTTCCTTGGGTAAGAGAAGGCTAAGAGAAGATTTGGTAGAAAGTTTCAAAACCATTAGGTTTAAGGTTAGAGAGAAAATCTTCTTACTCGCAAAAAGATCAAGAACCAGACAGGACAAGTGTTTCACAAATGAAGCGAGTGTGAGGTGATGAGAATAAACTTTTTCACAGTCAGGCTTGGAATGCACTGCCTGGAGGTATAATGGAGGCAGGTTCAATTGATGCAGTCAAATGGGCATTGGAGGATTATTTACGTGGAAATAATATTTAGGCTTAAATGAGAAGGCAGGAAATTGTCACTAAGTTGAAATGCTGACAGAGTCAGTGCAGTCACAGTGGGTTGAATGGCCTCATTCTGCACCATAGCTATTCTATAATCCTGTGAAGTCCTGGCATGAGATATGAACCCACATTTTTGAGACTCAGAGGCAGGATCCATGCAGCTGATACAAAAAGGCGGCTTCACTCATAGTCAGACAATATTGAAACAGATCCTTTGGTCTACTAGTCCACACCAAATATGGTCCCAAACCAACTAGTCCCAACTGCCTGCATTTGGCCCATATCCCTCCAAACCTTTCCTATTCATGTATTTATCCACATGTATTTTAAATATTGTAACTATACCTACATCCACTACTTCCTCTGGCAGTTCATTCTACATACGAACCACACCATGTAAAAAAGATTCCTCTTGTGTTCAATTTAAATCTTTCTCCTCTCACCTTAAAAATATGGTCCCTAGTTTTGAAAGTCCCCAAACTAGGGAAAAGACCTGTGCTCTTCATCTTATGTATGCTCTCATGATTTTATAAGGTCACTCTGCAGCCTCCATGCTCCAGTGAAAAAAAGTCACAGCCTACTCTTACACATCAAACCTTCCATTCCTGGCAACATCCTGGTGAATCTTTTCTGAACCCTCTCCAATTTAATAGTATCCCTCCATAACTGGGAATACTCAAACATCCGTGCAATGAAGGCAAGTGTGCTAAACATCTTAAGCTACATGTGACACAAATTTTAAAGAATTATGTACCTGAACCCCTAGACCTCTCTGTTGCACGACAGTATCTGAGGCCTGACCATCAATTGCACAGGTTTTATCCTTGTTTGTTTTACCAAAATGTAATACCTCACGTTTATCCAAATTAAACTCCATCTGCCACTCCTCAGCCCATTGAGCCAATTGGTCAAGTTCACTTTGTAATCTTAGATAACCTTCTTTACTGCCCACAATACTGCCAATTTTAGTATCATTCGCAAATTTACTGACCACGTCTCCTAAATTCTCATCCAAAACATTTATATAAATGACAACATTCATGGGTTCCTTTGAAAAAAAATACAATTTAGTCTCTACACATTTCTTCAGAAAGTAATGGTTCAATATATATTAAAATAAATGCCAGAGCGTCTCTAAATAAGTTTGTGCATGAACTCCCATTTTTATTAAATCGAATTGTGTTTAGAAACGTGGGCCAAATTATGATCTCACTGGACGTACTGTCACTTCAAATATGGAACAAATGCTCCACCAATTGGTAGACAGATGTAATTGCTGAAGGTATTGCTCCTTGAGCACTCAGAGCCCATCCAAAAGGAGATTCTTGTTGTTATCTGCACAAAGGTAGCTTGAGAACCACTTTAGATTCATATGCACCTAATTCTGACAACAAATAATGGACCTGAAGCGTTAAACTGTTTGTCTCCACAGATCATACTGAACCTGTGGAGTATTCTCACTGATTTTTATTACTAGCTACAACCTCGTGGCAGCAATGCAATGCAATTCTTATTCAGCAGAACGACAGGTTGTAAAATACAGCTATGAACAAAACCTTTTTTTTGAAAAAGTGACATGCATATACAATATTATGTGGTGCCCTTTTATTGATAATAATTTAGGTAAACTCATTGCCTACAAATACAAAATGCACTGAACACATACTTTCAGCCAGAAGAACATCTTAAATAAAAATTTAAAGTGTGTATGTGTGCATTCAACAAACTCAAAACATCCCTAATCACTGACATAATTTAGAAAATGTAGCAGTCAATTTGCATATAGCAATCTCTTCAAACAGATCGGATAATGGCCAGGTAATCTGTTTTGTGACATTAGATTAGATTTCCTACAGTATGGAGAAAGGTCCTTCAGCCCAACAATTCCACATCGACCCTCCGAAGAGTAACCGATCCAGACCCTACATTTATCCCTGACTAATGCGTCTAACACTATGGGGTAATTTTCCATGGCCAATTCATCTAACCTGCACATCTTTGGATTGTGGGAGGAAACCTACGCAGACACAGGGAGAACGTGCAAACTCCACACAGGCAGTCCACTTGAGGCTGGAATTGAACCTGGGTCCCTGGTGGTGTGAGGCAGCAGTGTTAACCACTGAGCCACCGTGTCACCCTAAAGTTGGAGAATAAATATTGGTTAGGACACCGGGGCAATTCTTCTTCTTCTTCTTCAAAACAACAGCCATGAGATTTTATTTACCTTCATTCACGCCTCGCAAACAGAGATAAAAGCAAGGTACTATGAATGCGAAAGATCTGAAATACAAAACAGAAAATGCTGGAGAAACTCAGGTCTGACACCTGGGGAGAGAGAATAGAGTTAATATTGAGTCTGACAGCTTGAATACATATTCATGTTTAATATCTTTAATTTCATATGGTCTCTTAGAGCCTATTGAATCGAAGCTTATTTTAGCATGATGCACAGTTTCACCAGGTCATAACTGACATTGGGATTTACCTACATGCACAATAGGTCTTTTCCTACCTTGGATGCAGGATTCTCTTTCTGACATTATTTATTGGTATGAGATTTTAGAGGGGAGACAGGATGCCAACTTGCAGAATGTTGCAGAGAATATTTCTGGGACACCTGTACTAAATAACCCCACCGCCCTGTGGCTGAACACTTCAACTCCTCCTCCCACTCTGCCAATGACATGCAGGTCCTGGGCCTCCTCCATTGCCAAACTCTAGCCACCCAACGCCTGGAGGAAGAACGCCTCATCTTCCGCCTTGGGACCCTCCAACCACATAGGATCAATGTTGACTTCATAAGTTTCATCATTTCCCCTCCCCCACCTTATACCAGACCCAACCTTCCAACTCAGCACCGCCCTCTTGAACTGTCTTACCATTCCACCTTCCTTCCCAACTATCCGCTCCACCATCCCCCGACCTATCATCATCACTCCCACCTTCATCTACCTATCGCATGCTCAGCTATCTTCCCCCCCGCCCTACCCCATCCCCATTTATCTCTCAAACCCCTTGGGCCATCCCCTCATTCCTGACGAAGGGCTTATGCTCGAAACTTCGATTCTCCTGCTCCTCAGATGTTACCTGAACATTTCTGCTTTTCTAGCACCACACATTTTGACATGTAAATAAGTTGTATGGTAACAGGATAATGGGCTTCGTGGATTGGACACGTATCCCTTGATATACTGGCATCATAAAAATTTGTCTCCGATTTAAATTTAACAGTTGAATTAGCTTCAACTGCCATTTGAGAAAGAGAAAGAGAGTTCTAAACTTCCGCCAGGTTGAGCATGTCAAAGTGCATTCTAACATCTCTCCTGAATGACCTGGCCTTACTTCTTATCCTATGCCCCCGGTTTTAGGATCTTCAACCAGCGGAAATAGTTTCTATATAAACGCTGTCTTTCTCTCTTAATATTCTGAAATATCAACTCAATCACCCCTTAACATTCTAAATTCTAAGAATAAAGGTCTAATTTGTCTAATCTCTCCTCTGAGCTCTGAAATCCAAGCATCATCCCTATAAATCTGTGCTGACACCTTTCCTAAATGTGTCTCCTTTTGAAAATCTAACTCCAGTTAATACTAGGAATTATTCATGTAAAGGCAAACACAAAGTAGCAATCTCCAATTAGAATTTTTGCAATCTTTGCATATATTGTTAAATTCCATTAAGCATTCTTCTGCAAAATTATCAATTCTGCTTTCCAAATGTAACAAAGTCTGACCATACCTTATATGTATTTGTTATTATTTAAATGGACAAAATGTTTAAAAAATAATTGTTTATCCAAACCTTCCTCAGCATCCAAACAGTCAGCTTCTAGTGTGGATAATAGAATTAATCTTGCTTCCAGTACAGACCACAGTGCAAAGGCCATACCCTGACTTTTCTTTAATAAATTTATGATAGGGAACGCTTCCCTGGTACCAATTTGTTACAATTCTAGATAGTAAGCTCCCAAATGGTTATGCTCTTTAGGTAAGGAGGGATGAACAAGGTCTCCTTGTTCCAACTAATCGAGGGAATGGGCAATTTATAAAAGGATCGATTTCCTCAGATTCTTTTTCGAGCCCAAATATATTTGTGTTTTAAAAGTGGGCAACTTAACTCAAGAAAACATAATTAAATGAATTCATTCATGTAATGTGAGCATCATTGGCTGGCGAGCATTTATTGTCCATCCCTAGTTGCCCTAGCGAAGATGGTGGTGAGTTGCCTTTTTGAACCGCTGTGTTCAGTGTGCTGTAGATGGACCCACAATGGTGTTAGGAAGGGAATTCCAGGATTTTAATCAGCAACAGTGAAAGAAAGCAATATATGTTCAGGTCAGGAGGGGGATTGGCTTGGAGATCAACTTGCAGGTTGTGGTGTTTCTATGTATCTGTTGCCCTCTTTCCTTTAGAGAGGGAAGTGATTGTGGGTTTGTGATGTGCCATGTCATAGAGATGTACAGCATGGAAATAGACCCTTCGATCCAACCTGTCCATCTAAGGAGCTTTGGTAAATTTCTGTGGTGTGTCTTGTAGATGGTAACACCATTTCTGATGAACATTGGTGGTGGAGCGAGTGGTTATTTGTTGTTGTGGTCTCAATCAAGCAGGCTGCTTTGTTCTGGTGGCAAGCTTAAGTGTTATTGAAGCTGCACTGAACTAGACATCACAGTTCTGACTTGTGCCTTGTAGATGGTGGAAACACTTTGTAGAGTCAGGAGGTCATGTTGAAAGTATGTTGCATTCAGCACAAAACAGACCAAGTAGGCTTTAGCGAGTCAGATGAGTTTCTGGTTGCAGGATTCCTAGCATCTTGATGCCACTTTTTTTACATTATTAGTCTAGTTCAGTTTCTGGTGAATGATAACCCCTAGGATGTTGGTGGTGGAGATTCAGCAGTGATAAAACTATTGATTGTCAAGGGGGGAAAAGTTTGATTGTCTTCTTTTAGAGATGGCCATTTGTCCACACAAATACTTGCCACTTTTCAGCCAGAGCCTGTAATTTGTTCAGCTCTTGCTGCATTTGAACATGGTCTGCTTCAGTAGCTGAGAAGTCGCAAATGGTGAACATTGTGCAATCATCAGCAAACATGTAAGCAGGTAATTGATGAAGATGTGTCCTGGAGCTGAGATGACTGACCTCCAACAGCCACAACCATCTTCCTATGTAATAGAGATGACTCCAAACACCGGAGATTCCTTTCTCTCTCCCCCTCCCCCCACCAACTCCATTTGACTCCAGGTTTACCTTACTTATTTGCTACTGAGTAAATAAAATGCAGCACATATACACAGATCAGACATGGAACAAAGTAAAAGAAAACAATACACAAATAAATCTTTGGCTTGTCCATTTCAAATAGATGGCAAAATGTTGCAGCACTCACATTAGCAGTTGTGTGGTTGTTTGAACATTCTTAGACTGCAGTTATTGAAAGCAGTATGCCTGTTCTCCTTCAACAGTAGCTTCACCGAGGAGTTATTTTCAGCAGGCAGACTATTTCACTTCACCTGCACATGCAGAGGTGTCCAATGGAAGTTCTCAGCTGTGCCCCTTCATCGTATAGCAGAACCCAAACCACAAGCCAACACACTCGTATGCCACTACAGCACACAAACATCAAAGGTTACAGTTAGTTTTTAAACATCCTTTCTTCTATACTCATGAATGTGTAAGACATAAATGTCTTTCACCTAGAATTGTTTTTCTTTCAAATCGCATATTGTCTACACAGTCTAGGACACAACGGTTCAGTGTTATTTAAATGGCATCTCTCCCACTTTTAAAGTGTTGCCGTCAGATGTTCCGTTGAGCCTTTTTAGCTGTGACATGTCACAATTCCTCTCTGGACTCAATGTAATCTTAGAAAGGCACTGACATGGTATCCTCAGCCATCTTTTGGCTCATATGTCTTCTTAAAAAGATATTGTTCTTAGAAGTTTAATAATCTGTAAGATCTGGGGCTATGATTTGTTTTCATGGCAGTAAGGACGCAATTAGTGTCCATACATCCATTTCATTTTTCTAATTTATGTGTGTTTTGCCTTCAGCAGGGTACCGTTACCTGAGTCAGTTGTACTGATGTTGTCCCTAAGATAAGGAACTAGGCATGGATAATACAGCATTGAAGAATCCAACAGATGGTTATTACAGCTGGCTGCTACATACAATTATTACATTCATAGACACACAAGTCTCAATTCGAATTAAGATATGAGATTTCTGCAACAGAACATGCTGCTAGTAGCATATCATGCTTAAAGTGATTTCAATAAGATGGAGTCTGATGTCTTTATGCTCTCAAAACACATGCTGTTATGTGGCAATGAAATCATGCATGTCTCTTAAATGGGGAAGTTGTGGCATAGTGTTAATGTCACTAGGGTAGTACAATAGAGCACCAGACTAATGTTCTAGGGATGTAGTCCAAATCCCACCATTCCAGATGGTGAAACTTTAATCCTTGGAATTAAAAGCTGGCCTACTAATGACCATTTAAACATTACCATTTCTCATAAAAGCACTTTGATTCACTCATGTCTTTAAAGGAAGGAAATCTGCCAACTTTGTATGGTCAATCCTACATGTCACTCAAGATCCACAGCAAGTAGCTGACTCTTAAAAACGCCCCTTAAATGGCACAGCAAGACACTCAGTTCAAGAGCAATTAGTTCTGGGCAATAAATGTAGACCTACTAGCAACTCCCACAACCCAGGAGCAAATACAAGTATACTGAGTACGGACTGAGAAATAACAGTCATAAAACAATCAAAGATCGGCTTCACATCATAACAGTGGGAATCATATCTTAACACTTTACATTTGTTTCCAAAACAACCTTTTGTCTAAAAATAACTGTTTCCAATCTTTAGACAACTATGTTCTGCTCCCAATGCCAATCTGGATTTGTCAGAAGTCACATGATACCAGGTTATAGTTTAATAGGTTTATTTGAAAAACACCTCACTATGGAGCAGCGCTCAGAAAGTTCATGGTTCCAATAAACCTGTTGTCATGTGACTTCTGACTTTGTTCCACCCCAGTCCAACTCCAGCACCTCCACAACCTGGGTCTGAACAGGGAAGCAAGACAGAAAAATCAAAACGCCTTCCTCTATGCATAGAGTTTATTGACTACCCAATCTTAAAACTCCATCCATGCCTATCCCTTTCAGTGTTACAGGCATTTTAAAAAAAATTATAACCAACCTGTTCAGAGATGTTATTACATATCTTTTCGAACAGGTGGGTCTTGAACCTGGTCCTCCTGACTCAGAGGCAAAGGCAGTACTATTGCACAAGAGACCTTTTACCCTAACTTTATGCGCTTAAACAAACATTGACAGTAGTTGCCATTAAGCAAGGATTACATTCAATTCAAATTTAACCATGTCTAATGTTGTGAGTTGAACCAATGCCCTCAGAACATTACCTGCAGCTCATGATAACTACTGCACTCTCCCCTAATCTTTTGCATATTTTTAAACATACTGTTCAGAGACATTATTCTACATGTCTGGAACAGTAGAGACTAGAACTTTGGTTCCCTGACTCAGAAGTAGGGGCACTTTCCCCGCACTACAAAGGCCCTTGATAACTTTAATATGCATGTGCAAGAGAAATAATAGCCATCACATCTCCTCTTAATCTTAAATAAAGACATTAGTAAACATTTAATGTGACTAACAAGGCTAACAACAGTAATTGACTGTCTAGGAGGTTATTGTTTTAAAGTATAAATTCACCAAATTTGATTTGACAACAGTATATTAATCTTGAAAACTGGTTTATTTTAATAATAAATGCTAACCTCATATTACATCAGAGCCAGGTCCACATTTGAGGATTCTCTTTGCCTTACCAATGGAAAACTCATTTGTAAACTTGCATTTTGCACTTTTCAAAAACAATTACTTTACAGCACCTTCAATATAATAAACTAATGCAGGATATTTCACAAGTTCAAATGGTTACTAGTTAATTATCCAAATAATGGCCAAGAATGCAATCAATGGATCATATACCACAAATGGCCAGTTTATCCTGTTTTTAGCTTTTGTCAGAGTTATCCAGTTCATAACCCTCCCTTGCTCCTTCTCTCTACTCCTACCAATTTATCGTAGAGTCATAGAGATGTACAGCATGGAAACAGACTCTTTGGACCAACCTGTCCATGCCAACCAGATATCCCAACCCAATCTAGTCCCTCCAAACCCTTCCTATTCATATACCCATCCAAATGCCTCTTAAATGTTGCAATTGTACCAGCTTCCGCCACATCCTCTGGCAGCTCATTCCATACACGTACCTCCCTCTGCGTGAAAAAGTTGCCCCTTAGGTCTCTTTTATATCTTTCCCCTCTCACCCTAAACCTATACCCTCTAGTTCTCTCTCCCCAACCCCAGGAAAAAGACTTTGCTTATTTATCCAATCCATGCCCCTTATAATTTTGTAAATCTGTATAAGGTCACCCCTCAGCCTCCGACACTCCAGGGAAAACAGCCCCAGTTGTTCATCCTCTCCCTCTAGCTCAAATCCTCCAACCCTATCGTTGACCCATCTGATCCAGATCCTGGTGTAATCTGAGGTAACCCCCTCTTTGCTATCCACTACCTCCAATTTTGGTGTCATCTGCAAACTTACTAACTGTACCTCTTATGCTCGTATCCAAATCATTTATGTAAATGAAAAAATTAGAGGACTCAGCACCAATGCTTGTGGCACTCCACTGGTCACAGGCCTCCAGTCTGAAAAAAAACCCTTCACCACCACCCTCTGTTTTCTATCTTTGAGCCAGTTCTGTATCCAAATAGCTAGTTCTCCCTGTATTCCATGAGATCTAACCTTGCTAATCAGTCTCCCATGGGTAACCTTGTCGAACGCCTTACTGAAGTCCATATAGATCACATCTACTGCTCGCTCCTCATCAATCCTCTTTGTTACCTCTTCAAAAAACTCAATCAAGTTTGTGAGACATGATTTCCCACGCACAAAGCCATGTTGACTATCCTGAATCAGTCCTTGCCTTTCCAAATACACGTACATCCTGGCCCTCAGGATTCCCTCCAACAACTTGCCCATCACTGAGGTCAGGTTCACCGGTCTCTAGTTCCCTGTCTTGTCTTTACCACCCTTCTTAAATAGTGACACATTTGCCAACCTCCAGTCGTCCTGCACCTCACCTGTGACTATCGATGACACAACTATCTCAGAAGGCCCAGCAATCACTTCTCTAGTTTCCCACAGAGTTCTCGGGCACACCTGATCAGGTCCTGGGGATTTATCCACCTTTAACCGTTTCAAGACATCTAGCACTTTCTCCTCTGTAATCTGGACATTTTGCAAGATGTCACCATCTATTTCCCTACAGTCTATATGTTCCATGTCCTTTTCCACAGTAAATACTGATGCAAAATATTCATTTAGTATCTCCCCCATTTTCTGTGGCTCCACACAAAGGCCACAATTTCAAGAAGTTTTACAATTCCCCTGTACAGTAAAATTAAATCTCATTCTAATGGAAGTCCCACATTTGAAGTGAAGCATTTCAGATCATAGTTGAAAATGTGTTGCTGGTTAAAGCACAACAGGTTAGGCAGCATCCAAGGAATAGGAAATTCGATGTTTCGGGCATAAGCCCTTCATCAGGAAGGCTTATGCCCGAAACATCGAATTTCCTATTCCTTGGATGCTGCCTAAACTGCTGTGCTTTAACTAGCAACACATTTTCAACTGTGATCTCCAGCATCTGCAGACCTCATTTTTTACCCGAACATTTCAGATCATAACTCATTTCTACAAATTTAATGACATTGTTACAGCACAGAAGACGACAGTTTGGTACATCATGTCTGTAACAACAGCAACTCGCTTCATCCCACTTCTGAGTTTCCCTTCTCCACATAATCCGGCAAAACAATAGCATTTTTGACATATCCTCTGAATTACCAACGTTGGTACAAGTATAAACAATACATGTTCGGAAGTAAGTTAAATGTAACATAGGTAATAATACTGCCTGAATTTGAATTATCTCAGGTGCAAATTATTTACTCTCCGGTTTTGAAATCCGAAACGAAAATTACACTACAATGCAAGTTTTTACAATTTGTAAGCTACATTAAAAACAATGAGCACACAGTAACAAGTACACAGAGCGAGACAATGTCACGTGGTTTATAGTCACATGGTCGAATGTCACGTGATCGAACCCAAAAGAATACTTCAATTGGTAACCTGCAATAAGTAAGATTCATTTCACTATTAGAAACGTAATTTGTTGCAGTACAGTAATTATGCCAAAACTTAAACAGGAGTTCGCTTTGCATTTACAAAGTTAATATTTTTTTTAAAAATGCTGAAAGTTCGATGCAGTTTAAGCCAAGTGGGGGTGGGAGAAAGCAGGACTCAATAGCATTGGCTCCCCACACGTTTTTGCTACATTTTCATTTAGCTGCATTTTAAATAATGTAGAGAAAAATTCTGGATGATAAAATTCAGCTTAAGATCTTTGACTAACAGTAAGCCGCCAATGTACACGCTTGCATGCAACTGAATGTCCACATATTTTAAAAGAGAAAAAAAGCGTTCACATTAAAGAAAACGACAAAGACGGGTTGTTTTCCCACTGTGTGTGTGTGTGAGAAATTGTCTGTAGATGATTGAGAGATCCAGGGACATGGGCGGATTGGTAGGGAACGTGAACATGCCCCGGAGTGGGTCCTTACTCTGTGGTTGCAGTCAGGCGATTGAGATTTAAATAACTGTTCAGTGAAGAGTCTTTAAGAGCAACCCGAAATTAGAAATGTCATCTTCGAGGTAATATCCAATAGGAACAATCAAATCTGAACTTAAAAACCTAGCATTTTCTTTTATCTGTGCATAATAGTAGTAAAGATAAGATTGTTTCTGCTTTACTAAGCATGATATTTAGAATGATAAGATCACTGTTGTCTAAACTGCAGATGTTGGCCATTTCCACGTTATCTATGCCCCAGCAACAGATGTATCCTTTTTCCTTCTGCTTGATATTTTCCCTCATTACTCCTATGTTCCTGTTGCTAAGCCTAAATTAATACCGTTTTGATGTTAGAATAGAATAACAATTTATTGACGTGTATTTTTACAAAAAAAATACAGTGAAATGTTTTTTTAATTGGCCACAACATGGCGCTTGAATTAATGTCAGAAGTCATAAATAGGTTTAGGGTACAATGGAAAACTGGGCAGAAGCTGCCACACAGGGCTAGGCTGAGACTGTCACATTAGGCCAAGACAACACTTCCACACATGGCAAATTGAGACCTCTATGCAGGAACAAGACTACTATCCCAAGCCAAGACTGCCTCACCGGGAGGCCGTCCTGCCAGGCACCAAACCTATACTGTCATTCTGTGCCATTGGAAGCCACCTTGTTGTTGGGCCAGGTGTGGGAGAACACTCCTTCCACTGAAATTGTGAAAAAGAAGGTAAAATACAATAATAAATGGAAACATGAGAAAAAAGCATTGATAAAAAGAAGTAAAATGGAAATAGAAAGACTTACATTTGCCATATATTGCACTTTCATGACCAAATTGCTAATGAAGTACATTTCATTTGTAGTCACTATCAGTTTGTGCATAGTAATATCCCACAAACACCAATGTGATCATGACCAGGAATTCTGTTTTAATGAATTTTACTTACTCTCTCATTGGATGTGGGTGGCACTGACTGGGCCATCACTTTTTTTGCCAATGCAAAACAAATCAAGAGAATGTGTTGCTGAGCTGCTTTTTTGATCAGTTTCATGTTGATTGATGAATAGCTATTGACCAAAACAGGCGTGGGAACTCTCCTGTTCTTTAAAGAGTGCCATTTAATCTTTCATGTCATTTGAGAGGGCAGGGATAAATCTTATGTTAACATCCAGTCTAAACGACAACACTTCCACCTGTACAGCAATGAAGAGTATAAGCCTGTTGTCTTTGAAGATGACCTTGACTGATGCCCTCCAATTTAACAAAATCTCAACCCAGTGAATCCAGTTTGACACCTGAAATACGGACAGTTAAATCTTTTACATAATTGTTCACTTTGCTGTCAAAAAGCTCCTGCCAATAATTTTAGCAAAATGTATGTGCACAAAATAAGTTTTCTGCCTTGAATCTATGTAGACTATTTTCGCTGAAGTCTTACAATTAGATGGTTGTTATGTTTGGAACTGTGGCTTTAACTTAAAGTGAAGGAGGTCATAAGACCTGACAGCAAGCCCGAGTTGGTTGATTGTTAGTGATGGAAGTGGAGCCCCAATCTTTTACTGGGAAAGAGGTACAAGGTGGTTACATTTGGAGACAATTACAGCAGCTTGATTGCTAAGAAAAGCTAGACTATCAATCTCCAATCGTTTTCTATTCAATTTATTCAGAGTTGTTAGTACATACCTCCAGAACCAGTGGGACTTAAACCTGAACCTCTCGACTGCGAGGTAGGGGTACTTCCCCACTGCACCACAAGCATCCTGAAAACATGAGTGTCCAAATATTCTGAAATCAACTTGTTCATATATGTTATGGCACACCTCTGAAATAGGTGGCATTTGAATCTGGACCTCTGGCTGCAGGTCCATTGTTCCTTGAAATCTGCATCACAGATAGACAGATTGCAAATGTAGAGGGAATTGTTTAGCATGCTTGCCTTCATTGGTCACAGCATTGAGTACAGGAGTTGGGATGTCACGTTCCAGGTGTACAAGACTTTGGCAAGGCCACATTTGGAGAACTGCATACAGTTCTCCCTTCTATAGGAAAAATATTATTAAAGAAGAGTTACAGGCATGCTACTGCAATGGGAAGGTTTAAGTTATAAGAAGAGGCTGGATAGGCTGGGACTATTTTCTCTGCAGCGTAGGAGGTGACCTTATAGAGATTTACAAAGTCACGAGGGGCATAGATAAGTTGAATAGCCAAGATCTTTTCCCCAGGATAGGGGAGTCCGAAACTAGAGGGCATAGGTTTAAGGTGAGAGGGGAAAAGATTTAAAAGGGATCTGAGGGGCAACTTTTTCCACACGGAGCGGGGTGCATTTCTGGAACAAGCTGCCAGAGGAAGTGATAAAGGTGGGTACAGTTGTAACACTTAGAAGACATTTGGACAGGTACACGGATAAGAAAACTTTGAGAGGAATTTAGACCAAACAAAGGCAACTGGACGAGTCCAGTTTAGGAAACTTGGTCGGCATAGACAAGTTGGACCGAAGGTCTGTTACCATGCTGTATGACTGTGCACTTAAGAAGCCTAACACCATCCAGAACAAAGCAGCCTGGTTAATTGGCACCACATCCACAAACATCCACTCTCTCCACCACTGATGCTCAATTGCAGCAGTGTACATTATCTACAAGTCGCACTTCTAAAATTTGTCAGAGATCCTTAGAGAGCATCTTCCAATTGTACAACTACTTCAGTTTAGAAGAAGGAAAACAGATACATGGGCGGCACGGTGGCACAGTGGTTAGCACTGCTGCCTCACAGCGCCTGAGACCCGGGTTCAATTCCCGACTCAGGCGACTGACTGTGTGGAGTTTGCACGTTCTCCCCGTGTCTGCGTGGGTTTCCTCCGGGTGCTCCGGTTTCCTCCCACAGTCCAAAGATGTGCGGGTCAGGTGAATTGGCCATGCTAAATTGCCCGTAGTGTTAGGTAAGGGGTAAATGTAGGGGTATGGGTGGGTTGCGCTTCGGCGGGTCGGTGTGGACTTGTTGGGCCGAAGGGCCTGTTTCCACACTGTAAGTAATCTAATCTAATCTAACCCTACCACTTGCAGTTCCCCTCCAAGCCACTCAGCATTCTGACTTGGAAATGTATAACCATTTATTTACTGCCACTGGTTCAAAATCCTGGAATTTCCTTCCCAGCAGCATTGTGGGTCTACCTACAATATATGGAATGCAGCGATTGAAGAAGGTAGCTCACCATCACCTTCTCAAGGGCAACTAGGGATGGGCAATAAATGCTGGCCAGCCAGTGATGTTCAAGTCCCACAGAAAAAAATGTGAAGTTGCAATGTGACAGCTAGCTTCACCTGTCTGTCAGGACTGGGGAGAGATTAATTGTCATTCTATTGCATATGCACTTCTCGAGATTAATGTTCCCACTAAGAGAAGAGAAAAAAGATTAGTAAAAACAATTGGAGGCACATTACAATCAAAAGTTGGAGACATACTTTAACGTGGAATAAAGAAATAGCAGAAGAACTGAACAGATACTTTGGTTCTATCTTCACAAAATAAGGTACAAATAATCTTCCAAAAATGTTGGGGAACCAAAGAATTGAAGGAGATCCGTATTAGTGAAAAAAATCATACTGGGACATTAAAGGGATTAAAGGCTGACAAATCAGAGGGCCTGATAATCTACATTCCATAATCCTAATGAAGTGGTAAATGGAACCCCATGATTTCAAGAGGGAGGGAGAGAATTATAGGCCAGTTAGCCAAACTTCTGTCATAGGGAAAATGTCTTTTGTAAGACACAATAACAGAACATTTAGAAAGCATTTATGAGATTGGATAAGACAAATGAAGGCAAATAATGCTTAACAAATCTACTGGAGATTTGTGAGGATGAACCCAGTAGAATGGAGGGGAATGTCGATTAGGACCACTTTTGAGATTCTTTGTGAGAGGTTTGTGGGCAAAGTTAAAGCACATGGGATAAGGGTTAATATATAAACATTGATTGAAAATTATTTGTCAGCTAGGAAACAAAGTGGGAATAAATGGTTTTTTTCTGAGTGGTAAGCATTGACTAGAAGTGTAGTGCAAGGATCAGTGCTTAGGGCCCAGCTATTCATGGTATATATAAATGAACTAGATGAGGAAACTAAATGAACCAAATCAAAGTTTGTTTATTGATAAACCTCCAAGGTTTTGAGAGTTGTGAGGAAAATGCCAGGAGGCTTCAAGGAAATTTAGACAAGTTGAATGAGTGGGCAAACACAAGGCAGATGCAGTACAACATTTCTAAATACAGAGGAACCTCGATTATCCGGCACTCAATTATCCAAATTTCGGATTATCCGGCAAGATCACAAGGTCCCAACGCTTGGCTAAACTGTTTTATCCGAACATTCGATTATCTGAACAGAATACTCCCTGCCCGTGTCGTTTGGATAATTGAGGTTCCTCTGTATTCACGTTAGTGTGAAGATCGAAAGGAAGAGTATTGTTTAAATGATGATATGTCAGAAAATGTAAAGGGATTTTAGTGTCCTTGTCCATCAGTTGATGAAAGTAGACAGACAGGCGCAGCAATGATATGTTGGCCTTCATTACAAGAAGATTTGAGTTCAGAAATAGAAATGTTTTACTGCCATTACATGGGGCCTTGGTGAGACCACACCTGGTGTATTCTGTACAATTTGGATTCCCTACCTAAAAGAGGATACACTTGCCTTAGAGTGAGTACAACAGAGATTCAGGAGGCTGATACCAAGGATCCAGGACTGTCAAATGGGGGGAGATTGCTTCACAAGAGTACTCACAAAAGTGAGAAAAATGAAAGGGGATCCGATTGAAGCGTACAAATTCTAACAGGGCTGGACAGACTAGGTGGAAGCGGTTTATTTCCACTGTTTGTGGAGTCCAGAACCAAGCGTCACAATCTTAGGGTATGGAATAGATCATTTAGGACTGAGATGCAGAAATATTTCACGATCGCCGTGGAGAGCTATTTATTTTCTGAAATTGTTGGCACACAGAGAGATCTGTGTAACATAAGCAAAGTTTAGAGGGAATATAGCTCAAGGTAATGTTTACAAGACCTGAGGCGAGAGTGTATCCCATGGCAATGCCATCCATTGGTTTGGTTGTAACTGAACTCAAATCACTCTCTTGGATTGAGATTATGCAGTTAATCTGAGCCCTTTCCAGGGAAGAGAGACAGAATAACATTGTATTAACAATTATCACACCATTAAAAGGATACTTATGCTGTTAATTACCAGCTGTCACTTTCTGCAGCAAGTTTAATGGGCAATTAATTTGCAATTCCAGTTAATTCTTAAAATAATGGAAAGGCTGAGGGTGAGACATTGCTTGTGAGAAGCAATTTGAGGAGTGAATTAAATCAATGCTAAGTTCTAGATTCATGACTCTATGTGTCCCTTCACCCCCTGAAATCATTGTTGTAATAAGAGCAGACTGTATTATTAACAGTGTGCAATGTTCCAGCCCATTGTCTTTAGATGTGTAATGCCTTATTCATATTTTTAAAATAATCTTTGAGTAAATTCAAATTTGTAATTGATAATGGAAAGATTTCATATTTGAAGACTTTTCCGATAACAAAAGACCAGAAGTACTATTGACCAGACACTATCTTTGTTGGTAACTTGCATTTTAAACAAGAAAACAAAACATTCCATTTTCTTTTAACAAAACAGAAACCATATTTCAGATATTTTTGTACATTCTTTTAAGTAGCCACTCAATTGTCCTGAACCAGTCCAAGGAGAATTTTTGATCCCTCTGGTCTCAATCTGTGAACATGCAATTTCTGATAGCGTTTTACGTAATGTTTGTTGCCCCTAGAGATTCTTCGACTAGCATAAGTTAGGTGAATCTTCGAATATCATTTTAACTTCTCATGTATTTAGTCTTTGGCCCAATGACACTGAGGGACCAGTGATACATTTCCAAGTCAGGGTAGGTAGTAGCTTGGAGGGGAACTTGCAGGTGGTGGCTTTCCGTGTACCTTGCTGGCCTTGCCCTTCTAGGTCACAGCAGTTGTGGATTTGGAAGGTGCTGTCTAAAGATCTTTGGTGAACTCCTACAGTACATTTTGCAGGTGGTACACACTGCTCCTATTGATGATTGGTTGGAGGGAGCGGATATTTGGGGTATTGTGCCAGTCAAATGGATTGCTTTGCCCAGGATGGTGTCAAGCTTCTCGAGTGTTGTTGGAGCTGCAGTCATCCAAGCATGTGAGAGATTTTCTATCACACTCTTGCTTGAACCTTGTAGATGTTGGACAGATTTTCTGGAGTCAGGAAATTATTGTCTGTGGGATTCCTAGCCTCTGATTTGTTCTTGTAGCCACTATAATTATAAGGCAAGTCCAACTGGAGTTTCTGTCAGGATATTGATAGTGGGAAAATTCAGTGATGGTAACATCATTGAAAGGGGTGGTGTTTAAAATTGTCTCTTACTGAAGATGATCATTGCCTAGCATTTGAGGGGAATGACTGTTACTTGCTACTTTTCAGTCCAAGCTTGGACATTGTCCAGCTCTTGTTGGATTTGAAAATGAATGGCTTCAGTTTCTGCAAAGGTGTGATTGATGCTGAACGTTGTGCAATCATTAGCGAACATACCCACTTCTGTCCTTTTGATGGAGGAAAGGTAATTGATTAAGCAGCTGAAAGTGGTTGGGCCGAGGACACTGCTCTGAGGAGCTCCACAACAGGCTGCTACCCGTAAAGCCAAAACATGTTGTGCTTACAGCACAAATGAGCAAAATGATGAGAGTTTTGGCATCATTGTAAAGCCAGCTATTTAAGATGTAGATCCAATGACTGATGGACTGTATCAAACAACATGGCCTGCAGTCAACCAACTCGTGCTTGCAAGTTCAGAATACTCTGTCCACCATTAGATGTGATTCTGTTATTGGTCAACATTGGTCTACTAAGAATTACACCAGAAACCAATTGACAATCATCAGTCAGACTCTCAATGTGATGCAGTTGTTCATCATAAAAGCTACATATATTAACATGTGCGCTGTTTTAACTATTTTACGTAGGCAAAAGAAATTTGTATGTACACTGCACCATTTTCATTGAAAGAAAGGGGTCACGGAGAATGCTAATCTCTGACAGATTCCCATGAGAGGACCCTGAACAATTACAGCCTGGTCTGAGAATTAAGATTGACAGTTAGTGCTTCTATGCCAATGATAGCCAACCATCAGCACCCTCTTGTCTTGCTGTGAGAAATGGGACACTAATTTATATGTCCGATTCATGTATCCTAGACCAATGAGTGCAACATGAAAAGCTTCTAGGTCCTGAAGAAGGGTTATACCTGAAACATTGACTTTTCCACCTCCTGATGCTGCCTGGCTTGCTGTGTTCTTCCAGCCTCCTAGTTGTCTGCTTTGGATTCCAGCATCTGCGTTTTTTTTGTCTCTTTCTGTTTAGTAATGTTCTGTTCTCAAAGTATTCATTTGTAGATTCACAAAATGCCACATTCTTTCTTTTCCATTGTCTTTTATTTAATCGATTTGTTAATCAGTTTTCTCCCTTTGTCTCTCCTGTAATTGATTTGACTAAATCTGCAGATGTCCTCCCTCACTCTGTTGTTTTCTTTCTCAATCCTTAAATTGCATTGGTTAAGGTGATATACTATTGGTCCTGAACATTTATTAGTCTATGAGATATTCTGTCATCCTTTCAATGCCCCCATTGGCTAACACTTCCAGCATCTTACAGTACAAAGCATACCAAGTTGAAGACAATGGGATAAAGTCCATCTAATGGAGCATGCCATGAGACAAATGGGTCATTTAGATTTTTAAAAATACAGCAGAACCAGTACCTTGCACAACATATGAGAATTATTATCTTATAGCAACATGTTAACTTAGAGGATAAAATTAGTGAAACATCTTATGTGCATTGATTGATCAATAACAATCTAATGAGATTTTGACTTGTTTCAGTAGCATTGGAGCAATGCATTTACTTCACTATACAAAACTTGGTCAAGCATCAAAATTTGCGTCGGAAATGTTATTAAGAATGTCTACACTCAGGAAGGATCCGCCAATTTTAACACTGTTTACCAAGGTACAGTACAAGTTGACATACTACTTAAAATCATATGTCCATTGTGCATATGCCAGTTCTTCAATTAGTTCCACCTCCTAACAATTTAGCTGTATAATAGATAAAAGACACAATTTCAGTCTTCCACTAAAGGTTTAAACAATAGTGCATGACTGGAATTGGACTTTCAAATATTTTTAATAAACATTGCAAACCTTTTGAACTATGCTTTCCTACCCTGACTGGCTGTTAAA